>NC_135379.1:58128462-58800962 GCF_049243985.1 Paroedura picta | reverse complement strand
CTCTATTATGAAATATAATGTCCACATTCGTGCAGAAAGCTAAAACTGGAATTAAAACAACCATGCCAAAGAATACATGCATATTAGCTATCATACACAGATCCTGTCACAGGATTATTTCATTCTAAAATCCATACATAACCTTAAAAACAATTTCTTATTTATAAGAAGAAGAAGAGTTGGTTCTTATATGCCACTTTTCTCTACCCTAAGGAGTCTCAAAGCAGCTTACATTTGCCTTCCCTTTCCTCTCCCCACAACAGACACCCTGTGAGGGAGACTGAGAGAGTCCTGAGATTACTGAAGAAGAGTTGGTTCTTATATGCTGCTTTTCTCTACCTGAAGGAGTCTCAAAGTGGCTTACAATCGCCTTCCCTTTCCTCTCCCCACAACAGACACCCTGTGAGGTGGGTGAGGCTGAAAGAGCCCTGATATTACCACTCTATGTCAAAGGCAGACAGACTCACAACAAGGCTTCTGGTTTAATAGAAAGCTTTAATTGGAAGTAGTTCTGATCACTCTAACGTCTGAAGTCAAGACTGATTGATATAGGAAAAGCAAGCAGTTATCAATGCATTTTTCCTGCCAAAAATGTCCCCAGTTCCAGGGAGGAAAATTCCCCCTCACCAGGTGCCATCCTGGGCTTCCTGCCAGACCATCTCTGGCTCCATGGCCTTGGTGCAATTGGCGCCTCTCTTTGTAGATAACATGCTCAGAGGAACATTTGCAACAAAGTGTCACAGCAGGGGAGAATGCGAAAAAGCTCAGGGTCATCAAAGGGGAGCAGAGGTTCAAAGAGTTGTTACAGAGTCATAAAGCAAAAGTGTGTTTAGTCAAGGCTATGGTATTCCCAGTTGCAATGTATGGCTACGAAAGTTGGACCATAAGGAAGGCCGAGTGTCAAAGAATTGAGGCTTTTGAACTCTGGTGCTGGAGAAGACTCTTGCGAGTCCCTTGGACTGCAAGGCGAACAAACCGGTCAGTCCTAGAGGAGATCAGCCCTGACTGCTCCTTAGAAGGCCAGATCCTGAAGATGAAACGCAAATACTTTGGCCACCTCATGAGACGGAAGGACTCCTTGAAGAAGAGCCTAATGCTGGGAGCGATCGAGGGCAAAAGAAGGAGATGACAGAGAATGAGGTGGCTGGATGGAGTCACTGAAGCATTAGGTGCAAACTTAAATGGACTCCGGGGAATGGTAGAGGACAGGAAGGCCTGGAGGATCATTGTCCATGGGGTCACGATGGGTCGGACACAACTTCGCATCTAACAACAACAACATAAAGCAAACATAAAGCAACAACACACACACAAAGATGGAGTCATTCGTGTCAACCTGAACCAGCCATGGTAGAGAGTAGGGGGCTGATCCTGACACTCGATCAGAACAGTTTTATCAGTGCCGTGGCGAGCCCAAGGGGTCACCCAGCTGGCTGCATGTGGGAGAGTGCAGAATCGAACCTGGCATGCCAGATTAGAAGTCCGCACTCCTAACCACGACACCGAGCTGGCTTTTGTCTTACCTTTCAGGATCTCACATATGCACACCCACACATATCCACACCCACACCCACAGCACATACATTTAATAGAATCAAACAGTTTTTCTATCAGATATTTCAAAAAGTAATTATGATATATTATATCGGATTTGCCTTCAGTCTAAGTCTGAATCATGGATGCTTCAGGCTGATCCTGCACTGAGCAGGAGGTTGGACTAGATGGCCTGGGTGGCCCCTTCCTACTCTAGGATTCTATTCCATGAATCCCACATCAGCAGGGAAGGGGATCTAGTCTTCTGGCAAGTCAAGTGTTTCAGAATGAGCAATGCTTTTAGGCATTGTTTTATCTTTTGGATTCCAAACCAAATAGCCATATTCCTGTCTGCCCTTCGTTTTACAGCAGGATTAAAGAGATTAATAATAATCTCTACTACCATCTTTTTAACAACAGTTCTGTGCCTGATATATCTCATGGATCCGTTCCATTGGCAGGGGTGCCTCCCCCGGTGCAAGGCAGCCAAAAGAGCATCTTGCAGCTGGGAGTGTTCTCTTCTGTTGCTGTTTCCCCGAAGATCGGTAATGATTAATCAGTGAATGTTTTTAAACTACCCAGAAAATGAAAATGATTACTGCCACTGTTATGGCACCAATGAATCAGAATTAGTGTTCTGCAACGATTCTGAAGAGACATGTTCAATTCATTCACCCTCTGTGAAACTGTGTGGGAAAACAGCATTAGGCACAGTACATCTTACATTTCAGTACATGAGACGCAGTTGTCAAATACAGATGTGTCTACATTTTGGAGTAATACAGGGTCTGTTCTAAAATGAATTCTCTACAGCAAAACCATTTTTTAATTCCCAAAGCAGGATGAGTGACATGGGTTCCTTCAGATATTGGGCTGCACAGGCAGTTGTGAGGAAGTCTGGGAAATCAGGAAGGCAGGAACATATGCTGTGCAAAATGTTCAAGGCATGGTCCATCCTTGGCAGAGTCTGCACTTACTTTGTTTATTCCATTGTCAATCCTGTTGAATTCAGATCGCTTTGAACTCGGGTCTTCCTCTCCCCTCCCCCTCCCCATTGAAACAGGAAAGTCTTCTGCACGTGGTTAGGGAGGCTCAGAAGGTGGGGGGGGAGCCAAGCCTCTTTCTTTCTTTTCTTGAAGGGGGGGGGGGTAGAGGAGCCAGGCAGGGAGCCTCTTTCTTTTCTTGGAGGGGAGGGGGAGAGGATCGAAAAAGGCAGAGGAGGGAGGAAAAATCCAGGACCAACAGAAGTTGAGAGAAATTAGGGGCTTCTCCTTTAAGGCAAGCGTGCCACATGACCAGGTGTAGCCTATCAGAGGTTCTCTACCACAGAACTTTCTTTCCCAATCTAGATATTGAGGATTAACAGCACTCTGAGATATTGCACAATAAAGGTAGGGTCACTCCGGATCAATCCTTCTTGCTGCAGAAGGAAAATTTAAATCGCCCCAAATCCAAATGGAAATCACATTCTGTGTAGAGGGCAGGGACTGAATCAATCTGGGTTTGGAATAAAAGCTCCGTGCAGTTTACACCCTTGTGCACTCATAGCTTACCAAAGAATTCTACAGAGACATGGTTTCTTATTTCAATCAGAAGATCCATACTTCTTGGTGGAGGAACGTAACATTTGGAAGGCAAAGAGTTCTCTGACATGTGACTGCTGTGGGTGTTCCGGTCTGTGTGGGTAATCTGAGTCCCTGAAGTTAAGCCAGTAACTGTGGCTGGCATCTTCAGATGTAGAACACGACAAGTTCACTGACGCCTCGATTGTCTACTGCAACCTTTTCCAACCAGGGCTTGGTGAATCTTGGAGGCTTCTTAACAGCCCTGGAAGGGTTTCCTGAATGTGTGGGAGCTAATTCATTTTAAATATATTTTTAAGATATGTTAAACATTTATCGGGTGCTAAGACCACATATGGTCATGGCGACCCACCCATCCCTCCCCAAATGGCCCCTGATTGGCCTGGAAGGGATGGGAATGGGAAGGGTCCCGGGTGAGCGTGTACACAACTGTGCTTCCCAACCATATTCTGCATGATCCTGCAAAGGTAAAAAAATTGAGAAAGGCTGGTCTACTGCCTCTCTTTTGTCCTGGTCCCAGTTAACTTGGTGACTGCTACGCCATACAAGGTCTGCCAGCTGGGCAACAGAAGGGCTTTGCACTGAATGCTTGAAGGGCTTGATGCCTATACTACCCCTTTCCTTCCTGTGATCACAATGTGCAGGAAGAAACACCTTCAGCTCCCCTATCCTTTCCACATCTCCTAACTGGCCTCTGAATCTCTGAAGAACTGCATCCGGGACACACAGGACCCCTTCCTGTACATCTGATACAAAGTCACCTACCAACAAACTTGAGAGCTTTGTAACATGTAGCAAGTTCCTTTACATGGTCAGTACTGGTATAGACAGACCAATGGTCTAACAGTGAATAGAAGAAGAAGAAGAAGAAGAAGAAGAGTTCTCTACTCTAAGGAGTCTCAAAGCTGCTTACAGTTGCCTTCCCTTTCTTCTCCCTACAACAGACACCCTGTGAGGGAGGTGAGGCTGAGAGAGCCCTGATATTACTGAAGAAGAGTTGGTTCTTAAATGCTGCTTTTCTCTACCCGAATAGAAGTAGAAGAAGAAGAAGAAGAAGAAGAAGAAGAAGAAGAAGAAGAAGAAGAAGAAGAAGAAGAAGAAGAAGAGTTCTTCTTATATGCCGCTTTTTTCTACCCGAAGGAGACTCAAAGCGGCTTACATTTGCCTGCCCTTCCTCTCCCCGCAACAGATACCCTGTGAAGTGGGTGAGGCTGAGAGAGCCCTGATATCACTACTCGGTCAGAACAGTTTTATCAGCACCATGGCAAGGCCAAGGTCACCCAGCTGGCTACATGTGGGGGAGTGCAGAATCTAACCCGGCATGCCAGATTAGAAGTCCACACTCCTAACCACTACACCAAACTGGCTTCACATATCAGCTTTGGGCTGATCCTGCATTGAACAGTGGGTTGGACTAGATGGCCTGTATGGCCCCTTCCAACTCTATGATTCTATGATTTTCTATGATATCTCTCCTACCCTCGGTATGTACACATGACCACTGGGTACTGATGGGGAGAGAATTGTGCTGCTCCTCTTTGACTGTATTTCAGGAACTATTTAGCAGATATCTCTCACACTAGCCCTTGTCAGCAGTTACACTTTTAGCATGATTGTTTCAAAAAGGCTGTGTGTATTTTCCGGCACATGCAGCCAGATTCAAGTCCTGCTTAGTATGTGCAACAAGATTCATTGGAAGATTCAAGTCTAGTAGTATATTAAAGGCCAACAAGAATATTGGGGCATGAGTTTTCGAGAGTCAAAGGTCTAAAGGCCCCTAATGAAGGAGGATTTGACTCTTGAAAGGATACACCCTGATAACTGTGTTGAAGGAGCTACTAGGTCTCGTATAGCAGACCCAAGATGGCTACCCACCTGAAACTAGGGTGATTGCAAGTGCATGGTCACACCTAATGAAGTCTGGGAACACACCTAATTAAGTCTCCTGACACAGAATGACAATTGTGAGCATTGGGACAATCATAAGCACTACAGTATCCCATGATGTGAGGTCAGAGTGCCAAAAATGTAATGTAGGATCCTCAAGCAACCATAATCCATAAAGGTGTGCTCCCTCCAAGAAGCATAACATTTCCTCAGATTTGACCTTTGACCAAGCCACAACAGTGTGGAAAGTGTGTACGGTCTGCAGCAATGGAACACGCAGCACAAAGTCAAAATGGCATTGTGCTGAAAGGCTCTCACCATTTCCCCATTCCTCTTCATACCTAATGTGCACGTGTATTTTTAATGTGGCGGCCTGCAAGTGTATTTATAAGGGTATGCTGCCGTGTTTGGGGAAGAGAAACGAAGAGTGAAAAAAAATTATTTAATTGGATCCAATAATTGTTGCCAATTGCGTCCCCATTCTTAGCAGACAGAAGAGAAGATAGCACCGTCGAAAGCCAGATAATGATTAAATTAAAGCATATGTTTACAGTTCACATTCTGCCTGGCAGATTTTACAGCAAGGCTTTCTACCCCTCTCTCTCTTTCACGACAAAGAATCTGGGATAATGCTTGCCACATTTTCAAAATGACAGGGTCCCCCTCCTTGTTCTCACATGTGCCATATGCGGGGTACATAAAAGGCAATTTTGCTTTCAGAAGCAATGAAAGCTGAGTGCGCACCGGCAGAAGTCAGAGATGGCTGAATGTGCAAGGGGCCCCTTGCCGGCAGTAATCCCTCTTCCCCAACAGCTGCTGCCTCATCAACAAGACTCCTTTGCATCTTCATAGTTATGCCTGTTCTTTGGAATCTCCTGTAGACCACAGCACTGGCCATCATTGAGCTCTTCTATTTCCAAGGTGGATGGGGAAGAATTTCAGGTAGGTGGTCAAGAACAGGGGTAGTCAACCTGTGGTCCTCCAGATGTTCATGGACTACAATTCCCATGACCCCCTGCCAGCGTTCGCTGGCAGGGGCTCATGGAAATTGTAGACCATGAACATCTGGAGGACCACAGGTTGACTACCCCTGGTCAAGAATACAGACTCTCCACTGGAACTTTACGAAGGTTTGCTGACAGTGCGGAGGGGCCATGGCTCACTGGTAAAGTACCTGCTTGGAATGCAGACGGTCACAAGTTCAAAACCTGGTATCTTGTTATATTAGGTAGTTGGTGATGGGAAAGCTCTTGACGGTAGCACCTTGGAGAGCTGCCACCGGCCTGAGGAGACAATGCTGACCCGATGAACCAATCAGTATAAGGCAGCTTCACGTGCCCATGTGTTCTTGTCAGTTGCCCTCCTTCTCCTCACACCTTTCCCACACTTTCACAAACTGGTCATGTTTGGGGGTGAATGTGGGAGAGAAAACAGCCACTGAGGGTAAAGCCGAGACTAGTGCAAGCTCTAGTTGGAGAAATGCACAATCCCCAATGTGCCTGTTGATAGCACAGAGGTTTTTTTTTTTTTTATGTGAGTACCTCTCAGCTTCCATTTCCCACTTTGGGGAAAGGTTAGAATGAGGGAAACTCACCACAAAGAGGGACAACAGTGATGGAGGAGGAACTCCCTTGGCTGAGTTCTTCTTGGGAAGAACTCAGGTTTACTGAGAATTTCCAAAAGAGCATCAGTAAGGCTAAGCCTCTTCCAAACTCCCAGGAGCAAATGTGAGGAAGAGATGCCTGTTTCACCCAAACACCCGGCTTCTGTAATAAGCTACATACAACTTTGCTTCTGATTTAGAACTTATGGAGACAGGGAGGCCATCAGAGATACCATTTACATCAGAGGAGGACAGGGCACAGGAGAACTTCTTGTCAACATATTTCAGACTACTAAATTATTGCCAGCATATAGGTCCAGGACACTGACAGTATGGTGAAGCCGGTGGTCTTTAAAGGGTGCAGTCCTACTTAGGATTGCACTGTGATTGGCTGAATGTTGCTTCTTCCAAGCAAACTTCCATTTCAACCAGAAATGCCTACTGAATGGGGCAGAACATCTCCCCTACACCTTTGCAGTCCCTTGGCATTCAACGAGTTCCTTCTTTCCTCAAGGAGGGTGGTTAAACTTTGGGTGGGGCTTGGAGATCTTCCAGAATGACAAGTGGTCTGCAGACAATAGAGGAAAATGGTTGCTTTGGAGGGTGGAGTCTGCGGTGGAGGTCCCTCCCCTCCACAAACTCCATCTTGTCCTGGATTCACCCTCAAGCCTGCAGGAATTTCCAAACCCAGAGTTGGCAACGTTATCAGCTGGTTGGTGCGTTCACTTACCCTCCCCAAATGAGGAAAACTGGACATTTCAGTGACATGCCTACATATCTTCAACATGATCAGGAAGTGATGCAGGCACAGTGGGGAGATGCTTGGGGTTTGGTGCAAAACCTCTAAGGTACAAGCTAATTTTATCATAGAGGTTTTGCCCAAAAAACAGAGCAAAATGACCTGATTAATTATAAAATGTCATCTTTGCTCTTGTATCACGTGTGTTAACTTTGCTATCCAAGCTGTCTTCCAAACCTTCCGATACCAACCCATCCCTTGATTCAATTCCATGCACTTAGCAGAAATACAGTTGCTGTGAGCAACCTAAAGATCATTTCCAAGTACAGGACTTCAGCCAGGCCCTTCATGTAACAAGGCAGAGCAATCTTAGGTTCAACAACCAATCAGCCTCCTGGGACTTCACAGCTTCCTTTTCAAAAGTGGGATTGCAACATGGAAATGGTTCACAGTAGCTAGACCCTATGTCAGGGGTAGTCAAACTGCGGCCCTCCAGATGTCCATGGACTACAATTGTAGTCCATGGACATCTGGAAGGCTGCAGTTTGACTACAATTGTAGTCCATGGACATCTGGAGGGCCGCAGTTTGACTACAATTGTAGTCCATGGACATCTGGAAGGCCGCAGTTTGACTACAATTGTAGTCCATGGACATCTGGAGGGCCAGTTTGACTACAATTGTAGTCCATGGACATCTGGAGGGCCACAGTTTGACTACAATTGTAGTCCATGGACATCTGGAAGGCTGAAGTTTGACTACAATTGTAGTCCATGGACATATGGAGGGCCAGTTTGACTGCCCCTGCCCTACGTGTTGCTGTGCTCAGCAATGATAGGAGCAGAGCTGCCATGCGGAGTCCATAACTATGGATCAGTCCTGGGTCTCCAGCATTCACACATGGTTGGAATGGCCACCTATACTTACAAGCAGGTCAAGGCAGTTGAAAGTTTGCTTTGCCCATAGAAAGTTAGCTTGGTGCAATGGTTAAGAGTAATTGCCTCTAATTTGGAGAACTGGGTTTGACTCTCCCCTCCTCCACATGCAGCCTGTTTTAAGGAGAGGAAGAACAGGCCATTGTAAGCACCTTTGAGACTCCCTCAGGTAGTAAAGAGTGGGGCACAAAAAAACAATTCTTCTTCAGAGAATGTGCCACTTAAATTGGAGTGGCCTGAACTTCTGGGCAGAAGCTGCCCCAAAACATGGATCTGTAAGTAATATTCAAGAATTAACTACACTCTGTACCAGCTGTTACTAAGTTCATGCTCATAATTTTCAATATGACAAGCATCGATTTGGGTCTTCACTGGATTGGTACGCAGATGCTTATCTGAGAAATGACATGCAGGAGAAGAGTGCAATGGATCAGCGGAAAACCAAACTCTTTGAGATCACTGTTTGAATGTCAATCATAAGCAGAACGTGGCCGCCCTACGAGAAAAGGTTGGCCAGTCAATTCATTCAAATGCCAAGAGAGAGATCTTATGTCCTTGAGGTCTTCTGTCCTTGTAATTGGCTGGCTCACACTCTGCCATTTGCCACTTAGTTTCAAAACAGAGGTGAAGCAAAAGTACTCCAGAGATTTCTGTGCTGAAAATAAGCTTCTCCAACCACCTGGGGGTTCATTGGAAGATTCAAGTCTAGTAGTATATTAAAGGCCAACAAGAATATTGGGGCATGAGTTTTTGAGAGTCAAAGGTCTCCTGCACCACCTGGGGGTGCAAAAGATGTGTTGATGGAAACCAGAACCCCCCCACTTCCAAGAAGGGATGCTAACCTCCAGGTCGTAGCTAGAGATTCCTCCCCCCACTCCCCGAAATTACAACTGGTCTCCAGACAACATAGATCATTTCCCCTGGAGGGTGGTCCTGTTTTGGAGGGTGGACTCAATGGCATCCTATCCATGCTGAAGACCCTCCCCTCCCCTAAGATCCACCCCCAAGTCTCCTGTAATTCTCCAACCTAGAGCAGGCAATCCTCCTCTCCCCCTGGCATTCTGGCTGCTTGTGGACCCTCATCTCCGAAGCTAAGCTTTTGGGGAAAGGATAGGAAGTTAGGAACCACACTATGAATAACGCTTGTGATGTTTTGCTTTGAAAGCTGAAATGATTAATAGTCTTTAAAATACATAGAACAAGTGAAACAAAAAGAAATCTCTAATACCTTGTGCTCATAGGGAAGCGGATCCTATAAATCCATATTTGAGTTTCCTACTTCTCTGATAAATGGGGACTAACAAAGGTTAGAGGGATAAAATAACTGCTATAATAATACACACCCAATAGCTGGATCACACTTAAATAAAATACCTTCTGCCCTACTCGACATCTTTCCATAGTCAGTAAACTTTTAGAAGAAAATTGTTGTCGTCTGGGCTGAGGTTACAGTTATACAGGTGCGTAGTTTTATGTTTACATAAATCCCATAGAATCAATGGGACTATGCCCAGCAAACCAAGCTCTGGACTGTATTCTTTTCATTTACAGGCTTTAGAACATCCAGAAATCCAAATATTAAATCCATAACTTCCGCTAGACTGCAAATCACTCTTAAATATTCATTTTAAACCTTCCTTCTTATTGCATTAGACTCTGCCATATGGCTAGGTAAATTCCAAATTATATTTAAAGGTAAAGGTATCCCCTGTGCAAGCACTGGGTCATGTCTGACCCTTGGGGTGATGCCCTCTAGCGTTTTCATGGCAGACTCAATACGGGGTGGTTTGCCAGTGCCTTCCCCAGTCATTACTGTTTACCCCCCAGCAAGCTGGGTACTCATTTTACCGACCTCGGAAGGATGAAAGGCTGAGTCAACCTTGAGCCGGCTGCTGGGATTGAACTCCCAGCCTCATGGGCAGAGCTTTCTGCATGTCTGCTGCCTTACCACTCTACGCCACTTAGGCACCCATTAAGCGTAGCTGCCACAGAGTTTCTGTCACAGAATTGAGGGCCCATATCAGAGGGTTGTCAACCTCCAGCTGTAGCCTGGTGATCTTCCAGAATTACAACTGATCACCAGACTCTAGAGACCCCTCCCCCTGGAAAAAAATGGCTGCCTTGAAGGGTCAATTCTATAGTATTATATCCCACTGAGGTCTCTCCCCTCTGCAAACCCCAACTATCCCCTCATCTCCAGGAATTTTCCAATGTGAAATTGACAAGCCGAACACATACGGCTCCCCTCCCCTTTTTCCTTTCTGCCAAACAGGGAGAAATATGAAAATTTAAAAGGCCTACAGGCTAGGATCTTCTTAATTGTACTCGTTACACTTGACTACAATTGGTTTTATTGCATACTGCAGATGTTTCTCAAATTAGCACTGGGCACTGAATCTGATGTCTTTCAGAGAAGGAAATTGTTCAGTTCTACTTACTGATTCTCACTGGCCTTGAATCTCTCAGTGTGTGTTTTTCCACTGGGTAGTTTCATTAGCCTATTTCGCTACATCCTAAAATCGATTTGGAAAACTTCTCACCACAGAGAAATTTTGATTTGACACTGGTCATCAGATAGTGCTTCTTTTAATATTTATTGCCTATTATTTTGGTCCTTTGAGTTTAGGTTCTGGAAATTCATTTGTACACTGCACGTAATGCTTTTTTTTTGGGGGGGGGCTTTCAGTATACCATATATATAATTTATACATACAATATATGTACTGTGAATTTGAAAATGTTTACATTTTACAGGAAAAAATCCACAAGGGCAGAGTCTGCACTTACTTTCTTTATTCCATTGTCAATCCTGTTGAATTCAGATCGCTTTGAACTCGGGTCTTCCTCTCCCCCCCCCCATTGAAACAGGAAAGTCTTCTGCACGTGGTTAGGGAGGCTCAGAAGGGGGGGGGGGAGCCAAGCCTCTTTCTTTCTTTTCTTGAAGGGGGGGGGGGAGAGGAGCCAGGCAGGGAGCCTCTTTCTTTTCTTGGAGGGGTGGGGGAGAGGATCAAAAAAGGCAGAGGAGGGAGGAAAAATCCAGGACCGACAGAAGTTGAGAGAAATTAGGGGCTTCTCCTTGAAGGTAAGCATGTCACATGACCAGGTGTAGCCTATCAGAGGTTCTCTACCACGGAGCTTTCCCAATCCGGATATTGAGGATTAAAAGCAGTCTGAGATATTGCACAATAAAGGTAGGGTCACTCCGGATCAACCCTTCTTACTGCAGAAGGAAAATTTAAATCGCCCAAAATTCAAATGGAAATCGCATTCTGTGTAGAGGGCAGGGACTGAATCGATTTGGGGTTGGAATAAAAGCTCTGTGCAGTTTACACCAAGGTAAGAAGAAGAAGAGTTGGTTTTATACCCCACTTTTATACCCTACTACCTGAAGGAGTCACAAAACCGCTGTCCCCACAACACACACCCGGTGAGGTAGGTGGGGCTGAGAGAGCCCTGACAGGACTGCTCTGTGAAAACAGTATTATCAGGACTGTGACGAGCTCAAGGTTACCCAGCTGGCTGCATGTGGAGGAGTGGGGAATTAAACCCGGTTCTCCAGATTAGAGGCTAAAACCTATAACCACACCACCACACTGGCTTTAATTTTAAAAGGAGGAAAAGAACAAGAACTTGGGGTTTGCACAGAGAATCTTTGCGTAACTGCCTATGGTTGCTCTCTGCATTCTGCACTTTGGCTGCCGAAGCACCCGTTCCAGCCCGAAGCAGCCAGTGCTGCAGTGCAGGGGGGGGGAAGGGGGGACTGGTGCCGGTACTAGTGTGCCAGCACTGGTGCCACCCCTCTCCCCCATGCTGCTGGTTGCTTCGGGCTGGAATGGTTGCTTTGATGGCCAAAGTGCCGAAGCCTTCTCTCAACAGCTTTAACCCTAGCCAAAAACAAATTCTTACATCTTGATGACTCTTTGTTTGTATATGCTAATTAACTTTTCTCATTGCTTCTTGCAATGGGGGTCCATTGTGAGATCACATAACTCCACCCAAGGATGCTGCAGGACCACTGATGCTTCACAACGTGTGGGAGATAAATCTGCTTATTGCCCAGTGATTAATTTTCCATTTCCCTTTGCTACTCCTTTCTAATGCATAATGATTTTGATTCTTAAAATTTTCCCATTCTCTCCTGCACTTTATATTGGGGGGAGGGCGTGGGGGGATATTATCTCAGAAAATCTGAAATAGACATTTCAGTAACCTGAAGATCAAACAGCAGTTACTGTTTGAATCCGCAACAGACGGCATTCGGTACGAGAAACTGTGTTCTCCTGACTAAGCGGCATTTCTGACTCTGATTTTGTTTTGTTTCACCTACAGCAAGGTTAGCGTGAGAGAAGAAAAAGAAAAGACAGATTTCAGAAAGAATGAAATCCAATGAAGAGCTTAAAATATGCAAGGAACCCAGAGTTTAAACCAGCCTTTCTCAAAACTTTCACCGTTGAGAACCCCCTGAAAGGTTCTTCAACCTTTGAGAAACCCCAGAAGTGGTGTGATCATGCAGAAGATGGTTGGGAAGCAGGGCTGTGTCCCTCCCCTTCCCACCCCCACCATGCCCATCACTGGCTATTTCAGGAGAGGGGGCAGCAGGTTTACATGACCATATATGATCATATCACCTTGCGCTCTGCGGGTGAAAACCTGTTGGTCGTTCCCGGCCCTAGGGAAGCACGCCTAGCCTCGACCAGGGCCAGGGCCTTTTCGGTCCTGGCCCCGACCTGGTGGAATGAGCTCCCGGGAGAGCTGCGGGCCCTGCGGGATCTTTCAACGTTCTGCAGGGCCTGCAAGACGGAGCTCTTCCGCCAGGTTTATGGTTGAGGCCGGGGCTGATAATAGATCTATGCCTCCCCCAGGGACTCGGGTTCTGGACCTGAAGCAAAATATCATCAGGACCTCCTCTCCACCCACTAGTAGTGGGAGGGGGGGAAGTTGAGCTGCCGTTCTTGCCATGCCAGCAATATTGGCAATGTTATTATTGTTTTTATGGGGTTTTAATGGGGATTGTGATATTGTTACCTGCCACGAGCCGCAAGGGAGTGGCGGGCTATAAATATAATAATAATAATAATAATAATAATAATAATAATAATAATAATAATAATAATAATAATAATAATAATAAATGTTTAACACATTTTAAAAGATACATACAAAATTAATTCCACCCATTCAGGAAACCCTTCTGGGGCCATTAAGAAACCCCACGTTTACATGAAATCCTGGTTGAGGAAGCCTGGTTTAAACTATCCAGTGGGATTTGTCCATACCCTCCTATGCATATTGTCAAGTCAAGTCAAGTCTTTATTATTATGGTACTAGACCAGTAGTCAAATTACAAGGTACAGAAAAACATCTGGCATTAACAAGATAAAAGAATCATTGATGACTCAAATATTATAAAAGATAAAAACATTCCCGCTATAAGAATCATTCTGGTTTTAAAACTCAAATGCATTATCTCAAGCAATTGAGACTATCTCTACCTAAGTTGCTCCGAATCCAACCAGCTCTTCCATGTTTTGATTGCTCTCCAAGCAAATCTGGCCACAACAGAAGTTATTTCTGTGCTTTTGTCTGACAACATGTCTGTGATTGCCTCTGAGTCGGGCTTATTCTGTAGGGAAGATATAAGTTCTCCCCTGAATTGATTGTATAGCCTACATTGGAGTAATACATGTTCAGATGTCTCAATGCTCCCATCCTGGCAGATGCATAAACGATCACAGATGGGTATTTTTTTGAATAAGCCTTCCCTAAAAGCGGATGGGAGCAATGTTATATCGTAAGACTTTGCCTATTGACTTTGATGGACTTAGAATATGTAACTTAGTTTAGGATTGCACCCCAAGTGCTAAAAAAAGAGTTCCCAACAGGAAATAAGTCAGCAGGTATGTCTACTGGGATTAAGAGCTGCATTATCTGAACCAAAAACTTTGCTTTATAATCACAGATATGTGGGATACAGGTCTTACTATCTGGTGATGTAAACTCACTTTCTGTATGTCCAGGTCATTTTTCTTTATTAGAATGACACCAATTCAACAACTCAGCCCTGACAATGTCTTAGTTCTGGGGATGCCTTTTCTCATGTCTACATATTTCTTTCCAAAACATACTTGCATATACGCACATGCTCCCCAATCTAGAGACCACCAATGGGCTCTCAAGTTAATTTTGAATCCACTCAATTCACAAGATTTCACTGCAAATTCAGGAAAAGCTCACCTTTTCCCCAGAATTTTTCTCCCACTTTTTGATCTTTGAAATCTTGCTTGGGGAGAAGCAACAAGGAAACAGCTACATGGAGAGCGAGATCAAAATTCAAGGACTATTGTGCATCTACAAAGCATTCTGTTTAGCCTGTTGCTTGCCTGGGTACAGAATAGATTAAGTGGCCCTTGATTTGTAATTCATCCGAGTATTACAAGCCGGACAAATTTATATCGCAAACTAGATAATTGCAGACTTTAGTAACAGTACCCCTGGAAGCCTGCTAGACAAATTTGTGAGGATCGGTGTATAAATGAGCTGATTTATATCTTGCTACTTATGGCACAATGTACTGCCAATGAACTATATTGAGCTGACAGGCGTTGACATGGATATCAAAGGGAATATATTATTTTTAGGGGGTTAATATTGTTGATTGCATAGACAAGGACCAAATGTCAGTGTTCCAATCCATATCCTGTCAAAGGGGAGGGCAGTTTCTGGAGGCTCCTTTGTTTCCCCCAAGAGCCAGAGGAGCAATCCATGACTTAATAGCAGCTTGGTGGGTGGAACCAGGGACAAAAGGGTGGCTTGGTGGGCAGAACCCATAAAAAATGGAGGGTTGTACCAAAATTAAAGTGGACATGCAGGTAGGGAAAGCTGCTCTTTTCCCAAAACAAGCCCCTATCCCAATTGTAACTTCCTCTACAGGTGAAAAAATATATATACAGTTACCTCCAAGATTTCTTGGATAAAGGCAGATAGCAGCTTTGATACAGGGTGGAAAAGTCAATGGCCCCCTCCTTTCCTCTCTACAGCAAGGGTTTGTATGAGTGCATGTGAAAGATGAGGAGAAGAGGCAGGTGGGAAAGGGTAATGCCATTACCCCATCCAGAACAAAGGTATGTGCATCTCATTCTCTGGAGAAAAAATAAGAAGTTAAAAACTGTTGTGGTAGCTGTAAATGGAATAATAAGGAAAGGATTACAGGAACACTAGATGAGAGGCAGAGAACTGCTTCCAACTGACTGCAAAGTGAAATTCTGTCCGCCCCTGTTTTATCCTGTAATTTTCATTGAGCAAGGATGCTGTTCTGTTTTATATACAGAAACATTCAGTCATAGGAACCATTACCTACAGTCTGAAATACATCAGCCTGCATCTCTACAAGGGCAAAAATGGAAGGAGAAAAGAGCTCACATTTCTTTATGTAGAATGCAAATAGAAAGCTCCTGGAGCCTCAGTTTGCCTCATGGCCCTGCAATGAAGGGAGGGTCAATTAATCCTTCAACCACTGCTTGATTCCATCGATCAAAATCAGCTCTGCCTCATTCTGCCACTGCCATTCTGCCACAGAGCCAGTATGGTGTAGTGGTTAGGAGTGCGGACTTCTAATCTGGCATGCCGAGTTTGATTCTGCACTCCCCCACATGCAGCCAGCTGGGTGACCTTGGACTCGCCACGGCACTGATAAAACTGTTCTGACCGAGCAGTGATATCAGGGCTCTCTCAGCCTCACCCACCTCACAGGGTGTCTGTTGTGGGGAGAGGAAAGGGAAAGCGACTGGAAGCCGCTTTGAGCCTCCTTCGGGTAGGGAAAAGCGGCATATAAGAACCAACTCTTCTTCTTTAAAGGAGAGAAATGTGGAATTCTAAATGATATGTATTTTTCTCCTGCTCCTGATCTGAAGAAGTGAGCAGTGACTCACAGAAGCTCCTCCCACAAATTAAGGTGCTGCTGGAATCCTGCTCTTTCCGGCTGCTGCAGACAGACTAATAGGGCTACCCACCCGATAAGGATACAAAAGGTCTCCAGGTTGAGTGAATACCAAGAGGGAAATTGTGGGCAAGGTCCCTGACTCAGAAGGGCAGTTTCGAGTTCCACAGGTTCAGCTAGAAGAACAGGAATCTTTTTAGGGAGGGAAAGTAGGGTTTTGTCACTACAGCACATTACACATCCTAAAGCATCAAACTCTGAACTGTTCTCCTTGACCTTGAAACCAAACCTGTTCTTTTAAATGCATCCGGATGGATTTCCACACAAAGACTCGGCTTGTGAATCAGTCTCATGGGCACACCTGACCTCCGTAGCAACTAGATGTGATGCAAGAGAGCCTATAGACACATGCCCCATAGACACTATCCTTAAGGAGAAGGAGAGGGCATCAGACCGACTCATTTCTTCTACTGCAGTCCTTGAACCAACACCTTATCTTCTGCCAACATATGCTTCCTGGCCATTATTTTGGACTATAATTAAAGGCTGTGAGTTGGGAGGGTTTTGAATACCATTTAATTGAATCTCTAATGTTTTCTTCACAAGTTCCCTGCCTTTGAAAAGTGTGGGGGAAAAAACCTATGGGGGAAGAAAGGGGGTGATTTTCTTTCTTTCTTTCTTTCTTTCCTTTTTAGCATGGGAGTGAGAAAATTGTGGCTGCAAACAGACTCACACATAAAGAACATTTCATTCTCACAAGTCATTCAAAGCATTCAAAAATGATGTTGGTATGAAGAATACTAGGGATCATAAGAAGAGCTCATTGGACAGATGTTATTTATTTATCATGCCTTTCATCCCTAAGCTTTGATGCCCCGCTGACTAACCCAAAGGCTTCTCGCATCACAATAACGAGTCACAATCTCAATAGCTGTCAGGTAATTGGAACAAGACTGACCAGAAGAGATCACATTCAACGCAACAAAATCGAGCATCAATAATTAAAAATCCTCTTGAACAGGAAAGTGTCGACATGTTTCCAAACAGGAAGAAGGGCATCATCACTATGAGCCTTGGAGTAACAGCGAAAGAGAATCGCTACCAGGAAGTTCTTTTTTCTGTAAACCTCCCACTGAATTTCATAGTGTCGTCTTGTTGCAATTGCAACCAACAAGTAATTTAGTGAAGTCAACCCTGAAGGGTTGTGTAAATTTAAGCAGCGAAGATTCACCTATGTTCTTACTAGTGACATCAAAAGGTCTCTACCAAGATTGCAGGAAATCCTAGCCATGTGCTCAGAAATATCCACTCCTTGTGGCCAGGGGATCCCTTAGTTTAAGGTGGGTTACTTCCCATTTCCTCTTCTGCAGGAAGAGAAGGATCTCTGCTAGCAAGGAGGAAAGGCCTTATACCACTAAGCTCTCAGCTCTCTCCATCTGCTTACATATGGGCATGTAGTCCTGTTTGCAGTTTAGTCATAGGGGCTTGCAATGTGCTGCTTTTGAAACTATCTTTTAAGATTTGCACGCTGCTTCAGTAAGGAGACTGAAGCAGATGAGTATGATATATGAATGTATAATCTTTCTAGTAAAGATTACTCCTTTTAAATGTCAGAGTGCTGTGAGTCTGGATCTTTGCCCAATCCACAAATGTAATCAATAACTACAAATGCTCTATTACGCTGCAGCTTTATATTTCTGGAGGGACCAAGGGCCAAGTCTAGTCCAAAAGTCCCAACAGGTCTTCCCAGCTGTTACTGAGACATAACTGAGAAAATATAACAAAGAGCCAGTAAACAAATCAGTTACTTGTAACCACCTTGCTACTTTGCATATGTACATTTTTTTTACACAGCATTATGGGGGCACCTGGTAACCCTAGTGCAGGAACAAAATGGCTGCTGCAAAAGAGCTTCTACAGCTTACATTCCGTCACACAAAGAAGTTTCTTGTGCTGTGGTGGCAGCTCCACTTTAAAAAAATCTGCATAGCCAATCAAATCTCCAATGGTCAACGAGAAACTCTACTGGTCAAGAGCCCCACCTGCCTTCCCCAATTACTGTTGTTATTTGGTCAGGTGCTGGAGAAGGTCTCCCCTTCTATAGGAGGAAGAGAAATGGGGAAAGAGGAATTGCGTCCCATGACTGTCGCAAGTGGATTTTGCCATTTTACACAGTAACATTCAAGTGAAAGGGCATCGGAAGTAGATCAAAAGTGTGTTTGTTAGTGTGTGTGAAAGCATGCTGTTTTTACTTTCACCTGCATCTAAGCTTTCTGATGGAACCTCTCCCACCGGGACCAGCTCAGTGTACAGAAAGGTCCAAAAGCAGTCAGATACACACATGCTGTTTCTTTTGCCATTGGATAATCTAGGCCAGAGGTAGTCAAACTGCGTCCCTCCAGATGTCTATGGACTACCATTCCCATGAGCCCCTGCCAGAGAACACTGGCAGGGGCTGATGGGAATTGTGGTCCATGGACACGTGAAGGGACGCAGTTTGTCTACTCCTGATCTAGGCTTTCTCATCCAGGGCTTCATGAAACCCTGGGGTTTCTTGATGGCCCTGCAAGGGTTTCCCAAATGGGTGGGAGTCAATTCATTTTTCATATATTTTCAAAAACTGTTACATGTTCATCAGGTGGTATGACACTATATGACCATGTTGACTCCCCCAAAGGCCAATGATGGGCCTGAAGGGGGTGGGAAGGAGAGGGGTCTCATGTAGACATGCACACAGCTACGCTTCCCAACCATATTCTATGTGATCGCACCACTTCTAGGGCTTCTCGAAGCCTGAAGAATGTTTCAGGGGTTTCTCAACAGTAAAAAAAAAAAAAAAAGTTGAGAAAGGCTGTGATGAGATAAGAGAAACCTAAGATAAAGCTAACTGCAACACTAACTCTGCATTAATGTCGCACATTTCTTTCAATTAATAATGCTGAAGAGAAGGGGAATCACAAGGAGCTCAGGACGCTTTGTTCACACAACTAATTGGAAGACTAATAGCTTCAATTAGAGCCTCCTGCCCCAAATAATAAATCTTTGGCTGTGCGCCCTGTGATCGGAAAGGCCGCACTGTCGTATCCATTTTTCGTGGCCTTTTCTCTTTTACGGAGGGAAGATGGGCTATTAAACCCAGTTGCAGTGAATAAATGTGACCAAATCTACAAGCAGAAATCTGTTCTGAAGCCTAAGCTGGATTCTCCCCCGATTAATTATTGATGAAAATCTGTCGACAGACACCGTAATAATGACAGAATTAGTTAAGGGATGTGCAAGCCATGTGTGCTGTTCTGAGAATACCCAAACATATCCAAATAAGAAAATTATTATATGATCTATCAAGTTTTAATTGCAAACCACAGAACCACAGCTGTGAACCCGACATTTAGTTTATCCATTTTTTATTACTTACTTGTTTTTTTTTGAAATATTTATACTCTACAAAATTGTAAATGAGGCCACACACAGTATATTCAAACAACAATAGCCAATTAAATGTTCAAACCATTTACCTCTAAAATTAACATAATAACAACTATAAAAGGCAACGGATTGCATCAGAATAAAAACAAAAGTACCTAAAAAGAGGGCCTAAATTTGGTTGCTAAAGCATAAAATGTACCAGTCTAAAAATAAAGCAGCATAAATTAAAAATGTAAAAACTGACAACAAAATCCTAGCTGTAGGGAATACACTAAGGAGGCATAGTAAATTCAAAACACCTGATAAAATAAAAATGTCCACCTGGCACCTAAATCGAACCTAGCAGACTGTAACACTATTCCCCTGTCAGACAACAATCATCATCATACCACATAAAAACCTTAAAGGTAAAGGTAAAGGTATCCCCTGTGCAAGCACCGAGTCATGTCTGACTCTTGGGGTGACGTCCTCTAGCGTTTTCATGGCAGACTCAATACGGGGTGGTTTGCCAGTGCCTTCCTGTCATTACCGTTAATCCCACAGCAAGCTGGGTACTCATTTTACTGACCTCGGAAGGATGGAAGGCTGAGTCAACCTTCAGTCAGCTGCTGGGATCGAACTCCCAGCCTTGTGGGCAGAGCTTTCAGACTGCATGTCTGTTGCCTTACCACTCTGCGCCACAAGAGGCTCTTAAAAAACCTAACTGTTCTCCCAATAACATGCTGAGCCTCTGTTTGGCCCTCACTGGGGGACATCCCGACAACAAAGTGACAGCAGTGCCAGCCTGAGGGCTTATCAGAGGCTCTTAACTACTTCCCTGCTCCTCCTCCTCCTCTGTGATGCTTTCTGGCACTTAGCATAAGCAGGAAGAGCAGGTAGCAGGTAAGCCCAAGAGCTGGTGATGGCCATCCAGCTGTACCCCACCATGGCTGCTCCATGCTTCTCAGCATCCCGGCTGCCAGGAGGGCAGGGAGGGCCCTCCAGATACATTCTGCCACAGACAACCTGCCCCTTGGCATAGGGAGAGCTTGGGCAGGCCATCCAGCAATGCTCACCACCTGGCCCTCCCTGGACTGCAGGACCAAGGGCAGAAGGACAGAGAGAGGCAGGGCTCCTACAGAGTGCATCAGCCCAGCCAGTGAGCTCAGCTTCTCTGCTCTGCACGGGCCCTCCCACTCCCTGCCCTCCTGCAGGGAAATGGGCTTTACTACTAGCATAAGAATAACAGTGATGATATTAAAATTTAATTTTTAACCTGCCCTTCCTCAAAGGCTCAGAGCAGAAACCAGCATACATAAAAACAGTAAAATAGCAATAATTGATACATTAAAACATTCTACAGTCAGATTAGTTCAAATCCAACTCTGTGAGCAGGTGTGCTGGTAAGATCTATATGGGATTGGAGGCCTGACAATTATGCGCACATTCCGATCTCTCAAAAGGGCTAATGTACCTCTTGGAACATTATATTCAACCCAGAAGCCCTTTGTAAGGAAGACAGAGGTCATGCAAACTGTTGGTGTTAGGTGCAAAGTAGTGTCCAACCCATCGCGACCCCATGGACAATGATCCTCCAGGCCTTCCTGTCCTCTACCATTCCCTGGAGTCCATTTAAGTTTGCACCTACTGTTTCAGTGACTCCATCCAGCCACCTCATTCTCTGTCGTCCCCTTCTTCTTTTGCCCTCGATCACTCCCAGCATTAGGCTCTTCTCCAGGGAGTCCTTCCTTCTCATGAGGTGGCCAAAGTATTTGAGTTTCATCTTCAGGATTTGGCCTGCTAAAGGAGCCCTCTAGGACTGACCGGTTTGTTCGCCTTGCAGTCCAAGGGACTCACAAGAATCTTCTCCAGCACCAGAGTTCAAAAGCCTCAATTATTTGACGCTCGGCATCCTTATGGTCCAACTTTCACAGCCATACATTGCAACTGGGAAGACCATAGCCTTGACTAAACGCACTTTTGCTTTATGACTCTGTAACCACTCTTTGAACCTCTGCTCCCCTTTGATGACCCTGATGTCTCTGCTTTTTAGGATACTGTCTAGATTTGTCATAGCTTTCCTCCCCAGGAGCAAGCGTCTTTTAATTTCTTTGCTGCAGTCCCCACCTGCAGTGATCTTGGAGCCCAGGAGAATAAAATCTGTCACTATCTCCATTTCTCCATCTATTTTCCAGGAATTGAGAGGGCCGGATGCCATGATCTTTGTTTTCTTGATGTTGAGTTTCAAGCCAACTTTTGCACTCTCCTACTTCACCCGCATCAAGAGGCTCTTTAGTTCCTCTTCGCTTTCTGCCATTAGAGTGGTATCATCTGCATATCTGAGGTTGTTGATATTTCTCCCTGCAATCTTGATCCCAATTTGTGACTCCTCTAATCCCGCCTTTCTCATGATGTGCTCCGCATACAAGTTAAATAGGCAAGGTGACAGTATATAGCCTTGCCAAACTCCTTTCTCAATTTTGAACCAATCAGTGATTCCATGTTCAGTTCTCACTGTTGCTTCTTGACCTGCATATAAATTTCTCAAGAGACAGCTCTGGTATTCCCACCTCTTTAAGAACTTGCCACAATTTGTTGTGCTCCACACAATCAAAGGCTTTAGCATAGTCAATGAAGCAGAAGTCGATGTTCTTCTGGAACTCCCTAGCTTTCTCCATGATCCAGCGTATGTTGGCAATTTGATCTCTAGTTCCTCTGCCTCTTCAAAATCCTGCCTGTACTTCTGGAAGTTCTCGGTCAACATATTGCTGGAGCCTAGCTTGTAGGATTTTGAGCATAACTTTGCTAGCGAACTAGGCTTAAGTAAGTTAGCTGTTACTCAGAGTTTTCACCCAACCACATGTAATAGATAGCTGAATTACAAACTTCTCTGAGGACAATAAGTTTTTCTAGGACTAGAAATTGCAGTCTAAGCTATGGGTAACATGGTTGCCAACCTCCCTGTTAGACCTGGAGATCTCATGGAATTATAACTCATCTTCAGCTACAAAGCTCAGCCCCCCCCCCCCAAGAAAATGGCTGCTTTGGAAAATGGACTTTATGTCATGATACCTCCCTGAGGTCCTTCCCCAGCCTCCACTAGAAATCTCCAGGAATTTCTCAGTCCAAAGCTGGCAACCCTAGTAGCTAATGATTTCAAACCAAAATGTGAAATGTAGTCTTGATAATCTTTCTATGCTTCCTACCCCACATGATTTTCACATTGCAACTGGCCTTTAAATGCTTTAAATCCATACAATATGAGAAATGTTAGTATCCAGACCTCAAGCCCCCCCCCCAAAAAAAAAAATTAATCGTATGAAATGGCAAGGTTCCATTCGATGTGTTGTTTTGTTACTTTCGTGATGGAGTGTTGCCCTCTGTTAAGAGTTTCCCCTGGAGCTTTGCACAAAAATGGAGGTAAAATACCATGTCATGAGTTTTGGGTTTTAGATATAGAACCATGCTCCTATTTCTAACTTGTCTAATAATCTAGGGTGTCTTGGGTCATGTTTGTAGAACATTTCAGCTAAAATGTAATATCTTAACCATATATCCCATATTTTGAGGGAAAGATGTCTCAACATCCCCCCCTCCCCTGAATAATTCTCCAATACTTATGGCAACTTGCCTTACGTGCATACGAGATTTCAGCATCTTTAGTATGTCAGGAGGAAATTTTATGCAAGCTTATGAGGAGCAGTTGTCCTATTTCCAGAATTATTTCAGCACCAGATTTCTACGTAATGCACTGGCTCCTGCTGGAGGTATTTTGCATGGAGCCAAATAAAACAGTTTAAAAAACAACCAGTTTAGAATCATAGAATCATAGAATCATAGAGTTGGAAGGGGCCATACAGGCCATCTAGTCCAACCTCCTGCTCAATGCAAGATTAGCCCTAAGCATCCTAAAGCATCCAAGAAAAGTGTGTATCCAACCTTTGCTTGAAGACTTCCAGTGAGGGGGAGCTCACCACCTCCTTAGGCAGCCTATTCCACTGCTGAACTACTCTGACTGTGAAAAACTTTTTCCTGATAGACCACTTTATTATATTACAATCATTGTTCTGCATTGAATATAGTCTGTTGAAAAACTACATTGCAATGCTCTCTGCATGAAACAATCCATAGCCCTGCTCCCTGTAGTTTTGCCAACTCTGCTTTGTTCTCGAATGCAGTCATTAATCTGCATAACTAAAGATCTTCTCTGCATGGCTAATAAACCATCTCAGGCAGGCAGGAGAGAAATGAATCGGTGAAAAGCATTTTTCAGAAACAACGCTTAAAAGACGCTTAAAGCACTGAAGAGGCAGTTCACCATGCAGAGCAAAATCAATTTTGCGGAGTAAATTGACTCTTCTGTGCAGAGATCAGAAAAACAACCATGTATTTAGTGAGTTTTCATCAGCTTATCCATCATGCAGAAGAGGCCCTGGCTTGAACACTCATTCTGACCTCAAAAGTTGTAGACCGAGAGGGCAAAATGGTCCTATAAAAGGCTCTGCATCTCCTCTCACCACACCCCTATAATGAAGGGAGGGAAGGCTCTACGAGGCATCTTTAACAAGGTTCCTCTGTAATGGCAAATTCCGACAATTGCTCCCCTAGAATCCCAATAAGCTGCCTTTGGACTCCACATTGTGGAGAGTTTGTTACTGCTTTAGTGCCTTCATGGGTGTGCAGCTCAGGGTCATGACACCAGCAAAACCTGGAAGTGACATCACTTGGAAGAGAGCTCTAGGTTATGCTCTAGGACAGACTTTCTCAATCAGAGTTTCATGAAACCCTGGGGTTTCTTGAAGGTCCTGGAAAAGTTTCCTTGGGTGGGAGTTAATTATTTTTAATATATAATTTAAATTTGTTAAACATTTATTGGGTTATATGACAATATATGGTCATGTTCACCTGCATCCCCTCCCAAAATAGCCAATGATGGGCTTGGAGGGGCCCCGGACGGGCATGTACACAGCTATGCTTCTCAACCATATTCTACACTATCACATCACTTCTAGGGATACTCAAAGCTTAAAGAGTGTTTCAGGAGTTTTTGAACTGTAAAAAAGTTGAGAAAGGCTGCTCTAGGATTTGCCCAAAACTCTATAGTCAAATTCACGGAGTTTGGGACATCTCCTACACTCTCAACCTCCATGTCATGCCTCCACTTCCAGTTTTTGCTTTGGGAAACATTGTGTGCCTGACATCTCCTCCCAGATCTTCCAGTGGGTGGCCAGCTGTTGCAACCCACCCAGTTTTAGGGTTTTCTGCTTCTAAATATCAGGCTATCTTTAGCTCTGCTCTTTCCTTTACTTTAACCTTTGTACTTCATGGAAAGAATGACTGCAGTTCCACAGCCGAGGGCACTGAGCACTCCCTGACCCAAGAGGAAGTTAGGATCGATCACATTGCTACTATAACCCCATGACTTCCCTGGTCCTTTGTTCTGTAATAAGGGCAGCACCCATGTGCTCTTTTGGACTCTGGCCATGAACCAGCTCAGCAACTGCAGGAATTATATATTCAGGAATTCTCTAAATCCCACAGCCAATCTGCTCCTAAAATTTGCCTTTATTTTCAAATAGAACCTCCATTGACTGAAAATCATCAGAGATTTGGGAGACATAGTTCAAGGTCAAGCAATTACTGGGCACCTTGGGAAATGTTTAAAGACCTCATATCACTCAGAGGGGTTGTAACCATCTTGTAAAGCAATGCTACATAAAAGGGCCCGATAAAAGAAAACTGCTTAGTCTTCTTCTAGTTGCATTAACTGAGCTAAATTGGGTACTATTTCAATACATTCCCCCCCCCCTAAAAAGTGTACCTTTGTCACCACGTCACAACCTTTAATCCCTAAGCAATCAGCCCACTATAGATTCCAATTGATGTTTAAATAGAAAAAAGAGAACAGATAAAATAAATTAGTTTATTCACTGGAGCCAAGTTAATCTTTAAATCTAGCCATTTTACTTTTTTAACGATCTTATATACTGTAGTAACAAGTAATTCTGTTAGCTTTGCAGCGTATCATCCAACGCTGCTGGAGGTTTGCATGTTGTCACTGAATGGAAAATCATTCTTCAGTTTTGTTTTGTGTTTTTGTAATTCTGCAACACGGCAGCCAATAACAAGGCCAGGTAATGAAATCTGCAGTCATATCCATAAAACCACACCAGCAACAACTCAGATGTTCACTTACTGGATATGGTGAACAAATCATATTGTAATTATAGCCCGCTCTTAGAATCTTGTTCAGAAGTAAACCCTATGGGCTTCAACATCACTGACTCCCTAGTAAGAATGCCTAGGATGCCAATAAATCTCCATAGAAACCATGGCCCAACCCGGCTTAAGCATATTTGAATCGACCTTTCTATACTCTCTAGGGTTACCACGCACACCCTGTTGAAGGTGGGGGTCACCAATGCCAGGCTCTGCCCCCCCCCTACTGTCTATCTGCTGGCTGGGCAAGAACTCTATGGTAGAAGCCAGCTTCACCATAGAATTTTCGCATAAATACCAAAGTGCTGCCCGGAAGCAGCTGCCATGATGGTGTCACTTCCTGTGTAACACCAACAATGTAGTCTAGGCCTTCTTTCTGGTAAGTCGTCCCCCCCTGGTAAGTTGTCCCCCCCACCCCATCCCCTGATGGTTGGAAGGACCTGGCCTTAGTATGTGTGATTTGGAAATACTAGCCATGGAACACCAAAGGTCTTATTTCTAAGCAAACATGTATGATCTGTCCCATTGCTTTTGGGTAAACAAAGGCTTAAGTCTTCTGCTGAACTGAACAGGTAATGTTTAACATCTGCTTTCCCAATGCATCATTTAGCAACCTTAATCATAATTTGTGTAAACCACCACAACCAGATCCATACCAGGAGAAGCGGTATATAAATATAATTATAAATAAATAAATTGAAATTATCACATCTAGAGAAAAGCTTATTTTTGAATGATGGACCGTGGGGGGGGGGATTCAACAGTGGTTAGCTCAACTGTTTCGTGGCTCAACATCAGATTTTAGATCTTTCAGTTGTAGAGTCGGTCAGGTCTCAGTCTTTGGCCCTAATGCTTCGTATTTTGAGGATTTATTCTTCACTTTTGGGGCCCAAAGCCATTTACATCAGCATGTTGCCCTCTTTCATTTCATCCCCACAACCATTCCATTGTTGGCAAACTGATGATTTCCTAGATATTTTGATTAAAATTTTGATGGCCTGCAAAATGCAAACACGTGCTCTTATCCTGAATATGGCACTATAAACACATTTCCCAGATACTGGTCAGTCTGATAGTCTCATTCAGGCATTCCAAACTGGGGGTCCACACACCCCCAGGGATTCATGGGAGCTCCAGAGAGGGTCCGCAGTTTTCCTCTCCTGCCTTAACTGACTCATCCACAGTCTCGGAAACTGGCCAGTTCTATTGCTCCAACTCCTTCCACCTGAGTATGAGTTCTCTCATAATTTCTATGCCTAGAAGGGGGCAGAGCCTGCACTCCTGCCCCTGCCTTAAACTACTCTGTATCTCCCCCCCCCCCCCAGTTCTCCTCAATCCTGCCTGTTAATGTGGGTGGTGAAGTCATTTCCGGTGCCACATCCCTTCCAGGAGGTGTGGCAGGGAGTCATGGCTGACATCACTTCTGGAACTCCTTGAAGACTGAAATATAATTTCAGAGGCTCCTCCATGGTCAAAAGGTTGGAAAAGGCTGGTCTCACCACTATACCATGCTGTATCTCAATTCATGCCTGCTTGTGTTAACTACTGGACATGCTATTGTACTGTTCTGGTGTAAAGGTAAAGGTAAAGGTATCCCCTGTGCAAGCACCGAGTCATGTCTGACCCTTGGGGTGACGCCCTCCAGCGTTTTCATGGCAGACTCAATACGGGGTGGTTTGCCAGTGCCTTCCCCAGTCATTACCGTTTTACCCCCCAGCAGCAAGCTGGGTACTCATTTTACTGACCTCGGGAGGATGGGATGAGTCAACCTTGAGCCAGCTGCTGGGATTGAACTCCCAGCCTCATGGGCAGAGCTTTCAGACTGCATGTCTACTGCCTTACCACTCTGCGCCACAAGAGGCTCTTACTGTTCTGATGTAAACTGTAATAAATGCACATACAACTACTAGACATGTCCATCAGGGATGAGGGACAATAATGTGCCACTTAACATACAACTGCAATCTGCATTTAGTGCACAAATAATTCCCCATGTTATCACCTTATTACTATGTTTTCACATATCCCCCTAGTATGATTCCTAGGGGAGTCCAGAGATACTAGAAATAGTTCTGCTGTTTCGATGTGACGTCACTAGGTCCTCCTGGTCCATGCTATCAAAAGGTCCTATGCTACGAGTCTCTGGGTTTAGTATGCTAAGGACCTAGTGACTGATGCAGTTGAATTTCTAAGAAATCAAGAGTTTTTGTGAAAGACCTCTACAGATCAAAGTATCTGTAATTTGAAAAGGCTCTCATGATCCACTGTCGCTGACTTCAGGTTTAGCAAAATCGAGGAAAGCTTCCTTTTGAAAATGTAATGAAACTTCCTAATGCTGATAAAAAAAACGGGACATGTGTCATTGAAGCTCACCTAACACGGGCAAACCGGTCAAACTCTGGGCAGCCAATAAGAATATTATTTGTTATTATGTAATGGGTTTAAACTACAAGTACAACGATATAGGCTAGACATCAGGAAAAAAAATTTCAGTCAGAGTAGTTCAGCAGTGGAATAGGCTGCCTAAGGAGGTGGTGAGCTCCCCCTCACTGGCAGTCTTCAAGCAAAGGTTGGATACACACTTTTCTTGGATGCTTTAGGATGCTTAGGGCTGATCCTGCGTTGAGCAGGGGGTTGGACTAGATGGCCTGTGTGGCCCCTTCCAACTCTATGATTCTATGTTTCTATGATTCTATGATTATGAGCTTACAAATGGTGTCTCGAGGATGGCAAATCATATCTAAAAGGCTTTGACTTTGAGGCTCCATGGGCTTCCTTTAACTGTTCATTTTACCCAAGGTAAAATGGTTCTTTGTTGGTCTGCAGCAAAAGAGCCGGATTCCCTTCAGGGAACTCCAACACTCACAAATTTTCTTGGTCTTTCCTGCCAGACTCAAATGTAGTGGTTTCTTTTTATTTCGAATTGTCATAGGTGTGTTATAAAGTTTGATTTAGGTCTTAATAAAGCTCGATGTTACAAGGCAGTCACTTGTCACAGTCCCCCATGGGCTTTTTAAGAAAATGAAATGCAATAATGAGAATCTAGGCTTTTAACTGGAGGCATGGCAGGGGGGTTGGGTTGGTTAACCTGATACCGGAGAGAAGACAGCATGTGTTCTTCATGATATACATTACTCAACAAATTAAAATGTTGACCTAGAGCACTCTCTTGTACTTTAATTCCCTAGCCAAGTTTTAAAATATCATCACTAACTTTACTTTCTGCATAGCCCAGGCACACCCGATCTTGGAAGCTAATCAGGGTTAGTATTTGGATGGGAGACTAGGAAATAGGCAATGGCAAAACACCTCTGAATGTCTCTTGCCTGGCTCTCCTGGCTACACTACACATGTGATGCAGTCCTTATCCATTGTTGTTTCTCTATGTATTTATGAAACAGCCTAGGGGGTGGGACGTGTCTGGCTGTCCAAGTTAGAATAGGACCAATCAGGGTGCAGCCAGCTTTGCCCTGATTGGCCCTGCCCCTGCAGCTCCCGCCCTCCATCCCTGGACTCTAGCCTCTTTGCTCTCAGATGCCTGGAGCCAGCAGCAGATAAGGGGAAAGGCCCTGGGCAAAGGGTCGTGGTGGAGGGCTTGCTAACGAGGGCCTCTTGGCCTGCTAGATTGGGCCTGTTACCGAGGGCCTCCTGGCCTGCTGACTGACTGCTAAGAAGCTCTGGCCTGGCCCTGCTAATGAGCTGCCCAACCCCCACCCACCCCACTTGATCTAGCTACGAGCTGCAGCCCAAAGCCACCTTAAGCTGCCTGGCCAGGGGCCAGGGGAGGGGGCCCTTTCAAAGCCAGTTCTTAGGAACGGTCTTTGAAGCTAGTAAATAAATAATTCTGAGAAATCACGAACATACAAAATTACCTTCAACTGAGCCCATCTATTAAGGTCATTCTTGTCTATTCTAACTAGCAGTGGTCTTGATAGTGGACCTCCTGATGGCACTTGGGGTTTGGCCACCTGTTTATGCAACCGGAACTTCTCTGCCCCAGCTCCCGTACAGGAGCACAAATCAGGGCGGATGAGGTGCACCGGGCCAAATGCTCCCCCGCGTGGGTACAGGAAGAGGTAGGGCAACCTGCCACGACTAAAACTCCAGTCTGCAGCCGAGCATGAAACCTCCAGGGCATAAACAGTCTGAGTGACACAAAGCACTGGACTGGATGGGCCACTGGCCTGATCCAACATGCAGTGGATGTTCTAGGTCTCAGGTTGAGGTCTTTCCCATGACCTGCTGTCTGATTCTTTGACCTCACAGATTGACCCTAGGACCTTCTATATGCAAAAAAAAATGCTCTACCAATGAGTCACAGACATATCGCTTCATGATATTACTGTACCATCACTGTACTGTACCAGGGGTTAGGGAGACTTGGGGCATCAGAATGCATCAGAATCCTGCCTATGCACCAGGATAGTCACACTGCAACCAAATACGTCTTTTGACTAAATCTGTCATTTCTGCTTGAAAATCAAAACCTGAGAATATTCTGGGTAGCTCCAATATTACATTACTTGTGATTCAAGATTTGCATTGGCTCCTTGGAGATTTTGCTATTTATTTAAAGTCCCATTGTTGTATTGCCAGCTCATTTGCTATGTTATTAAATTTAAACAAGCCACAGTTATTTAATCTGAGTCCTGTACAATGTTCAAAATTCTCAGGTTTTTTTTTTAGCCTAGTAGCATGAGGCTCTCCTAGCCTTCCGTCCATGCAACATTCTGTTAATGTGCTCTCTTGGAAACAAATACGATGATACTCAACGCATTTACAAGGCCCCACTGAGTTCAGCATCACTCTCTGGCATCGCAATAGTATTTACGATCACAGTCAGAATCTCAATTTCGTGCCTTGAGGTTGCCAGGCCAAGATACCAACTTTTTGGGGGAGGGAGGGGGGGAATTGATGATGCATATCACATTTTACACACATTAATGGAAACAATTTGCCAAGGTCATTATTTTGCATCCCAGCAGATAGCTAGACCACACCGGGTGAAGTCAGAGCCTGCATTAGCAGTGACCCCAATTATTTTGGTGAGAGCCGCGAATACTTTTGTTTCCAAAAGCTATTTGGTGTCTCTCAGCCGAGCAGCGCACAGGAATCAAGGTCCCGTTTTTCTTTTCCTGATACTTCAAAGTTCCACTGAAAAACAGTCATCTGTCATGCACCATCACACTGGGAAAAAGAACACACGTCTGCGGGACAAGGATGATAAGGTGGGCCAAGGCATTAAGGGAATCCATCGACATTTCTGGAGGTTGTGGATTGGAGCCGCATTTCCTCTCACACCAGATGGCTCTCTGTGTTCTGTTCTGCCAGGAATGGAGATTAGGTCCATCCGAGAGAAGAGACACTTGGACTTCCAACCCACTGGGTACTCCACACTGGTTTGTTTGTTCCGGCAGAAGACATTATGTGGGTAATTTTAGATTTTTGTTTTTACCAGTGTAGGGTGATGGAGGGGGTTCCTGTTTTTAACCTCAGGAGGTACACATGGAGGCAGGGAGGATCCCTCAGTGCACTCTGTACAAGCATGTGGCTGCTCATTTGCTAGTTCCCCCTTCCTTGGTACAAAATGTCAATATTCATGGTAGTATATCGTCGGGCTCCTGCAAGACCACCAGTGAGGGGGAGCTCACCACCTCCTTAGGCAGCCTATTCCACTGCTGAATTACCCTGTGATAAATATTTCCCCTGATATCTAGCCATATATGTAGTTTAAACTCATTACTATGGGTCTATCTACAGGACCTGTTTGGGCTACTGGAATTCGTCTCTGGGATCTGAGTGCAAGGAACAGGTCAAAATACAGTGGGGGAGATCTTCCAAAGCTAAATGCCCACATATGCAGTGGTGTTAAGCTAGAGGTTTTTGAGAGTCATGCCCAGAAAGCTTAGCTGATGGCATTGTTAGTGACATTAATGCCATTCCAAGATTGAGTGCAGTTTTATTTACTAAAGGGTCATCGCAGTGACAAGCCAGCTAAGCTAACATTAACTCGCGTAGAACTGAAGATGAAAATGAGTCAGTCACCATGCTAAAAACAAAACAAAACACCTTTTTAACCAATTGAGATTAAAGTTGAACATGGCAGGTAAGGACAATCACAAAACATTTGAATTGACACAAATGTGGTAGGGAAAGAGTTAAGGGCATGATAGCTGGGGTGGAAATCTGTGATGCCCCCCTTCCCTTTTTGTCCTGATAATGTGGTTATTTTGCCTAATGGTGAATCCAAGGCTGGTTTAGGGTGTCAGGCTAGGATGTGAGAGATCCTGGTTCAAATCCCCACTCGGCCATGAAGCTTGTGGACCAGCTGCCCTCTCCACTCAAATTGCATCACAGGATTGTTGTGGGCCACAATGGAGAGGAACGCTGTGAGCGCCTAGGAGGGTGGGTGAGATAAAAATGCAGTAGAGGCATACATTTGCAATTGTTCACATTTTAACTGATTTTCTTTGACCTGCCAGTAAGGTCAGCTCTTCAGTAGTTTCAGGATGCCCCTGATAGTAATGAAGGTAACAACGTGTCACCTTTGCTGCAAAAACATTGATGAAGTGCAATGGTGAACCGGACACTACAAGCCATGACATGTTGCATAGGCTGAACATCTTTTGCAAAGTCAGCAAAATTCAAAGAAACTCAATGAACCCTGCAATTAACACCATAGTAAACTGGTTCAAATGGATTCTGGTGAAGGCAGGCAGGCAGGCAGGCAGGCAGGCAGGCAGGCAGGCAGGCAGGCAGGCAGGCAGGCAGGCAGGCAGGCAGGCAGGCAGGCAGAAAGAAAGAAAGAAAGAAAGAAAGAAAGAAAGAAAGAAAGAAAGAAAGAAAGAAAGAAAGAAAGAAAGAAAGAAAGAAAGGAGGGAGGGAGGGAGGGAGGGAGGGAGGGAGGGAGGGAGGGAGAGAGAGAGAGAGAGAAAGAAAGAAAGAAAGAAAGAAAGAAAGAAAGATAGAAAGAAAGAGAGAGAGAGAGAGAGAGAGAGAGAGAGAGAAAGAAAGAAAGAAAGAAAGAAAGAAAGAAAGAAAGAAAGAAAGAAAGAAAGAAAGAAAGAAAGAAAGAAAGAAAGAGGAATCTCAATTCCCCCTGAAAGTCAATTGCAACCTCCCTTGGAAGAATCTGGAGGAAAGTTCAACATCTCAGTAACTGTATCAGAGAGCAACAATGAATTTGCCTTTTAGTTTCCTATTCCATTTGAATCAGGGTTCAAAATATTTATTATCAGTTCCACACCCACTTCCTATTCTGTCATTCAAATGTGCAAGTGGACAGTTTTAAGATCCTTCCTGAGAAGGAGTGTCTTAAGTGCCTTGGAGCCAGCTGCTCTGGTGCTTTGGTGCCCTGTCCAACATCACTCGGAGCATTCCATTTAGGACACGTGCTCCACAACAGATGGAATCATCGGGTCTTTTGCAAGTTAATTCACATGTTTTGTCGGGTTTACCCTGTGCAAATCCAGGCTATCAAATTCTCATCAAATGCTTGGCGACTTCTACCCTATTGAATCTAACACTGACCTTAATTATACACATGCTCACTAAACCATAAGATTCTATTTGCTCTTCATTTAAAAGGGCTGTTTCCTTGGCCAATTTTGAGGAAACAATCCCCTTTTTTAGTATTCCTGTTTCTAAATGATTGGCTAGACTTACGACAGCACTGCACGGAGGATTTTGTAACTGAACTGCAGAATTGTAAAATACAGATGAATGATGCCTCATGACTTGCTCTTGTCGATTTCTTTATTATTTATTAATTGTTCAAATGGCATCAAAGAGGCGCAGTGGTGGTACAGCAGTCCCATAAATTGGAAAGGATCACATTCCTCTTTAATCCATTCTGACATCAGTTTGATCCATGGCTCCAGTGAACAAGATCTGTGACGGAATACCTGAAATCTACATTTCATGAAACGTAACGCCTCTGAAATGGACAGGAAAACCAAGACAAAGCAGCCAGGGGAAAAAACATTCAGACAATCAATCTCCAGCAATGGTGATCAGAGTCGATTTGTTCCTCTCGCCAGCTTTCTGCTTTACGAACTGATACGGGCAAATTTCATCAATGCAAAATGCAGGCACGTTGATATGCTGAGTGCATTTATCACTTGGATAGTCTTGCACTAGCCGTTCATGACTTACCGCTATATTCATAATGATATAATCTTCTGAGATCCATATTGATCTCTTGATCCATGGCTAGGGTCTCCAGATAAAATAATTAGCAATTGCTATCAGATTGGAAAAATCAGAGGAGCATCATAGAATCATAGAATAATAGAGTTGGAAGGGACCTCCTGGGTCATCTAGTCCAACCCCCTGCACTGTGCAGGACACTCACATTGCAATCGCTCATCTACTGTAACCTGCCACCCCTTTGCCTTCACAAAATCAGCCTCTCCGTCAGATGGCTATCTAGCCTCTGTTTAAAAATTTCCAAACCTACCACCTCCCAAGGAAGCCTGTTCCACTGAGGAAACGCTCTGTCAGGAACTTCCGGATGTTTAGATGGAATTTCTTTTGAAACCCATTCATTCTGGTATGTCCCTCTGGGGCAAGAGAGAAGAATTCTGCTCCATCCTCCATATGGCACCCATTTAAATACTTGAAGATGGTTATCAGATCCCCTCTCAGTCGTCTCCTCTCTAGGCTAAACAGACCAAGCTCCCCCAACCTTTCTTCATACGTCTTGGTCTCCAACCCCCTCACCATCATTGTTGCCTTCCTCTGGACATGTTCCAGTTTGTCAACATCCCTCTTTAACTGGGGTGCCCAAAACTGAACACAGTACTCCAAGTGAGGCCGAACCAGAGTACAGTGGTAGCATCACCTCCCGTGACCTGGACATGTCCCTCTGTTTGATACAGCCCAAAATCCCATTTGCCTTCTTAGCCACTGAGTCACACTGCTGACTCATGTTCAATGTATGGTCTACTAAGACTCCTAAGATCCTTTTTGTACATGCTACTGCCAAGTTTTCCCCATCTTATATGGGTGTATTTGGTTTTTCCTACATAAATGCAGAACTTTACATTTGTCCCTATTGAACGTCATTTTATTCAGTTTAGCCCACTTCTCGGGTCTATCAAAATCATCCTGTATTCTGTTGCTGTCTTCAGTTGTTTTTGCTACCCCTCCCAGTTTAATATCATCTGCAAATTTAATTAGTATCCCCTCTAATCCCTCATCCAAATCATTTATAACTATGTTGAACAACACAGGCCCCAGGACAGATCCTTGGGGCACTCCACTTGTCACTCTTTTCCAAGAAGATGCTGAACCATTAACAAGTACACTTTGGATACGATTTGTCAGCCAGTTATTGATGCACCTGACAGAATTAGGATCCATACCACATTTTACCAACTTGTGAACAAGAATATCATGTGGAACCTTATCAAAAGCTTTACTGAAATCCAGATAAACTATGTCCACGTCATTCCCCTGATCCAGCAAGGTAGTAACGTGCTCAAAAAAAGAGATAAGGTTGGTCTGACATGACTTGTTCTTGTGAAACCTGTGCTGAGTCTTAGAAATCACAACTCTCAGTTCTAGCTGTTCAAAGATGGATTGTTTGATTATTTGTTCCAAAATTTTGCCAGCTACAGATGTCAAGCTGACGGGTCGATAATTACCTGGATCCTCCTTTTTCCCTTTCTTGAAGATGGGAACAACATTTGTCCGCCTCCAATCATCTGGCACCTCACCTGTTCTTCAAGAAGTGTCAAAAATAATGGACAGAGGTTCAGAGATGGCATCTGCAAGTTATTTTAGTACCCTTGGATGCAGTTCATCTGGCCCAGAAGACTTTGTTTCATTTAAAGAAACTAGGTGTCTGTGGATTGCCCCAACAGTGATCCTCGGCCACCATTCCCGTCCCCCATTTTGTGTTACATTTTTGCCACATTGATCACTATTTCCCTCACAAGAACAGACTGAGGAGAATTAGAAGTTAAGCAGTTCAGCCCTCTTTTCATCATCTTTAAAGCATCTTTAAATAAAATGCTAAGGGGAAAAGGGGAGGAGAAAGGGCGGGCCCTGTCCGGGATATAAAGGGCCATTGGCTACTTGGCCCGTCCTTGCTGAGCGCTCTGGCGAGTCAGCCGTCCACAGAGTCGGCTGACCTCACCTCTGCGCTCCCAGCAAGGTAAGTCCTTTCCCGCCGCCCACCTAGGAACCTTGCCCGGGGAGGGAGGACCCGCCCGGGCAGGGGTGTGGTTTCACAAGCCCGCACCCCAAGAAAGAAGTTGGGTCGCCACATCAAAGACGCAGCGTCCCTGCTTCTTGCCCTCCACCCACATACGGGGCTTCCCCGGGGACGGCCCCGCTAGACCGCGGCTGCCTCTGCGCCCGCCGCCAACGCGCCCCTTCCCACCGTGCCACCACCTCTCGCTGCGGCCGCCCACCCACAGCTCTCCACGCCCCTCCGACGGCCCACGCTTCCCCACTCACCCACCGATGGCCCCACCGACAATGCACCCAATTGCGCCGCTGCCCATCACTGTGTCCGCTCGCCCATGCCTCTTCGAACCCCTGCAATGGCCCGGGCTCCCCCACTCACTCGCCGAGGGCCTTGCCACAGCCCACCAGCACTGGCGCATCTATGCCACGCCCCTGCTGTGCCACCCCGCCCTTGCTCTGCCATCGCCGCTGACACGGCGTCTGCCCCCGCAGCCTTCTGCTCCGGCCTCCACATGCCCATTTTAAAAAATGGGCTTTATTACTAATCTGTTATAATTTCACTTTCTTTTCCTCACAGTGGTCCTATGGTGTCCCTATTCTTTTTCTTGCTTGAAATATAACTAAAGATGCCGTTTTTGTTACGTTTAGCATTTCTTGCTAGCCTAAGCTCATATTGAGCTATAGCTTTTCTAACGCTCCCCCTACAATTATTGGTTATTTGTTTATACATCCTTGGTAATAAGGCCTTCCTTCCATTTCCTAAATGACTCTTTTTTATTCCTCCAATCTTTTGACAATTGCTTATGAAGCCAACTTGGCTTCCTTAGGCTCCTTCCATCTTTTCTTCTCAAGGGAATTGTTTGTGTTTGAGCCTTCTGTATTTCACTTTTGGACTTGGACTCCCATCTCTTTAAGTCTTTCTGACCAGGGACTCTACGCAACATAACTTTAAGTCTGTGAAAATCAGCTTTCCTGAAGTCCAGTCTATACGTACAACTACGTAAAGGTTTTCTCTTTCCCACGATTGAAAATTCCAAAAGCACATGGTCACTGCTACCAAGTGTACCCACTACTTCCACCTCATCTACCAGTTCTTCCCTATTGATGAGAATCAAGTCTAAAATAGCAGAGCCCCTGGTTCCCCTCTCTACTTTCTGGGAAATGAAGCTGTTGGCAAGACAAGTTAAGAATTTAACGGAGTTTGCATTTTTAGCAGAGTTGGTCTTCCAACAGATATCTGGGTAATTGAAGTCACACATGACCACTGTTTCCCCCGTTTTTGAAAATTATTTGGTCTAGCAGTATCTCATTCAAGTCCTCTGTCTGGCTTAGTGATCTATAACATACATCCACAATAACAGCTCAACAGCTTCAATGGAGGCATAAACATGTGCTCCTGGCAAAATCCAGAGCCCATGTGGGTGTTGGATGATGACCTTGGTGATTGAGGTTCTCGTTCTTCATGGCCATGAAACTGGCCAGGTACCTTTGGGCCAGTCTGTCTTTCTCTCAGCCTAGCCTGCCTCACATGGGCTTGGAGACAACAGTGCATGGCAACTGCAGAGGAAAGGACGTGCAGTAATGGGTTTAAACTACAAGTACAATGATATAGGCTAGACATCAGGAAATATTTTTTCACAGTCAGAGTAGTTCAGCAGTGGAATAGGCTGCCTAAGGAGGTGGTGAGCTCCCCCTCACTGGCAGTCTTCAAGCAAAGGCTGGATACACACTTTTCTTGGATGCTTTAGGATGCTTTGGGCTGATCCTGCGTTGAGCAGGGGGTTGGACTAGATGGCCTGTATGGCCCCTTCCAACTCTATGATTCTATGATTCTATAACCAGGACTCCATGTAGGAATCACTGGATAAAAAAGTGATCGCTTTCAGCGTGGCAGACGGATCATCGAGAGTGCATTTCAGATGTTCTTTTCATTCCACAACTCTGCTCTTCAAACAAACACCGGGGAGAAGAGAAGGATTACGCGAAAGCCTGCCTTTAGAGCTCAGCTGAGAAGAGAAAATCCTCACAGCTAAAACCAAACAAAAACAGAAGGGGGAACAAGCAGGGACCAATGAGGAATTGGGAGGGAGGGAAATTTCGATTTTCTCCCCCCTTCTCACTGGCTACTGCTGCCTCCAGTTTATCTTCCTCTCCACCTACTTCTGCCTACCATCTTGGCCTTGAAGACATATGCTGACTCAGACCCTTGCTCCCTCACAGATGGTATCATCTACTCCAGGGGTAGTCAAACTGCGGCCCTCCAGATGTCCATGGACTACAATTCCCAGGAGCCCCTGCCAGCGAATGCTGGCAGGGGCTCCTGGGAATTGTAGTCCATGGACATCTGGAGGGCCGCAGTTTGACTACCCCTGTTCTACTCAGACTGGCAAAGGCTCTCCAGGGTCTCAGGCAGAGGTTTTTAACATCACCTCTTACCTGGTCCTTTGAACTGGAGATGCCAGGGAATTGAACCTGGGACCTTCCGCATGCCAAGCAGAGGTTCTGCCACTAAACCATGGCCCTCCCCTGCCTTATCTTTCTCTGCCTGCTTGCCTGCCCAGTGGCTTCAGCTTCCTACTCATCTGCCCACTTCGAGTTTGTCCACCCAGCCACATTCTCCTTTATCCATATCTCTCATCCCACTGCTGAAGCATAGGATGGCAAAGCCATGAGGAGGGACCAGTAACCCAGAGCTGGTATAGAGAGAGGAGGCATATGGGTGGGGAGGGGGCAACAACTAAGGAGACCTCATCTGCTCCTTTCCCCTGCTGCTGCTTTTCACACCTGATCTCTGGAATTTAAAAAAATTAAATGTCTGTAAATGGGAAGATCTTTCCCAATATAGGACAATGATTCATAGTATTCGGAAAATCCAAGTTCAAATTCTCCCTGTACTACGAAAGTTCACCAGATGACTTTGGGCCAGTCATAACCTCAGATTAATCTACCTCAAAGGGTTGTAGTTGTTAGAAAATGGAGGATGGGAGAGCCATGTTCTAAGTAAATCTACACTCACTTTGGGGAGAAAAGTGGGATATAAATAAATGAAGGCAAATTTGTTGGGTTTGGCTCCCCAAGTAAGATTTTTCTGTAAAGCTGGGTTCTACCCTGCTTTAAAGGGAAAAAAAATATTGTGCGTTTCCCTCCTCCACATGGAGCTATCATACCTCATTAAAAGTGTTAGGCCTCTGATTGGCCCTCACTAGGGGACATGTCCCAACAGAGTGATAGCACTCCCCTATTGAGGGCCAGTTACAGACTCTTTGTCACCCCTGTCTTCCTCCTCCTCCTCTGTGCTGCTTCCTAGTACTTGGCACGAGGAGGAAGAGCCAGCAAGGTCAGCCAGGAAGCTGGTGACAGCCATCCAGGCATGCTCTGCTGCACTGAGCTCCATGTCCTCCTGGCTGCTGTGAGATTGGGTTGGGCCATCCAAGCATGCTTCACCACAGCTGCCCCACGATCCCCACAAGGAGAGATTGGGGGAATCTGCTGTGCTAGCCCAGGTAGCCAGCTTTGCTGCCCTGGTCTGTGGGGGTCCTTCCTTTGCCTTTCTGTGGTCCATTTTTAAAAAGGGCTTTCCTCCGAGTTTAGATATATTATAGCAGAGCAACAATTTTCTCAGCAAAAATGCCTTTTCTCCAGCTAACATTATTGCCATCCTTCTTGCCTAAATGTTGGATGTTTATTTGATATCTTATGAAGCAGCAGAATTCAACTAATTTGCCTCATTCCCCCTACAAGCTATACGGGCATTTTAGCTGTGGCCTCTGATGAAATGAGAGGAGGAGCATACCACGGACCAGCCTATCTTCCTAGTAAAGAATCAAAGGGAACTTCTATTATGACCCCTCCAGTGGCTCTTTGTGTCTATTGTTTCCCTAGCTATAGAGACAATGTTTTGCAGGCAAGTTCCGTATGCTGTACAAATGATTGGATCAAGATTTTGCTTTTCTTTTTTTGTGTGTGTGAAATAGTTTACTGGCAAACACATACATAAGGTTGGCAGATTGGTAAAAAAAAAAGGTGGGGGGGACCCACTTTGCACAGAGAGAATCTCTTTTGGGCAGTGTTTTATTAATACGGACCTGTCCATCAGAGTTCTGCACACATTGGTTAATGCACTTTCAGTGCACTTTAGAAGGATATTTGCCTCTTCTACACAGGAAAATCTAGCTGCTAAAAAAGTACATTAATCTACATGTGTGGAATGATGGTAGTCAACTACTTCTTCCTTTCTTTCTTTCTTCCTTTCTTTCTTCCTTTCTTCCTTCCTTTCTTTCTTCCTTTCTTTCTTCCTTCCTTCCTTTCTTCCTTTCTTTCTTCCTTCCTTCCTTCCTTCCTTTCTTCCTTCCTTCCTTCCTTCCTTCCTTCCTTCCTTCCTTCCTTCCTTCCTTCCTTCCTTCCTTTCTTTCTTTCTTTCTTTCTTTCTTTCTTTCTTTCTTTCTTTCTTTCTTTCTTTCTTTCTTTCTTACTTTGGAAAAGATTACAGAGATGTCATGCTGAATCGGTTCCACTTTAGGAACCAAGCCAGGTAATTCAGAACAAAGGCAGAAATTCAGAGATGGGGCATTTTGTCAGCCTCTCCACTGGAGATTGCTTCTGCAGGAGCTTTGGCAAAGTTGCTGTGATTTGCCGTGAGGTTCTAACAGGCTGCCAACTCAGCACACCACAAGAGGCTGCTGTTGACCAGATTACAGGCAATTCCGGTTGTGCAAGCCTCGCCACAGCCAGAACACATCACCAATAAGCTTGCCAACTTCCAGATGGAGATCTCCTGGAATAACTATTCCAGACTAAAGAGCGATTCTCCTGGAGGAAGGGATTCCTTTGGACCATGGATCCTGTGGCATTACAGTAGGTCCCGTCCCTCCTTGGGCACCATCCCCAAATCTCCAGCAATTTTCCACCCAGCATTGGCAGCCCTACTCATTATCTTGCTGCTCATACATTCCCTGCTATCCCTCCCCTCCCCAATAGCCCCACCTGGGGAAAAAAGAAAGCATAGTTGCTGAGCTCTTTATTTGGCTGCAGCCCATCCTTTAAAAATATAAATGCTGTGGACTGATCCTCATTATAAAGAACATAGTGTAGTGGCCAAAGTCAAGTTTAAATGCACAGGGAAGTTAAAGAAAACACATACACTCCGGTCCTGTTGCCAATTCCATAGTGGGGCATTCTTGGGGATTTGGTGGTGGAGACTGGGGAGTATCATCAAAGGTATTTAGATTTCCCCCTCCATAGCTGCTAATTTCTCCAGGGGAACCAATCTTTATGGTCTGGCTATCAGGTGCAACTCTAGGAGATCTTCAGTCCCTGTATGGAGATTGGCAACCCTACACACAAACCTGGTCTCTTGTTTAAGACAAAGAAGATGAGCTGTTTTTTAATATACTGCTTTTCACTACCCATTGGAGTCCCCAAGTGGCTTACATTCCCTTCCTCTCTTCACAACAGACACCCTGCGAGGTAGGTGGGGCTGAGAGACCCCTAAGAGAACTGTTCTGTGACAACAGCTCTAAGAGGACTACGACTAGCCCAAGGTCACCCAGTTTGGCTGCTTGTGGAGGATAAGTGGGGAATCAAACCTTGTTCTCCAGATGGGTGTCTTTAACCACTACACCACATTGGCTCTCAATCACCACATTTACCAGTACACTACTCTACCTTTAAGTTAGGTCTTCTCCACTCCCAGGGGATAGCAAGGTGAAAATCCCAGGTGAAGATATCAAGTGAGCATGGGAGCTTGTTTAAAAAACAAAAAACAAACAGCAGGGAGACAGCAGAATAAAATGCTCAGCGAATGTGTGGCTGTTTCTTTTTTCAACTGTGCTGTCTGTAAATGCCACAATCATGCATACCAGCTGTGGCTTGATCCTTTGCTTCCATGTTTAAAGCTAAGTAGGGTAATTTAACTCAAGGAAATCTGCACAAGAAGCATATGCCACACTAAATATTGTCAGGCGTTCTGTTCCTCCCCTCTGTAAACCACAAGAAGCACACCCATCCTGGGTCCCAGCTGCCTGAAACATCGCTTAACACCTCCCAGCATTAGCCTAAATGCAATGCCTTTTTTTGTGATTTCAGCTGCAATAAAGGTGAAAGAACGAAATGCCATTTGAAGCATGTGATTGGAAAGTGTTTAGCGAGCCAGCACATAGTGTTCTAAAAATAAATATGCGGGTTTCTTTATGAAAGCAGATTTCTCTTTCTCGGAAGGTTTCGTGATAAAGCAGAGACCGTGGACAAATTATTCGGTGCCACTTCAGAAAGGTAGGTGGTGGGGAAGGGGCTGCGTCCTTGAATGCTACCCCCCCCAAAAAATTAAATTCCTCTCATTTAGAAATGGAGTATGCTGCAGTAAGCAGCAGGGTACAATACTGTTCTACCCCGGCAGGGGCTCATGGTTATTGTAATCCATGGACATCTGGAGAGCCACAGGTTGGGCCCCCCCTGCGACGGACATGTCACAATAGCAATTGATGACAAAGAGATTGAATGCGTTCAAGAATTCATTTTTTCTAGGATCACAAATTGACACGCGTGACGATTGCAGTATGGAAACGAAACGTCTAATTGCTCTGGGTCACTCAGCAACGGCAAGCTTGAACCCAACATGGAAAAGCAAGGACATAAGCCTGACTACCAAATATAGATTAGTTCGACCTATCATATTTCCAATAGCTACTTATGGCTGTGAAAGTTGGACGATGAAAAAAATCCTGTGTTGGAATAGACTTCTGTAGGCTCCATGGGCAGTGGAAGTCACAAACCGGGAAATACAACAGTGCATAAAGTCTGATCTGTCACTAGAAGGCAAAATCCACAAACCCCAGCTCACTTACTTTGGCAATCAAAATGGACACTGGCCAGAAAATTGCACAGCTGAGGGCGGTGGATCATGACGACAGCTGTGCTATGGGATGACCAAGTGTCGGATATGGTTGAATGTTTGACAACAACAACAATAAAGCTACATGGGGTGTTTTATTGAGGGTTACCAGCTCTGCGTGGGGAAATACTTGGAGATTTGGAAGGTAGGAGTTGGGACGGGGAAGGATCCCAGTTGGGCATGTCCACAGCTCTGCTTCCCAACCATATTTTGCAGGATTGCGCCCCTTCTGGGGTTTCTCGAAGCCTGAAGAATGTTTCTGGGGTTTCTCAATGGTGAAAAAGTTGAGAAAGGCTGATGGAGACAAACAGTCGAAGCAAACAAGGAACAACTTTGAGATATCACAGCTCTCAAAGTCATTTAGCACAAATCATCAATTTTCATCACAGCTGCATAAAACCTGGCAACATTATATGTTAAAGCAGAGTTTGTGACTGTGAGCACCAAGGAAATCTAAAATTATTCTCAGCACCCTGGTCGAATGAAGCTGGTATGTATGTCATTATAATATTGACACTGAAAAAATATAAGTTCCATTGTTTCTACATGTCCAGAAGCACAGGAACATTTCCTTTCAGCGTAAGGTATCTTCTTATATCTTCCTTAAATTACTGCTGAGGGGAGGGTGTTATAGCTACTCCAGGCTGAAACAACACGGGGCTCAGTTACTACACGTGTTAGTCTTCCCTGAGGTCTGAAGGATTTGAGGAGGCCGTATCTTTAGGAGGAACTCCCGGTTGTGAGAACTTACCACCTAGTGGCCTGAATCCAAAAAAAGCTTTGACTCTCAAAAGCTCATACCCCCGAAATCTAATTGGTCTCTAAGTTGCAGCTGGACTCAGGTCTAACACCTGATCTACTTTTCCTGGATCTGACAGACTGAATGGGATTTGCGAACAAGTATGCATTAATTGTGCAAGTATGCACAAGTAGAGCCTCTTGTGGCACAGAGTGGTAAGGCAGCAGACATGCAGTCTGAAAGCTCTGCCCACGAGGCTGGGAGTTCGATCCCAGCAGCCGGCTCAAGGTCGACTCAGCCTTCCATCCTTCCGAGGTCGGTAAAATGAGTACCCAGCTTGCTGGGGGGTAAACGGTAATGACTGGGGAAGGTACTGGCAAACCACCCCATATTGAGTCTGCCATGAAAACGCTAGAGGGCGTCACCCCAAGGGTCAGACATGACCCGGTGCTTGCACAGGGGACACCTTTACCTTTATGCATAAATTTGACTTTGGCATTTCAGATTGTATGTGGACACTATAGTGAACTGAGCCGGGCTTACATTAAAACTAAGCCATGGTCACAAAGCAGAAATCTGCTCAGCAATGTTTGAAATTATTGTTCAGCTTGATGATGGTACAATGCAGGTTTTCTCAACCAGGATTGCTTGACAACCCTGGGGTTCTTTATGGCCCTGGAAGGATTTCCCGAATGGGTGGAGGTTAATACATTTTAATATAATTTTTTAAATTTGCATTTATCAGAAAATATCACCATATATGGTCATGTCAACCCACCTACCACTCCCAAAATGGCCAGTGATGGGCCTGGAGGGGGGTGGGAAGGGGAGGGTCTCCAAGTGAGTGTGTACACAATCATGCTTCCCAACCATATTCTGCACCATCCTGCCACTTCTGGGGTTTCTTGACATCTGAAGAATATTTCAGGGGGTTCTCAACAGTAAAAAAGTTGAGAAAGGCTGGTGTAGTGGTTAGATAGAGTGTCAGTCTCACATTCAAATCCCAATGCTGCCATGGGAACTTACACTGGAATTATTAAATGCCAGGGATCTGTGGCTGATTTTTCTTTTGCTGTTGCAATCATCTTCTCCCATATGAATTTCTTCAATTCAGTCATTTCTTTTAGATTTCTTTTTTGCCTGTAACGTACCGGTATTTCTAATAAGTGTGTGTGTGTTTTTGTTTGATTTGTTTTTTAGCCTTTTTGCAATCACAATCAAACTATTTGTGGGGGGGGATGACAGAAAGGGTCTTTTTTCCCTCTTTGTCATTGCTTAATCGAACTGGATCAGAGAAAATTTAATAACAGCGACATTGTTTCTAAGGCCATCCAGCAATTATGACTGTTGACATTTTACCCTTTTAGTGTTTTTGCTTCTTCAGTCCTGAGTATCTTAGATGAAGTTTCGTGGGATTTTTGTTAGACCATCTTTGCTTAATTAGCAATAACTTGGGTTTAGTTTGTTTGAAATTCGAATTTGATACCGTCTCTAAAGATACTTCAGTGAAAATGGGAAGGTGATCACTTATTCCCAAATCATTAACTTGCAACTCCAGTATTTGAGCAAATCTCAATCTTTGGTTTTACCTTAATAAATTGATTGCCTGAACTTATTAAAAAGGCAAGTTCCCAATTCCCATTATTTTGCCACCTGTTTGGAGTGGGTTCGGGATAGCGATAAACTCTGCCCTGGCCATCCCCGTTTGTGGCAGGAAGGATTTCTTGCCACATTTGTCATGCAGTTTAAAAATTTTGAGGTCCCTTTGCATCCTCCTTTCTTTCCGCCCCGTGCTGCCTGGGAAGAAAGCCGACAAGATAGGCCCATCTGCAGTTTCCATGAATCACCTAATCAGGAACCAATTTGAAAGTAGCTAATTATAGTTACCATCTTCATAAGGATCCTTTCCAGCTCATTTCCTTTCCTGAGACACTTTTTTTTTTTTTTTTGGTCTTCACATGACGAATAAGAGACCTGCTGGATGGGATGGTTGTATCAACAAGCAACTGATCCCTAGAGAGAGTAACCTTCCCAAGCCCAAACAAAGAAAAAATGTCCGTGGTGAAATCTGACCCCTCCCCATCTTATTGGATATGAGACCACATCTCTCCTTTCTGGGGAAGAACAGAAGCTAGGGAGAAAAGGAAGGATTCCATCATGACATCTGTGTGATCCTTTGGAGCTGATCAAAAGTCTGGCATCTCCATTGTGAGCTTTACAGGGATTCCCAACCCAGGGTTTCAGGGAACCCAGGGGTTACACGGCCTTTCCCAAAAATTTGGATGGCTGCTGACATCACTAGACATCACTGGAGCCCCTGCCCCCTGTTGCTCCACAGGCCCAGTCTCTTTCTCCACTGTGGAAATGATCGTTTGGCTGGCTCCTGCACCTGATTTCCATGCCCACTGCACCCCGCCATGTAACTTAATGCAACTTGCTAGAAGAGTTGGAAGCCTACTTTTGCACAGGGAAGGAGGGGGGGGGGGTTGTTGCAAGCCGGCAGTAAATCATGAATTTATTGGATAACAACCTGAGGCCAAGGAATTTTTCCTCACAATACAGCCTACCCTGACTGACTGATCTCCAAGCCAAGGAATATCATCAAGCTGTTGCTCAGGTTTTGTTAGACAAGCCCATGCTGGTCCATTCCTGTGGGAACTCAAGCGATTCCCCTGAGCTTCTGACCGAGCATGCTGATGCATCTTAAAGCCCCCAACTCTGAAGTGGGTACTGAGAGCCAGCTTGGTGCAGTGGATAAGAGTGGCAGTCTTTAATCTGGAGAACCAGGTTTGAGTCCCCACTTCTCCACATGAAGCCAGCTGGGTGTCTTTGGGCTACTCACAGTTCCCTCAAACTCTCTCAGCCCTACCTTCCTCACAGGATTGTTGTGGAGAGAGGAAGGGAACATGATTATGAGCTGATTGGAGACTAATGAGGCCTGCGGGGTGACCTTAGGTCAGTCACACATCTCTGAGTTCTAGCATTTAAGGGCAGTAGCCTCTAATCTAGAGAACTGGGTGGGTTCCCCACTCCTCTAAGTGCAGCCAACTGGGTGACCTTGGGCTAGTCATTTCTTTCAGAGCTCTCTCAGCCTTACCTACCTCACAGGGTGTCTGTTGTGGGGAGAGGAATAGTAGGGGGCTATAAGGTGCTTCAGGACTCCTTTGAGTAGTAAAAAAGCAAGGTAAAAAAAACTAGCTCTTCTTCCTCCCCTGCTTTGCAGTTGTTTATTTCCTGGACATTCACCCTCTTTGCTGAATCACTGAAACATTCAACCACATCTCTGTCCCTGGCTTGGATCCCTGACTTCATAGATGATTTCAGTTTGGGATTTTTCTGTCCCAGACCATCTTTTCCTTCTTCTGTCTTGGATGTTAGCACAATGGACTCTTCTCTTCAGGACAAGTTAATGCAAGTTTTTCATTTCCCCCTTCATATCCTTTTCCCTTTAGATTCCCCCCATCGACCCTCAACTAAGGCAACTATCAAGAACAGCATAGCTTGGATGCTGTAATTGTACTGCAGTGCTGTTTTATCTTTTTTGCTCTCCCTTGCCTTTCATTCTGCTAGCTGTCCCTTGTCGGGGAATCAAGAGTGCTTCATTTAAGATTCTCTTTCTCTGTCTCATTTTTCCTCCTTAAGTGACAACTGCTTTGCATGCTGGATTGATTGGTCCCAAAGACTTGCCCCAGCGGCACAGTCTGACCTTAAACGTGTTGAAGACACTTTGCACATTATGGGCCCTACACCTAAACTGATTTAGATAACATTCCCTTGGTCCTGCTCCAACACTCTAACCCAGGGGTAGTCAAACTGCGTCCCTCCAGATGTCCATGGGCTACAATTCCCAGGAGCTCCCTGCCAGGATTCGCTGGCAGGGGGCTCCTGGGAATTGTAGTCCATGGACATCTGGAGGGCTGCAGTTTGACTACCCCTGCTCTAACCCCTACACTACAAATGTTGCATACACAAATATTTCCCCTTTTTGGTTCCTCTATCCTTTCCCTAAATTCTGCAGATACTTCAGTCCAAGTCAGGCTTTTTCAGCTAGGGTTTTGTGAAACCTTGGGACTTCTTGAAGGCCCTAGAAGGGTTTCCCAAATGGGAAGGAATTGATTTTTAAATTCATTTTAAAATTTGTTAAACATTTCTTGGATAATATGACCGTACATAGTCATGTTGACCTACCCACCCCCTTCCAAAATGGTCCGTGATTGGCCTGGAGGGGGTGGGAAGTGGAAGGGCCCTGGGAGGACATGTTCATGGACATGTCCATAGCTCTACTTCTCAACCCTATTCTGCAGGATCACACTACTTCTGGGGCTTTTCAAAGCCTGAAGAATGTTTCAGGGGTTTCTCAACAGTAAAAAAAGTTGAGAAAGGTTGGTCTAAGTGAGCCTTCCATAATTTTGGACATTTCTGATAAAGGCTTGACCATCACATAGAAGTTTTAATAAGGTTTTAATAAGAAAGCTTCTTTGAAAGATGCTGTTCTCCTTTTGATATGTCACCTCTCCAAAGGCTTGCTGAGGAAAGACCACATTTCCATGCAGTCTTCTTTAAAAACAAAGAACAATGACGGTTTAGCGCAAATCTAAAATTCATATTGCCAACAGGATGTACCCATCTAGTGTTCTGGAACGCTATGTTTTTATTCAGTTCTCAAAGGGATGAGAAAGCAGGATAAACCTATCCGCTGTTCCTTCCCTCAACCTCTCCTGGCAGCCCAGACGAAACAGCCAGCTCTGAATTTAGACAGAAGACAAATTGGACCATGCTTGGGCCTCATGCGCTCTTTTCTTCCATGCCACCCCTCTCTTTCATTGAGGGATACTGTGCAGCAGCAAAGGGAAGTTAAGCAGGAAACGCCTCAAGGCTATATAGAAAGGAAAGAAATGATGGCCAACCAACCCCCTTATCATTTTGAGTGCCCTCCTCTGCATTTGTCTAGCTCTGCTATGTCTTTTATACGGTAACAAGAACTGCACACAGAATCCCAAATGAGGCTGTACTACAGATCAATACAGTGGTGTTACCATATTGGTTGTTTTATTTTCAATCCCCTTCTAATACTCCCTAACAAAGAGTTTACCCTTTTCATGGCAGCAGTGCCATAGGATGACAGTTTCATTATGCTGTTCACTATGATCCCAAGATCTTTCTCCCTCGCAGCCTCCCCAAGGTCAATCCTGGCTAACATTTGGATGGGAGACTTCCAAGGAGTCCTAGGGTCATGACATGGAGGCAGACAATGGCAAACCTCCTCTGAACATCTCTTCCTTGGAAAACCCTGTGGGGTTGCCATAAATCAGCTGTGACTTAATGGTAAAGAAAAATAATGTTCCAATGGCATAGGGCCTTTGGAGATGCTACACATCAAAATGAGAGTAACATCCATATAAAATATCTATAAAAACCTTACAACAGGCATATGCAACAGAAACCCATCTACAAGACGAGCATGCAAAAGTGGAGGACCAAAACCCATGATAAAAATATAAAGCAATATAGAGGATGGGGTGTGGCTCAACAGAGCATCAATTTGGCCTGCAGAAGGTTGCAGGTTTGGTACTCAGTTTCTCCAGTTAAGAACCAGGAAGCAGGTGATGTCAACGACCTTGACAGAGACCTTAGGGAGCTAGCTGATTCCAGTTTGAATAGACAACACCCACCTGCATGGACCCGTGATATGATTCAATATAAGGCAAAATTAACTAAGATACTCAACATATGTTCCTTCTTGTAGAAACTGTAGAAACATATACATTCATATCATAGGAAAGAGGAGAAGTGGGAAAATTATGTATTTCCTTGCTTGGAAGTGCTCTAGAATAGCGATCCCCAACCTGTGGGCCGTGGACCACATGTGGTCCGTCGACTAATTGGAGGTGGGCCACGAAAGACGCCTTCTCCCCCTCCCCCAGCCCTTTACTTCACCCCCCCCCCCGGCCCTTTACAACACACTTTGGGTGTCATTGTCTCCCATCACTCCCAGATGGGACTCTCTCGTTGCAGAGAAACAAGCTCAGGGTTCCCATTGATTTGTCATTGTCATGAGATAAAATGTCCATGAAAATAAAATGTTCCTTATGTTCATTGTTGTGCCGTGTCTGTATCTTATTTTGAAGGGATGTTTAAACATTACCATAGCGATCAGAGAGCGTTAGGGCAGTGGTTGAGAGTAGAGGACCCCCCCCCCACCGGGCCTCAGTAAAATTGTCAAGCGTTGAGTGGTCCCCGGTGATAAAAAGGTTGGGGACCACTGCTGTAGAACAGTGGTCCCCAACCTTTTTATCACCAGGGACCGGTCAACGCTTGACAATTTTACTGAGGCCCGGGGGGGGGGAGTAGTCTTTTGCCGAGGGCCGCTGCCGCCGCCGCTGCCTGAGCCCCTGCTCCACTTGCTATCCCGCCGGTGCCCCGACTTCTCGCTGGCCGCTGGGGGGCACTGCCAGCTGCGCAGTGCCATGCCGAGGGGTTTTTCATGAAGCTTTTTTCCTTTTCTTCTCATGGCTTCTGTCTCAGTTTTTTTTTAATGCAGTTTGTTTTGCCTCAGGAGAGGTAAAATGGTTAGATTGACTGTTGTCACCTGCCCTGAGCCAACTGGGAAGAACATTATTCTTATATTTTATAAGAATGAAATTATAATAATAACAACAATAGTAGTCCAGTAGCATGCTAGAGAGTTTCTTGGTCAAACCTCCCTTCACCAAAGACTAGGGAACGGTGATCTATCTGTGTATCCTGCTTAACTGATTTTTAATTTTGAGTACATGCACCTCCTGGTAAAGTTCGGGGGGAGAGATCTCCTGTGATCTGCAGACTGCGAGAGCCTTAAAATGTTTGAAATTCTCCCTCTGACATTATGTGGAAGTTTTTTCAGCCTACCACCTGATGCATGCAAAAGAGTGGATTTGAAACGCTTCCTGCCAGGCAGGGCCATCTGTCTGTGAGTCTGCAAATAAGACCAAATTGGGCAAATAAATCAAGCCAAACCTGCCTGGAATCAAACAAGAAAAGACGCCACATAAATATAAATGGATTCTTGCAAAAAGGGGGGGGGGCAGGTAGAGCAGAAAAAAACAGAATCAGAATGGTGGAGCCTGCAGATCATGTGGTTGAATGGCAGCTGGGCAAGGGAGGTCTCTTTGAGTTCTTTTCCATGTTCACAGAATCATCTCATTGGAAGGGACCATACAGATCATCTAGTCGAGCCCTTGCTTAAGCCAGGGTCCAGTGAAAGCATCCCTGACAAGTGTTTGTCCAGCCTCTGCTTTTGAAATAGGGCTGCCAGCTATGGAGACTTTGGGAGTGGAGCCAGGAATGAGTGGGATTAGAGATAGGCAGGTAGGGACCTCAATGGAGTACAGTGCTATGGAGTCCACCCTACAAAACAACCATTTTCTCATGGGTTAGTCTGAGCTATAGGTCCTGCCTGGAGAATGGCATCCATACTACCAGCGAGAGGGAGCTCTCCACTTCCCTAAGCAACTGATTAATGTGTCTTTATTATTAGCTCCCTTGAATGTAAATAGAGTCTTTGATCTACATCTAAGTACATCAGGCAATAGTTGCCAATGTTTTTCAGTTATATTTCTCATGCCAGTATGAGCCATCACAAGTGAGAGGCCCGAAGAGGGCAGTATATAAACAAACAAACAAACAAACAAAAATGGTGCCTTGTTAAAGACATGAGTCTGAAAGGTGCTTAAAAGGAAAGCAACCCCTTTAAACATCCTTCAACTGGCAACTGGAAAAAAAAAGCCCAATATTTTTGGGATTTCTTTTTGGTTCAGACCTTTGGGATAGGTGAAAAATATCAAACTCTATAACTGGCTGAACATTTTCAGCTCAGAGTAGCTGAATGCACACCCTTAGACCGTTTATGCACTGGAGGTTCCATGCCGGGCTGCAGGCTGGAGTTTTAGTCGTGGCAGTTTGCCCCACCTCTTTCTGCACCCACACGGCGAAGCATTTGGCCTGTGAAAGCTAGGGCAGTGAAGTTCCCAGTAAATAAACGGTCCTTAGTGAGTTTTCTGAAAACATCAGTATATAATTCAATACCTTCCTTTTTAATCAAAACATCTAAAATGTTAATCTTAGACCTGTCATTTAGGATTTCTAATTTTAATACTGTGATGTATAATGTTAATACTGCCCAAACTGGATAAGGAGTTCCTCTGAACTTTTGCAGATGATGAAAATATCATCTAAATAGCTTTTATATTGGTATAGATATTATCTTTCTGCAGCATAAAGTTGTTTTTTTAAATAATCTGTACATGAACAAGTTTGCTAATTCTGGGGCAGATATACACCCTGTGGCGGTACCTGAGAGTTGCCAAAAGAACTGTCTTTGAAAATGAAGAAAAAAATTCTTCATCAAACAAATTTCAGCCAAGTGGTATTAAAAAAGGCTGTTAAAGCATTCACTCTCATCCAAAACAACATACATGAGTGCCATTAAATCACAAGCAATTTATTGTGACACCAGCAAGGCATTTTCTAGAGAATTGAGAGGCAGAGGTGATTTGACATCATCTTTCTCTGCAAAATTAAAAGGGTGCAGAGGAGAGTGATGAGGATGGTTCGGGGCCTGGAAACCATGCCCTATGATGAAATGCTGTGGGACTGGTGGATGTTCAGCCTGGAAAAGAGGAAGTAGAGATGGAACATTTGCTGTCGTGAAGTATTTGAAAGGCTGTCAGAGGAGGATAGAGAGCAGTTCCTGTTGACTGCAGAGGAAAGGACGTAATGGAAGGGGCCACACAGGCCATCTAGTCCAACCCACTGCTCAACGCAGGATCAGCCCAAAGCATCCTAAAGCATCCAAGAAAAGTGTGTATCCAACCTTTGCTTGAAGACTGCCAGTGAGGGGGAGCTCACCACCTCCTTAGGCAGCCTATTCCACTGCTGAACTACTCTGACTGTGAAAATTTTTTTCCTGATATCTAGCCTATATTGTTATACTTGTAGTTTAAACCCATTACTGCACATCCTTTCCTGTGCAGCCAAGGGGAACAGCATCCTGCCCTCCTCCAAGTGACAACCTTTCAAATACTTAAAGAGGGCTATCATGTCCCCTCTCAACCTCCTTTTCTCCAGGCTGAACATTCCCAAGTCCCTCAACCTATCTTCATAGAGCTTGGTCCCATGGCCCCAGATCATCTTCTTCACTCTCCTCTGTACCCTTTCAATTTTATCTACGTCCTTCTTGAAGTGAGGCCTCCAGAACTGTACACAGTACTCCAGGTGTGGTCTGACCAGTGCTGTATACAATGGGGCTATGACATCTTGTGATTTTGATGTGATGCCCTTGCTGATACAGCCCAAAATGGCATTTGCCTTTTTTACCGCTGCAGCACACTGCCTGCTCATGTTTAGCTTATAATCCACAAGTACCCCAAGGTCTCATTCACACACAGTGTTACCTAGAAGCGTATCCCCCATCCAATAGGCATGATTTTCATTTTTCTGACTCAGATGTAGAACTTTACACTTATCTTTATTAAATTGCATCTTGTTCTCATTTGCCCATTTTTCCATTGTGTTCAGATCTCGTTGAACTTTGTCTCTATCTTCTGGAATATTTGTCAGTCCTCCAAATTAGGTGTCATCTGCAAACTTAATGAGTAGTCTCTCCACCCCCTCATCTAGATCATTAATCAATATGTTAAAAAGTACTGGACCGAGCACCGAGCCCTGAGGTACCCCACTACTCACCTCCCTCCAGTCTGATGAAACACCATTGACAACAACTCTTTGAGTGCGGTTCTCTAACCAATTCCCTATCCACCTATATATCTGAAAATCCAGATTGCAGTCCTTCAATTTATCCATCAGAACATCATGAGGAAGGAGCTCCCCCTTACTGGCAATCTTCAAGCAGCAGCTGGACAGATCAAGGGTTTGATTCCCTGCTCCCCCACAGGCAACCATTTGGGTGCCCTTAGGTGACCTTGGGCTCCTCACAGCACTGATAAACCTCACAGGGTGTCTGTTGTGGGGAGAGGAAAGGGAAGGTGATTGTAAGCCGCTTTGAGACTCCTTCGGGTAGAGAAAAAGTGGCATATAAGAACTAACTTTTTTTCTTCTCGTTATCCTGTATGCTTTAGGCTGATCCTACATTGAGCAGGGGGTTCCACAAGATGGCCTGTATAGCCCCTTCCAAACATGCCATTCTATGCTTCTATAATCCTCCATAGTGGTCCCCCATCCAAGTATCGATCTTGCTTCACTTCCAAGGTCTGATAAGATTGGGCTAAGCCATGCTACTTTACTTCCCAACTTTAAGCTTCTGTTATCTAAACACATATGATGCTGATTTTTAGGATCTTGTTATATTTGTGGATTTAACGCTTCGGGGTTTTTTTGCAGGGTCAATATGGCTTCGACATCAACAATAAATGCAAATCAAATTTATATCTGTGGGTAATTTAAAAACCACTGGGGATGATCTGAATATGCTGAAGAAAAGTTTTCCGGAACTTTATTTGTTCTCCCCCTTTTTAATACTAAAGGCATCCCCGAATGCCTGCTTCAGGATTTGCCGTATGAATATCCTCGGTGTCTTTAAAATTCACAGAACAGACAGTGCCAAATTAGTCGAGAACTTCATTATTATTTGATCATCCTTTGCCACAGTGGAAAAGGTGATGTATTTACGTGAATGCCTTTTATGAATGCAGTGATAATGAAAGTGTATGAGCGAGGGAAAGCAGAATGATATCCCTACATATTAATATATCATGGGTAGAAGTTAATTTTGAAAGGATTCTAGAAAGATTGGTATTAATAACCAGCGTATTGATGGGGCAAACAGGCGCTGCAAATAGATGGAAGGTGCTGATATTTGCGGCGTTAATTGACAGTCAGGCTCGGATAAGCAAAGCCATCCAGGCTACGAGTCTCGGGAATTTTTTTTTTATTAGAACTTGGATCCCCAGAACTGATGGAGAACGGAACTGTAAGGAGATGCACGTATCAAAAATAGGAAGGATTAGACACTGATCTCAAAATGGAATACTTTGAAAGATGTCTGCCAATCAAAACATTTCATAAAGGCAGATGCTCGCTTTGTGATGCTCTGGGATGAAATTTGTCATCTCCTGGCTCTTTGAAACCGCTTGTAGGTTTAAGAGCATTCTTAGCCTGAGGCTGGCTTTCGCTGTGACAAAGATAAAGCTGTAAGCTACATAGCAACTGGGCACTCATGCAGCAGCTAAAGAACCACGGGCTCATGAAGGGAATCCCCTATTCCACTTGGGGAAAAGGCTGGTAAAATGGCAACATCCCCCTCCCCCAATTTATTTGGGCTAAACTTGCTCCTTCCATTTTAGGAATCCTGGTAGGCTTCTGCCAGAGGTGGAGGGATCTCCAAGCATCAGGTCCGATCCCTGGCATTTCTAGTTAAAAGGATGGGGGGGGGGTAGGTGCATGACTGGTTTATCCATGTAGCACATGTAGCACATGCTACAGGCCCTGCACAGTGCCTCCCCCCTATGGATCAGGGCTGTAGCCTCTCTCCTCCCTCTTTTCCCTTCTTTAAGAACATTTGGAGTGACACCCCTTTCCATTGTGGGGGCGCCCTGCTGCTCCTGGCTGCTCCTGCTGCAACTGTACTCTGCCAGGGCCCCATGAATCCTTAAAAGACTCCTGGGTGGGTAGGTGATATGAAAGACTTAAAGAGCTGCTGCCAGTCTGATTAGGCAATGCAGACTTTGATGGGACCAGGGTCTGATGGGGTACAGTGGCCTCATTTGTTCATGAGTTCTTGCAGTGCACGAATCCTGTTGATTTTGTCATCTGGTGCAATCCCAGGTGCTTGTAAAGCAGTCTGGTTCTGGGTTCCTTGCTTTTTTGTTGTGGAAAGTGCTGTCAAGTCTTAGCCAGCTGACGGTGGCCCCCTGGGGTTAACAAAGCCAGAGTATTTAGAGGGGGGTTGCTATTGCCTGACTCACCAAAGAGACTGTGCACTTCCTTGGCAGTCTCCCATCCAAGTCTTAACCAGGGCTGACCCTGCTTAACTTCCGAGATCATATCAGATCAAGCTAGCCTGGGCCGTTTAGCTCAGGGCTCCTTGCTTCTTTTTCTGGGACAGTCCAGTCTCAAGACTCTCTGTCTTGGCCCACACTCGCATTATGCTTTGGTAGGACTCATTATACAATCAGCAACACATAATCATCCTTGTCTTAGTTGAGTTGTGCTGCAGGCTGCAGGTGCACATTTGCATGATGTGCCTTGTATGTCTCAGGACTCCCGCGCCCCACCTGCAGGAAAAGCAACACATCAGGGAGAAAGCATCTGTACTCAAGTGCGTGATGGGACCCATGCAGCAATGTGTTTTAAAACGAATCCTGAACAATGGACAGCTAAGTTTACTGTTGTTGTTGGAGCCTATTTTGGGTGTACCATAGCAGTTTGTAACCAGGACATTGAATGAGGCCTCCAAAACTGCACACAGTACTCTAGATGTGGTATACAGCAGGACTATGACAGCTTTCAATTTTGACATGATGCCTCTGCTGATAAAGCCCAAGGCTGCATTCCCCTTTTTAACCCCTGCATTACATTGTCAGCTCGTATTTAACATACAGTCCACAAGTAGCCGCCTCGAGCCTTCGGGGGGAGGCGGGGTATAAATATAAATATAATAATAATAATAATAATAATAATAATAATAATAATAATAATAATAATAATAATAATAATAATAATAATAATAATCTCATTCACACACACTGCTCCCCAGAAGAGAATCTCCCACCCAGTATGCATGCTTCAACATTTTTGTGACCCAGATGTAGAATTCTGCACTTCTCCTGATTGAATTGCATCTTGCTCAGCATGTTCAGATCTCATTGATCATGAGCAGAGTAGATTTGCTGTAAAACAAGCAACGGGCAGGGGGAGACCCTGCGTGGCTCCAGATTGTTGCTGAGTGGGCCTTCCTGTGTTCATGAGTGGCCACTCACACAGACATCTTAGAGGGAACAGTGGAGTGCTGGCCTTGCCTCCTCCCCCTGCGTGCATTCAGCATGACTTCAGAAATAGCCAGTGTGCACACAGTTTGACCCGTTAAAGTTCTGTCTATGTGCTCAGAAGCTTGAATTGCACAAAATACTATCCCCCTTCCTCTAAATATGGTTGCGGCCTCCTGCTATGAATATCGTCAGCAACGTCTTGCTTTTACTGCATTGTCTTATACCTGCTAATTCTGCTTTCCGTAGAGTATTCCTTCCGCCAGATGGTTTGTCCTGCACATTGTTTGCTGTGCCTAGTCTCATGGCATTGTTCGCTGGTTTTATGCTGTCTGATTGAACTGTTTTCGAATTTGTCATCCACCTTGAGTCTCAGAGGGGGAAAAACGAGCTATCAATGAAGTCCATAAATAAATGCATCTACAATATACAATCCCTTACAGGAGCAGCTAGAACTAGTAGTGACAGTTCCGGATGTTGTGCCAAGGCTGTAGACCAAGGACTGATCCTTGCAGTTCTCAGTCGACCTTCCCAGGTTCAGCATCCTTCCATCGATCTAGGCTTCTCCCATTGGTTCTGCCTCATCTTCCTGGATCTTTCTGTTTTTCTAGGCCAGGTCTGGGATGCTGTCTAAGCAATAGGTCAATTCTGGCTTTGCCTGTATGGCTCATACCTGCTTGTTTTCTCAGGCCTTCCCAGGTTTGGACAGGCTGGCATCTCCCTCCAAATGTTGATCTCATTCTGCTGAGATTTATTCTGGGTTTTCAGCTGGGTTCTCAGCCCTCTTTTTGAGGACTAACAAACAGCTGGAGATTTTCTTCTGAGTTTGGGTGGAAAAAATAAAACTTTGGTAAGATCTGGTCAAAGTGGGTTCCATTCCTTGGTCATGATGTCAGCATGAAATAAGCAAACAGAATGGGGAGAAGCAAGAGAGAATCAACAGGCTGAGACGGGATTGTGACCGGCGAGAAAAATGGATGTAAACAAGCAGCCGCATGATGCAGTCCAGGCAGGTATAATATTAATGTCTCCATCGGATTTGGGGAGCTGTTGGAATTATTCATGAAGGGACTGGAGCTAACAAAAGGACCTATTTGTTTTCCTTTAAGTGGGAGCTGAGGTTTCAGAGCTTACATTTTACTTTGCCCTGAACCCCCCCCCCCTTTGCGGGGGAATTTATGCAAGCATCAGCAATCGTTGGGGAACTGCTGGAGCCTGTAGGTGGCCTGTGTTGCCAGACCAGGAAGAAATGGGCTGCTGCCTCCCACCAGGCCATTTTTCTTATTGTGGCTGCTATTCATTCATTCATCCATTCATCCATTCATCCATTCACTCATTCATTCATTCACTCGCTTGCTCCTTCGTTCGTTCATTCATTCATTCATCCATCCATCCATCCATCCATCCATCCATTCGTCCGTTCGTTCGTTCGTTCGCTCGGTGCTCGTCCGTCCGTCCATCCATCCATCCATCCATCCATTCATTTGTTCATCCATCCATCCATCCATTCATTCATTCATTCATTCATTCATTCATTCATTCATTCATTCATCCATTCATTCGCCTCTGCCCTCACAAGCTGGGACCAGAAGGCATCAGTGCCCTTTTCTTATGCCACTCCCTAAAGCACAATGGGCTCTCTCAGACATGCTAAACAATGCCATTTCAATCCACTCCAGCAACCCTTTGCAAGGTGATTTTGCCATTCCACACAGGAAAATGTAGGTGCAAAGAGCACTGAAAGTGGATGGAAATGGTCTTCTTCCTGTGCCTTTGAGAGGAACTTTGCCAGCTAAAATTCCTCATGCAACAACATAGGGTGCTAAGAAGAGCTTCACTAGTTCCAGTTTGATGATTCAAGCTACCTAGTTTCATCAGAATGGCACTGAATAAGGTGGTGGAGCTAGATATTCAATGGCAAATGCAGATCCTGTAAATGCAGGGACCATGTGTGGTGAGGAACAGTAGGTGGGGTGGGGAGTGCTTTGTCCATCGTCTTATGTGCTGCTTTCTTCTGCAAATCCCCCCCTGGGCAGCTTGAATGCCATCTGGCTCTTGGACCAGGTTTCCTGGTGGACCAGGAAGTAGCTGAGGGAGAGCCCAACCACCCCTTTTTATCTGATGCAGGAAAACAGGTCCTGCATCTGTCCCTGAAAGTTTAGTTCCAGCCATAGTCATGAAGCAGAATAACCATGTCTTGACAGAGTTAGCATTCACAAGTTCAAATCTTCCACAAGTACCCATGCCCAAATAGGCAATTCACATGAAATAATCAGCCACACATTAAGAGATAGATTTTCCACCTCACGCTAAACCCTCCCCAATGGCATGGTAATTTGAGCAGCGTTCTGTATTTCGTAACTGACAGCGGGCTTTGTAGTTGACGAGGCCCATAATAAGCCAACCTCCCCTCAGCAGCCATTAGAGGAGAGACATTCAGGAACCATTCCTTTCTCTCCCCAGCTATGAAGCAGGAGTCAGGTAAACTCTGTGCTTTACAGATGATAATAGAAATAGAGGGTTTTAAATATTCAATTTTTAGCTCCGCTGTCCAATTCCAGCTGCCAGCTCAGCTTTAATCCACTGACGACGAAACGAGAGAGTGTCCATTTTTTTCCCAAGGGAAAATGCACTAAAAGTGACACTGTGATTTATCGGAGAAATTTTAATCAATGTTTCTGTAGCAGCCCTAGATTACTACTTACACATAATGGGATTTAGGGTGTGCAGTGCCTGGGGCTAAGAGTAACCTGGGAGTATAAATACTCTAGGATTTAATTGGTTCTCAATCCCAAGCACAAACAACTACCTGTAGGTTGTTTCTAGCACAGGAGACAGCAATTTCTAGGAGACAGCAATTACAAATTTAACAGAGACACCACTCAGATTTCATATATATAAATATATATAGCAGCAGGCATCACAATTAGCTGGGACATGCAAAATGACCCCTTATTGGGAGCAAGCATGAGAATAGCTGCTCTCCACCCAACTATAGTCTGGTAGTGCTAAAAACAAGAAGACAAATTATTGTTATTTTAAGCATAATTAATCTTCCTTCTGTTTAGCACTACTCGAATACATATTTTGCAAGATGCTTTTCAAGTAATCCCCACCCCCCTTGCCGTTTAGTTAGGTTGAAACGGTTGGCATTTTCCTTAGCAAAGTTAACAGCTTTTTATTTATTTTTTTACACATTTCTAAAGCCACTGAAGTTGATGGCTTTAGGAATGCTCTATCTCCTCCTTTGGACCATAACCTAATTGCAAACTGCAGATAACACCAGAAATATGTTCCACTTTCCTATATTTGAAATTCATCATAAATACTTTGTGAATTCTTATATGGCTTTCCCTACCACTGTCCTCCGACTTTGTGTTAAAAAATGGATACCAGCTCTGGGTTAGAAAATGCTTGGATATGTTGGGGGGGGGGGAGGTTGGAGTCTGGAGAGGATGGCAAAGGTTCATGGTAACTGTAGTGCATGGACATCAGGAGTTTGGCCACCCCTGCAGAGTCTACGCTTCAAAGCTGCCATTTTCATGACCTTGGTCACCTGGAGATGACTTGTAATAGTGGTGCCACCTGAAGGCAGGCAGCCCTAGTTAAAACAAATGAATAAATTAAAAAGAAAGTTATGGATTCTGTTCGGGGGAACTGCATGATTTGTCAACTTTTCCAGTTAGGCTGAGTTCAACTTATGGCAGGCATGCAAACTGAAATGCGCGGGCAGCAGAAGCTGTTGACTTTCCTGATCTTCAAAATGGAGCAGCTTTCCAAAACATCTCCCCTTTAAAGTGTTTCTGCCCATGTCATTTTGCTGGATGTGCTCATCAATCTTCATGAAGGTTGCTAGGTCCTCTGTGTGTGTGTGTGTGTGTGTGTGTGTGCAGGATTCTGAATTCAGCTCTGAACTTCCCTTTCCCAGATACAGCCTGGCTAGAGCAAGTGGGCTTGGATGGAGATGTGGTTCTTGGGGTGGTGGTTAAGAGCCGTGAGCTCTAATCTGGAGAACCGGGTTTGATTCTCCACTCCTCCTCTACATGCAGCCATCTGGGTGACCTTGGGCCAGTCAGGGTTCTGTTAGAGCTGTTCTTGCAGGGCAGTTTTATCTCTCCCAGCCCAACCTACATCACAGGATGTCTGTTGTGGGAAGAGGGCATGTGGTTGAAAGCAACTTTGAGAGTCCTTCAGGTAGTGGAAAGTGGGGTATAAAAACCAACTCTTCTTCCTCCTCCTCCTCCTTCCCATTTGCATCAAGGCAGGGGCTGCAATGCAGGGATGGAATCATCCTTGGATCTCTTCAGCTGTTCTGCAGGGCGCTTCGATGAGCAGGCTGTGCATCTTAAAACATTCAATTTCTTTCCGACGCCTTGTCTCTCATATTAGTTCAACAATACCCCTGCACTTAGCCTGGTTTCTATCGTAAATTTATAGTAAGACTCTATCTAGCAGTAACCGTTTGCAAACAGAAGTGCTTAAAATAGAGAAACAGGCTCTTTCTTCTCACTGTGTTTTTATTCTCTCCCTGAGATCTGTTCTATAGATTTAGCATAGCCTTGAAAATTATCTGTTGTGGTAGCCTTTCCTTCTGGAGAGTGGGGCACTAGGCACACCTCTCTGATTAGTCTGAGAGATACAAGTGTGGGAAGGGAGGAGAGGCTGTGAATTTCATTGGTGCCAGGGAACATCCCCTCACCCTGCATATCCACAGCTGGCATATGACCATATTCTCAAATACCATATAAAATGTCACAAAAACTGCTCCCTTTCTTGTTGTAAATCTCACAGCAGGAATGTGCATGCATCTAATGAGCTGTGGCAGAAATAAGGCCTTTCATTCTTTGTGATTCAACAGTACCTGGATGGTTTCTGGCCAATGCCTAGATGCACTGTGATTGGTGCAAAAATAAATCTCAGTCATTGCTATCCCTATGTGGGTGTGGGGGTAGGTGGTGGGGTGGGATTTAGCACAGTGAGTACAAATCTGGACTCAGCTGAGTGGTAAAAGGAGACTTCCTGTTGCAGAGCATCTGGGGCTGGTTCAAGACTTTTTGCCATAATAAGCAAAATGTAACCTGCTTATTTGTGGTGTGGTGTGCTCCCCTGGGCAAAGGAAGATGAATTTTTAGCATACTCAGCCTTTTTCTCATAAGAACAGAAGAGATGCTACGTTAGATCAGGCCTATGGCCCATCTAGTCCAAAACTCTATCAGGGGTAGTCAAACTGCGGCCCTCCAGATGTCCATGGACTACAATTCCCAGAAGCCAGGACTCCTGGGAATTGTAGTCCATGGACATCTGGAGGGCCGCAGTTTGACTACCCCTGCTCTACGTCACACAGTGGCCACAACCCAGGTGCCATCAGGATGTCCACCAGCAGGGCCAAAACTCCAGAAGCCTTCCCACTGTTGCCCCCCACAAGCACCAAGCATACAGAGCATCAGTGCCCCAGATAGAACGTAGTGTTTCATCTATACCTTGAGGCTAAGAGCCACAGATGGACCTCTGTTCCAGATGTCTAATTGTAGAACCTTTTTCTCCACTCCATAACAGTTCATGGAGGGAAGTTGGGACAATCATAGAATCATAGAGTTGGAAAGGATCTCCTGGGTCATCTAATCCAACCCCCTGCACTATGCATGTGTGTGACAGAAGCAAATTATGTTTCCCTTTAAGGGTGTGATTGCTTCTAAATTCTGTGCATTCTGTAGCCCAAATTTTATTTTTATTTATTTATTTATTTGTTTACTTATTTATTTATTTAGATTTTTATACCACCCTTCCCTATGGCTCTGGGCAGTTTACAGAATACATTTTGGAACATTTACATGGAACAGTATCAGTATCAATATAACAATATAACAACAATAACATACCGACTCGAAGAGTATTTCAACTGTTTGGCTTGAAGACTGCCAGTGAGGGGGAGCTCACCACCTCCTTAGGCAGCCTATTCCACTGATGAACTACTCTGACTGTGAAAATTTTTCCCCTGATATCTAGCCTATATCGTTGTACTAGTAGGGTAAATCAATCAGTGCTAATCCGGCCAATCCCATGCATGGGCGGGGAAACATTGCCTGCGTTGTGTATATAAATTGAGGTTTTCTGGGGAGTTTCTCAGTCTTCTTGTCACCTGCTACAACAGGTGCTCACTGCTGAGATCACTATTAAAGAGTGCTTTGTTTGCCCAGTAGCCTGACACTGTGCCTACAAACCCCCATATTTAACATAGCCCTTATCATCGCCTTCACCCTTTTCTCCCTCCCTTTCAGCTCTTTAACAAGGATGTTTTTTTCCTTCAACAGCTGAGGGTTGGGGCTTAGTTGGGAACCACGTCTCCAACATTAGGGCAGGAAGGAGCATTGGGCAGACTGCAAGAGGACCTGGCTGGTTTCTCCTTGGGGCAGTGCATCTGGGCCAAGTCATGGGGGCAAAGAATATTTGAGTTGGGTCTGGACAGCATGAAGTATGCTTTGTCTGAGGCGGCTGTGGGAGAAAGAAGATGTCGTGAGGAAAAGAGGAAAAAGCACCACATGACAGACTCAGCAAGACCGAGAACCAGGAACAGGATGTGTGTGCGTGTTTTTTTTTAAGACTTATGGATCTTTCATGAAATATTTCTGTCTCACCCTGGAAAAGCTCATTTAGGTTTGGGAAACCTGGGGGAAGGGAACAAGCTAATGATGATAAACAGGAACAGCAGGGCTGTCTGCTGAACTGTCTCACTAGTTAGTCCTCCCAGGCGCTGGACAGGAAGGGTAATGGGCTGCTAGGAGTATAAAGAGCCCTCATAAAAGCCCTCATGTCGAAATGTCCAAACGCTTTCTGCTGGGGCTAATGGACTCACTTCTGTTCTGGAGCTCTTTATGTTATGCGCATAATTGCCAAAAAACAACAACAAGCACCCACCAGAGCTCTCTCTGGAGAGAGGACTCATGGGGCAATGCACTCCCTTCCCTAAAACTCTCAATTCCTTGAGAAAGCAAAGAAAAGGGAATTAAGTGGATGCGCAAAAAAGGCGGGGGGGGGTAGCTAAGGGTAATGGATACTCAAACTAAGAGATATATTGCCTGTCCTACCAACCTAACCATTACTCAGTCTGTGCAGACACACAGAGATTTTCATAACTCAAAGAACTGAATGCACAATGTTCTCTCCCCCCGCCCCACTTTCAAGTCCCCTGAGGCTCTCTCAGAATCTTCTGGGAAGAAAGAAGCCCGATCATAATACAACAAAAGACAGAGATGGTGAAAGCGCCAGATATGATTTATTCACAGGCAGAGAATTAAAGAATTCCCTCCTGGCTCTGTGCCGCACATTGCAACTGGAAACGCCAGCTCGCGGGGGTAGCGACGACAATGGCTTCTGAGATACCATTCCCTCTTTGCCCAAATATTAATTATGGGACGTGTTGTGAAAGGGTGCCTCAAGGACAACAACAAAAAAGCCCCTTCCAAATTAAAAAGCCGATGGAAAACATCATGACAAGCCTAGGAGGACAGGCTCGCAATGGAATCACAAAGAACGAATGAGTCCAAGAGGTAACTCGCTGAGTATTTCCAGTGCTGCCTTTATGTGATGAAGTCAGTCGTCTTCCCCAGGAACTGTCCTCTCATCCTTTCCACCTGCAATAGCCAGTGCCTCCGGGAGAGGTAGGCGTTGACATCTGTGGGTGCTGCCATCACTGCTTCAAGTGGTCTTCTAAAGAGAGAAAGCCACTCCATGGAAACTCAGCAACACTCTTTTCTAGAGCTGATATGTCTCAGCGAGGGGACTGGAAAAGGCCTACGTAGGGGAGGACAAACTGTGGACCATGCACTACAATTCCCATAAGCCCCTGCCAGTATGCGCTGATGGGAACTGTAGCAGGAACTCATGGGAATTGGACATCTGGAGAGCCACAGTTTGGCCACCCCTGGACAGCTTCTAAAACAGAGCCATCATTGCTTGTCCATGCTTTGTTCATACCACCCTTCCCTTAGTCATCATTTCCTTCTGTGGAAATGGATGTTCTCAAGACAGGGGCTTGCTTCTTTGCTCCTATCTTTTGGTAAATTCACTTTTTATTCAGGCCAGCTACATTGGAAGCCAAAGCAAATTAGAGAATATCAGCAATAGCATTGATTATTGCTTTTTAAAGTCAGAAAAAAGCAATTCTCCCCTCCCCCCTCCCCAATTCCTTTTCTTCATAAAGCAATTCTTGATGCTACGTTTGTAATTTTTTTTAGAAGTCCTGTAAAACAAACATGGAAGAATAAAGGTGTGCTTGAGACCGGTGTCTCTTTCTGGAGCCAGAATATTTTCTGTGTTCCTGGTGGACCAACCAACCAACCAACCAACCAAACAACCAAACAAACAACCAAACAACCAACCAACCAACCAACCAAACAACCAACCAACCAACCAACCAACCAGCCAGCCAGCCAGCCAACCAACCAACCAACCAACCAACCAACCAACCAACCAACCAACCAACCAACCAAACAAACAAACAAACAACCAACCAACCAAAGCTGCAATTTAAATTGGAGAAGAAACAACTAAGGGATGACATGAGAGAGGCTTACAAAATTCTGCATGGGTCAGCAAAGGCAGAGAAAGAATGACTTTTCTCTCTTTCTCACAATACAAGAAGTCATGGGCACCCAATGAAATGATTCAGGGGCAGACTTAGAACTGTTAAAAGGAAGTCCTCCTTTGCCCAAAGTGTAATTAGGATGTGGAATTCACTGCCTCAGAAAGTGGCAGAGACAATGACTGCAGACAGCTTCAAAAGGGAACTGGATAAACATGCAGACCAGTGGTCCATTACTGGCTGCTAGCCATAAGGTATAGCTGGAACATTATGGGCCAGGGATGCTCTGTATCCTTGGTGCTTGGGGAAGACAACAGTGGGAAGGAATTTCTGAATTCTGCGCCCACCTGGACTTTGGCCACCATGTGACAGAGTGTAGGACTGGATGGGACATTGACCTGGCTTCTCTTGGTCTTATGAGCCAGCTGGGTCCCACAGTTGGGACAGGCCTGTCCATACCAAGAAATAAGCCACCAGGATTCTTGGGGCGTCATGCACTAAACTTTGGCAGAGAATTGAAGCAAAGAAACAGATTATTATGGTTTTCAAACTGGGGGTGCATCTCTGATACAAATCCTGGAAGAAATGTCAGTAGCATGTCAGAAGTATACGAGCAGAGGGTGAAGCTTTTGAGATTGTGCTTTAACAGAAGACAGCTTCGTATCCCAGAAATACAGTTCTATCCTTACTTCATGCAGTCCACAACCGAGTTCTAACACAGAAAACATGTACTTTAACTCAAGCCTTTGCTCCTATTAAACCCGGGATAATTTCTCTGCAGAACAGGGGTAGGCGTTGGTGCTCTCTCTGAAATTGAAGATCAGGTGATCCTCGTTGCAATTGATCAATACCTAACCAATTTCTACCAGTGGACAAACACACAATTCACTAGCTATATTTGCTAGGAATATTTACAAAAAAGCGGCACAACTACAGAACCATAAAAGGATTTCTTTCTTTTTTTAAAAGAGGTGTTCTGTGTACGATCTACAGACATCGGGATTAAATGCTCCAGACATTCTTTAAAAAAAAATCCCCGCTGAGGGCAAACAAACACATTGGATTTTAGATGTGACATTTATATAGCTTTCCATGGAATACATTCGGAAGAGGGGAAAAAAGGCACGTGAGATCAAGTTGCTTATAACATAAACTTTGTAAAGTTCAAATGAGTTCATTTTGACTAGTTAGATTCCTCTTGAGAATTTAGGATGCTTTAGGATGCTTAGGGCTAATCCTGCGTTGAGCAGGGGGTTGGACTAGGTGGCCTGTATGGCCCCTTCCAACTCTATGATTCTATGATTCTGGCTAACAATCTATATTTACATAATTGTTTTTCCCTCCTCCCACCTACATCCAACTTTCAAACTGCCTAGGCCAGGGGTAGTCAAACTGCGGCCCTCTAGATGTCCATGGACTACAATTCCCATGAGCCACTCATGGTAATTTTAGTCCATGGACATCTGGAGGGCCACAGTTTGACTACCCCTGGCCTAGGCTTTCCCTTGCCTTGGAAGGTCCTTGCCAGGTTTGCCACGTCAGCTGTGACTTGATGGCACTTCACATGTGCGGACACACAACTGTGCTGCCTGAAAGTATCTCCAGGAGGCCCCTATGTTATTTTGGTTTTCTTTCTTCAGGTCCTAACAGATGTGTGAACCAAAGTCTATCAATTCATTAAGAAAAGAGACTCATAGCATGAAGCACCTCGAGCCAACTTGTTTTAGAATTTGAAGTTTCAGAGTTCTTAAGATCAGTGGTCCCCAACCTTTTTATCACCGGGGACCAGTCAACGCTTGACAATTTTACTGAGGCCCGGCAGGGAGGTAGTCTTTTGCCAAGGGACATCTGCCGCCGCCTGAGCCCCTACTCCACTTAGTTTCCCCCCGGCGCCCCTGACTTCCCGGTGCCCGCTGGGGGGCGCTGCCAGCAGCAGCTGTGCAGTGCCGCGCCGAGGGGGAGCCCCAGCCACGGCAGCCACTGGAGAGCACCAAAGGTGAGCCAGCAGCAGAGTGGCACTACAGCCCCCAAGGCAGCAGCCAGGGAGGAGAACAAGGAGGAGCCGCGACCCGGTACCGACTGATCCATGGACCGGCACTGGTCTCCGGACCGGGGGTTGGGGACCACTGCTTAAGATGACATCACAAACTTTCTCTTCAGATCTCCCACTTTGCATTCAGGCAAAAGTACGGAAGCATCCTTCAGAACACCTTCTGAATAGCAGGGAACAGTCCAAAGTATGTATGTATGTATGTATGTATGTATGTATGTACGTATGTTTTAGGTTGCCCCTCTCCAGTCTTGGGGCAGCTTACAACAGTATATAAAAACATGTCAAATTCAAAATCATTACAATATTTCCAGCTACTTAATCCAAAATCATGCCCTAATGAGCCAAGGGTACAGTTTGTGATGTTCTGCCATGTGACCTGGCTCAAGATGGGGGCATGTTTAGTTTCTGGGTATAAGTGAGAACTGGATGACTTAGCATGCATAGTGAGATAAGACCAGATAGCTAGCTCTCTTGGGGGTTCCTGAGGCCTGAGGGTTGTGATAACTTGTAAATCAGCAGCCTTTCATTCCAGTCTGTTTCTCAAATGCATTTGCAGTAAAACAGCCACTTTGAGGTCTTCCGTTGAGGTTGAAATGTGTTCCTTCAGGATGCTTAGTTGTGTGATTCCTGGTGTCAGAGAATGGAAGGGCATTGCTGGCATTTAATAGTATATAGAATGTTAGAAGAAGAGCAAATGAATGAGCCTGAGAATTGGTGTTATGGCCAGGGAATGTGCTGTCAGTGGCACCAAAGTTGGCATCTGAGTTTATGGCAAGCTCTGGCACCAGTGTCCATGTTCAAATTATTCTGTTTATTCCTGTGGCCATCACTAAATCTTTGGGCAGCAAATTCCCTATTTTAATCACACTCTCTGTAAAGCAGTTAACAAAAGGTAAGCAGTCTGTTTGGTCGCTGTTAACCCTGTTTTCCAGTCTTCTCTGGCTTTGTGTGTGGTTTCTCTTGTTTTTTCTTGGGAAAATATATACAGAGGGTCTGGGTCATTTTGTCCAATGCAGAACATTCACAGCTAGCTCTTCCCCCCCCCCCCCCATGATGTCTTCTGTATGCTCCAAAGAAGGCAAAACAACTTCCAGCATTCCTGAGACAATTTGACCAAGAGGAAAATTCCTTCCTGACCCAAAACTAGCCATCAGCATTACCTGGACATCTCGTATGGCTGCTAGTGCCTTAGATGGCTCCTGTGATCCATGCAACAGTCACCTCCAGATTAGACTACTGCACTTGCTCTATGCTAGGCTACTCTTGTATCTGACCTGAAAGCTTCAACTGGTCCAGAATGTGGCTGCCCTTGTCCTTACCGGAACCAGGTAGAGACTGCATATTCAACCAATGCTCTCCCAGCTGCACTGGCTCCAGACTGAAGGCTGAATCAAGTCCAGGGTCCTGGTTCTTAATGTTTAAAGCCCTAAGGGGTCTCGGACCTTCATACCCGCAGGACCATCTTGTCCACTACGTCCTCCAAAGAAATCTATGATCAAGCACACAAAACCTGCTCAAGATCCCTGTCCTCAGAGACATCAAACTGGCCTCAACGACCCTGGTAACAGCCTGTTGGACTGCTCTCCCAAGTGAGATCAAATCAAAGCTGTTTCACTAGGCTTATGGCTGAGGTCTACAAATACCACCAACAAACTGGCCTCCCTACATAGATGTCAAATTTCTCTATGCCCATCAACATGTAACAGCAAAATCCTTTACCTCTCCACTGGAGAGAAGGTGATGAGTTCCCAATTGTTTCAATGGAAATTTGATTGTCCTAAAATATTTAAAATATTTTAATCATTGTTTTATTTCATGATACGTAGTAAGCTGCCCTGAGCCCTCAGAGAAGAGCGAAATAGAAAATTGAAAATAAATAAGAAAGGGCCCAAGAACCAAACTCTGGCTCATTCCCTTCCCACCCCCCTCTCACAATCTGCCTAAATTCATAATGTGTCCTCTTCTCATCAATGATATTTCAGTCCTTGCAGCTAATTTGATATGCAGGTATGGAATCTATCTTTTAAACAAATCCAAGAAGACACGTTCCAAGCAATTGAAATTTGGACAGAAAACTCAATTCAGCCTCCCGATAAACACATCATGCATTTTTTCAAAATTCATACAGGAATAAAGAGCTTAAGGCAGATCTCCACTGAAGTCCATGAGACCAATCAAGCATTCATTTTCATGGCATCTTAAAGGCAGGAAAAGCTCCCAGCTTGCAATTATTAGGGGCAAGTCCTACACCGGATTATATAACATACCAATGAAATGAGTGGATTAGCAAATGTGCACCTATCGATAGCTGCTTCCCTTGACAACATATATAAAATCTGAAATCAGCTCAGCCCGGTGTTGCTGATTCTACTGTGTAAGATTCGAGGTTCTCACAAAATTGTAATTTTGCATTAATTGGAAACGCACAACTCAAGCACGATGCCATTTGACAAGATGGTTATTAGAGAAGCAGAATAGAAATCTTTTCAAGAGGTGAAAACGTAGCATTATTATTGCCTGTAAAGAGTTGGGCAGGGCAGTGAATACTAAGGAAAGATCTTCCTACAGGAAAAATGGTTTTCTTTCACAATCATCCCTCTCCCACAATCCCTTCCTCACCAATGCACCTACCTCCGTATAAATATTTGTCTCCTGTCATTACTTTGAGCGGGCTGTTACTTCGAACGGAGGAAGCTTCATCTCCATCGATGGTGAGAACTGCAAAATTTTCTTTTGCTAAGAACTGGACTTCATGCCACTGTCCATCATTGAGTCCTGTGCCTGCAAGGAAAAGATGAGAGTTGGTTCACTTTGGTTGTCCTTGTGTGTGTCCTTGTACAACATTGTGTTAACAGTCCTTGAGAATGGCTCAGGAGACTCTGCAACAAGGGGAAGGGGTTGGGGCTCAAAGGCTTGGCATCCAGAAGGTCCCAGGTTCAATCCCAGCATCTCCCAGCAAATAAATTAAGAAAGGATTATTACTGTGCATAAAAGAATCACTCATTTATTGTCCCAAAGGATATCGCTGGTTATATCCTCTCTGCCTATCTCCCCTGAAGAGCATTACGCTCGGCTGATAGAAGCTCTTCTACTTGCCAGACACAAAGCTGGTCCACTGATCATGTGAAGGAGAGATAAAAAAAAATAACTTGCAGTCAGAGAGACATGATTGATTTCAATAGGATATAATCTCATGTGCTTAGAATTGCAGCCCAGTATTTTGGATTCTCATAAGTTCAATTATTATAAAATACGAAACTAAAATATCAACGCTTAAGCAATGTAGTAACAAAAGAAAAGAGAAACTGGTCAGTAAGAACCCTGGAACTTGTGGTCAGGATAACAGAAAAGCTTGCATACCAAAGCATTTGCTTCCTTATATCATTTCATCTAAAGTGGTCCAAACTTAGCACAAAGGCTACAATATTGCCAACAAATGAAAGGAAGAATCACCTACTTTCTTCCCTTTAACCAACAGACACATGGGGTTAGATCCAACCCACTTTTCTGCTGCTGACAAAGGAATCAAACTTCCTCTTTAACCCTCCACAAAAGCTATGCTGAACATCATGGAATCTGATGAATGCTGCAGTCAGGAAGGTAAGTGGGTGAGACTGAATGAAAAAGTTGGCCAGATCCAACCCCCTGTCTCTTTGTGTGTATGGGAGGGGGGGGGGTAGAATGTATCCAGCATTCAGTAGAAGCAAGAATATAAGTGTCCAGGATAAATTGGGATAACACAAACTTGGAACACATTTCCTGCCCATTATACACAAGTACTTTGTGCAATAAAACCATGATGCTTGCTTCTTCCTTATAATGCAGCATTGGGGTGGGGTGGGGGGAATTGCTGCAGAAAAGCAGAGGTTAAATAGATACTTCACTCTTCCTCTGAAGGCAGCAGTTTTCCTGCATCTTGCTTCTTTCTCTCATGTAAGTCAGGGGTAGTCAACCTGTGGTCCTCCAGATGTCCATGGACTACAATTCCCATGAGCCCCCTGCCAGCATTTGCTGGCAGGGGGCTCATGGGAATTGTAGTCCATGGACATCTGGAGGACCACAGGTTGACTACCCCTGATGTAAGTGACAAGACCCATCGACCCATGACATGGTCCCTGCAGGTGCTTGAAAACAATGCAAGGACTTTGTACTCCACACGCAATGGGAATTTTATATCTCTCAGAACTATCTTGACTCTTCTATTTGTCGGTCACTGATGTTAATCGGCCCAGACCTGGTATCCGAGGAAGCCTTTTTGCTGTCCTAAAGATTCACCATCTTGCCCCGCCTCTGCTCTTATCTATTTGTAATCAAAACCAGACAGGAGAAATGGCTTCAGCTTCCTCTTGTTGACTCGTCCACAAACCAACTCATGGACTCCACTGTGGAACATATGCGTAGCCATAAAAAGAATGATATTTTAATATGGATTCAATAGGGGCCACAAAGGATGGCCAGAAGACTCCAAAACAAGGGAAGGTTAAATCAGCTTCTGCCTGTTGCTTTGGTCTCAAACAGAAGAGAGCCAACAGGCATTAGAGTGGCATGGAACTCTTATCACACATACAAAGGGCTTGTGTTGTTCCCCAGCACACACACAAGGGCCTTGTAATGAGTAAATTTGGTCTGAATGGCTGCTATTCACACCTAAGAGCACTCTGTTAGTAAGTGAGTTCTGCAGGCCATTTCAGCATCCTTCTTTCATTTTTGACAATCAAGCGACACTTGAATTCGGAACATTTTCACTTCACAAAAATCCATCTCGCCCATGCCTAGCACATTGACTGTGGCTGCATGTGGACAAAGAGAATTTTAACTTTGAAATACTTAAGCGGCGACACATCCATCTGACATAAATATCTTTTTTTCTGCCAAACCTCCCCAATGGTGGCCTGTTCATTTTCTCTTTGCTCTTCCCCACTTTATTCTTTCCTGATATTGTTTTAGAAAATCCTTAACTTGCTTATTTAAAACATGCAACCGTAACCCTCCTGCAAGTCGCAGGAACTCCGGTTTCATGTGCAAATTAGGTATGTTAATGAAGCATATTCCATCTTGCTAGAATTTCTTTTAAATGGCATTACTTTAAAATTAGGACTCTCGAGATTGTCACTTTGATTGAACGAGAAGAAACAGATGTTTCTGTTATAAGAGACATGGTGGAAGAAATGGTTTAATGAATGCCATTTTTTGCCTGCTGCAAGATCTTAAAATCTAGTAAGAAATAACGAAATATGCCATATGCTAATTAGTCCTCAAACAGCATTTACGGCAGCTAATACTCAAACGTCTTTATCCCTGTTCTGGAGAAATCAAATCAGAATGGAGCATGGCTTGTGACTTAAATAAGCCTGTGGAAGCCTACATCATCTAAATAGATCTTAGCACCTAACCCATATAGTGCTAATTTAACAGGGTACATGTGTTGATCTGCAGTGGAAAAGTTAAATTCATGTCCAGCAGTCTCATAGAGCCCAGTTCCTTACATATCCCAAAATTATATTGGTCTCTAAGATGCCACGGTGTAATCCAAAGCAGAAGTGGCGGGAGAAAGTGTCATCAGATCATAGCTGAATGATGGTGACCCTGTAGTGGACCCAATGGAGAGCACTTATTTGATTAGTTCCCAGCTGCACTGGCTTCAGATTGAGGATCGAATCAGGTTCAATATGTTGGTTCTCGCTTTTAAGGCCCTAAAAGGTATGGGACCTTCATATCTGTGAGACAACCTCCTCCACTATGTCCTCCTAAGAGGTTTAGGACCTAGTGACCAAAACTTGCTCAAGAGTTCTGGCCCCAAAGAGTTTAAATTGGCTTCCATGTGGACCAGGATGTTTTCAGTCCTAGGCCTGGCTTCAAAAGGATTTTAACACAGATCAGCCCATAACAACGGGCTGGAAAAGAGTTTATAACACACATTAATGTGCACAGCAGTATAGAGCAACAGGCTTCAAAATTAGCCTGCTAATTCCAGACTTGTTTTTAAAGCTACCGGTTTATGTGCATAATTCAGCAACCAGCAGGAAATTGTGTGTGTCTTTTTAAGTGTTCCATGTACATCTTCTCACAGCATAGGGGCTAAAAATGTCCCCAAGAGTCATAATTCAGTGCTGTAATATCCCAGGGAGGAACAGCCCAACACCTCAAGGGGATCAGGTAGGCTTGGTAGCAGCCCTCATCTCTGTACCACATTTCAAGTTTATGTCTGTATGCAAATGAATTTTAAGAAGAAGCTGGCAGCATTGTCGTGGGCTGGGGGGAAATCTTTGTAAACTAAGAATAAGCATATTCCTCCAGCTTTACTCTGGCTGAGATGGGTTGTCCCTGATGCTGGGCATTGTCTCTGCTGATCTTCCATCAAATGTTGCTGAACTTCAAGCAACAGAACCAAAGGGATGAAGAGAGAATGTGTGCCCTTCTTTCCTCCGGTCCCTGGGGAGGCTGTGAATGACCTTTGTGGCTCTTGAAAAAGTGATGCAATGTGCCACATACAAACCAAAGAGGGAAGGAAAATATTATTTTTCTTGTTCCCGGGGTCCAACTTTTGTAGACTTCCCCATCAAACTCTAATAGACCGGAGTTAGATCTGAAGTGCAGTGCGCTAAGAGGTAGGGACCATGATCCAGTCATGGTTTACTGTTGAGACCAGGCTTAACACCTACGCCCCCCCGGGACCTGAGGATTGGGATTAGACATGAGTACCATCAGTATCCCCTCTCCACTTGCTAAGGGGGAATGGGTAGTTGATTAGCCGCTCTTGCCAGGTAGTCATTAATATTGACATGTTAATTGGTTTTAATGTATTTTATGGGGTTTATACTGTTGTAACCCGCCACGAGCCGCAAGGGAGTGGCGGGAAATAAATTCAATAATAATAATAATAATAATAATAATGAAGGGCACCTCGATATATGAACCCCTGCCCAGCCCTAATTCAAAACCATTGGTGTTGCTCTGGATTAGGGCAGAGCTCTAGTAACGCTTGAACACATAGTTGCCAACTCCAGAATGGGAAAGTCCTCTGGATTCTGGGATAGTTGTGGGGGAAAATGGAGTCTGGGGGAGGAAGGGAGCTCAGTGGGGATGTGACCGTAGAGGCAACCCTTTGAAATTGCTATTTCCTCTGTGGAACTGATGTTTGTTGTTTAGAGATTAGCTGTGATACCATGAGAGCTCCGGACCCCACCTGAAATCCTTGGTTCTTTTAACACCATCAATTCGTAGAACAGGTGCCACTCTGACCGCTGCTGCCACCTTTCCTGTGACGCTGGCCTCCTTGTGCTACCTTGGTAAGCTCCGAGGCAGCACGGAAGCCAGCGCCATGCTGCCACCGCTCTGGCCACCTCTCCTCCATGCCCCCTACAGCAAGAGCGACGGAGATGTCTGCGTGCCGCCGCGTGAGCATGCATGCCACCGTTGCCCTGCCCCTGCTGTAGGGGCTGCAAGGTGGTGGCGGTTGAGAACCACTGATCTATAGCTACTAACTATGGTGACTGAGGGGAATGTTTACATTCAGGAACACTAATCCTCCGAATCCCATAGCCAGGAAGCAACAATAGGAGGAGGACTCAGGGCCATTCCGCACAACGGGCAATGATGCTAAATCTGAGCGTTATTGAAAAGCGCTGCAATAAACAGTGGCAGGTCTCGGTAATGCGCACAGCCATTTTTCCCGGAAAAAAGGCTCTCCCACTAGTGCTGTTCTCGTAACACACAAGTTTTGGGTCTCGGCGAAATCGAAACAGAAGAGGCAATATTTTTCCATGCTTCCTCCCACCCCTGGCCATCAATCAAACAGAACTGCCAATTAACTGTTGTGTTTATGCTTCCCTTTAAAAACTGAAAACCCGAAAACACCTGTAGCAACGCATATTTATTCTTTCGATGTATCAGAAAGACCTTTTTCACTGGAGTGGGAGCTGGCGCTTAATCTTTTACACCCTCTTAAAGTTAAAAAAACATATCCCCCCCCCCCCCCCGGTGCAATTTCTGGCCGAAATTACGGGCAGTGTCAAACAGGGGGCTGTATTGTGCTCAAAAACTTTACTTGTGTAGGGATTTCAGCCGAACAAGCATCGCTTATTCATTGTTTTAATGTTGTATAAATACTACCTCGGAAGATTTGAAGAAAAGCAGTGCTCAGAGTCCTCAACTTTGCTCTAATAATGAAACTAAAGATATGCCTCACAGTTTACTCATATGTAATTGATTCAGAAATGGTTCCTTTTTAACCACCAATTTGCAGGAGAAGAGGTGGCCTTTTATTGCCCTGCAAGGCAAATAAGATTATGCTCATTTTGCTAATATTCTCCCCCAGCAAAAAGATGAAACTCCTGTGGAATTGTAAAAGGGCCATTCTGCCTTTGTTTTCATGGCAGCCAGTGGTTCAGTGTATCAAACTGTATCAAAGCATGGTTAAGGAACATAAGAAGATCCCCAGTGGTTCATCTAGTGCAGGGGTAGTCAAACTGCGGCCCTCCAGATGTCCATGGACTACAATTCCCATGAGCCCCTGCCGGTGTTTGCTGGCAGGGGCTCATGGGAATTGTAGTCCATGGACCTCTGGAGGGCCACAGTTTGACTACCCCTGATCTAGTGCAGCATCCTGTCTCACATAGTTGCCAACCAGTTCCTCTGGAGGACCAATAACACAGAGGCTGAGGTCTTCCCCTAATGTTGCCTTTTCTGGGTGGAGCTTAGAGCCATGCAAAGAAAGCATGAATGAGGTGAAATTTGAATTCAGTTTGTTGCAGGCTTGGAACTATACAGAAAGGTCCTCATTTCCACAGAAGTGATCTGGCTGGAGCACGTATAAGCGACTTATTACAGCCACAACATTTATTTGAAAATACAGGAAACTTATCTTGATTATTTTTTTAAAGGATGTCAACTCAATTTTCAAGATGCCCATTCCCCCCTCCCAATTCCCCTGCAAACCTTTAAAAAGAAAATGAGAACTACAAATGTTCTTTGTGCTTTCCTGCAAATGCCATTCAAAACAGAAATGAAAATGCTGGCATTTCATGTCATTGGCTTGCATTTTCCTGAGTGCACCTGGTACCATTTTCTTTCCAGGTGATGGAAGGTATACCTGAATATCAAACATAATTGCTGGAATATGTGTGGCCGTGCTTTCTTCTTATGAGCTGACTAATGTGGGAAAGGCTTTATCTATCTTTTTTTCTCTCAAAAGAAACACAAGCAGTTAAATATAACCCTTGTTCTTACAAGAGTACACAGGCAGGCAGGAGAATTTCACAACGTGTAGTTCAAGAACTCACCCTGATGATCATGCTGCAGATGAGATTTAACAGGGAGAGAAGCTGTGTAACAGATCATTTGCCTACAAAGCCAAGATATGGATCTCTCTTAATTAGGATTGCCAAGCCCTTGAGGGGGAAAGGGATCCCCTGTTCCTAAATGCTGCTCCTCCCTGCCAATGAACTGGCTGGTGGGAGGAATTACCATGGGGAAAGACCTTGCTTGACAAGGCTGTGACATCACTGGTGGTGTTACTTCCAGTATGTACCAGAACTGCTGTTTCTGCATCTCTAGTGATGCAGGATGCTCTGGTATTTGGGGAAAACTCTATGGTAAAAATGGCTTCCACCATAGGGTTTTGCCCAAATATCAGAGCATCCCATGATGATGTCACTTCCAATGCATGCAGGAAATGATGTCACTGTGACTCAGGACGAGGCTTCCTCCTGATGCTAGTAAGTCTTCCTACTTCCTGCTGGTTTCCAAGAGGCACTTGGTAACCTGATTCCACCTCAGCGGAGAGGGCAGATTACGAATTCAAATAAAAAATAAATACACTATACTCCTAGAGCCATGAGATTATGTTCTTAAACATGGTTCTCTGTGTTATCAAACCATGTCCTCTAACCCTCCTTGTCCATATCTCATCCAAATATCTCTTCTAACATTTTTAAAAGTATATTAAAAAATTAACTCCTACCCATTTGGCAAATCTGTTCAAAGGTTTCACGAAACTCTGGTTGAGAAAGCCTGCTCTAAATGTTCAATCTACTCAATTACAGCGGGGGAGACTTCAAAGAGCTCCATTGCATCTCCCAGGAAAGCACGAGACTCATCTTCCTGTGCCCAATGGCTGCACCACAATCACATTCGGATCCCGGTATTTGCTCATTTAAACAACAGCTCTACAACGTCTGGTGGATAATTATGTCTTCTGAAGGTGTATGTCCAGCAGCAAAAAAGAGTTTTGAACATGAAACAGTCCAAGGCAATTCACATGAACGTCATCTTTTGGTCCCTGCTTGCTGTATGCCCCGGCTTCCTACCTGCGGCCAAATTGAGCTCTGTCTGCCTCCCTATTTTCCCTTTACCAATTTTCCAGAGGAGAACATACACATCTTTCCCTCCCTTTCCTCCTCCCATAGAGACTCTATGCCCAATTTTATAGATGTCAGGTGCCCTGTCATACACCCGATTACTAATTATGAGACCCATCGCCGATAAATCATGAAAACAAATTATCCCTGCCTCACCCTTTTCTCGTGGTAACAACATCCTGATGCTTAATAGCAGCTGTCAGAAGCCGTTGATGAAGATAAATCATTGAGCCGCACAAGTCATGAGATGAATCGCAATAAATGAGCTGGCTGGGGGTCTCCGAGGATCTCGTGCTGCTGTCAGTCAAACATGGCCGAACACCACTTCGCTTTCATTCCGGTTCTGACACTGTTGCCACAGACGGCTGCACCCACCTAGGTGGCACAGACACTGGCAGGGGCTGGCCCAGGGAAGGGCTGCAGTGAAAATTCAGCTCCATGCAGAACTCTTTCAGCACTTTATTGAGCTTTTTTTTTGGTCACCTGTCCACCATTCTCTTTCTCTCTCTCTCTCTCAGAAGAAAAATGATAAAGTGAAAAACCTGTTTCCTTTAAGCCCGAGCGCTCACGTAAAACTACTTCAACTTATAGAGAAAGTTAATGCAGCCATTAGCTTGGCTGTCACTTCTGAAAGACCAGCAGAGCAAGAAATGCCGAAGCCTGATGTTACAGCACAACTTTTGATCAAATGGCCTGCTGCTGCATTGTCAACCGTTGTTCTGGTTATTCACCAGAAAAGCAAATGCTAAATTAGAGGGCAGGCTGAGGTTGCACGTCCCTCTGGTTGGAGTTGTGCCTCATGCACAGATGCCAGCCAGGCCTTCTTCTGAGTTTATTCATGTTAGCTGGTTTTAGGGAGGGAAAGATTGTCGAGCAATCATTGTGCCTGGACAGTCAAGTGTTACTGTTTTTTTAAATTGCAATTCCCACAGAAAACATTACTGCGATTCTCACATTAAAAAGAAGAGTTGTATTTATGCCGCACTTTTAATTGCCTGAAGGAGTCTCAAAGTGGAGTTCAATGGGCTACCCTTCCTGTCCCTACAGCAGAGACCCTGTGAGGTAGGTGAAGCTGAGAAAGTTCAGTCAGAACAGCACTATCAGGGTTGTGATGAGCCGAAGGTTACCCAGCTGCCTGCATGTGGAAGACGGCATCTGAGGAAACATATGTGTGTGTGTGTGTCTGAGTGTGTACATACACATATAGAAGAAGAGTTGGTTTTATAACTTGCTTTTCACTACTCGAAGGATTTTTATGAAACCCTACAACACCTTCTAGAAGCAACACCAAAAATGATGTGCTTATCATCATGGGGGATTGGAATGCTAAAGTAGGAAGCCAAAAGATAACTGGGATAACAGGCAGGTTTGGCCTTGGTGTGCAAAATGAAGCAGGGCACAGGCTGGTAGAATTTAGTCAAGAGAATACAATGGTCATGGCAAACACTCTTTTCCAACAACCCAAGAGACAACTCTACACATGGACATCACCAGACGGTCAACACAGAAATCAGATTGACTATGTGTTCTGCAACCAAAGATGGAGAAGTTCTATACAGTCAGTAAAAACAAGACCAGGAGCCGATTGTAGTTCAGATCATCAGCTTCCTGTTGCAAAATTTAGGCTTAAATTGAAGAAAGTAGGGAAAAGCACTAGGCCACTCAGGTATGAACTCAATCATATCCCTGACAAATATACAGTAGAGGTGACAAATAGATTTAAGGAATTAGATCTGATAGACAGAGTGCCTGAAGAACTATGGACGGAGCTTCACAACATTGTACAAGAGGTAGCAACTAAATCCATCCCAAAGAAAAAAAAATGCAAGAAAGCAAAATGGCTGTCTGAGGAAGCTTTACAAATAGCTGAGGAGAGAAGGGAAGTGAAAGAAAAAGGAGAAAGAGAAAGATACACTCAATTGAATGCAAAATTCCAGAGAATAGAAGAGATAAGAATGCCTTCTTAAATGAACATTGCAAACAAATAGAGGAAAACAATAGAATAGGGAGGACCAGCGATATCTTCAAGAAACATCAAGAATGTTTCATGCAAAGATGGGTATGATGAATAAAGGACCAAAATGGTAGGGACCTAACAGAAACAGAAGAAGAAGAGATTTTAAAAAGGTGGCAAAATTATACAAAAGAGCTATACCAAAGCAAGCTTAACATCCCTAATAACCATGATGGGGTGGTCAGTGACCTGGAGCCAGACATCTTGGAATGTGAAGTCAAATGGGGCATAGGAAGTCTGAGCAACAATAAAGCTGAACTATTCAAAATCTTAAAAGATGATGCAGTAAAAGTGCTATACTCAATTTGCCAGCAAATTTGGAAAACTCAACAATGGCCACAGGATTGGAAAATGTCAGTTTACATTCTAATCCCAAAGAAGGGCAATGCCAAAGAATGTTCAAACTACCGCACTGTTGCACTAATTTCTCATGCTAGCAAAGTTATGCTCAAAATCCTCCAGCAATATGTGGGCCAAGAACGTCCAGAAGTACAAGCAGGATTTTGAAGAGGCAGAGGAACTAGAGATCAAATTGCCAACATACACTGGATCATGGAGAAAGGTAGGGAGTTCCAGAAAAATATCTACTTCTGCTTCATTGACTATGCTAAAGCCTTTGATTGTGTGGAGCACAACAAATTGTGACAAGTTCTTAAAGAGATGGGAATACCAGAGCATCTTATCTGTCTCTTGAGAATCCTATATGCAGGTCAAGAAGCAACAGTGAGAACCAGACATGGAATCACTGATTGGTTCAAAATTTAGAAAGGAGTTCGGCAAGGCTGTATACTGTCGCCTTGCCTATTTAACTTGTATGCGGAGCACATCATGAGAAAGGCGGAGTTATATGAGTCATAAATTGGGATCAAGATTGCTTGTGGCTATATCTTAGTGGTACAGCATCTGCTTGGTGTTTCAGAAGGTCTAAGTTCAGTTCTCAGCATTTCCAGACAAAAATTTCAAGTTATAGGAGATTTGAAAGGCAGCTGCCTGAGAGACTTGGAGGACTGTGTCCAACTAGAGTAGACAAGAGTGACCTTGATAGCCTGAGGGTCTGACTCAGTGACTCAAATAGAAGACAACTTTGTGTGGAAGGTTGGTTTCAAACAGTGGACTGGAGAAGAAAGAAGAAGAGTCAAGCCCCCTACTTTGAATCACTGCCCTAGTCTGATTTGGGAAAAGATGTACATAAAGTGCCTTTGAACTCAATAAAAGACAGTATAATCCTTGTTGATGGATTACATTGGCAGTGATCAAGTATCTCTCTGCTATATTTTCCTTATAGAAATAAAGACTCCATATGTGCTTCTCAAGAGCATTAGATCCAGAGCTTGGAGAAAAGAAGGAGGTGACGTACCATCAACTCATAGCCAACTTATGGTGACTTTGCAGGGTTTTGAGGCAAGAGATGGTCAGAGGTACTTTGACATTGCCTACCACTCCTTTCACACCAACTACTAACCAGGGCTGAGCATGCTTAGCTTCTGAGATCTGATGACCTGGGGCTAGCCTGGGACTTCCAGGCCAGCAAAACCCATTCATGGATCTCCCAGTATAACATTATGCACAGGGCCTAGTAGTCACAGTTCCCCCTCATCATCTAAGGCTAAGCCAGGGGTAGTCAAACTGCGGCCTTCCAAATGTCCATGGACTACAATTCCCATGAGCCCCTGCCAACATTTGCTGGCAGGGGCTCATGGGAATTGTAGTCCATGGACATCTGGAAGGCTGCAGTTTGACTACCCCTGGGCTAAGCCATGCCAACATTTAAATGGGGAGCACAACAGTGTGATTCTCCAGACAGTTTTGACAAGAAACACTGCCTGGTTCCCTTCAATCCCCCCCCTAGACTTCCTAGTCTTCTAAAAGCTTCCCAAGAGCCAAATGCCCTTTAAATATTGACAGAGTTTGTTATGCTGGTAATTAAACGCTGATGCATTCTAGAATATTAGTAAGTGGGGCAATTTGTTTGTTGAGAGTTCCTGGTTTGTTCAGCGCTACACAGAACGGGTGAAATGTCAATTACATATTTTGGTGTTAATAAGGTTTACAATGGGAAACAAAAACTGGTGTTGTGAGCAGTTTGGACCAAGTTCTGTCACCATTCCATGTCGGTTTTTGTTTGTTTGCGAGGAGCGCAAATGTACTCTGGCTGCCTTGCCCCAACATCATCAGAGTTTATTCAACTAGGACAAAAACCGGGCTCAATCCAAACATGGACGTTTTTGCAAGGTTTCCATAGAAATGTCATGCTTTGAGGGAACAGACACTCTTGCGGCATTAATAAGGCTGGTTATGATAAAGCAAGCTGAACAGCACATTAGAAATCCCAATGAGGCTTGTATTTCAATAGAAAAATCTGCAACCAGGGGGAAAAAAACCCAAACACTCACAGAATCTAATCTGGATCCCACCTTAAATGTTGAGGGTTGCCTCCCACCCCGCCTCATGCCCCAGCAGTTTGATGAAGCTGCAGCAGCTACTGTTAACTTGGCAATCCACACGTTAACCATTCTGAATTGTACTGCCTTCCTGGGCAGAACACGTATTGGGAGTTTCTCCAAACTCCTGAAAATGCAGTCCTAAACAGAGTTATGATATCCTTCTAAGGCCAGCAACTTTAATGGAATGCCAATGTGTGGTCCTGTACACGTTTCTAAGGCCAACGACTTTACAGGACTTGGAAATGGGTACAGGACCACAGATTGGCAGCTGTCCTCTAGCCCTAAAAATGGGCTAGCAAGATGTAGGTAAATGAAGCCAAGTGATGCTTTTGTTTTCCATTCATCACCATGCCAGGAATAGTTTTGCCTGTTCTACCTTCCGGACATTAGTCCTCCAACTCTTAGGCCTAGGGTTTACCTCCCAGGAGCCAGAAATCTGCTGCTTCATTTCCATCATGCCCCATGCTACACCAGCAACCCCCCCCCCAAAGATAAATATGAAGAAGGAACCACACCAGGGAGGAACTACACCAGTATCAGAAGACAACTGTAACATTCTCTTTTAGTTTAGCTCACTGCAGCCCAGCCTTTCTCAACCTGTTGACCATGGAGGAACCTCTGAAATATTTTTTCAAGCTTTGAGGAACCCCAGAAGTGGTGACATATACCCCTTCAGAGAAGTGGGCATGGAAGTATGTTGTGATTGATCATTTCCCATTTCCACAGTGGAGAAAGAGAGTAGGCCTTTAGAGCAGGGGTAGTCAATCTGTGGTCCATGAACACCTGGAGGACCACTTGTAGTCCTTGAACATTTGGAGGACCACAGGTTGACTACCCCTGCTTTAGAGCAACAGGGGAAGGGGGCTTCAGTGGATTCTAGTGATGTCAACAGCCCTCCAAACATCTGGGATAGGCTGTGTAACCCCTTGGGAGCTCTTGTGTAACCCCAGGGTTCCCCAGGAGCCTGGTTGGGAATCCCTGCATCAGCCACAGTGATAAAATGAAGGGGAGGTGTGTGTATTCCACTTAGCTGCTTAGATAAAAAAACACAAGGGGGGGGAATGTAAGACAAGGAGATAGCTTTTGCTCATCTGTTGTTTTTTTAAAAAAACTTCCTCCTTCCAGTGACTCCCTAGATGAAATACCTGTTTACTTACTGATTTACTGATAGCTCATTTTTCTCCCCCATATTATGCCATGTTTCCAAAAGCTGATGGGAAATGAAGACAAGCCTTCCAGAGGAATGCTATCAAAGAGCATTAATCATATAACATTTTGCTGAAAGAGGTTTGAATCAACAGCTAATGATGAGGAAAGAGATTACCTTGTCCCAAATCATCTAGAAATATTTGGTGATAAAAAAAAGGCTGCTGATATTTAAGGCCCAGTCAAAAGCCGCATTGACACCAGTCGTTTCAAATGCCAGGGTTTTGGCGTTCTCTAGCTGAAAGAAATGCATCGCAGAAGCCATAATACACAGAGAATGTCAGGTGGTGAATCTGGGGGCAAAGCCCAGCCTACGAGACAAGGAGCACCGCTTGGGGACATTAACTTAATTCTTCCACTTTGGTTTGGTGAGAGCCAGTTTGGTGTAGTGGTTACGAATGGCGGCTTCTAATCTGGTGAGCCGGGTTTTATTCCTGGCTCCTCCTCGACATGCAACCAGCTGGGTGACCTTGGGCTAATCACAGCACTGATAAAAGCTGTTCTGAGCAAGCAGCAACATCAGGGCCCTCTCAGCCTCACCTCCCTCACAGGGCGTCTGTTGTGGGAAGAGGAAAGGGAAAGCGACTGCAAGCTGCTTTGAGACTCCTTCGGGTAGAGAAAAGTGGCATATAAGAACCAACTCTTCTTCTTCCTTATCCAATATATGCCCCAAATCCAACTCTGCCTTTTTCCGCCTCAGACCAGCTCCATTAGCCTTGCTCAAGGGCGCAGCTGCAGAAGCCCTCTCTCAGGAAGTGAGCCAGCTCAGGCTTCGGGTCTTCCCCACCACCGCAGAGTGCTGTCTGCCCTCTGCCCTCCGGAGCCAATTGTGCCCCTCCTCCCTGCTGAGCATGGCAGGAGTGTTGCACCTTCCCAGGGCAATGGCGGGTGTGGAGGGCAGCCTGGGCGGCAGATGGAACCCGCCAATCCGACTCTGCCGCAGTCCCACCAAATAACTTCCCCCCACACGAACGCACACACACCACCCCTCAAACTGCAGCTGCCGTCGAAATCGCCCGGCGAGCAGCCTGTCCGGCAGGGGAGAAAGGAGGTTGCTTTCTGTATCCCACCTGCTGCTGCTCTTCTTCACGACTACACCAAGAACAACAACGGCACAAAAAACATCCCGCCCAAAAGTTGAAGCCGATGAGGAATGTGGGCAGATGTCAGAACTGGTGAGGGTCTAGCCACTTTCTGCATCTCACGCTAAAACACATTTGGCCTGAAGCCAGCTCTGCTGGATTCAAAGAGATTTTTGCTCCTTCATAAGTACGTTTTCCTGCCAGGTGGACCCCCCCCCCCGCTTCCAATTCCTGCCATCTGCTTTTACTTATTTAATATCCCACCTCTTCCCACCAGCAGGCTCAGGGCAGTTCACAACATCCTTACGTCTTAGTGGCTCTTATATATAGACTCTTATCTCTCCCTTTCTTTCTCTTTCTATTTCTCTCCGTCTTTTCCTCTCTCTTTCTCTCTCTTCATTTATTTCTCTCCCCCTCTTAATTTGTATCTCTTTCATTATCTCTCTTTGTCTACACTTCTCTTTTTGTCTTTCTCTCCCTCTATAAATTTGTGTCCTTCCCTTCTTTCTCTCTCCCTTTATATCTCTGTTTCTTAATCACTCTCTTCCTTTCTACCTCCCCTCTCTCTTTGCTATTTTCAACTCTATCTGAAGTGAAAGCAGGAAGCATGTTCATCATGTCTTAAGAGCTGGGACAAAGCAGAAGCACCCTATTGGTTGAGGCATGTTGTTCCAGTTTTTGCTTTTAATCATGTGTTTTCCAGTTTTGTTTTTAACCAAATTATTCATATTTTTCCCTACAGTTATTATCTGCCTTTGGTTCCAGGATGCCTCGGAGAAATGTGGTTCAATATTTTAAATATGAAATAAAGGAATATTGTCAAGGAACAAAGGGAAACCATGTCAAAAGTGTTGGTCAAATTCTTCAAGTAAGGTGTAACTCGAGGGAACAAAGAGATTCCTACCCTGCCTTGGATGGCCAAAGATGGCCCAATCTTCTCAGAGGAAGCTGAGCAGGCTAGTGCCTGGAAGGGAGACCTCCAAGGGTGTCCAGGATCGCTTACCCAAAGGCAGGTAACGGCAAACCACCTCTGCCTTGGAAACCCACAAGTCATTTGTGACTTGACGGCACTTTTCACCTCTACCAAGATATCCCTAAATTCTTAAGAGAGCTGAGTTACTCAACTGCAAGGGGACCAGTCTTCCAACCTCACTAGGAGCTCAACCAGGGCCAGACTGGAATTGCCTGCTGATTCTGCTCCCTTAATCACTTATCAGCTGTCAGTTGCCGGCACTTCTCTGGCTCATGCTGCCTTTACCTGTGCTGACAGCTGCGCAGAAACCCTCTGAGAAATTCTGCTTGCTTTATCACATTCTGATTGCTCTCCCAAACATCCCTGGGACGACCCATCCCAGCAGGAATCTCTAAATGCCGCAGATGCTTTATTTGCAACCGTGAGGATTTCATTCTTGACTGAGATCCAGGTTTCAGAGCCCCGATGCTTGATTTTATTTGCAGTCGTTTTGCGGTCATTTGAGGAGGAGGAAGTGAACTGCTCTGTGAACCATAAGTGAGTTATAAAGCAGCTGAAAGCTTAAAAATGAACAAACATATACAAATGTCCTCCTCCTCTTTCTGAATCTGTATGGCATTAAATTAAGCCTTCATCGCCTCCTTGAAAATTCATTTCTGGTGTAGTGGATCTGATCCCTAACTTAACAGACTACTAAATTAAGCCAAAATATGAGAACCAGCTTGGTGTTGTGATTACGAGTGGCGACCTCCAAGCTGGTGAGCCACGTTTGATTCCCCAGTCCTCCACATGCAGCCAGCTGGGTGACCTTGGACTTGTCACAGTTCTGATAGTGCTGCTTTCATTGAGCAGTCCTGCCAGAACTCTCTCAGCCTCTCAATCTCACAGGGTTGTGGGGAGTTGTGGGGGTTGTGGGGAGAGGAAGGACAGAGGATTACAAAGAACATTCTACCTCATGGGATCGGGGCCTTGTGGGACTTTAAACATTTCTGCAAGGCCTGTAAGATGGGCCTGTTTCACCAGGCCTATGATTGAAAAATCCATCCATTAGATAAACCCTCTAGAATTTTATATGCCCCCCCCCCAGTTCAACTTAGTCAATTATGACCCTGTGAAGAAACAGTGGCCTGAATATCAATCTTAAATTTAATTTAAATTCTGTAACTTTGATTTGTATTTATTTCTTATGTTCTATCCCTTATGTTTTACATCTTGTATTTCCATTCGGATATAATCCACGCTGAGCCACTAAGGGAAGGGAGGAATATAAACAAAAGTTAAATTAAAGACAGGAAATCTATTAGTGTGTGTGTGTGGGTAGGGAAGGATCAAGAATTCTAAATTGGATATATATCAATTTAGAATATAGGCTAGATATCAGGAAAAAAATTTTCACAGTCAGAGTAGTTCAGCAGTGGAATAGGCTGCCTAAGGAGGTGGTGAGCTCCCCCTCACTGGCAGTCTTCAAGCAAAGGTTGGAGACACACTTTTCTTGGATGCTTTAGGATGCTTAGGGCTGATCCTGCGTTGAGCAGGGGGTTGGACTAGATGGCCTGTATGGCCCCTTCCAACTCTATGATTCTGTGATTCTGTGATCAAAAGCAGATCCATTTGATTAGCAGGGGGGCAGTTTGCCAATGAAGACGCAACTTGCTTTGGTGTTAAAATGGCCACAGCTGTTTATTGCATGCCTTCCTGTGAGGGTCGGCCCAGCACGGAAAGGAGCCTGGCCCCAACAGCCATCCAGCTGCTTAACCCGAGGATCCAGGGATGCTCCAAGGCCCACTCTATCCCAGCTGGGAGAGCAGACCCTCTGCATCAGTATTCCATCACTGGGAAGCGAGCATATCGGGGCCCACCAGGCTTCCTCATTTTGGTACCTCTTGGTCGCTCCCCTACGAGCTCCTGGCCTCCCAGCTGGGTAGGCCACACCTGTATACTGCCGGTCTCTTTAAAGAGGCCCCCAAACCCCAGGGATCCCAGTGAGCAAATTGGGGTCCCTTTCAACAGGCTCCAACCACGCCTATTCCGCAGCTTTGCGAAATACCAACTAAAACATTTTGAAACATACAACAAAAACACAGGAAGGGAGGGAGGGAAGCAGATTGGGCTGTGGGCTGAAGAGGACACAGCGAGGCACATGGCGCCTATATTGGCTCCCATGACCCACCTCCTCCACACGCAGCAGGGCCGCACACACTCCCAGCGAGCTCCCACTCCCGCCACCCCCCCCCCGGCCACATCAATGGTGGTCACGGCAAGACCCAGCCGCTTAATTTGTCAGAAAAACAGTAATAGAGAGAGTCATCCTGTCTCTGCAGTTTTAATTTGGCAGCATTTGGGACCCATCTAAAGCAACTGATGTTCTATCCAACAAAAACAGAGTGCAATAGCACCTTTAAGACCAACAAAGATTTATTCAAGCCACGAGCAATCAATGTTCTATCCAGTTAGGCAGCCTTCTTCCTGTGTTGGAAGTCATCCTCCCTCCCCCAGTTCTCAGTCCGATCCCACAGAACAGCCACATTAATGCAACTGGAGCATGACAGACAGCTTTGGCTTAAGGGACTGAAAGTTCTGGGCTAAGCAGAAGATGTTGCACTCTGGGAAAAAAGGGAGGAGGGCTAATGAGCCCCTTTACAAGAGATGCAGGGATTCTAGAGCCACAGGGCAGGCCAGCCACAACAAGGGGCATATTGTACTAAGCCATTCTCGAGAGAAGGAAGGAAATTGTGCTTTAATAAAGATTTTAAAACCCTATTCATAATCTGGAAAGGGGAAAAGGGAGAACTTTTGACCTATTGTCGACAGCAGGCATTATTTCCTAGGCATGTACACACGCAACAAAAAATAAAAAAAAAAGAGGATGGAAAAGCATTCAGGTTATACGATATCCCCCCTCCTGTCTTTTATTAAGCCATTTGTCTTGAAGAAGCAGTGGCTCAGCCTACTGCAGGGCCCTGTGTAAATTAAAGACGTTACACTCTGCACACCCTCATTTTCATGTTATCGGTGATATAGGCTTGGAATAGCTCATCTTCTCACTGCAACGTCATTGGCTGGCCAGAATAGCTCTTGGCTCCTGTGAAATGTGTACACGCACAGCGGTGCTGAGGTGCTGGGAGCCGTTTGTGTGTGGAACATGGGGTTTCCTTGCCTTCCTGCCCACTGTTGCATCCCCTCAAAAGTCCTAGAAAGATCATCCCAAGGGACCTGCATCTGTGGGACCTGCACTGAGTCATAACTGCCTGGGCCTTGTGTAAGAGAGAGGAGAAAAGAGGGAAAAATGATTGCCCTTTCCAGTTTTGTGTGAATAGATCTACTGAGGGAAGGAGCATAATTTTGTCTCCCTGCTTAATACTTGGATCATTTCATAAAGTACCCTGCATTTTTGATGGGCTAATCATACAGAGAACCATACTTTGATGGGCTAATCATACAAAGAACCATACTTAATAAATGCTTTCAAACAGAATGAGCACTGGGACAATGTAGACACGTTTTCCAAACATGCAGTGAAGCAGAACATCAGATGGACGTCAGCAGCAAACAACTCATTTGCAAATTCCCTCGACGGCATGGCAGGAATGTTCCCAGGAGGATTTTGACTGTTGCATTTGCCTGCTTTAATAAAAGAGAAGCCAGCCTACAAAACAGCTCTGAGAACCATCAAGAGTGTGTCAAGAAGAGCTGCAGGCTCAATGTGTCAGGGTTGGAATCAATACAGAGCTCTGGATAAGTTATACAACCTGTGGGCAGAAAGGCAAATGTCAGGCAGGGAATTCAAGAACAACATGATAAAGGAACTCAAACATCATGTAGATCAGTGGTCCCCAACCCCCGGTCCGGAGACCGCTCCTGGTCCGTAGATCAGTTGGTACCGGGCCACGGCTCCTCCTCATCCTCCTCCCCGGCTGCTGCCTTGGGGGTTGCCCTGTGACTCTACCATCGGCTCACCTTTTGTGCTCTCCAGCGGCCGACATGTCTGGGGCTCCCCCTTAGCGTGGCACTGCACAATATCGTTCACTATATTCTGACTACCTTCTGATTCAGGGTAAAGATGAAGGGGTGATAGATTGCCAGTTGGAGATTTTGGGAGTAGAGCTGAGTGGGTGATATTTGGGGAATTGACAAACCTCAGCGGAGTATAATGCTATGGAATCCACCCTCCAAAACAGCCCTTATTTCCAGGGAACTGATCTCTAGTCTGGAGATGAGCTATCATTCCAAGGGATTCCCTAGGCATCCCTAAGGGGTGGACATTAACGCTTCTGGAAGAACTAAAGCTCAGGCGGGATGGAAGGAAGAAAAAGTGGTAACATGTAGATGATCTGGAAGGGGCTTGTAGTGTAAGGGACAGCAAAGGAGGCTTATGGTGCCTGAAAGTAGAACACCTGGGGGGGGGAGGCTCACAGGTAGAGACAAAGCAAGAAGGAAGATAGACTTTGGCAAGCTGGGACAACTGCTACGTAATCGGCACTATAATTACAGGAATTATTTGTATATCCCAGCAGGCTAGGAATGAGGATGGGGATTCCCTCCTTCCCCTGCACATGGCATGCTTTCCTTTCTGGCTCTCTTTGTAAGGGTAGCAGCAGATTACCTTTGAAGGCTCAAATCTACATTACAGTTTCTTCTGTGTTATTTTAACTGATTTTTAAAAATGCAACCAACAGGTTTGCACAAAGAGATTCCCCCCTTCCACCTCTTTGCCTGCAACATTTTTAACTCCAGCTGGGAGGAAATGTAGTTTGTGGGTGGGTTCACCCCCGCCATCAAGAAAATGGCAGGGTGGAAAGAGTTAATATTCACACATACACACACACACACACACACACAAATCTCTTCCATTCATTTTCCTTGAGAAAGTGATCCCAGAGGCTGTATTTGCAAAAGACAAATACTCTCAAGGCCAAATTAGCTTCTCAGCCTAATTCTCAATCTCCACAAAAGGAGCTCATTCTTATCAACAAGCTAAAACCTAATTAAAAGGGGCTAAAAGCTCAGCCTTCTTGGCGAGCCAAGGAAAGACCAGAAACAAAAGCACCAGCACCACAGGCTTTCAACAAAACAAGAAATAAAGCAAGATAAGAGAGCAAACGCAATAAAAGAATATAAATAAAAGATTTTAAAAGCTTAAAAAGCTTTTTAAAAAATAGCAGAGCGTAGCCACAACACTTTCTCCAGTTAGAAACCAGAATGATTTGCTAATGAAAAAATAGTCATTTAAAATAAGCATAGAAGAGATCATAACTTTTAACTGAGTCTTCAAATGTCATGAGACATGTTAAACACATGCAGTGCTTCTAGAGTCATTCCTCAAGGGCCACACTGGGCTTTTCCACATGACTTATTGTTGTGGCTTGTGTGTCCACACTGCATTGTGTCCCCCTTCTCTTTTTCTGAATGTTTTGCTCCCTCTAGTGGTTGCTTAGGTATTTCATGACTGTATCTCCGGCTTATCCCACTGTACTTTGAAAGAACTCAAGAATAAGGTGAACTATTGAAGCAATTGGTACAGGGAGTGAAATATCTGCAGAAAAGAAAAATGCAATATGAACACAAATGAACGTGTGTGGGAAAGCGCACTTTCACAAGTCATCCCTATCAGAAGCAAGAATTCGGGGACAGCATGTCTGCAGATTTTGCTTCCTCCGACTTTTGCCCCAAATTTGCTGTTTCAAGACAAGTTCTTCTTCTGCACTGGGAACTTCACTGCCCTGGCTCCCATGGGAGAGCACAAATCCAGGATGGACAAGGTGCACTGGGCCAAATGCTCCCCCATGTGGGAGCAGGAAGAGGCAGGACAACATGCCCCAATTCAAACTCCAGCTGCAGCCCAGCGCAAAGCCTCCAGTGCGGAAAATGGCAGGACAAACATTCAGAGATATTAACTCTGGATCTGCTGAGTTATTTAGATAGCCACTGATTTCAGTAATACAGATGTGAAAGTTCCACTCTTGTTCGCCGGTAGACTCCAAAAGCACTAAAACAAGGTTAATGCAGGAGGCGGAACAGGACCTGTGAGACATAAACAGAGCATATCCCTTCCTGTATTGTAACTGCATTAGAGAGCATACATAGGACCCATCATAGCTTTTCTTCGAAACTGTAATTGATGGAGGTGCAGAGAATTTCATTTTTAAAAACCCTGGCCCCAGATCCCCTCATGAGTTACAAGTCCCAGAATTTTCCAGGAAGCAGGAACAATTAGGAACTCATTGAAGCAGGGGTAGTCAAACTGCGGCCCTCCAGATGTCCATGGACTACAATTCCCAGGAGCCCTTGCCAGCATTCGCTGGCGAATGCTGGCCAGGGCTCCTGGGAATTGTAGTCCATGGACATCTGGAGGGCCGCAGTTTGACTACCCCTGAAGTCTATAGTGATAACTGGAAGGGTTTGTTGTTTTGAAGTTGATTGATTTACACACACACACACACACAATGGTTTGTTTTTGTCTGTTGTAAGTGGGTCACTTTAGGAGAAAAGTATAGTACCTATAAATAAATATGTGCTTCTGGCTGTGATATTGATGATAGGGAGTCGTAGTTGGCTTGCACCGTCTTGCCTCCTCCCCCCTTGTACAGACCAGCCACAAATCTGCAAAAACCCTATTTTAAATGTATATCGACTTGCTTGTGAATCATATCCAGAAAGGAGCTGATGAGAAACCTTCTGTTTTGCATGCAGAGGTTTGTATTTGCTTAACTCCCTTTCCTCCCTGCATATTTTGTGGAACACAACTCAGACGTCTCATTAGCACACTTCATCTGATTTCATTCACTCTTTGCAAACCAAGAGGAGCCATCCCATTAATTTTTGCCAAGGTTGTTTTGGTCCTTCCTAAAGATGCAATACTTTAAAAAAAATACCATTACCAATATATCAGACATTTAATATTTCAAATTGGTATCTTTGCATTGAAATCCTTCTCATCTAGAAGTGGACCTCCCCTCTTTTTTGCCTTACCATTCGGCTCCCTAAATATGTAATATACACAATAAAGCAAAGTTCCTGCTGTTGCTAAAAAAAGTCTCACGGTATCAATAACTCTTTTGTTAACCTCCCTCGCACAATACTGTACTCTACAAAGAACAGCAAATACATTTCATTTGCGAGTGCCTCCCTATTTCAGAACCCATTTTTATTATAAGACTTTTGAGAATATATTATCCTTTACATCTTGGATCTCAATTACTTTCACAGGGGTTCTGTAAGCTGGCTGAGGTAATTTCCCAGTGCCTCAAATTCAGTTTTGTGGGTCCCATATCTAGACGTGATACACTGCACACCTGGACTTCATATCCTAAAATCCTAGATTCTATTAATCATGAATCCCCCAAATGCCTATACACCCCTACTATTGCGCACCCTGATTATTTCTGCTGAGAAGTTAAGTCAGGAAGCAGTGAGGGAGCTTGGATATGTCCAAGATTAAAGGAAACAGTTGCTGGTGATGACAAAAGAGACCACGGAAGAAGTTTCTGCAGACCAGAAACAGAACTGGCCTAATCTCAGTTAAACATGGCAAAAAGAAGTCTGGAGACCCAGAATATAAAGCCTCGGAGAAAAATTATTATTATTATTATTATTAGTAGTAGTAGTAGTAGTAGTAGTAGTAGTAGTAGTAGTAGTAGCAGCAGCAGCAGTAGCAGCAGCATTAGCATTAGCATTAGCATTAGTTTTATTGGATTTATTACCCGCCACTCTCAGCTAAGCCGGCTTGTGGCGTGTTACAAAGAAAAAACAATACAATCCCCTATTAAAATACAATTCCAAAAAGGAAGAAGGAAAAAGAGGCGGCAACTCTCCCTCTACCTACCCCACAGGGAACCAGGGAAGTGGCTAACCACCAGAGCTGACATACGATGGAATGCTCGTTTGTGGGGTGGCGGGGTGGCATAGATCTTCTCTTTGCCCTGGCCTCAACCATTGACCCAGTGGAAGAGCTACGTTTCCAGGGCCCTGCGGAAAGCTGGAAGCTGCCGCAGGGCCCGCAGCTCTTCTGGGAGCTCATTCCACCAGGTAGGGACCAGGACTGAAAAGGCCCTGGCCCTGGTGGAGGCCAGGCGAATCTCCTTGGGGCTAGGAATGACCAATAAAAACAAAAGAACAACATAATAACATGGCCTTTTGTAAGCTGGAAATGCTCTAATCCATATAATGAATAGAATATTTGATTTCTATACCACACCTCCCCATATGGGCTCAGGGCAGTTCACACAGTAAAACACACACACCCATACACACAGACACAGTTACAAGAATAATATTACAAAAAATACAGTAAAAAACCCATCCCCACTCCCCAACACATTTACACCCTCCGCCAGCTAGCCCAGACTGGAGGTGACACCAATAAGTCACAAACAGGAGGAGCCCAGAAGGAGGAGATGGGGGGAGGCCCATAAAAACTTAGGACTGCCCTGGTATCAACTTTAGGCCTGGTGGAAGAGTGCATTTTACAGACCCTACAGAACTTTGACAGCTCCATCAAGGCTTAGATCTCAGCAAGTATCTCATTCCATCAGGTGTATGTCCTTGGGGCTAAGGGTCACCAGCAGATTGGCATTTGCAGAGCATAAAGCCCTCCTGGAGACATATTGGAAGTGGTAGTCCTTCCGATAATATGCTTTTGTGGCAAAGGTGTGAGAAGCATCTGTGAATGGCAAGGATATTCACAGAAGTAAAGATATAGTACAAAGATAGGTGACAATGACCAATTATGCACGGGGCTAGAAATCCAAGATGGCAGAAACAGGGCCGGCCTGATTATGCACTCTGCTGCTGCCATCCCAGCCCTGACCAGGCGCAACACCCTGGAAGACCTGCGACAAGGGAACACAGCATCTTCCACGCTCCCTTGAATGCCACGGGTACCAGAGCGGGCTAGGTCGGGCCAGCCCCGTGCATAAGCTGAAGAGCCAGGCCTTAGGCCCGACCCTTCCCTCAACCTACGATGTCCCTAGAGGGACACTGCACGCACATGTGCTACGCCGGGGCAGCCCACATACTCCGGGGGATTCCAGCATGGCTGCTGCTGTGCATAATGGGTCTAAAGGGAACATTCACCTTTGATGACCAGAGCCAGGAGGCTATATCAGGGAAGCCTTTGGACTCTTATGTCCTGATTTTGGGCCTCCAGAGGGAAAAAGGGTGGCCACTATTAGCTACAGGATGCTGGACAAGATGAATCCTGAAGGGATCTTCTTATGTTCTTATGATATAAGAAACTTGTCATCGCTATTTTAAATGTACTTCATTACAAGAAATTGTAGCAAGGCTAAACTGACAGTTTTTGTATACTTTAAGAACACAGATCATTTGGTATGGTAACTGAAATGACAAATATAATTAAGGGTGTGCATTTGGATACACACAAGCCAAAAATATAAGGTATTTTGAGTAGATTGAGCACCCCATATATATCTGGGAAATTTTTAGGATACTGAAATAAACGGTCCTGAAAAATCCTGAAAATATTCAGGAATTACCAGGAAAACTGGGAGCCAGCATCTGCAGGTTCTCCAGGACTGGCTTTTACTCTCCTTTTTTGTTTTTGTGACTCAAAGGGGGTGGGGTCCTATGGGCATGCCAGGATGCTTGTGTTAATTTTAATTATGTTTGTCAGTTTCCATAAGTTCTACAGCACCCTGTTAAGGGGCTCATAAATTTGGACCCCTTGATCTAATTGACCTGGCAGTTATTTAAATCAGGGGTAGTCAACCTGTGGTCCTCCAGAAGTCCATGGACTACAATTCCCATGAGCCCCTGCCAGCAAATGCTGGCAGGGGCTCATGGGAATTGTAGTCCATGGACTTCTGGAGGACCACAGGTTGACTACCCCTGATTTAAAGGACAGGTACCAGCAGCTCTGCTGCAATTTTGGTATTTGCACCTTCAAAAACAACCTGCATCTTTAAAAATGACCCTCCCAGCCACTCAGAATATTTTCCATAGGAAATAATGGACCGGAAAAATTCCAAAATGCAAACCCCCTCCCCCCTATCCAAATACCATGCCCGTATTTAGAATTCAGAAATATTGAAAATACCAATATTTTTCAGATCCAATATAATCAACCTCCCGAAGCCTTGGGGTTTTATTTTGTCTGCACCCCTAAACAATTAGCAAAAAACTTGTGTTCTTATCAAGTGGAACAGATGCCGATTGTTGGAATATTATCTGAAAGGCCTAATATGGGAGTCTCCATTGATTAGGAGTGGATTCTTAGAAGATACTCATTGTTTGCTTATCTTTGGGTAAGATATTTTAATCGACTTGTGCAATTACCTTCCTTTAATTATCTATGTTGCAGCACTAGATGGTACAATTATATTTTGACTTAGTTAAAGTTGCAAGCAGTAAAGTTAATTCTAATATCATTACTTGTGTTCTACACTCATAACAAACCTAAAACATTATAGAGGTGTACCTCTTGCCATCATATATAGTACATCCAGCTAGTACATCCAGATGCCTAGAGCTTCTTCAGGCCATGCCTGAATCTGAATCAGGCCTGACTAGAGTCATCCAGAACACAGCACTGCCAAGTTTCACAGTTTCTGTTATTCCCAATCGACGAAGGCTCATTTCCGCACCAGCCTCTGCTTCATTCCTGCCATTGGCATTTGTGGGCGCTGGCACACCAGCGCCTGTGCCTCCCCCACCCTGCAGCGTGCTCCTGGTGCAATGAGTGCCGTGCCACAGGGGAGGGGGAGGCGTGCCTGCTGGTTTGCACATGCCTCCCTCTCCCCCCCCCCCGTGCCTCCCTCTCCCCCCCCCGGTCCCCGGCCTGAAAAAGTTTGGGGACCGCTGCTCCAAATGGAATCACTTTATCCCCCTCCCAATTTCTTCAGGACCTTAGAAGCTGTTCTTAGAAAATTTAGCTCCAACCTTTCCCCTGCTCAACAATATTTGCGTAGAAGTATCTGCTTAACAGCAGACACCCTAAGCACCGCACAGTTGATCTGTGGAGCTGGGAACTAATTATTACTCTCAGCACCAGCATCATCAAGAGTCCTTCTCTGTCGTTACTGTTTTGGCAGTCAAGCCACACATAAGGCTTGATCAAGCTCCCCACAGCTCTCCAAATACACGTGGCCACCATTTGGTGGGACTGCAGGACTGTATTCAAGATCCTGCACAAGCTGCTGAGAGATTAAAAACATGGGAAGAAACTTTACCCGCAGAATGTTAAGGAATAGAAACGTGCAGCCTAATATCATAAATGCAATGCATGGGTTACTCACACCTATGTGTTTTAACTCTGGACACCAGCTATTCTGGGCCCCAGCTATTCTACAGTGACCTGTTCTCCTGCTTACTTACTGCTTTCTCCTTCCTTGCTATTCTTAGCCTACATTCCTCAGAGGTAGTAAGGGATGCTCAATCAACCCCCAATCTATTCTCTACTAAGCTCATCCCTTGTCTTGCCTCAGTAAACAAGAAGAAATGAAAGCAACAGATGGAAATACTAATGCAGTGCTGTTCAGCGGCTTCTATGTACAAGGAGGCGCAGGTGGGGATAATTGTATTAAGAACTCATCCATCAAGCTCAAGGGATAATGTGCACGTTCATGTTTGGAACAGAATACAAAAATAAGGTTATTTGGTTTTTGTCTCTACGGTAAAAAAAAAGTATATTTATTTCGCATTTTATATTCTACCTACGGAGCCAAAGGATCGGTGGATGGAAATTGTGCCGTCATGAATCGCTGATAACTACTGCAGCCTAGGAAATGTTTCAAGACATTAAAGAAAGCAAGTTTCTAGTCCTTATGATCCAAGTGCCAAGTTTAAAACCATGTGGGTAAGCATAAAAAGGAAGGTCTCAAAGACAGGAATTATTCCTTGGCACAGCTTTCTGTTCCTTCCGATGGACATATTCCTGAATCCATATTCTTAGACATCTCTGCTCCCTCCCAACCAAATGTTCCATTAAAATCTATCCAGATTTTGACCCTTATTTTTGCTTGATTCACAAACAAACCCCACTGATACACAGAGTTTATTGATCTCACTAGAAGTGGATCTAGGCCAGCCCCCTGAGGGACTCTGGCACATCTAGAGGGAGCCACAGACTGAAAAATGTGAGAAAGGGGCCCAATTATTTTAAGGTGGAATCTGATAACTGAACTGATAAAACACCCTTTTGGTCACGTATGATATCATTACTTGATAGAAAGCTTGACCTCCATCAGGGGAGAGAGAAAGAATCCTTTCCTTTGTGTGTGCTTGAATTAATGCATTCAAGGGAAGAAGAACAAATGCACATGCATCTCTTGCTCAAATGTTTTAAACTTTAATTTCATACCATCTGATAAAAACCTATTCACAATGGTACAAGACAGAAAAATAATGGAAAAATAGTTTTAAAATTCAAGAAAGAAGACAAGTTGGTTTCTACACTCCACTCTTTACTACCAAAGAAGTCTTAAAGTGGCTTTTTCTCTCCATAACAGACATCCTAAGAGGTAGGTGTGTCTGAGAGAGCTCTGAGAGAACTGCTCTGCGATAACAGCTCTGACAAGACTGTGACTAGCCCAAGATAACCCACCTGGCTGCATGTATAAGAATGGGGCCTCAAACCCAGCTTACCAGATACTAGGCCAACACCCTTAATTCCTATACAATGCTGGATCCCGAAAAAATGGAGAAAGAACTAATTAAGAAGTTTCATGAAGGTTCAGGAATGTACTGTAACCCCCCCCCCCCTTTTAAGACGGGCCTGCTTCCATGTCATCTTCCAGGTGGCACCCCTCTTCTAACTTTTGTGAAGAAGTTTAAAAATATGAGGTATGCAAATCTGTAAAGAGAGAATTTATGAAACTTGGAGAAATATAAAGCTCCTCAGCATTAAACAGAATCACTCTTTTATTCCCTTCTTCGGGAAATAAAGATCTATTCAACAGCTGAATTGCAAATTAATAATAAAAGTATTTCAGAAGTACATGCCCCCTTCTGACTCCCAAGGTGTTTTGAAGGACTGATAAGGAAGGCGTTGTTGGAGCCAACTATCAGAAGATAACGGAATGATTTTTGATCATGAACTCTCGCATCGTAATTGTGAAACTGAAACTAAGAGCAAAGGAAGGAAATGCAACTAATTGAATAGAATTTGCTCCCAGCCCTAAAATGCAATCACAGCTACCTTGATAGAAGCCCACTGATAAGACACAGTGAACCTTTGAGGATAACCTCTAATTAGAACCACTGTTTTTGAAGGACACTACCGCTTTGTTTTGATTTATTACAACAACAACAACAACAAAAATCCATGACGTATCCTTATGCTTAGTCCACCCTTCTGCATACATGTATTGCTTTCTTTCTATGAGATTTACAAAGGTTGCTACTGACAACAGAAAACTGTTTGGTTGCAGAGAACAGGTTCTCCTTTTGGGAAGGCAGGTAATTGGACCAGAAAAGATATGTTACTATCAGTTGCCTGTATCTTGGATGGTACAAATAGGGAATCCCAGGGTGGGACCTGGGAATCCCCTGGAAAAGAGAGTTCATCTCCAAGTGACTGAGATCAGTTCCCCTGGAGAGAAAGGCCACTTTGGAGGGGGCTCTCCATAGTATTCTGCATCACTGAGGTCCCTCCCCACCCCAAATCCTGGCCACTCCTGGCTCAACTCCCAAAGTCTCCATGTATTTCCCAATCCAGAACTGGGAACCGTAGACACAAATGCAATGGAGCCCTTGAACTTGTTTTTAAATGAATTGTATAGAGTTGGGAATAAAGAGGGTTGATCAGAACTCCTTTTGTAACAAAAATGCACACCTAAATGCCCCTGCAGTGACATGATGCAGGGGGGGGGGCATGATGGGCAGGAAAATACAAAACACTGTGATATCAAGACATGTGTAAGTTCCATGAGATGCATGGCTGCTGAGAGAGGCCATACATCCTATATTCCTTTTGCTCCTACCTAGGGTTGCCAACTCTGGGTTAGGAAATATCTGGAGACTTAGGGGGTGGAGTCTAGGAAAGGCAGATTTTGAAGAAGGGAGAGACTTATTTGGTATATAATACCATAGAGTCCACCCTCCAGAGCAGACATTTTCTCTGGGGGAACTGATCTCTGTCATTTGGGGAATAGTTGTAATACTGGGAGATCTCCAGGTACCCCTGGGGGTTGAGAACCCTATCCTGACCCCACATTGAAATGGACACACAATACTCACCAGTCCACAGAACAGGTAGGGCAGAAAAGACTGTTCTAGGAATCCATAAATGCTCATTTGAACCCTTTCCTTAACTGGGCAACAGCAAGTAACAACAAGTACTGCAGGGAGCCCTTGCTGTGACAGCAAGACAAGGAAAGGCTTAAACCAGAGGTCCCCAACATGTTGGCCCTAGGCAAACTCTTCCTTGTTTTCCACCCAAACTCTTCCTTGTTTTCAGATGTTTTCAGACAGTAGGTGGGACCAGGTGGGCCACTTGCGATCTGACTGGCTGGGCACATTAAAATAACATTGTGGCTTCATCTCCCTCATTACTCTTTTCAAGTGTATATATACACATTCTCCTGCCATGACCACCAGCTGCATCAACCACCACTGAGCTTTCCTCCCTAAAATTATCTCACCTATCTTTTGGTTGTTTCTACTGACTGATACCTGATCTGGATAGTCCAGGCAAGCCCAATCCCAACTCAGAATCTAAGCCAGGGGTAGTCAAACTGCGGCCCTCCAGATGTCCATGGACTACAATTCCCAGCAGCCCCCTGCCAGCAAATGCTGGCAGGGGGCTCCTGGGAATTGTAGTCCATGGACATCTGGAGGGCCGCAGTTTGACTACCCCTGATCTAAGCAGAGCCAGCCCTGGCTAGTACTTAGATGGGCGACCTCCAAGGGTTTGGGTGGAGTTCCTCCAAGGAACACCAGGGGTCGTGATGTGGAGGCAGGGAATGGGAAACCACCTCCGTCTGAAGGTCTCTTCCACGGCTGCCAGACTATCCTTGTAGCTCCTGGCTGTACTACACACGCCATGCGGTAAATAATAATAACATGGACGGATGTATACATGTTCATTCATTTCCTCTTGTTCCCTACTACAATATTGTGCAAATCACTGTCTATCTTTTATATTATAATTGCTACCAAAGGTATATATAGAATTCAATAGTGTGGTTGAGATCTGCACCCTGGGTTGGAGAGTCCACCTTGACAGGACAGAGGCCTCAAAAAAAGGAAGCATCTCATTGATTTTCACGGATGACAGAGGTTCTTACAGCCCTTTTTGCCTTTGAAACACCTGTCTTTTGACGTGCAGAATCTGAGTGCATAACCAGAATGACTAACTTGACAATGAACCATTTCGCCAGGGCTACCTTTGGAGAATTCCCCCTTCCCTTCCCCCACTACTGGTGGCGATCAATATTGTTAAGAGAGCAAAGCAGTGTGCAGATCATTTCAAACTTAATGAAGTCTTTCCTCCTAGACAATCATTAGAGAGCTGAGCATTTCAGAGAGAATGCGTCTATTGTGCAAAATGCTGTCCCGGCACCTTATACTTTGGTGACAATGTACATTATGAATTAAACAAATAAGGGTATAATGGAGCAGTGCAGTTGCCATCCACACAACCTTATGTTGTCAAGGTGTTGGAGGAGAGGGGGTCAATGGGTAGACTAAGTGAGAAGGTATTAAATAAACGCGGTGGCAGCAGGAAGAAAGGAATGCCTAGGAGAGTGACAGAGACAGAGACAGAGACAGAGAGACAGAGAATTCTTTGGGACTGTCAACATCAAACAGTGGCCAGGATCACCAGAATACATGGCTCTTCACTTACTCTCTTCATCCTGAGGAGGGGAAAGTCCCTGGAGAAAAGAGTGGGATCACACCATGACTCTTTACCCACTTGAAAGGCTCCCAGCTAGTACAGATTATCTCACACCATCCTCTTTTCTGAGAAGTGAGATGTTTCAAAGAGCTAATGAAGTTCATCTAATTTGTGGTGAGGAGTTCTAGAAAATTATGTTGGTTTTGTACCATGATTTGTTTTATGTACATACTCGTTAGGTTGATTCATACATTCTGAATCAGCTCCACAAACTGTGGAGTCAAAGGCACAATACTCGAAGAAGAAGAGGAGTCTCAAAGCGGCTTACATTTGTCTTCCCTTTCCTCTCAGCAACAGGTGAGTCCAGTAGCTCCTTAAAAACCAACAAAATTACCAGGCAGGGTATAAGCTTTCAAGAGTCAAAACAGGAGACACCTGTGTACTGTGACTACCCCATGTGGATTAGGGCAGGGGGACATCTCGGTGTCTGTAGCCTAATTCACACAAGAAGGGAAATGAGGTTGAACGCAGAACTGGGAGGAATTGGTTGCCATGTAATCTCCCCCTAAGAAGAGACTCCAGTCGGATTTTCTCTTCACATATCTGAGGACATGGCTCTGGAAAGCTCATCTACAACCACTATGCCAAAATTCCCAAAGATCAGTCCTGTCCCACACTCAACGGACATTCCCAACCACGGGTTCTTGACACCCACCTCTCCACATCCACACCCTCATTTGTCACCACACCACCACAATCCATCACACAATATACATATTCAACCTCATGCCCTTGCAGACTGGACAACACCTCCCCTTATTCTCCCAATGCCAAGCTGTCTCTTAAGCATTCTCTGCCTTTCTACCTCCCTCTCTTTTTGTTATTTCCCCCCTCCCCTCCTGCTGGCACCTGTTGTATCAGCTACAACAGGCTTTAATTCTAGTATATAAAGGTAAAGGTAAAGGTATCCCCTGTGCAAGCACCGAGTCATGTCTGACCCTTGGGGTGACGCCCTCTAGCGTTTTCATGGCAGACTCAATACGGGGTGGTTTGCCAGTGCCTTCCCCAGTCATGACCATTTACCCCCCAGCAAGCTGGGTACTCATTTTACCGACCTCGGAAGGATGGAAGGCTGAGTCAACCTTGAGCCGGCTGCTGGGATCGAACTCCCAACCTCATGAGCAAAGCTTTCAGGCAGCTGCCTTACCACTCTGCGCCACAAGAGGCTCAGTCTAGTATATAAATAAATATAAATGTTGTCAAAGCTGCAAACCAGAGGAAAGGGGCAAAGTGTCTGAAAATACAAGCAAAGGTTTTCCCCCCTAAGAATGAAAGTCTCCCTCCATGAAACCTTCCCTTTTCTCCATGAAAAAAAAAGTTTTAAAACTGGCACATACTTCATTTCCGAGAGGTTAGTCCTGCTAGCTCCTAAAACAAAGGAGGGTTGGGTTTGGGGAGAGAAGCAACCAAAGAGGACAATCTGTTCCCAGTGAAGCATAAACCATCACAGCATAAACCATCACATCAAGATCAAGCTGAATCCATAATGAAACACACGGCTAAGGACATGAGTTGGCAAAGGGATCTAGCCAATACACAAGGGTTTCTGTGTCCGGATAAAATCAGCTATAGGCTTGCTCCGGCCCCATATCTGTCAGACTTAGAATTTAACACTCATAGAAGTGCCTTTGCTCAGGTGCGATGTTCAGCTGTACTCACAGCTGTGTTGGAGGGGTGCTACAAAACAAACAAAGAAACAAAAATCCTTGCTCAGAGATATTGTGCCAGCAGATGGATAGAGACAGATGAACACGTGCTTTTGTTCTGCCATATTTATGATGCCATCAGATGCAACTTTATCCAGCCAATTTTGAACGCCTACCCAACAACTTCCTCAAAGGAGAAAATCAAGATTCTGCTTCAAGATGAAAACAGGCAAATAACTCTTTGCACAGCTAAATTTTGCACTGCCACCAGGAAATTGCATACTACAGATGTGGATCAGAAAGTTTCTGCTTGATTTAAAGTCAAAAAGTATAAAGAGCCGATTGGTATTTTAAAGTATGTTTGAATATTGATTTTAACACCTTAAAGATCCTGTGAAGTCAGACCTTTTAACCTTTTATAATATTAACATTTTCTCTCTTTTTGAATTGCTTCAGTTTTTAATTATGGGTATTTGAATTTTGGTCTGAATGACAGTACAACGGAGACTGATTGATTGATAGATTGAATCTGTTTCCAGGCCAAGGAGCAGAGCTCATGACGAAACTGGCATGGAAGGAAACAGAAGAACTTCATCTGCGGATTTTAAGCAAACCTGGCGTGCACCTGGCAGCCAAGGAAGACAGCCACAAGGGTTCTAAGGAGATGGGACAGAGGAGAATGACAGCACAGCAAAATGCGAAAGAGTTAATCCTTGAGCTTAAAATCTTCCATTGCTAGGATAACTCCCCCCCCTCCCCAACTTGTTTCCTTCCTGCAGCAGCAGCAGGGCATGGCATTGTTGTCCTGTGCAATCTGAGGGCATATGAGGCGTGAATGGAAGCTGAGGATGACATGGATTCTCTCCCTCTGCCCAATGAGCTGGAGCCAAGCTAATGGGAGAGATCTCCCTTCCACCTTCCACAGCGAGCTCTCAAAGTTGGCGGTGGAGGGTGGCCATGCTTACCCGAATCCAGCTTTCATAGGAAGAATGATTAGAAAAAGAACAGATCTTGCCAAAATAGATTGTTTTGGCTCCTGCTGATCCAATCTAAATTTTCTCCAAGTGCAGCAAATCTGCAAAACTAAATTCGGTCTAGGAGTGTGATTCCTACTTTATGATTCTCCTTCCTTTTGATTTAATTTTTCCCTAAAAAAAAATCCAGCTGCTTCATTATTCTAATAGGCTTATCCCAGTTAGTAGAAGCACTTAGCAGGGATACCATATCCCATTTGTTCTGCTGGCAGAGTATATATATGTGTGTGTGTGTGTGTGTGTGTACATTGCAGCTAATTCACAAAAGTGAATTGCAGACAGTATAGTGCCCCTGTCCAGCTTCACTCAGCTAAAAGCAACACAGCGGTCCAATAAATTAAAGTTGCTGCTGAATTTCAGCTCAAATGGATTTGGAGGTAAATTCAGAGCATCTTGCCAGCCGGAACATCTGCAGGAATTATGAGGGAGCTAAAAGAATTTCATTAAGATTAGCAACCTTCTCCTGGGGAGTTTACATATCTCTAAATTGCCACCGAATTCTGCCTACTGTGAAATATGAGGCAAACTTGGAGCCTGCAGGATTGTTAATGACAATTTCTAACACTTTCATTCAACCTCAGTTCCTATAGCATCAGCCCAGTCCAGAACTGTCACTGTCAGGAACCTGGCCTTGATCTTGGACTCCAATCTCTATGGAGGCTCAAGTCACAGATGTTGCCCACCAGATGTTTTTTTCATCTCTGTCAGTCACGGCAGCTAGTTACAGAGATCCAAGCAACAGTCACTTCCAGACTACTGATCTGTGCACTGAGGCAGCTTTGTCCAGTATGCATCTGCATGGGTCCTTATTGGGCCCCAGTGGGTCAGAGAGCACTCACAGAACTACCCTGTGAGAACAGTCCTATCAGGACTGTGACTCATCCAAGGTCACCCAGCTGGCTGCATATGGAGGAGGAGCATGGGATCAAACCTGGATTTCCAGATCAGAGGCTGTTGTTCTTAACCGCTACACCAAGCTATCTCTGGTGCCCCAGAACTAGACTGAGAGAAACTGATGTGTCTAGGACCATCCACTGGACATCATGGTTAGGTCAGCAAATCAACACTAAACATCTCCAGATAAAATTTCTGCTAAATTATAAGAACAAAGAACGAAGTCACGTAGGATTGTTATAATCCACTTCTTGAATAATTTGAAAAACTCAATTTGAAACTAATTGAAATTGAAGCTGTCTGTGGCATCTACTCTTTAACTTACGAAGAAAACAAAGAAAACGTTTTTCATTACTACTAATTTTAATTTGGATAACACAAGACTCATGAACACAGAAGTAATGCAAGCAGCCTGATTAGAAATGTACCCAACATTCAAAGAGACTAAAACTGAGGATTCATGTAGGTTTTATAATCAATGTTGACAGTAAAATTGGCCTCAGTATTGGCATGCGTTCTTCAAGGTTTAGCGTTTTAAAGATGGACCCCCAATATGAAGAGCAGCTGCTATGCAGGGGGGGGGGGTGCAGTGGAGAGAATCAATAGTTTGCAGTCCTTCTTGTCTTTCTCCCAAGATGGGTTGTCAGCCAAGCTAATCAAAGCTATTTCAGTTCAAAACCTGGACCAAAAGGACAATCAAAATGCTTCCAGAAAACCAGGGTGGCCCGTAAATGCCTGCAGCTGGGATGCAGCCACATTCACTTGAACATCATGCCCCAAATGGGGAGATTTCCCATAGGGTTGATATTAGGGTTGCCTGGCAACTGGGTTGAGAACTGTAGGTGAGGGCATCAGGGCCTCACAACACCAGCTGCAGTATGCCATCACTTCCGAGGAAAAAAGGGAAGTGACATAGATTGCTCTAGGAATCACTGGAATCTCTATGGTAAAACCACAGAGTTTTCAAAGATTCCTACAACTACTTAATTTCTCTCCTGTGTTTTTGATTACCAGAAGTGATGTGATGACACAGCCAGCATTATGAGATGGCGTCTTTCTCCTGCGGTCACTTGTGGTGGTGGGCAGCGGGAGTCAGAGGTGGGGGATTACCCACCCAACCACAGACGTGTCAACCCTGGGGAACAGAGTCCAAGGAAGACCTTGTAGGGATGGTCTCACAGCTTCCTCTTTCAAGGAGATCAAGGACACACTTGTGCTAACACTCTACCCCTCAAGTAAAATGGGATCATTGCCCAAGTCAAGACACTAAGTAAACATGCAATGTATTCAAGTGTAGTAAGGAAGTGCCATCAATAACGCGGAGGTTCCAAGCACATGGGTAACCTCAGACTTCTGTTAACTGGGAAAAGAGTGGCCTAAAGGAAGGGAAAAAAATAATCTACATTTGTAGAACTTGTGTTTGCCAGGGCTCTAGGGAATAAAAAGTTCCTCAGTTACTTGGGAAAGAACCTTGTAAACAGATAAAAAAAGGAGGCTGCCAAGTTATCTACGACAGTCTTTGAGGCATCCTCCAAAAGAAGAAATAAAAGTAGATTTCTCATATTGCAGACCGTTATTTTTCAGACGGTTATATCTTTACTTCTAGAAGATGCCGCTGATACAGCCTCCCCTTGTTAGCAGCACTGGGGGGAAGTGTTCCTAGCCTTATCTAAACCTGTGCTGAAATGTTTTGATCCCATTTCAAATATTGTTCCTTCAGCTAATCCATCATTAAGATATTACAAATAAATAAAAATGGCTAATTTGCCACTGATGTATGATGTGTATGCAAAAGGGGGAGAAAAACAATTACTTTCTATTATGAAGCCAAATATCACCCAGTAACAAGAGACAGGGGTTGTGGATATAATATAAAGGGTTTATTTCTTCCTCTGGTAGAACAGCCAATTAAGTTGGAGGAAGGCTGTTCGGGCTGGAGGAAAGCATCCAAATTTGCTGAAGTGGAATGGAAGGATACGTGCCTAAATCTTCAGCAGCAGTGTACCAAAATCTCATAGAAATATAGAATCATACAGTTGGAATGGACCACACAGGCCATCTAGTCCAACCCCCTGCTCAACGCAGGATCAGCCCAAAGCATCCTAAAGCATCCAAGAAAAGTGTGTATCCAACCTTTGCTTGAAGACTGCCAGTGAGGGGGAGCTCACCACCTTCTTAGGCAGCCTATTCCACTGCTGAACTACTCTGACTGTGAAATTTTCCCCCCTGATATCTAGCCTATATCGTTGTACTTGTAGTTTAAACCCATTACTAGGTGTCCTTTCCTCTGCAGCCAACGGGAACACCATCCTGCCCTCCTCCAAGTGACAACCTTTCAAATACTTAAAGAGGGCTATCATGTCCTCTCTCAACCTCCTTTTCTCCAGGCTGAACATTCCCAAGTCCCTCAACCTATCTTCATAGGGCTTGGTCCCTTGGCCCCAGATCATCCTCGTCGCTCTCCTCTGTACCCTTTCAATTTTATCTACGTCCTTCTTGAAGTGAGGCCTCTAGAACTGCATACAGTACTCCAGGTGTCATTATATTTTGAAAAAGGTCAGTTGGAAAGAACTGAATTATCCTTGTAATTAAGCTGGGTCCAGTCCATACACATTAGATTAGCCTTTCTCAACTTCTTTATGGCTGAGAAACCTCTGCTTTGAGAAACCTCAGGAATGGTGCAATCATACAGAATGTGGTTGGGAAGCATAGCTGTGTACATGCCTACCTGGAGCTCCTCCCCTTCCCACCCCCTCTAAACTCATCATTGGCCATTTTGGGAGGAGCTGGATAGGTCAACGTGACAGTATATGGTCATATGACCTGGTAAATGTTTAACACATTTACAATTTAAAAAAATATTAAAAATTCTGTTAACTTCCACTCATTCAGGAAACCTTTCAAGGGCCATCAAGAAGGCCCAGGGTTTCATGAAACCCTTGTTGAGAATGTCTGCATTGCATAAGATAATGTACTTTAGAAGTAGATTTTCTTGTTTGGCACCAGAAGATCCAGCAGCGAAAGCACAATAGATGTGCGTTATCCAGCATGTGTGGAATGAGCCCTGGTAACATCTTGGAAGTGAACCTCCTTTTAGATTCAAAGCTGAACTACACCTTACACTCACTGCATGAAAGGCAATCAGCATTTACTGCTGAGAATCCTGAGGGTTTCCTCCAGCCATTCAAGGAAATCTTGGACACATTTGTCTGTAAACTGACAGCCAACAAGCATTTATACCTCATTATCTCTGCTCAGCTAATTTCCTTTAGAACTGAGGAGGAGGGGAAATTCAGTAAGAAAGATAGAAAAATATATACATCGAGGAGCACCAGGATGCCTAAGATGGAGATGAGTGGATTTTCCCCAGTTTGGTGTAGTGGTTAGGAGTGCGGACTTCTAATCTGGCATGCCAGGTTCAATTCCGCCCTCCCCCACATGCAGCCAGATGGGTGGCCTTGGGCTCGCCACGGCACTGATAAAACTGTTCTGACCGGGCAGTGATATCAGCACTCTCTCAGCCTCACCCACCCCACAGGGTGTCTGTTGTGGGGAGAGGAATGGGAAGGCGACTATAAGCCGCTTTGAGCCTCCTTCAGGTAGGGTAAAGCGGCATATAAGAACCAACTCTTCTTCTTCTTCTTCTTCTTCTTCTTCTTCTTCTTCTTCTTCTTCTTCTTCTTCTTCTTCTTCTTCCTCCTTGATTTGGTGCCTTTAGAAAGGGAAGGCAGAACCCAAGTCCTTCTGTGTGCAAACTTCACATTGTACTGCAGAGCTATGGCCTCTGTTGCCAAAGGATTATCACTTTCGCTAGCCCCCATCTCCCACTGGTGGCCAGGGGGGGGGACCTCTCAACTTCCAACTTCCCTTTCAGACTTCTCTGAGAGTAGCAAGAAGATCTACCACACTATGTGAACACCACTTCTGCTAAAGATAAGTCCTGTCTTAATCAGCAGTGAATTGGAAATTAGAATTAGAAATTTCCATCTAAAAAAAAAATACTTAGTGCAATACAAAAACAAAGTTTTAGATTTGCATCCAGTTCTGAACAATGAGTCCTCGTGCCACTTCTTGAACACAAAGCCTTTCACAAAGATGGCCACTTCTCCGTTTATGCACCTGTGACATTCAGCCTTGCCGGAGGGAATTTATCTCAATAAATCATCAACTTAGTAGATAAATCTGAGAAGGGGCCAGCTCTAAATTGTTCCAAACATGGTGAGACCTGATGTTTATATGGATACCCAGCCATTCTCCAAAAACTGCCAAAAAATGGCTCCCAAATATTTGACAGATGCCAGCTGCTCTGTCTCATCCAATCATATCAGGGCTAATCTGGCAGTAATTTGATGTCAAAGATTTGCTTGGTGGTAACATTCAGAGACTAGGGTTTGCCTGGAAGAGGAGACCAATGCCCGCTACGTCTTGGCTGGCCAAATTGGCTGGCACCTGAAGCATCACAAGCTTGGCCAGGGGGCTAATACGGTTGGCATACAAAAAGGCCCTGGAACATGAAGGAGCTCGGTTCAATCCAACCGACAGCTGCCTCTTTGCGTTTATGCATCAGCCAGTTGACAAGAGGTATAAACAGCGGCAGAAGAGCATTACAAGGCTGAACTTGGAACCTTCCCATTTGGTGGCTCTCTATATGGGTAGAAGAGAAGACAGTTGTGCCTGCCTTCCTTAAAACCAACAGAATTGACATGCCTGTTGCTGGGCTAGCACTTGTATTACAAGCAAAGGATCAATGGGCCAGCGTAGAATCATAGAGTCACTGAACTGAAAGAGGCCAGCTCTCTGCTCAGTGCAGGATCAGCCTAAAGTAGCGATCCACAACCTGTGGGCTGTGGACCACATGTGGTCCTTCGACTAATCAGAGGTGGGCCCCGAAGGACGCCTTCTCTCCCCCCCCTGGCCCTTTACTTCATCCCCCCCAGCCCTTTACAACACACTTTGGGTGTCATTCTCTCCCATCACTCCCAGATGGGACTATCTCGTTGCAGAGAAACAAGCTCAGGGTTCCCATTGACTTGTCATTGTCATGAGTTAAAACTTCCATGAAAATAAAAGGTTCCTTATGTTCATTGCTGTGGCGTGTCTGTATCTTATTTTGAAGGGATGTTTAAACATTACCATGGCAATCAGAGAGTGTTAGGGCAGTGGTTGAGAGTAGAGGAGTAAACTACCCCCCCCCCACCGGGCCTCAGTAAAAGGCGTTGAGTGGTCCCTGGTGAGTGGTCCCCGGCGTTGAGTGGTCCCTGGTGATAAAAAGGTTGGGGACCACTGGCCTAAAGCACCCATGATAAATATCTGTACAGCTGCTGCTTGGAGACCGCCAGTGAGGGGGGAGCTCAACACCTCCTTAGGCAGCCAATTCCATTGCTGAACTAATCTGACCGTGATTTTTCTCCCCCTGATATCTAGACAGAACTGTTCTACATGCAATTTAAACCTGTTACTGAGGGTTCTATGCTGCCAGCAGGAGCCATTAATAAAGGACACAGTGAATGCCTGAAGGAGGAAAACTTTTCCTGAGTCATCTTGAAGGCAAGAAGCTGGTCTTGGATAATGGTAACTTTTAGAAGTGATGCTTCTGCTGAATTCTGGCCATCGCCTTGGAATCATAACCCTGGAGGTGAGGCACATCTGGCCATCCTCCGCCCACAGACTGTAAAGACACAGTCGGAATCTTCTTTTGTCATTCGCAGCACACACAGTCATCATTCCAGACAAGCACCTCAAATTATTTTAAAGCAAGAGACTTCTCTGAGTCCTTTGCCCCTTCTCATCCCCAACAATTCTGTACTTCCCCCCCCCCCTCTGTGTGTGATGGCCAGACCTGATGCTGTGATCTCAGCCACAGGGGCCTGGCTTCCAGATATATTTTTCCGGCACACCAGCCGCAGCCTGCAGATTCGGGCTGTGTGAATCATCTGCCTCAATCGTCTTACATGGCAGCTTCTGCTCTGTCCTCGTCATTAGTGGCCGCTCCCTTCCTCTTTGGCATTTCCCTCTGGCTCCTTCTAATGAGGCAGTGGCCCTGCGCAAGCCCAGCACATTTGGAGTTCTGTGTTGTCTGTCTTCCACAAATCCACCTGCTGTTCCGCCAACCATCCTTGATAATAGGTGGCTAGAGGGGAGTTCAATGCCTCCGGTGGTCTGCTGTTTCCCGTTCCCTAGACGCCACAGAATAGGCATCAGCAAGAGGCCAAGGTTACGGCGACTGAAGGGCTTGCTGTATATGACAGAGAAAGTCTGCTCTTGTGCACAGTTCCTAAAAAATTAGTACTTGGAATGAATCCAGCATGCGGAGGATTGCGGTTGAAGTGCAGTAGAAGTGCAATATTATGATGGTGTAGAACAGGGGTAGTCAAACTGCGGCCCTCCAGATGTCCATGGACAACAATTCCCATGAGCCCCCTGCCAGCGAATGCTGGCAGGGGGCTCTTGGGAATTGTAGTCCATGGACAACTGGAGGGCCGCAGTTTGACTAGCCCTGGTGTAGAATCACACACACACACACGCATCTTGATTTGTGATGTAGAGCTAGATATTATCTATTTTCTGCCTTTTTATTCTGCCTTTAGTCCAAGGAAATCAGAGCAACATAGCTGGTTCTCCTCTCCTCTGAGTCTCCTCACAACCTAGGCGGATGCAAAAGAAGAAGCTTGAGATGATCGTGTAGATGTCCCTATGAGAAAGGATTTGAAAACAGATCTTGCCTGTTCTAGTTGACACACTAAGCAATATATAGCACTGGTTCTTTATAAGAAGGAATTGGCAATTGCAAGGAAAGCGCTCCTAAACATTTTGATGCCCTGGTAGACCATGTTTTCTTTTCCTGGGTTGATTCCTATTGGCAGAAATCGCCATGACCCATTTTCTTTCAGGACACTTTTTAAAAAAGCTGGTGCTTTGTACACCATGATGTTTCTTTGGGGGGAAACCATAGAACTTCCAACGATCCCTAGAGCTACCTGACATCACTTACATGTTTTCCTGGAAGTGATGTCATAGTACATGCTATACTGCCCCAGCACCCCAAGCTCCCACCAGTTACCAGGCAACCCTAATGTTGGAAAAGAATCCCCAAAATGCATCTCAAATGTCTATTCAATGCAAACTCTTCAGTGCAAATTCAGCAGTAACTGAGAAACTGAGGGAAGGAAGGGGGTGAGAAAGTGGCGGTGGAGCGCGGGCACAGTGCAGAGAGATAGACAGACAGAAGGGATAGAGAGAGAGACAAAGGAAAGAAGGTAGGAAGGCGAGAGTAAAGAGGACGGGGCAGGGGGGGTAGGAGGGGGGAGGCGAAGGGTTTGCAGGGCACCCCGAACCCTCCTCCCCCAGGGCCACATGGCAGGTTAGGTGGGGCGGCTGCCTACTTGCCTTGTTGGTGGACAGCCACATAATGGCGGCTGTCGGGCGAAGGTGGCGGGTCAGGTTGGGGGGTGGGCGGGTCAGGAGGTGCTTTATGCTCCCGACTCATCAGTCCAGGGACAAGGGGTCAATCGTTGTCCACCCCCCCATCCCAGACCGAGCCCTCCCCCATACCCCTTACTGTTTTATTTATACCGCTCCCATGGAGCGGTGTAAAGATTAAGATGTTTGGTTAACTCTGATGGGGTCAGAGTCTATGCATGCATAGGGTTACAGCATAAATGATCAAATTTTAAGTAAAGAGATGGGTGGAAGAAATAATTCTGTGCGGGGTATTTTTTTTTTTAAGTACGTAGCAGAAATCCTGTCTGCCAAATTCATTTAAGATGTGCAACAACACAAAGCAAGCAAGTTAGCTGCTCTCCCTGGGAAACCAATGACTCAGAAGCAGTCAAAACAGTTATCTTCGCCAAACTGGTACTAGTTTTTTTTTTAATTAAAAAACAATTTGAAAACACTCTTTTGTGAATGCTTTTAAATGAGAGCTGAACTGTGGGAGGCCAAACAGAAAATTGTGCAGTGTGTAATATAATGGACTTCCATTGTTGTGTTGACACAAAAGCTGACGAAAACTATGTTTTTAGCATTATCCTGCGAGGCAATCAGAACTTGAAAACATACATTACTCTAGTGAATGCTACAGCTCCTGGAAGACACGTAAACTGGAACGTGACAAAGAGCGATTCCTTTCCCTGGTTGGGGATCACTTTAAGAGGATCCAAAATCTCTTGCAGAACTCTGGAGTGGAAAGATGTATCACTTATGGGAAACTGAACCTTCTAGGGCTCTGGGACACATCCCAACTATCTAGATTAATAGAAGTCAAGAAATATACAAGCTGTCTGATATGGGAGGGCTGCAGAATTGTACGAAGGAGAGTAGGAGAGATGGTGATAGACTATGAGGAGTTCTGCATACCCATCCAGAATCCTCAGACTGAAGAAGAATAGTAACTTTTTATATGCCACTTTTCTTCACCAGGAGTCTGAGATGGGAGACGGTGTCCCTCACTCTTGTCTACCGCTTCCTTCCTAACCCTGCTGTTTTCAACCTGAGGAGTGAGAGCCAGTATGTCCTCCTCAGTCAGTTTCTCTTTGTCTTACCGAAAGACGTAGCCCATTTTCATGTCAGCCCCTTGTGTGGCTCTGCCTCTCTAGAATTGCCATGAGCCTATTCTCACAGGAAGCTGCTGCTGCCCCCACATCTCAGCTGTGATTCATCCCCTCTTTTCCCCACCTATGCCTCAAGGCTGCCTCTCAGCTGATTGTCAAGCAGTGGGCTGTCTGTTGCAAACCGTAATAAAATTTCTATCTATCTATCTATCTATCTATCTATCTATCTGTCTGTCTGTCTGTCCGTCCGTCCGTCCGTCCGTCCGTCCGTCCGTCCATCCATCAGCAGTGGGCTGTTAACGGGCCAACTGCTGCCAACCAGCCGACTGGCAGGCGTTGCTCCACATGCATCGCTGAATTGGTGAGCAGTTGCTGAGAATGGCTCTATTGGGGTCCCTGACACAACATGAAAATCATAGTTATCTGTTTTTGCAGGGTGGGGAATACATGTCCGAGCAACCATTTTTGAACAATTACTGAGTATTTATGAAAAATACTTGCTCCTTTGAGTACTCAAAGTATTCCAATGATCTTAAAAAGATTTTATATAAACATTGGCACCTTGTGGCAAGATTTACAAGATTGCCACAATGGCTTACAAAGAGCATGGAGGCATAGTCAAAACATAGGTGAATTGGTTACTCATAAAAGGACTCTAGGAATGGCCCCTTTAAAACAATTGCCTAAGGGCAACCACAGGTGTGGAGGCTGTATGGCATGGCAAAATTTTTTACCAATTAAAGAATTTAAACATTGGATAAATGGCTTCACAATTAAGATAAAAACTGTGTATATTGTATAAAGTTTGCATGTGGTAAATTGTATGTGGGAATTTCTTTTCGAGCTTTGAAGATAAGATTTAAAATAGCATCAATCCCGAGTCAAAAACTATGTCACTGCCTGGAACAGAATAATGCAGCTGAGGATCTTCTTTTCTTTTGACTGGAACAAGTTACATCGGAAGGAAATTTTAAAAATGGACATTCAAAGAAAACCTGAGGCAAATAAAGTGTTTTTATATTTACTCTTTGGATACATTACAGCCTCAAGGCTTGAATACAACACTGGAATTTTCTTGTTTTCTGTCACCAGCCCCTTTAAGATTTGAAATCATTAGAACATCTGGAAGATAGCCTTCAGAGATAAATTAGAGATACTTGAGGGAAATAACTGGGACCTTGTCTTTTTGGACAAGGATCTCCATACTATTTTGAGCCACCGGCCAATTTATATTATTACTTGTATGGAGGTAAATTCACTGCATATAAGATAAGAGATATGTTGAATGTTTTTTATTACAATATTATAGTTAAGCTGATATTTATGTTAATAGGCTATAGAAGAAATACTACTTATGTTTATTGCATTTAAAAGAGAGAGGTATCGTATGAGCATGAATGAATTATTTTAGTTTACATCTAACAAAATTAAAAATGATATATTAACTGTGACTGTTTATAATGTAAGACTTGCCACTGAGGAAAAGATAATAGAAAACGGATTTTATCTGGAAAACCGTTCTGGCTGATGTCCTTGGAATGAAATAAACTGAAAGTAAACTCAAGAAAGGACATTGTTTAAAAATATTCTTTACTGTTGTTTAATCCTATAAGGATAGGTCTTTTCTTCTTGTTTTGAGTACTTAGAATAGCAAGCAATTTGATATTGAACAAAAAGAAGAGTTGGTTCTGGAAGGATTTAGATGAGGAATAACTATAAGCATGAAGAAGTCAAGATAGTTTCATGATGAACAAGAGTAAGTGCTAGCAAGCTGTGAAACATTCAGATAGGGAATGCGAGTACGCACTAAGAATCTTTCAAGGTCTTTGAATACAGTACAATGTCCGTCCATCCGTCCGTCCGTCCATCTGTCCCTCCCTCCCTCCCTCCCTCCCTCCATCCATCCCTCCATCCATCCATCCATCCATCCATCCATCCATCCATCCATCCATCCATCCATCCATCCATCTATCTACAAATTTAGTGCTCTGTAGAAGGGAGGAGCACATAAGGAAGGCCGAGCATCAAAGAATTGAGGCTTTTGAACTCTGGTGCTGGAGAAGACTCTTGCGAGTCCCTTGGACTGCAAGGCGAACAAACCGGTCAGTCCTAGAGGAGATCACCCCGGACTGCTCTTTACAAGGCCAGATCCTGAAGATGAAACTCAAATACTTTGGCCACCTCATGAGAAGGAAGGACTCCCTGGAGAAGAGCCTAATGCTGGGAGCGATCGAGGGCAAAAGAAGAAGGGGATGACATAGAATGAGGTGGCTGGATGGAGTCACTGAAGCAGTAGGTGCAAACTTAAATGGACTGCGGGGAATGGGAGAGGACAGGGAGGCTTGGAGGATCATTGTCCATGGGGTCGCGATGGGTCGGACATGACTTCGCACCTAACAACAACAACAAGAAGGGAGGGGGAAAGGACTTTTGAAAGCCAATAGACTCTGTCTGTACCCTGAAGAGCAGGAGACAGGAAAGGAAAGAAACTCAATGAGAACACTGAGAAGTTATAACAGTTCATTGCACCCAGTTGTGAGATTTTTACAAGCAGGATTTCTCTGGTGAGCAGGTGAAAATGTAAGCGAATGCGCCACTGTCACAGGGCCCCGTGGACTTGTAACTGGCAATGTGGCCGGCTGCCTGCCCTTAGGGCGAATGAACACTTACTGGTTATCACTGAAATATGTTGATGCAGGGAGATGAATGGAAAATTACACTAAAAGATAATCAAATGTTGGGTACATTTCCGGGGGGGGGTGTGTGCAGTGTATTTCTACAGCAAACTGTCTCTCAAAGCTTATGAACTTTTTATCATTTCCACAAGTTTCAGGAGCAATCAGAAAATTAATTTGCAGTGGCATTAGGATGCCAAATTTCCAGTTTGGTGCACACCACCTTTGAATCTAATTTCATATTTAATGGTCTAGCTGCACTGAATCAGAATCTTTCGCTGAGGTTGAACCTTTGCTTTTTTTTTTTTACTGGCTCCCAGGCAGAGAATTTGTTTGCCAAGTTTTAACCTGGTGGGAATGGCAGTTGCCAAGCTATTAGCTGCTAAAGCTCAGTGTCTGTAGTAGAAGGCTGACATTTGTAACTCTCCTGGCACTTCAAGACAGAGTGGCACTCAAGCACAGATTGAACAAGGGTGCCGTAATTTCCCCAACAAAAGGGGTCATTTCCTGATAGATGTGGGGAACTGGATTCCTGTGAGCACACCAACAGTAAAGATTAAGCAGGTAAAAAGTCTATAATATACTAGGGATTTTGTTGAGGACCTTAAAGGTAAAAGAGCACCAAACATCTTGCCGAGTTATATATATATACACATATCTTTATTTGTTCCAGATGATATATTTCTGGTAAAGCCTTGGAGGAGGAGCATGTCTCATGGCTTAAGTGCCACTCAGCACTTAACATCCATTCAGAGCGGCTGTCCCCTCCCTGAGTGTCTGCTCTTCCAGCAGCCAGCCAATCATCTTCCATCCCCCACCCCTGATCACCCCCTCCTCCTTCCACTTCCCTCTGAGCCTCAGAGGCTGCAGATCCCTGCTTCATGAGAGCTGCCCCTGCCGGTGAGTTCCCTTCCTGGGAGGCCTCCAGCCTGCAGCCTTTCCAGGTCCTGGGAGGAGGGAAAGGCCATCCATCTTCCATTCCCCACCAATCTAGTGTCTGTTGTATTACTGAATGCAACAGGCTTGCCCCCCTAGTAGATCATAAACTGTTTTGTCAATATATGTACTCAACAAAATGGTGCATGGACTATTTCTAAAAACTACCCCTAGTTAACGGGGATAAGCACCTACTGTTGGCGGCGTTTGCATATGCAGAGAGATTGCAAAGCACCAGTTATATTCATGAAAAGAAATAGCCATAGATAGAAAGAGAGTGTGCTGTATCAGCAGTGCGACTCAGTGACTAAAAAGGAAAATGGAATTATGGGCTGTATCAAACGGAGTATCGTGTCCAGATCACGGGAGGTGATGGTACCGCTTTACTCTGCTCTGGTTCAGCCTCACTTGGAGTCCTGTGTTCAGTTTTGGGCACCCCAATTGAAAAGGGATGTTGACGAACTGGAACATGTCCAGAGGAGGGCAACAAAGATGATGAGGGGTTTGGAGACCAAAACGTATGAGGAAAGGTTGGGGGAGCTTGGTCTGTTTAGCCTAGAGAGGAAATGACTGAGAAGGGATTTGATAACCATCTTCAAGTATTTAAAAGGGTACCATAATAGACGAAGGAGCAGAATTGTTCTCTCTTGCCCCAGAGGGACAGACCAGAATGAATGGGATGAAATTAATTCAAAAGAAATTCCATCTAAACATCCGGAAGAAGTTCCTGACAGAGTGGTTTCTCAGTGGAACAGACTTCCTCAAGAGGCGGTGGGTTCTCCATCTTTGGAAATTTTTAAACAGAGGCTAGATAGCCATCTGACGGAGAAGCCAATTCTGTGAAGGCAAAGGGATGGCAGGTCACAGAAGATGACCGATTGGGATGTGAGTGTCCTGCAGAGTGCAGGGGGTTGGACTAGATGACCCATGTGATCCCTTCCAAGTCTATGATATTATGATTCTATTATTCGACGAGAGTAGAGAGAGGCCTGACTAACTATTTAGTTAGCTTCTGGAGGCATGCATGGAGGAAGTATAACTCAAAGGAGCAGGACATCCCCTGTTGAGCCAATCAGATAATCTGAAAATCAGTAGGAAGTTCGTATTCTAACTAAGCGAAGTGTACATCTCCTCCAGCACCTCCTGCAGGACATTCTCTATATTCTGGTCCATTATGCACACTGCAGATCTTGCAGATTCCAACACCCATATAGGCAGTGATTCCCAGGAATGTGCTTCTTGGAACGCACTTGCTTTTTCAGCCTATACATTCCCAAAGAATGGTGGTGGTAGGAAGCCACAGGGGGGTTCCCTCCCAGCTTATTTAGAAAAGCAATGTGCTCATCATGGACAGGTTAATGAGAACCATGCTTTACCTCGTGACCATACATTAGGATTCAAGAAGAAGAAGAAGAAGAAGAAGAAGAAGAAGAAGAAGAAGAAGAAGAAGAAGAAGAAGAAGAAGAAGAAGAAGAGCTGGTTCTTAGATGCCGCTTTTCTCTACCCGAAGGAGTCTCAAAGGGGCTTACAGTCTCCTTCCCTTTCCTCTCTCCTCAACAGACACCCTGTGAGGTGGGTGAGGCTGAGAGAGCCCTGAGATTCCTGCTCAGTCAGAATAGCTTTCTCAGTGCTGTGACGAGCCCAAGGTCACCCAGCTGGCTGCATTCAAATGGTCTTGGAAACCTCTTATCTGGGGCAACACAGGGAACGCCCATGAAAAGTGAACTGAACCAGCGTAATTCCCTCCCAAATCAAATAACTGATCCTGGGTTTCCCCCACTTCCTCAGTGCAGAAGGTGCTTCAGGAGAGCACAGCTTTTGTCCCTGCAGGGAGCGTTCACTTGGAAGCAGCTGCCTCTATCATAGGAGTGCAGTTGACTAGAAACTCCCCAACTGTCTGTGCAACTCTTCACATTTTGTACAATAAAATCAGGATCAAAGTAGCACCTTTAAGGCCTACTTAAAGGTCTTAAAGGTCTCTAAGGTCTTAAAGGCCTTAAAGACTTTTAAGGTCTTAAAGGTGCTAGTGGACTCTGATTTTATTGTGCTACTTCAGATGAACACGGCGACCCATTTGAATCCCTTCACATTTTGTGTCTGGCTTCTTTGGCTATGGCAGCCACTACCTTGCTCAACATTCCAAAGAGCCATCCCATTGCATCTACAAAGTGGGGGGTGTATCTGGGGTCTGGTGGCCAAGGCACATGCTCTGGGCATCGGACATGATGGGGGGCACCATTGGGCACCACCGAGTCCCACCGGATGGTGGGAGCCATGTGCCCCGATTGGCCAGCACCGCTGATATCAACCCTGGCAGGCAGTCACGCACTCAGGGTTGGGAGTGGTGACTGTTCATGATGGTGTGACACCTGACAGCCACTCGGCACAACTGCCACAGCCCTCCCTCTGGTGTGGGGGTCAGTATAGCCCCCACGGCTGCTGGTCTGCCATTTCACCCTCCTAATGGCAGGGACATGCCGAGGGACTCATGGTCTGAAGTGGATGGCCCCTGCACCATTGCCCTCACTGGGCAGGCCCGGTTCATAGGCGGGTATCTCTATGCAGAGGTCCTGCCCAGTCGTCAAGTCCCAGCCACCCTACCCCACCAGTGGGCGGACATGCCAGTGCTCAGCATAAGGGTCACTACTGTCTCCTTTGTACTCAGGCTGCGTCACTTGAGGATGCATCTGCTAATTGTTGTAGACGAGTGGCATAAAGCAAGTGAACAAAGACTTTTCTCAAAGCTGCCGTCTACCTTAGAAAGCAAAGCGGTTCTGGGCTCTTTTTCTCTCCAGGATCAGATGTAGTTGCCAGGTCCTCCCAGTCACCGATTGTGGATGGTGGTGAGGGTTACTCTCTCCAGGTTGGGAAACGCTGAGAGATTTTGGGGGGAAGAGTCCAGAGAAGACCACAGTGGGGTCCAATGCCACAGAGTCCACCATCTGAAGCATCCATTTTCTCTGCAGTCTGAAGATGAACTATGATTCTGGGAGATTCCCAGATCCCACCTGGAGACTGGCATTCCTTATCAGAGGGCAACAGAACAGAGACCACATGGGGAAATCTGATCACAGATCCTCATTGACATTTTCAGTGTGGCCCTCAGGATAGTATTTTAAGAAACCATGTTTCAAAATGTGTGTGCATGCATTCTATTCTATTCTATTCTATTCTATTCTATTCTATTCTATTCTATTCTATTCTATTCTATTCTATTCTATTCTATCTACCTACCTACCTACCTACCTACCTACCTACCTATCTATCTATCTATCTATCTATCTATCTATCCATCCAGAGAGGCAGCACACACAGCTACTAAGTTTTTCAGACTGACCAATTCAACAAATTGTCTGTCCCCATCTGGGTCTTAAAGCCAACAGGCTGTTCAGACAGAAAAAGACAGCAAGATAACAAGAAGTTATTGCCGTTGAATATTCATTAAAAACAAACAATGTTTAATTGCAGCAGCTATATATTTGCATACGCCTAATGTTATATTAAAACCCAGGGCCACTAACAGAGTCATTAAATGACAGCTAGAAGAGCGTGCAGGCTTCTTATTCAGATGAGGTCCCAGAAATGTTCTTCTTAAAGCCAAATAAATTGCATAGAAAAAAAGAAAAGAGAAAAGAAATGGTCGAGAGTTTCTATGGAAATAACTATCACCGAGACAAACTCTAGATCCCCTTTCTTGGCTTGTCAATCATCCTTGCAAGGCCGCAAGGGAGAGTGAATGAAACACAACAAATGACTGAAAGAAACAGTCCATTAAAAAGTAATCACACTGGGTATTGTCACCCTTAGAGGCAGGGTGGCCCTGGAGATCAAGCCACTTGCTAACATCCCTTGCCTGGCTGCCAGACTGCTGCATTAGACATGCCATACATTAAATGAATAAAATGGCAGAAACACAGTGGGGGACTGGATGGATCTTTGTCTGATCCAGTATGGCGTCTTCTATATTCTAAATGTCAAAGACACTTGACCAGCATTTCTTCCCCCAACCCTTAACCTTGTGAAAAGTCCAATGGCTGTAAACCAAGAGGAGGCAAATATCATTGGAGCAACAATAACAACAGCAACAAAAGGAAGGGGGATATTCTAACTAGGCAGCCAAGTCAGAAATAATAAAAACAAATACATAGACATGATAAAAGTATATATTCTGTGCCCAATCATCCACAGAGAGTCCAGGGGATAGCCGTATGTGACAAGAGATCAATGGCTGTTCGTATTTCAGGAGATGACTAATTCCATCAGGTAAGACCGATAGCAAAACAAATATAAGGCTTAGGAAATCTGGTCAGGAAGATAGCTGGGCTAGGCTGGCAGAACTCAACGCTAGTAAAAATGTGTGTGATAAATTCACAGGCCTTCACATTGCAGCACTGCTTGCCGATCTGGCAGTGAACTGATCGCTGGGGAGGGAGGCTGAAACAATTAAACTAGGAGTCTCTTTGGCCACAGAACAGTGCCGGCCACCAGCTCCAGGTGAACAAAGGGCCCCTGCTGTGAATTCCGGCTGCTTGTCACAGCCAGCTGGAATGAGAAATCAAGGAAATAAGAGGGAAAGGAGGCAAGTTAATAACAATGCACAAATAGCCCCACTCTGATGGGGCATCGGGCTCAGATTTCACTGCAACCGGGAACCAGCTAATGTGATAACAAAGTGGTCGCTATGACATGGCAGAAAATAACCCCGAAACCCCAAGAAGATAGAAAATGCGCTTTCATTGGAAGGAGGAAATGAGGGTTGCTGACCTCTTGATGGAGGCTGGAGGAATCCCAGAACTGGACTCCAGATGGCAGAGTTCAGCTCCCTTGGAGAAAGTGGCTGCTTTAGAGGGTAGGCATTTGGCATTATGCACCGCTGACATCCCTCTAGTCACCAAGCCCTGCCTTTTCCAGGTTCCATGCCCAATTCTCCAAGCATTTCTCAACCTGACATTGGGAACCCCACAGAAAAACATCCAACATCTTTTTGCTGCCCACAGAAAGCATCTTTCATTGGTGAGACAAACATCATCAAAGTATGCATTTATAGGTTGACCCATAGAGGCAGGAAAGGACAGCCGTAACATTTGGAGCATGATTGGAGGTTAGACAGCCTGAGGGGCCAGAGAAACGGGGAGGGGGACTCAAGGGAGGAAGCCCTCAGGTTGCCCTGAGGATCCTGGGACTTTGGTCAAGGCAACCATGGCATGAGCCAGTGGTGAACATGACAACATGTTAATGATTCTTTAGAAGAAGAAGTTATTTTATATGTGCCTTTTTTGTTTTTGTTTTGCTTCCAGAGATAAAACTGTAAATGCTACCAGTTTTTGGAGAGACTGGCTCAGATCCACCAGAAATATTTGGGCTTTTTTTCCCCCATGGAGGGAAGGATTCCAGCCCACAGCATATGGTTTCCCTGTCTGTCCTCTCCATTGGCAGATCAAAATACCACTGGAGATCCTGTTCCAGAGGGACAGAGGAGCATGGGAGCAGATTTGTGGGAACATTTCAGAATGTTCCCACAAATCCAACAACAACATCAACAACAACAACAACAACAACAACAACAACTCCTCCTCCTCATCTTCCTCCTTCTTCTTCATATTAATCCGTGTCACAGGGTCTGTAAGACAATGCTGTTCCACCAGGCTTATGCTCAGGGCCCAAAATAACAACCACAAATAATTGTTGGCCTTACCACTGGGAAATGGTAACATCAACTCCTGAGGCCACCCCTCTCCCACCCATCTGGAATATAAGTGGGGGCATGTAGATTAACAATGGTTTAAACTTATTTTTTGTATGTAGTATTTTACAACTGTTGTTACCCGCCCTGAACAGCACTGGAAGGGTGGGCTAAAAATTAAATATAACAACAACAACAATTCATCTTCTCACCTTCTCTCTTGTTTGGCACAGAGAGACATACAGCTTTCATGAGAAATATTAAACATACTTATAGCACATGCGATTTGCATATTGGCTCCCAAACTGGCTTTATATTCAGCACTCCCAAAAGAACAACAACCAGGTCTGAGCAAAACAGTAAGTTTTCACAAAACTGGAGTTGATTGACTTTTATCCAAATATGCCGCCGTTGACAGTTAGCAATGCGGAACATGTACGGAGGCGACATGAAATCTTACAGAGTTCCGCTGGAAAACAACAACTGGTAGTAAAGATAAAGCAAAACAGCTCCTTTGGACTACAGCACCGCTGCCTGGTTTTGTAAGTGCTCATGTTCTAAGATCAACAGGCACCTAATCCTCCCCCATTTAAAAGAATGCATTTTCCTGAAAAAGCAGATTAATGTTAATAAGGAACAATTTTGCATAACAAGACACACATTTAACGTAACTGCAAGTAAAATTGCACCTTCGTGGAGGACTGCAAACAGTCCCCCCCCCCACTTGCCACTGTGCATATTAAGTAGAGCAAAAAGATCCCGCTAACTAAAGGGTGATTAACATAAAAAAGCAACATTTCCACTGAATTGCAGAAAATGCAGTTCTGTTTGTCATTTAAAACGGATTTCCAAAACCATTAAAGAGCCTTTAATGCCAGTTGGAATCTTGTACCAGGGGAAGTGGATGTTCTGACTCAAGGTATCCACAGAGCTTTTTTTTTTTTTTAGAAGGTCTGTACAAATCAGAATTCAGCATTAAAAAAAAACAAACATGCAGCCAGTTGGGTGACCCTGGACTAGTCATGGTTGTCTCAGAGCTGTTCTCACAGAGCAGTTCTGTCTGAACTCTCTCAGCCCCACCTACTTCAAGGATGCCTGTTGTAGGGAAAGGTAGGGAAGGAGATTATAAGCTGCTTTGAGACAGGAGGCCTGCTGGATGTCCTTGACTAGTCACAGTTCTCTTAAAGCTCTCTCAGCCTCACCTACCTCACATGGTATCTGTTGCAGGGAGAGAAAGGGAAGGTCATTGTAAGCCACTTTGAGTCCCTTCAGGCAGTAAAAAGTGGGGTATACAAACCAACTCCTCCTCTTGTAATAAAACAGTGTAAGCCAGACCAACAAGAAACCCATGGTTTAATGAAGCCAACATACCTGCTTTGCACTGCTTTCCAAAACTTTTGCTTGCTTGGGCGGGTCTGTACCCTGCTATGCTTCCCAACCATATTCTGCACAATTGTACCACTTCTGGGCTTTCCCAAAGCCTGGAAATTGTTTCAAGGGGGTTGTGAACAGTGAAACAGTTGAGAAAGGCTGAATTAAAAACTCAAACCGGCAATCTTTCAGCACTTAGGCCAGCTACTTTGCATGCACCTAAAGAGAAGTTAAAGCAGCATTAAGAGGTTAATGCAGGGGTAGTCAAACTGCGGCCCTCCAGATGTCCATGGACTACAATTCCCATGAGCCCCTGCCAGCAAACGCTGGCAGGGGCTCATGGGAATTGTAGTCCATGGACATCTGGAGGGCCGCAGTTTGACTACCCCTGGGTTAGTGGGAAAACAGTCTTCGAACTGTCAATCAGAACATTTCACCATGAGAATGTGATTAGTCATTGTAGCATTGGGTGTGTGTGTGTGTGTGGGGGGGAGATGTACCTTCTTTAGCATTTATCAGAACGAAGCTTCAAACTTCGGCATCGTCCATTAAAAACGTGTAAAGTAAAATATATCCGATTTATACCTACTGTCACCCTAGTTTCTATGGAAGATTCTGATGTGAAGAGAGATTGCATCTTAAAAAAAAAAGAAGAGACAGTTTCCAAAGGAAGGCGATTTAGCTGCTGCACCAAATATATAGAGCTAACGAGCAAATGTCCCCAAGACCAAGGTCAGCCATGTGCAGGAGCTGCTTTGGAAACCCCAAACAGCGAATGTATTTGGTTTCCCCTCCATGAATCTCTAATGCCACTTCAGCCAGCCTCTGAAAAAAATATAGTGAGTTGTGCACAAAGATCTTTTTTGGGTGTGTGTGTGCGGGGGGAATAAAAGAACCTTTGGCTTTTTGAAGATTGAAATATTGGCATATGAAGCTTTGTTTTTCTCCCTGGGACTATTTGGGCTCCTGTCGTTATGAAGGCACGGAAAGCAAGCACAGGGTTAGCCAAAAAGGTGATGCTCTTTTGCAGAAGAATTGTTATAAAACTTGACTTTCGACTGGATGAATGTCAAGGGGAAATGCCAAGCAGCTAAAGGACCCTTTACAGTTCAGAGGGGCTAGGCATACTGACCCAAAAAGGATCCCGTATGCATGTTTCTCTGCCTACTCAATAGTCGTGTCTCAGCTGTAGCAATGGGCTCCATTTTCAGAATGCAACCTGTGCATTATTCACTTGAGACCCCAGGGTGTGAGTTTCTTGAGACTTGTCTTCTGCTACTGCTGGGTCTTTCTAAGGGGGAGGGAGCTCCCGGCCCAGTACCCTTCAAATGAAAACAGGAAGTGGGGTGGGAGGAGGAGTCCAACTCATTTTGACAGTACTGAAGAATCACCAAAGTTGCAATATTTATGTTTTGGATAGCTGAAGATTTCACAAATGGCAGTTTTCTTCCATGTAATCTCCACCTTGAATGTACCCCTCCAATTAAGTATGGTATCCCTGCAAAAGCATAGCAAACTTCCCCTTTGTTTTGTCTGAATGGGGCTGCACAGAGAGATTTCTGGTAAGTATCTGAAGTCTGCAGTATCAAATACAAATGAAAGGCAACTCTTGACAGCTGCAAATGGAGCAGTGAGATACGGAGGGGTGGGAAGATCCCATGGGCAACAAGGAGATTTATCTGCAGTAGGTAAATATGACCCAAAAACTTTCACATCCCAAGTTGAAAAAAGTTGGCATTTGACAGCATGATGGCCACGAGCACTGACCTGGATTTGAGACGAGTTTGTAAAGATAAGACCATTGGGTGAGGGAGAAATAAGCTTCAGGCAGAAGAAATCAGCTACAGGGAATAGTTGAGATATGGAAATGGATCCAGGAGCACCCTACCTTAGGCACTAACACATGCAAGTGAAATGGGTCAGGGATATTCCAGTGGCACAAAACCCAGACCTGCAAGGGGTGCGCATATGGAGAGGAACAGGAGCTAGTTCATGAGACGCCAACGCCCCACAAAGGGCTTCTCTGAATTTTCATTGTACTCACTGGGACCATTTATGCACTGGGAACTTCACTGCCCCAGCTCCTGTGCAGGAGCACAAACCAGGGGCAGATGAGGTACACCAGGCCAAAAGCTCCCCCATGTGGGTGCAGGAAGAGGTGGGTCAACCTGCCATGACTAAAATTCCAGCTTGCAGCCCGGCATGAAACCTCCAGTGCATAAACGGTCTGGTAGCATCTGGCATAAAAACCTGCATTTTAAATATGCTGGAAATAAACCTGTATGATGCCCAACAGAACACTAGAGGGTGCAAAATACAAGTGTCTGGGATGGAGGGAGGGACCCCAACGAAACAGGAATTTGCCAGCAAGTAAAAAGAGAAGTCAGAATAGCCCAAAGACTACATGAGACTATGAAAGAAATTCTGTGTCTCCCAAATGCACATGCTCAATTCTGACGGTGACTATGGTGGGGATGAAGATGGAGCTTCAGCCTTCCCCCTCCCCCACCATCCCCATGGCTATTTGCTCTATTGCAAAAATCATGTATGACCATGTAAGTTACAGAAGTGTCCAAAGACAGCCAACAATGGCTCCCTGGGTTCAGGTCTGTTAATTCCAACCATGCTTGAAACACTCGTGTGGATTTATATCCATGTAAAAACCAAAACCTGACTAATCGGTAACTAGTCACTCAAATGTTTACTTCTGGTGCTGACTCATTGTCCTTGCACTTTTAAACCCATGATTGTGCTGCCTTTCTTATTCAGCATGTTAAGCCTTTTTAACAGAAAGCCAAAACTGATCGAAATGGACAAACAAAATGAACCAAGATGGTGGAGTTTGAACTTTATGAAATGAGTTTGTAGGCTGAAAATTTGGTGTATTGTATCCAATGAGATCTGGGGGTGGGGTAGGCCTCCTGGAGATGGACTTTCCTATTTCCATTGCTCCTCTCCAAGCCTTCCCCCAATTTTGTTCGTGAAAGTCAACAGACTGTCGAGATGGGAGTAAGTCAAGCCCCTGTGGGAGGGGAGAACTGGCAAAAATGAAAACAGTCATTTGATGACGCAAGCACCCTTGTATTACTGACGAGCAAACTCAAAGATGCTAATAATTCAATTCTACATTTACACCATCTCTGGTCTCTGTTCAGGATTGCATTTAAAATATGGGGAATCTAATTTGCGGGGATTAATTTTACTAAAAGAAAAAAAAATGCAATATTCTTCTACAGAACTGCTGGGCCACAAGGGGAACAAAATTAATATCCGTAGGCTATACGCTCCAAATCTCGCAAAGGTAATAATCAAAGAGCAAATAGAATTCAAAATGCCATGCAAATTATGAGTGAAACTTTTTGTAAGCCTTGACAAAGCAAGACAATTTAAGAGTAAAAAAAATGCCAAAAGTGTTTGAAAGGATGAGTTACTGGGGAGGGGGGGGTCTAGATTTTGTACCGATGCTTTCTCTAATCAATGAGTGGTTCAGTCTACAAATCAAAGCATCACTGGACCTGAACGACGGACTGCAAACCCAATCCAGGTTGTTCTGAATTTGATCTATGAAGAGCATTTTTTTAAAATTTGCATAACATGTGTAGCCAGGAGATTTGCGGATTGTCAGGCAGCCAGCCAATGGATGTTCAAAGGTGGTTTGCCATTGCCTGCCTCCTCCTCATGACCTTGAACTCCATCCAAATTCATGGAGGTCTCCCATCAAAAACTAGCTAAGGTCAGCCCCACTTGACTTCCAGTCGGGATGGGATCAGCCTTACCTGGGCTATCCAGGTCAGGGCCATGAAGAGTAGTATCCTGCCACAGATGCATGCTGATATGCTACCATGGAAAAATTTGATACAATGGGAAGAGCCCATAGGTGCTTGGATATCCTCTACGTCAGGGGTAGTCAACCTATGGTCCTCCAGATGTCCATGGGCTATAATTCCCATGAGCCCCTGCCAGCGTTTGCTGGCAGGGGCTCATGGGAACTGTAGTCCATGGACATCTGGAGGACCACAGGTTGACTACCCCTGCTCTACGTGATCCCGAGCCTAAGCAAGCCTAACTATATGCTAGTTGTTTATTGAGCTATTAAATTTATAGATTAGCACTCTCTGCATGTGGGCTCAGGGCTGTTTACAACATGTTAACATTCTGGTTAAAGGACAGTAAAACAATAATAACTCATAATGTTCCACTTTCCCGCTGCTCAACAATATGTCCTGGCTATCATATCACTGGCCAACTATTCAGTGGTGGAATGTTCCAAAAAAAGAAGTTCTGAGGGGGGAGGAGGGAAGGAGGCCCATCTGTACTTATTTGCTTGGTGTGCCCTTAACTATAAGCTTGGTGGAACAGTAGCATGATACAGGCACTGTAGAATTTAAGTAGTTCTGTCAGCATCTGGATTTTGACTGGCAACAGATTCTACCAGGCTGAAGTCAAGGTGGAGACCTTAGCTTCTATGTGCCCCCCCCCCCAAAAAAAAAGTATTACTTTCAAAAGTTGCCCTTTGGCCGGTTGAGTCTTCACATGGACACATAAAGCTGACCTATACTAAATCAGACTCTTGGTCCATCAAAATCAGTATCGTCTATTCAGACCAGCAGTGACTCTTCAGAGTCTCAGACCGAGGTCTTTCATGTCACCTGCTACCTGGTCCTTTTAACTAGAGATGCTGGGGATTGAACCTGGGACCTGCTGTATGCCAAGCAGATGTTCTGCCAGTAAGCCAAAGTCACTTAAACCCTCCCATTTTGAACAAGTTGTGATTTTAAAATTTTTAAATCTTGAGTGAACTTGTTACTTTTTCCTGACAAAAAGAACACTCTTTTTTATTTCAATAGGAAGAGTTTTGTTTTTCATACTTAGACCTTCTTTCCCCAACGGCCTCAGTTCAGAATTATTGACACCCTGTCCGACTGTCCGCTGTATGTCTGCCCATCAACCTTCTAGACACGACACAGAGCCATGGCTGAAGCAACCCGGAAGCAATGCTAAAATTCACTTCCCCTGCCGTGGCCTTGATGGAAGGGATGTTTGCTTAACATGGTTTTCAGCTTTTCCATCCTTATTTTACAAACAATGATAGATGGAAAAGTTAGGAAGAATATGCAACAAAGGGATTCTTTAGGACAGGGGTAGTCAACCTGTGCTCCTCCAGATGTTCATGGACTACAATTCCCATGAGCCCCTGCCAGCAAACGCTGGCAGGGGCTCATAGGAATTGTAGCCCATGAACATCTGGAGGACCACAGGTTGACTACCCCTGCTTTAGGAGATAAACCCATTCCTGCTTTGTTTATTTTGAAAACATCTGTGTTACTGAGTAGTAGGGATGGGTGGTTTGGCTCGGATAAGCAATTCAATGATTTGGCCAGAATTTGGCCCACTTAAATGCATTTCCCCCTCCGGATTTCCTGGGCAGGACCTGAGAAGGTGGGTGGGGGAGGGAAGAGTGTGTACTAAAGGTAAAGGTATCCCCTGTGCAAGCACCGAGTCAGAACTGACTCTTAGGGTGACGCCCTCTAGCGTTTTCATGGCAGACTCAAGACGGGGTGGTTTGCCAGTGCCTTCCCCAGTCATTACCGTTTACCCCCCAGCAAGCTGGGTACTAATTTTACCGACCTCGGAAGGATGGAAGGCTGAGTCAACCTTGAGCCGGCTGCTGGGATTGAACCCCCAGCCTCATGGGCAGAGCTCTCAGACTGCATGTCTGCTGCCTTACCACTCTGCGCCACAAGAGGCTCCTGAGTGTGTACTAATCAGCTGATAATGACAGACATCCTGACGGCTCCCTTTAAATCCCTCCCAAAACTGGGGAGGGATCTAAAGGGAGCAGCCTGCCTGCCAGTATCAGGAGTTTGGTGGGCACTCTCTTTCCCCCCTTCTCAGGCAGCAGAGATGGTCTTTGCTGCCTGGGAAGGGAGGGATATGCACACAACCCCCCCCCCCCACACACACACTCAACATTTTTCAGATTCAGTCCAATAAATTCAGCTGAGTCTGAAAAGGTGAAGGGGTAATGCTACTACAAACATTGTAAATTAATTGATTGATAGCCAGCAGGGATCAATGAAAACCTACAGGCAGAGTCACTGAAACCAGAAGAGGGCAATAAAACCAGTGGAGGGCAGACAATAAAAACCAATTCTAGTGTTCAAAAAGATCCCACAAAACCTACTCTTACCAAGATGCTAACATTTGCACCTTGTGCGTCAAAGCTCAACCAAGAGAGAAAATTCCACAGTCAAGGTGCTGCAGCTGAAAAGACCCTGCTCCACATATTCATACACTTCAGTCTGAAGATCTTCTTCCCTCAAGTAAGATAATTTGAAAAACTGCAAGTATTAACTCAACTGAACTTACTTCTGAAGGAACAACAACAGCAACAAAAATCTAAGGATAGAGCCAAAGCCCTGTCAACTTTTGACCTGCTAAAGAGGCTAAAGAGGCATTGCAAACAAATGTTCTCTCACCAATCTACTGCCCCCTCCCTTCATTTTTTTGCTCCCCAAAGTTTCAGATGACGTTTGCTTTATTTAGGCAAATTAGGCCCGGCACTATCAACTAACAATATATCCTGGCTGAATATACTCAGTGGTTTCCTTAACGCCACTGTAAAATTAAGGATTAAGAAATAGTTTGCAGCCCTCCTGCCATACTCAAAGCAACTACTTGTTCTAACGCAGGGCAGTCAAGTATTATTTTTCAAAGGGAAGACCAGGCAGAGACACAGGCCACAGGGCTAGAAGGACGGCGAGCAGACTTGAAAGAAAGAAATATGGCCAATGGCTTACCTGAGAAGATATCGATTTGATTCTTCTTCCCCCCAGTGACGTTGAGGTGGACACTGACTTTGCCCTCAATCAGGTCGAGCTCCACGTTGCCCAGGCCTTCGGCGAAGTTGCTGAACAGCAGACGCCCATTAGGATTCCACGTCCGGAACTGAAAGCTGATTGAAAATACGTCCTGATTCGGGCGGCCGGGCACTTCCAGATAACTGGTGGCGTTGAAAAAGACAGGCACGGTATGGGGCTCCACGCAGGAAAAGCTTAAGTTCCCCTGTGTAAAAAGAAGAGGGAAAAGATTCTTGTAGCTTTTAACTGGCAAATATTTCTGGGAAGAAGTCCTGGCAGTTAGAGCAGTTCCTCAGTGGAACAGGCCTCCTCGGGAGCCGATGGGTTCTCCTTCTTTGGAAGTCTTTAAGCAAAGGCTAGAAAGGTATCGGACAGAAATGCTGACTCTGTGAACCTTTTGGTAGTAAGCAGCAGTGTACAATAATCCATCTTCTAAAAGGAAAAGAAGCATGTGGGCACATAACTTTATATCAACAGTAACAAAATGGAGACAGACTGAATAGGACCACAGAAATGGGAGGAATTGGTTGCCATGTAATCTCCCCCTAAGAAGAGTCTCCAGTCTTATTGTCCCTTCACATATCTGAAGACATGTCCCTTGAAAGCTCATCTGTAACCACTATGCCACAATTCCCAAAGGTCAGTCCTGTCCCACACTCAATGAACATTCCACACCACAGGTTCTTGACACCCATCTCTCCACACCCAGAACTTCATTTGGCACCACGCCACCACAGCCCCACACAAAAAGCACATATTCAACCTCATGCCCTTACAGACTAAACAACCCCTTCCCTTCCTCTTCCCAATGCCAAGCTCTCACTATCTTAATCACTCTCTTCCTTTCTTTGCTTTGGGCTGATCCTGCGTTGAGCAGGGGGTTGGACTAGATGGCCTGTGTGGCCCCTTCCCACTCTATGATTCTGTGATTCTATGATTCTAGATAATAAACCATAAAATAATACAACATAAATATATATAATATATAAATACAATCTTAAAATCAGAAGGCATCCTTTGCTCATCTCATTAAAAAATCGATTCATGCAGAAGCCACTTCCTCCAATGAGATGCAGCAGTGAAGTCAGAATTGTTTATGGCTTCAACTGTAGCCCTGCAGTAAAAACCGATGTTCAGGGCCCGTGGAACTGTCCAACATTTTTACCCTTTCTCAACATTTTTACCCTTGAGAACTCCCTGAAACATTCCTTAGGCTTTGAGAAACCCCAGAAGTGGTACGATCCTGCAGATTATGGGTGGGAAGCAGAGCTGTGATCAAACCCACCCCAGGCCCCTCCCCTTCCTACCCCCTCCAGGAACACCACTGGCCATTCTGGGAGGGGGAGGGGATGACATGATCATATATGGTCATATCACCTGATAAACATTTAACAACTTAAAAAAAACATATTAAACATTAATTCCCACTCATTTGGGAAACTCTCCCTGGGCTTCACAAAACCCTGGCTGAAAAAGCCTGCTCTCAGTGTCCACCTTCCAAAGCAGCCTTTTTGACCTGGGGAGCTGATATTTCATTAAACATTTAGTGGGTGATATGACCGTATATTGTCATGTCGACCCACTCTCTTCCAGAATAGCCAATGATGGCCCTGGAGGGGGTGGGAAGAGTGGGCATGTACACAGCTGTACTTCCCAACCATATTCTGCATGACCACACCACTTCTGTGGTTTTTCAAAGCCTGAAGAATATTTTAGGGGTTGGCGTAGTGGTTAGGAGTGTGGACTTCTAATCTGGCATGCCAGGTTCAATTCTGCGCTCCCCCACATGCATCCAGCTGGGTGACCTTGGGCTCGCCACGGCACTGATCAAGCTGTTCTGACCGAGCAGTGATATCAGGGCTCTCTCAGCCTCACCCACCTCACAGGGTGTCTGTTATGGGGAGAGGAAAGGGAAGGTGGTTGTAATCCGCTTTGAGCCTCCTTCGGATAGGGAAAAGTGGCATATAAGAACCAACTCTTCTTCTTCTTATTCTCAATGGTAAAAAAATTGAGAAAGGCTAGATTAAAAGGTTTCAAATTTCAAAGAACAGAATAGAGAGAAATCCCCATCACCACCATCTCCAGCAATAAAATATTCAATTCTCACAGAACGGGTCTTCAAAGAATAATGCAGATCAGAACTAGCACCTCTAAGCATAAAAAATAGATTTTACATCCTGGGGCTAGGAGGCCATCTGGCTCCAAGCATGGGAACATACAGTGGTGTGTGTGCAGGGGGGGTGGGGCATAGGAGCATTGTCTGCAGAGGCTCTTGGGACTTTGGTCAAGCATACCTTGAAAGAATCATGGAAGAGAGCCACAGAGGTGACCTGACACCAGCAGGCACAGTGGGATGGTAGCTTAAGATCCAGTCCTTCCCTAGGCTTAACATGATGGACTATTTATTTCAGGAAACTAGAAATATACAAGAACCAGACATTATTTTGTATTACCATTCTATGTGTTCATAATAATTCCAAAGATCAGGTTTACAACCAGGTATAACGCAGTTCTCTTTCTAGATTTCTAAAATAACGCAAGTCACTGTAGCCTCCTTTTAAAAATAACACGAAAGCAATCCCATGGGGCAGTGAGAGAGAGAGAGAGGGAGGGAGAGAGGGAGGGAGGGAGAAATGGAAATCTTTGCTGATTTAATTAGAACAAAATTGATCTTGTTTTCCTAGAGGTAAGGCAATAGAAGTAACTCAGCCTGAAACAAGGGAAAGCAATTTCTACTGCCTTCCATCGCATTGAAAATCAAGCAAGCCCTCACATTACCCCAGCTCCTGATAGCTGCTTGCTGCATCGTTCATGCATTACGAACACCATGCGCAGAAGACCTGCTGCAGTCTTAAACAAGAAGAAAATAAAATGCCACCAGCCTCAAAGAGGACCTTCATGGGCCTCTCGCAGCCCAGTGGGGAACAGGGGTTGCCAGTGCGAGGCTCCTTGACCTATGAAAAGGGACCGGGAGGCAGCCAAGCTGATGCTTGAGGTCATAATACCTGTTGGGTGAGGTTGAGGCCTACCACTGAGGTTGCCTGGCAACTTTGTTCAGACACTACAGGCCAGAGCTGCAGCGCCATGAATTAACCCTGTAGAAAGTAGAGGAGAGCCGAAAGAGACGGAGGGGACGGAATCAGAGACTGGGAGGGTTGGTGATCAAAGCTACAGATGACGGAAAGGAAATAGAAGACGAAGAAGAGTTGGTTCTTATATGTTGCTTTTCTCTACCCGAAGGAGGCTCAAAGCGGCTTAAAGTTGCCTTCCCTTTCCTCTCCCCACAACAGACACCCTGTGAGGTGGATGAGGTTGAGAGAGCCCTGATATCCAGAGGAAGTCCAAATACTTCTTGATACTACCAGGGACTGAACTGTGGAATTCATATCCAGAGGAAGTCCACAGGCATAGACAGATCCAAATTAGTCTGGCTTTTGTCCTGGCCACGGGGTGGAGAGGGTGCTGGTCGCCTTGTTGGATGATCTCCATCACCAGTTGGATCTAGGCGGGTCAGCTTTGCTACTTCTATTAGATCTGTCAGCTGCGTTTGATGTGGTTGACCATGAACTGCTGGCTCACCACCTCACCAGGACGGGGATACGGGGCATAGCCTTGCATTGGATACACTCCTTTCTCCATAACTGGATGCAGATGTTGGCAGTGGGGGATGAGTTGTCACGCCCTTATCAGCTCCCTTGTGGGGTTCCTCAGGGCGTGGTTATCTCCCCCATGCTTTTTAACATCTTTACGGGCTGGGTTGCCATCAGTATGCTGATGACACCCAGCTCTATCTCCTCATGGATGGCCACCCAGACTCACTCCTGGATCCATTCACCAGATGTTTGGAAGCCGTTGCTGAATGGCTTGAGCAGAGCCACCTGAAAACCAACCCCTCCAAGACGAAGGTCCTGTGGCTGGGAGGGGGTGGTAGGGGGCAGACCAGGAAGTACGCTTACCCACCCTGGCAGGGACACAACTTCAGACTGCGCCCCTGGCCAGGGATCTGGGAATGATCATTGATGCCTCATTATCTCTGGAGGCACAGGTCAGATGAGTAGCTAGCCAGGCGTTTTTCCATCGTCGCCAGGCTCGGCTACTAGCGCCCTATCTGTCCTCTGAACACCTGGCACAGTGATCCATGAGACAGTCACCTCCAGAATAGATTTCTGTAACTCGCTCTATGCTGGCCTGCCCTTGGGCTTGATCCAGAAATTGCAGCTGGTCCAAAATGCAGCTGCTAGGGTCCTCACAGGAACACCGTGGAGGCCCCACATCCAGCCGGTGCTGAGGCAGTTGCACTGGTTGCCAGTAGCCATCCGGAACCGGTTCAAGGTTTTGGTTCTGACCTTTAAGGCCATATGCGGTCTGAGACCTGCATATCTGAGGGACTGACTGTTGCCTTATGCCCCCAACAGGGCATTGCACTCTGCGGGTTTTAATTTATTGGTCATTCCTGGCCCCAGGGAAGCATGCCTAGCCTCGACCAGGGCCAGGGCCTTTTCTGTCCTGGCCCCGACAGCTCCTGAAGGAGCTGCAGGCCCTGAGGGAGCTTTCAACATTCCGCAGGGCCTGCAAAACAGAGCTCTTCCGCCAGGTCTATGGTTGAGGCTGGGCAGCAAGGACGATCATGGCCCGCCAAAAAAGACAGGCATGAGGCTGGAACTCAGTGTGCCCAAAAAGTGATACAGACGTGTTAAAGATGGGGTGCTATGGGTTTGGGGCAAAAACTCTATGGTAAAAAGCTAATTTTGACATGGAATGTTTGCTCATACACCGGAGCATCACCCCTGAGGTCCTCAACATGCCTACATCATTTTGGGGTGATGTAGGCATGTCACATTTATATCTGGCTTCTTAACTTCCTGATGAGAGCCAGTTTGGTGTAGTGGTTAGGAGTGCGGACTTCTAATCTGGCATTCCGGGTTCGATTCTGCACTCCCCCACATGCAACCAGCTGGGTGACCTTGGACTCGCCACGGCACTGATAAAGCTGTTCTGACCGAGCAGTGATATCAGGGCTCTCTCAGCCTCACCCACCCCACAGGGTGTCTGTTGTGGGGAGAGGAATGGGAAGGCGACTGTAAGCCGCTTTGAGCCTCCTTCGGGTAGGGAAAAGCAGCATATAAGAACCAACTCTTCTTCTTCTGCTCCTGGTAAGTTCACCTCCACTGGCTATTCCGATGGACCTGGTAACCCTCCTTTATGAACATAACGTATTTTGTGTTTGTTTCCCTTTCCCCTAATACTGTTAACCCCCACCCCACCCCACCCACCCATGTGCCGTTTCTACTGGCCATCTGTGAGGCTTAAGAGCATCCATCTGGGCTGCAAGGAGGTTCCCTGCAAGACAGACCAAAAATAGGGAGAGCAGAGAGATGGCTCTTTCCACATACACAATCCCAAAATGAGGCACTCACCACGTGAGAAGGCTCCAGCTTCTTTCTCCTGGCCATGTCTGTGATGTTATTGGTATTGTAGACGATGCTTTCCATGCAGCCCTTGAAATTCTTCCTGCTGCCGGAACTTGGCTTTCCAGAGAAGGGCAGGCCGCCAAATGTTATCTTGGAAAAGAAAACGCAAACTCTTCTACAGTGAAGTGAACGGTATTTTATATATATCATATTTTATAAGTGTATTTAAAAAAATAAATAAAGCACCGAACCCACAGTGCTACATCCTTGTGCAGAAATTGATTTTTTAATTATTGGTTGAATGTATCATCTTCAGATGCTTTCCTGGATTAATGCCTGATGCCTAGGAGCATACAAAGATAGATCGAGAGCCCAACTGCTAGCACACGGTGTGGCCAGGCAACTGGTGGGAGTCTGAGGAGGTAGATTGTGGACACTGTCAGCAACCCCATGACATCACATCCAGGGGGAGCCAGGAATTGAGATCATACTTCTCTAGAATTCTCTAGGAATCACTGGACGCTCTATCGTAAAACCATAGAGTTTCTGGTATATCTTAGAATGGACTGACATCACTTCCAAGGTTTCTCTATAAGTGACATCACACCACCAGGGACATGGCTATGCTGAAGTATCATTCTAGTGCACTGGTTTGCTACATTTCTTTTTGAACATGGTGGAACATTTAAAAACAGCGTCTCCCCACTTGCACAATCCAAAATTCTGTTGCAACAGGTTACCATCATGCATGCTTGACCTGGCCTATTGTTTTGAAATATTCTGCTGATGTGAGACAGAATATGTGAGACAAAACACACATTAGCACAGTCGCAAATACACTAATGGCCACAGTGATCCATGCGACGGTCACCTCCAGAATAGATTTCTGTAAATAACTCTACGCTGGCTTGCCCTTGTGCTTGATCCAGAAGCTTCAATTGGTGCAAAATGCAGCTGCTAAGGTCCTCACAGGTACACTTTGGAGGGCCCCTATCCAGCCTGTGCTGAGGCAGCTACGTGGGTTGCCGGTTATTTTCTGGATCTTGACCTTTATGGCCTTAGGTGGTCTGGGCCCAGTGTATCTGAGGGACCACCTGTCACTCTATGCCTCCCGCAGGGCCTTACATTCTGCGGGTATGAATGTATTGGTCAACCCGGCCGCACAGAGGCGCACCTGGCTTCAACCAGGGCCAGGGCCTTTTCAGTCGTGGCCCGACCTGGTGGAATGAGCTCCTGGAGGAGCTGCGGGCCCTGCGGGAGCTTTCGACATTCTGCAGGGCTTGTAAAATGGAGTTCTTCCACCAGGTCATTGGTTAAGGCTGGGCTACAAGGAAGATCTGCCCCCCCCCCACAGCAGCAGTAGCAAATACCAACAGTGCCCTTTGTCTCCATCCCTTCTAGAATGGGTTATCTAGGGGTAGTGCAGATAAGGGTTGTGTTTCTTTTTTCACTGCATCTTGTCTTATCATGGTCGGTATATGTGTGTACTGTTAATTTTTATGGGTTTTATTGTATGGTTTTACTGGGGTTTTATATGATGTGATTTGCCTTGAGCCTCCAGGGAGAGGTGAGTAATAAATCTAACTACTACTACTACTACTACTACTACTACTACTACTAATAATAATAACAACAACAACAACAACAACAATGTAGTTTTGGTTTCATGATTTTCTCCATGGAAAAAACATCCCTTGGAGAGCAGTAAACTGCAGCTGAGAGCAGGTATATAATCTTCTTGCCATCTGATTTTCACAGGAAGCTTTGACCTCACCAGGCTGCTTTCTCCCTGCCAAGCTTCTGGACTGATATTTGCCAATGAAGTGTTCATCAAACATATTGTTTGGCCCCCTAAGAAGCAGCAGTCTTAGGGGTGGGTGCCTCGGTGCCTGAAGCAGCCAGTCTCTCTCGGCGCAACGAGCACCACACCGTGGGAGGGGGGGGAGGCATGGGCATCAGTGCACCAACGGGCACACACACGCAGGCATGGAGCTCTGCTTGCTGTGCCGGGAGAGACCGGTTGCTTCGGGTGCGGAAGCGCCCAACCCTACTGACAATCTCTACTCCAGCAATGAGACCCCGGATTAATTTCCATTAGGTATATCCTAATGGAGGTTGCTGTGGATGCTTTCCATTTCCTGGATGGATGAGTATAAAGAAGACTGTTACTCAGTGGGACCGTTTATGCACTGGGCACTTCACTGCCCCAGCTCCCGTGCAGGAGCACAGATCGGGGGTGGATGAGGTGCACCAGGCCAAATGCTCTCCCAGGTAGGTGCAGGAAGAGGTGAGGCAATCTGCCACGACTAAATCTTTTGCCTGCAGCACGGCATGAAACCTCGAGTGCAAAAACAGTATTTGGACCAGGCTTTCTCAACCAGGGTCTTGTGAAACCCTGGGGTTTCTTGATGGCCCTGGAAGGGTTTCCTGAATGGGTGGGAGTTAATTAATTTTTATTAATTTAAAAAATATCTTTTAAAATGTGTTAACCATTTATCAGTTGATACATGTTGACCTTCTCAAATGACCAGTGATGAGCCTATAGGGGGTGGGATGGGGTCCCAGGTGGGCATGTACATAACTATGCTTCCCAACCGTATTCTGCCTGATGGTGCCACTTCTGGGCTTATTTCTTTTATTTTATTAGATTTTTATACCGTCCTCCCATATGGCCCAGGTTTACATGGGAACACTGTGGGATACACAGAACGTTATACATTAATAACAGTAACAACAATATATCAATAACAATTCCCACAGTAAATATAAGTTTAACAGGTTACCGTAATTAACTCATTGAACCATTTCAATAGAACAACTTTAACAAAGTCCCTAGGGAGGTCAGAAAAATTCAGATTATGAAGGTATGATTTGAGGGGGACCGCCGGATCTTTCTAGGTCAGATTTTTATACTGATACCTAGGGATCATCATAGGGACACTGTTCTGGAAGCATCTCCGTGATACATTATAAAGGATCCTCTGGCAGTATCTTCCATGACCTCTTTGCATGCCAAATTTCTCAACAACACTGAATAAAGCTCTGGATGAACCTGGGTACTCAGGGGATTCACAGGTTATCTGGATATCATTGGCAGAACTGATTACTTTGATATCTCAAAATGGACAGATTTCATTTAGTGCTCTAGGAGGAAAATGAGCAATAACTTCTGTTAACGAGGGGTCCATAAATGTTGGCATCAAGAGCTTTTAAATTAATCATGGTTAGTTCAAATCAACTGAGAATTTTTGGAATATTTCAGTCAACACAGTCAGATGGCACTAGTTTATTTTGCTTAATTGCAAAACATGAAGCAGCATACCTCATAGTCCAGGTCCAGGTAATCAAATTCCCCATTGATCCGAAAATGCTGCATGTGTCTATCAAGTGTAAGGTTGATGTTTCTTCCATGACGCTCTATCACTACAGAATGCCAGTGGTGGTCATCTAAGAGGCTTCCAGTTGTCACAGATGTGTGGCCATAAATGGAGCCATATTGGTTGCTACCTGATGAAAAGGAAGGAACCCAACTATTATTATTATTATTTTCGAAATTAATAGGTTTGATGGAATAAAAAGTGATATTCTACCTTAGCATATCACGTTCGCCACACAAATTTGTTGCAAGCACAAATGCACGACTTTTCTAGGAAACGCACAATAGGATATTGTCAATTAATTTGCTAATATTACATCTTTTCTAAGTGATACCTTTTATTTAGTTAGTTGATACACCCCTGGCTGGTTCTGTTGCCACCCAGGATGACACAAAATTGAATGTCTGAGTCAGCTCTCAGAAGTGTTGCTAAAAATCAATATCAGTGTACTTTGCTTGCATTTATGCCAAAAAAAAAGAAAAAGATAAGACCAGAGCACTACTGGGAATGCTATTTGTGGAGGGAGGGCTTTCATGGTCAGAAACGGTGGTGAGATCATGGACAGTAACAGATAAACAAGACTTATGAAAGAAATCCTACAGAGATAATGGTGTTTTCTTGAAGAAAGAATCTTTAAAAACTATTTTAAAACAATAGTGAGGATAAATGGCCATTTTCACCAATCTACATGATTTCATAACACACTTTAAAATGACCATGACAACGGCCTCCTTCTGTCTGTCTGGTACATCATTTTATCAGTGGGTAGCCAGATACCCCCTAGAAACTCCCGAGCATAGCATAGTCCCGATGGCCCTTCTGCGATTGGTCTGGTATTTGCAAGACTGCTTCTGGATATGAAATTTTCATTTGGGCTCCAAGACGCTGATAAGCTTACAGAGTTGTTCTGTTAAGATCTACCAGCTGGAATCCGGTAACTAATCCAACTGTAAAAGAGGAGCCAGCCTCAGCAGTAAATCACCTCTGAGCCACATTGCAAAGTAACCTCCTACATTTTTCATGCTTTAACTGCAACTTGATCCGAGCATTGTGTTAAAGCATTTTTAGTATCCAATTTCTCTTCCTAGGAGACCCTTCCTAGCCCAGTCTCTGACCCGGGTGTATATATTCTCACCTCAACTAAGTACATATGTAGGGAATGTCATTTGTCATACTGATAACTACCTGACTAAATTGAGAAATGGAAGGGGAAAACAAATGGTCAGAATTTCAGAGACCTGTCAAGAGCAGTCGGATGCTGGACAACATTGCACTATTCTCATTTGCATGAAGCAAACTGGTTGATTTTAGTCCACAAGAACCGAGCAAAAAAGGTCATAACACCAGTGTGCTACAGCTGGAACAGGAAGAATTGGGTTGTAATCCTTTCTCAGTCATCAATCCTATTGGGTTGGCTCAGATCAGTTAGCATATGTCAGACTCCCACCCCATGTGGTTTTGGGGAGATAAAATGGTTGCTAGGATGCAGTAAGTAAATAAACAAAAGTGTTAGGAGAAATCATGACCCTTGACAAAGGGAACAGGGATGATTCACATGATGGCAAGCAACCTATATTTAAACAAAAGAGTTAAATATAAGATAATACATTTAAGGCCAACAAAATTGTATTCGAAGCTGTTGTGTATAAGCACACTTCTTCAATATCTTGTTCACTTACGGCAAGCTTTCTTGATCAAGGTTTTGTTAAACCCTGGGGTTTCTTGACAGCCTCAGAAGGGTTTCCCGAGTGCGTGGGAGTTAATTAATTTTGTATATATATAATTTAAAATTGTTAAATATTTATTGGGCGATATGACCATATAAATAAGAGCCTCTTGTGGGGCAGAGTGGTAAGGCAGCCGTCTGAAAGCTTTGCCCATGAGGCTGGGAGTTCAATCCCAGCAACCGGCTCAAGGTCGACTCAGCCTTCCATCCTTCCGAGGTCGGTAAAATGAGTACCCAGCTTGCTGGGGGGTAAATGGTAATGACTGGGGAAGGCACTGGCAAACCACCCCATATTGAGTCTGCCATGAAAATGCTGGAGGGCGTCACCCCAAGGCTCAGACATGACTCGGTGCTTGCACAGGGGATACCTTTACCTTTACCTATGACCATATATGGTCATGTCGACTTGCCCATCCTCCCAAAATAGCCAGTGATGAGCCTGGAGGGGGTGGGAAGAGGAGGGGCCCTGGGTGGGTGTGTACACAGCTATGCTCATATTCTGCACAACTGCACCACTTCTGGGGTTTCTCGAAACCCAAAGAAAGTTTCAGGGGTTTCTCAACAATAAAAAGTTGAGAAAGGCTATCTTACAGGAATTAATTTATCCTTTCCAGTACTTCCTTTGGTCTTGAATGTGAGTGAATGGGAAGGGAGAGCAAACTGCCACTTGATGGAGCTGAGCAAGTCAACTTGTCTTCACATGTTTGGATTGGCTATGGGTGACATAAGGGGAGCCCAAGTGAACTCTTTGCCTAGAGAAGGGGTGGACCTATAGGTGCATGTGTGATTGGGAGTGAAGAAGGCCTTTCTTTTTAGCATGTCCGTGAATGACTATGAAAAGCAGATGCTATGTGAATACAGTGATTGCTATTGGTATGACAGAGCACCTAGCCACTATGGTCCATGTGATGGTCGCCTCTAGGCTGGAATTCTGTAATTTACTTTATGCAGGCCTATCCTTATCTTTGTCCCGGAAAACACAAGTAGTCCAGAATGCAGCTGCCCAGGTCCTCACGGGAACTCCATGGAGGGCCCATATCCATCCCATCTTTCAACAGCTGCACTTGCTTCTGTCTGAATTCTGGATCAGGTTTAAGGTGCTGGTTCTTACTTTCAAGGCAATCCACAGTCCAGGCCTGGCATACCTAAGGGACAGCCTCTCTGCCTATGTCCCCCCAAAGCTTTGCACTCTGCTAGTTCCAACAAGCTAGTAGTCCCTGGCCCCAAGAAAGTACATCTATCCTGGCCCTCATTGGTGGAATGAGCTCCTGGAGGAGATCAAGGCCCTGTCGGAGCTGTCCCAGTACCGCAGGGCATGCAAGATGGAGCTCTTCCACCAAGCATTTAGTTGGGGGCAGTGATCTTAACAACATCATATGGGCCTCCCTTGGATACCTCCATGGACAATGTCCTCTGATAAAGCATGTAAGAAGCTGCCAATGATGCCGAGATGTTGTGATTTTAACTCTGTGACTTTCTATTGTTTTAAAGTATTTAATATTTATGTTTTATATAATGTGAATATGTGTTGTACACTGCCCAAAGATGCAAGGGAAGGGTGGTATATAAATTAATTACTAATACTAACAACAATAACAACAATGCTCTCTTGCATGTATGCAAGATATACATGGTAGTCCATATGCTGTGTTCATGTCAAATGATGCCAGTCTGAAGGAAGGACCTGGTAATCCCCTGGAATTACAGCTCATCTCCAGACTACAGAGGTCAGTTCTCCTGGAGAAAATGGCTGCTTTGAAGGGTGGACTCCATAGCATTATACTCCACTAAAGTTCCTCCCTGCCCCAAATTCACCCCCCCCCACACACACACACACTTCTGGATCCACCCCAAAGTCTCCAGGTATTCCCAACCCAAAGCTGGCAACCCTTTCATCAATGAGTGTTTGGGACCAAGAGAGATAGACAGGGTAAGAAGTCCATTTAAAGGTAAAGGTATCCCCTGTGCAAGCACCGGGTCATGTCTGACCCTTGGGGTGATGCCCTCTAGCGTTTTCATGGCAGACTCAATACGGGGTGGTTTGCCAGTGCCTTCCCCAGTCATTACCATTTACCCCCCAGCAAGCTGGGTACTCATTTTACCGACCTCGGAAGGATGGAAGGCTGAGCCAACCTTGAGCCGGCTGCTGGGATTGAACTCCCAGCCTCATGGGCAGACAGCTTCAGACAGCATGTTGCTGCCTTACCACTCTGCGCCACAAGAGGCTCTAAGAAGTCCATTTACACCTTCATAATTTGATGGACATCACTGCTGCATCTAACCTGAGTTTCAATGCAGGCTCCTGCTCAGCCTAGAAACCAGACTGTATCCATTCTAAACCCATAAGAGATCACTCCATATCTCCAAAAACTGATTTCAGTTCTTTCCTCTAGAGACAGAAAGAGAAAATATAAGGAAATGGATAACACTCAGAGCCACAGTCAAATTAAAGTAAGACACATACCTAAATTTAAACTAAGGACCAACTTGGCTTTTTTCAGTTCCAGAGTGATGTAGTCTCCTTGCTGGCCTTCTCCATGGAAAATTACACCTTCGCTTTCAGAGGTCTTAAATTTCAAAGCGATGACATCTTTCAGGGTTTTCAAGGTTTTTTTCTTGTGTCCAAATCTGTACGGTAGCACAACATGGCCATCAAAATTGATAACATCAGCCCCTAAAAGGGAAAATAAGTAAATAAATATAAAGCAGTTGTTGAGCAGTTATGCTTTACTGGGGCCATCTCAGACAAAAGCTGCACAAACACACATATTTTGACAATGCAACAAATGTTAATATGTATAAAACCCCCAGTTTCTCCCAGCTATAATGCATTAAAAGTAGCAATGATATTCTTATCCATGGTTCCTCTATATATTTGTGAAACAGCCTAGAGGGTGGAACGTATCTGGCGGTCTAAGTTGGAATAGGGCCAATCAGGGTACAGCCGGCAAAGCTGGCTACACCCTGATTGGCCCTGCCCCTACACCTCCCGCCCTCTGTCCCTGGACTCTAGCCTCTTTGCTCTCAGATGTGCCTTTGTGCCTGGAGCCAGCAGGAGGTAACAGGAGAGGGCCCTGGGCAAAGGGTCATGGTGGAGGGCCTGCTAACGAGGGCCTCACAGCCTGCTAGGCTGGGCCTGCTAACAAGGGTATCCTGGCCTGCTGACTGCCCGCTAAGAAGCTCTGATTGCCTGCTAATAGGTTGGACAGCCCCCGCCCACCCCACTTGATCTGGCTGTGAGCTGTGGCCCAAAGCCACCTTAAGCTGCCTGGCCAGGGAAGAGGACCCTTTCAAGGCCCATTCTTAAGAACGGGCTTTGAAGCTAGTTTTATTTATAACCCCCTTTCCCTGAAGGCTCAGGGTGGTAAAAACACATATATAAACAATAACAATTTAATATAAACTTTATAATCATCAGCAGATCAGAAATAAGATTAAAATAGATCCTTCTTTAGCTGCCTCCCCTCTTTCATAGAATCATAGAATCATAGAATCATAGAATCATAGAATCATAGAATCATAGAATCATAGAATCATAGAATCATAGAGTGGGAAGGGGCCATACAGGCCATCTAGTCCAACCCCCTGCTCAACGCAGGATCAGCCCAAAGCATCCTAAAGCATCCAAGAAAAGTGTGTATCCAGCCTTTGCTTGAAGACTTCCAGTGAGGGGGAGCTCACCACCTCCTTAGGCAGCCTATTCCACTGCTGAACTACTCTGACTGTGAAAAACTTTTTCCTCATATCTAGCCTATATCGTTGTACTTGTAGTTTAAACCCATTACTGTGCATCCTTTCCTCTGCAGCCAGAGGAGAGGGGTGTCATAAATATAGAGAGGTGATAAGAGGAAACATGGTTCAACTGATGTTCTGAGCAGGCCGATGTTTTGGGCAGGGGGACCAGATGCCCAGTATTGTCTCTGGCTTCAACTGTAGGCCTAGAGGAAGAGCTCTGTCTTTCAGGCCCTGGGGACCTGCCATAGGCTCCAGAGCCCTGGTATCACTGAGGAGAACATTTCAACAGGTTGCAACCAGGGCCAAAAAGGCCCTGGCCCTGGTTGAGACTACTTTGACATTTTGTGGACCTTGAATAAATTTTACTCACTAGACCTTAGTTTCCTTTGGAGGACATAAGGAAATAAGAGGTTCTGCAGGTATTAGTGTCCCATACCATTTAGGGCTTTACCAAAACCCTGAAGCAGATTCTGTCCTCAATCTATAGCCAGTGCAGTTGGGAGATATGTGCTTTCCACTGGGTCCCAGAAAGGACCCATGCAGCCACATTCTGGACCAGTTGAAGCTTCCAAAGCACCCTCAAGGGCAGCCCTGGATCGAGTGAGTTGCATTAATCCAATCTGGAGGTGACTGTTTCATGGATCACATGCAACACTGTCTCGATATACTGTCGCTTGTTCTGCCCAAATATTTGAGTCCGTATGTTGGACCCAGACAGCTTTTCCATTGCATAAAAAGGAGGGTGGGTTTCTCTTTGGCCACCAAACTGGGCATGGTGGAGAATCATGTACGCATGTCATGTGGAATGATATAGGAATAAGGAAGGAAATTGGGATAAGACAGAATGGAATAGCTGCCTAGAGCCAACTCATTGCTTAACATTTGGGATTTTCCCCTTAGTGAATTAATAGGTGGCTGTGACTTACTGTGGGCCACCAGTTGATGAGGCAGGGAGCGGGAGAGGAAGGACATGATGTGCCTGATGCATCGACATGTGTCAGGCACATGGCCTCAGGCAGTGATCCCCAAACATTTACGTATCGGGGACCGGAGGTGTGGAGGGAGGCCTAGGGACCGGGGGGGGGAGGGAGGCACGGGCATGGGCGCGGGCACGCCTCTATATCCCCCGGCAGTGTGGTGCTCGCTGCGCCGGAAGTGATCGGCCGCCAAAGTGGCCGATCGCTCCCAGCGCAGCAAGTGCCACGCCACGGGGGGGGGGGGCAGAGGCGTGGGCGCGCCTCCCTCCCCCCCCCCGTTTCAGCCCGGTACTGAGGGCTCCACAGGTTGGTAACGGTCCACGGCCCTGGGGTTGAGGAACACCGTCCTCAGGCATGAGCAGGCGGCCAGGTGGCTATTTAGAGCCACCACATGCACAGGGCCTGCCTCTCCCGTTGGCAGGGAACCAGTCTGCAAACTGGATTCGCTGGTAGGTTTTGTGAGTATCATTAATGAGGCTGGCAGAGAACTGGTGTGGCTGTCCCGGCTGGGAAGCCAGGGGCTAGGGGGGTTGCCAGATCAGGTGGGCACCTGCTGGCCCCTCCCAACTAGAGGCTGCTTCCCAGGTAAAAGATTCCCTTGAGGCAAGGGACTCTCTCTCCCAACTGGGAGTGCAGTGGACCCAGGGCACCTCTGGGAACGAGATGAGCAGCTGGACAGCTGTGGGTCAGGCATTAACCCTCGTGCCAGGCCAACCCTGCTAAGGATGGTTGTATTAAAGGCTGTGGCCATATTTATGCCAACAAGGGGTCATGTCCTTCTTCCGACCAAAATGCTCCCTTGCAAGTCAATAAGATGAACGCAATAATACAAACTCGGCGGTCCATCCTCATGGCCAGCCTCAACCCAGTTCAGCCTGCATCTCCCATTTCATATTCTGCTTGGAGGGCATCATCCAGTAACTGGCCCAGTCATCAAATCCCTAAACACCAGAAGAGCCCAGAAAATGGCAACTAGGTAGCATTCTGCATTCTGCGAGTCATTCAGGTAACCTTCTTTAGATCTAATTTAAACTTGATGGCTGCCACACAGACTCCCCAAAAGGCCCTATTGGTGGAGCTGACTCACATTTAAAGTCCCCTTGAATGGCTTTTTTGTTCTAAGAGAACAATTGAGACAATTAAACAGGACTCACAGTAATAGAATTAAGCAATCTAAGTGGAGAGCATATATTAATATAGCATATATATTAATAAACACAGAGTCCCAAAGATAAATCACAATAACAGCCCTCACAGAAACCCCGTGTGTATTTTCTATGTGGCTGCAGCATGCTTTAAAATATTCTTACGCCAAGACTAATTTGAAGACGAGAAGACATTTTGTCTAATTGACCTGGATAAAGTTATATGAAACAGAAAAATCTACCCATGATTTCTGTTGGGTCCTTTGTTTAGCCTATAGCCGGACTCTTATGTTTGTAACAGCTAAAATGGGCATCATGACTCCGTGGAAACTTTCTACTGGGCAGAGATATGATAACCAACATGGAGAGAATCTGGTGCAGGTTTTTCCTGCAGTGAGTGGACCTACTTGGAAGTCAATGGACTTGGGGTTTTGGACTGCTGCTACTGCAATTTATCTTTGTGACTCAATGTGCTTATTCATATATGCTATGATGTGAGTCTCCACTTTTTGCTAGCTCTTCACAGTATTTTGCCTTTTGGGAGTTGTTGTTGTTGTTGTTGTTTTTTTGTCCTTGCAATTGCTGAGCTGTCAATTCACTTCATTTGATTAATACAAAATTGAAAGTGTGTGAACAGAATGTCAAAAGAAGAAGGAGAAGAAGAAAAGTCTCGATAGCACGAGAATTCAAAGGTGGGCATGTTTTGGCAGAATGCAAGGTGGCCCAAATGCTCTGTTTGTTAAGTTGGCCTGGGTCCAACATTCAAACAAAAACCATGGCAGAAAGACAGGAGTATTATTAGCTAGCTGATGCCTCAAAATGGGTATGCATGTCTGGAAGCAGGGCATCTCAAATGACAAAATGTTGCTGTGTTAGCTTCCCAGGAGTCTCTGCCTGCTGAATATTATAGGTAAAATACTACAATAGATGGGTACATATTCTAGCCAATAAGAGATTTCTTATAATTAGGCAGACATTTAGTGAATTTACTCATCCTGAACCTCAGTTTTCTACATCATAGTAGAGTAAATGATTATAATTATTGCTGCGTACATGATGGATTTTTTTTAGCTTGCTGTTAAAGACGCCTCCAAATGATTTTCAAAGCTAGCAGATATTTTAGTATGCCATAATTTATCTATAGATAGGCTGTCATTATATTAAATATCCCAAGGGTTTTTAAAAAATCGCCTTTCAAAGCCTCCATAATGTTTTCAGAGTACATTTAAAATGCTGAAATGCAAAAATCAAAACAAGACCATAATGCAGACCTGGACTCTCATCTCCCAAATCTGGCTGGGCATAAGGGATGGGGCTATTTGACAAGTTAGATCAGCAGTACCCAACCAGAGTTCCAGGGAACCGTTAGGTGAGAGCTCCCCAGGGCTTATGTGGCCTTTCCCAGAGATTCAGATGGCTGCTGATATCACTAGATGTCACTGGAGCCCCCTTCCCCTGTGGCTCTACAGGCCCAGTCTCTTTCTTTACAGTGGAAACCGGAACTGGCTGGCCAGCCGGCCGGCCCCTATATCTTACTCCCATGCTGACTTCTCTGAATGGAGAATGTTGCCACTTCTGAGGTTCCTAGAGTCTGTGAATTTTTTTTTTTTACACGGGTTCCTCCATGACCAAAAGGTTTTAAAAGGCTGGGTTAGATCTTGAATCCAAGACTTCCTGGCTCACCAGTCACACTCTTCACTGCACACCCCATGCAATTTTGTGGGGTTTGAATATTTCTGGCACAGAAGGACTGGACCGAAGGTTTCAAAGGACTCTGGACTGGGGCTGCTAAGCCCTTGGTCAAGGTAAGGGGTCTCCAGCTCCCCGCTCACATTGCCCACTGCCACAGCAGCAGGACAGAAAAATATGACAGCAGGGTAGTCACTTATCAGAAGAGACACAGGGTAGCTCTAGGAATTGCTAAAAACTCTATCCTTATACTATAGAGTAGCGATCCCCAACCTGTGGGCTGTGGACCACATGTGGTCCTTCGACTAATTGGAGGTGGGCCCCGAAGAATGCCTCCCCCCCCCCCGGCCCTTTACAACACACTTCATTGTTGTGGCATGTCTGTATCTGATTTTGAAGGGATGTTTAAACATTACCATAGCGATCAGAGAGCGTTAGGGCAGTGGTTGAGAGTAGAGGAGTAAACTACCCCCCCAACGGGCCTCAGTAAAAGGCGTTGAGTGGTCCCCGGTGAGTGGTCCCCAGCGTTGAGTGGTCCCCAGTGATAAAAAGGTTGGGGACCACTGCTATAGAGTAGTGGTCCTCAACCCCCAGTCTGGCAGTGGTCCTCAACCCCCAGTCGGCACCGGGCCACAGCTCCTCCTCATCCTCCTCCCCAGCTGCTGCCTCAGGGGCTGCCCTGCCACTCTGTCACCGGCTCACCGTTGCTGGTCTCCAATGGCTGCCATGGCTGGGGCTCCCTCCTGGCATGGCACTGCACAGCTGCTGCTGTCAGCGCCCCACAGAGGGTGGTAGGAAGTCGGGGCGCTGGCGGGAAAGCAAGTGCAGCAGGGGCTCAGGTGGCAGCATTGATGTCCCTCGGCAAAAGACTACCCCCCCCAGGCCTCAGTAAAATTGTCAAGTATTGACTGGTCCCCGGTGATAAAAAGGTTGTATAGAGCTTCTAGAAATTCCTAGGGCTACCTATGTCATTTTTTTGTTTTTTGTTTTTGTTTTTTTACTAGAAGTGGTGTTACACACATACCATCCTTGCCCATAACCCATTTGCCAGTTGCCGGGCCTTGCCCAGCAACCCAACCCAGGGCAGGTGTGGCTAAGCTGGCCTTATATTGTTGAACTGATGGTGACATGCTAGTTCTCAGGTCAGTGTTGCAAGCAACAGGCATTAGCTCAACTGTTGATTCCTCCCGCAAAGGAATCACAAATGCAAGAGAAGGCAATTGGTAATCTGACATCAGTTACTGCTGCTGCTGAGAGGTCTCAACAAAGGGGTTGCCAAGATGTTTGGTCTTCCCTGCATGCTTCTGCCTACCCACTGGGCAGCAAGCCGGATCCTGTCAAATCTCAGAAGCTAAGCAGGGTTGGCTGTGAAAGGTGACCCCAAAGAATACCAGGATCATGATGCAGGGTCAGGCAATGGCAATCTGCTTCCAAATATCTCTTGCCTGGCTGCCAGACAATCTTAGCATCCTAGCTACATTCCACATAGGTTATATGATGATGGATGGATGGATGGATGGATGGATGGATGGATGGATGGATGGATGGATGGATGGATGGATGGATGGATGGATGGATGGATGGATGGATGGATGGATGGATGGATGGATAGATAGATAGATAGATAGATAGATAGATAGATAGATAGATAGATAGATAGATAGATAGATAGATAGATAGATAGATAGATAGATAGATAGATAGATAGATAGATAGATAGATAGATAGAAACACAGACGTGCGGATGGACGGATGGACGGACGGACGGACAGACAGACAGACAGACAGACAGACAGACAGACAGACAGATAGATAATAAGCAAGCAAGCAAGCTCCCCACCAGGACTTTCTTGTTAAGTTAAATCACCAGTTTGCCCCAAGGATAATGAGTAATTTTCCCATTCCCTTCGGCCAAGTCAGTCTTCCTGGAGTTTCATACAAGCTCATAAATTAAACTCATCTGACTGCAAAATATATCCATCTACAGTATTTGGGAGAGGTAATATCATCCAAGGATGCGGTGAAGTTTACTGCACATGGCCTGTTTTGCAGCGAAAAACCTTGCAATCATAAATCCCGTGTAAGACACAGCCCTCGCCTTGAAAGGGTAGCCAACACTATCAATCCCCATCTTATAAATTATACAGTCAAGGGTAGGAATTAGTTCATAAATAAATGCAGAGCTGGAATTAGCCACTTGCAACAGCCCAAAAAGCTACCGAATCAAAACTGGGCACCAGGGCCTTTTTTTAAAGCTGTCTCGCAAAGTGTTCACCATGCCCACATTTAAAAACCTTGAAGAAGACAATGGGTCAAATGGAAAAAAGGTCACCATCTTGGAGATGTACAAAGCCTCTTTTGTAAATCCGTCTCTCATCTTCTGAAACACACAGGCCCATTCCGCACAAGTTAAATGTAGCAGGAATGTGGCAAAATTGTAAACGTTACTAATTTGCAGTTATGCACAATGTCGCACACAATCTGCCACACTCCTGAAACAGACCCGCTAAAAGTGCTTCATTGTAGCACTTCCAGGGAAATCCCCAAAAGTGGATTCACCCTCTGGAAAGCGCTACACTCTTGCAAACAATCTGCAACAGTTTCGAAAAAGCTCTGTGCATTAACCATTGTTGCGGATTCAGCAAAGTCCCTCCCCCTGGCTCTCTCCTCTGAACTTCCAGCGAAACGATCGCCATTTTGTTTTTCTCGGAGTGAGCAGAGAGCAACGAGCCAGCGAGCCTTCATTCACCCAGCGAGGCTTCTCTGGCTGCAGTCCCTCCACAGAGCTGCTTTAAAGCTCCCCTCAAGTCACCAAGCACAACACAGCCCTGTTTGCAAGTTCCCTTTATTTTCAGCCAAAAATCGCGCCCGTGCATGGGGGGGGGGGATTTTTTTTCACTTGGGGGAGCGTGGCAATGATGAATCGGCAGCTCACACGCCAGCTGCCAGCTAGATGGGTCTCTACATTAGGAGGAAGCAAGGAATCAAGGAATCAAGGCATATTCGTTGCAACGTGTGTTTTTCTTTTTTTAAAAAACCTGTTGTTAAAGGGAAAGGGGCTTTTTCGGAGCATGGTAACAACCGCCCATTGGCTGCTCATTTGATTGACGGCCAGGGGCGGGACAAAGCACAGAAAAAATCGCGATTTTTGGCGAGACCGGAAACCTGTAGGAAACGATTGAAACGCTACTGGATTCCACAACAAAGGCAGGTAAGCCTTATGCCGAATTCCACTATTTTAAATTCCGTTATTTCTTTCTGTAATCAATTTGCCACATTGATCCTTGTGTGGAATGGGCCACAATATCCAGGAGATAGAGCCGATTCCCTTTTAAAAGCTACTGATGTCCACAACATAACAGAGAATGCCCAGATGTCTTGCTGACTGGGGAAACCAATATGGAATCTATTCCTAACAGACACTACAAGAAAATGTAACCTTTTAGTGTTTTATGCATTTCTAGTGGAAAGAGCTTAGCACTCTTCCCATCACATATAGAAAGACACTGGCATGTAACCTTCCCCGCCTCATGCAACCCCTTAGCAATAGACTGTGAGTTGGAACTGGCCAGCTTTTTCATTCAATTTCACCCAGTTCCACTCCATACTACAACATTCCTCAGGACCTGTGCATAAACTGGTCCCATAATTCTCAGGACTGCCTTTTATTGTGGCTGGAGATCATCACCACAGATGGTCAAAGGGAAACTCTCATTCCTGTTTCATCAGCAGAAAGCTGACTGGGTCCAACCCCATCCACATGAATACTGCAATGACACAGCAGGGATTTCACATTCTCATTTCCCATACAAGTAGGATACCAGGTAAATCTAAACAACCCACAGAACTGGCTCTGCCCATGTAATTATAAAAGTCACATCAATTCCTTGGCACTGCAAGAAGGGAAACAGCTCAAATTTTTACAAGCAGATCTGTTTCTCACTGGCAAAAATATTCCTGATTTGATACCAAGATTTTATCCAAAATGAAGTCCCAAATGAACATGCGAGTTCTTCCTTAAAATAAAGCATCTGATGTATTTCAAAAGAAGGCTGAAGTTTCTACAATATTGGCATTAGCTAAGACATTCCACAGGCACCTGAGGGCCAGCTTGGTGTAGTGGTCAGGAGTGCAGACTTCTAATCTGGTGGGCCGGGTTTGATTCTGCACTCCCCCTCATGAAACCAGTTGGGTGACCTTGGGCTCACCACAGCACTGATAAAGCCGTTCTGACCGAGCAGTAATCTCAGGGCTCTCTCAGCCTCACCTCCCTCACAGGGTGTCTGTTGTGGGGAGAGGAAAGGGAAGGTGATTGTAAGCTGCTTTGACGCTCCTTTGGGTGAAGTAAAACAGCATATAAGAACCAACTCTTCTTCTTCTTTTTCTTCTTCTTCTTCTTCTTGAATGTCTGTGGTATTTGGAGGCTAGAGAGAAATGAATCAAATCACTTTGGCCAGACTGTAACAAGACATCTTCTCTAATACAACATCATTGGCCCTCTATGGCTTGAATTCTTCCTTTCTTCCTCTTATCCATAACTAGGGGCCTTTTTGGACAGGGATCTTTGTTGCAAATTGTTTGCAAAATGAAAAATCGCCATTTAAAATAGTGGAATTCGTCGTTATGCATACCTGCCTTTGTAGTGGAATCAGTTGCGTTTTTTAGCATTTCCCACAGGCTTCCGGTCTCGGCAGAAATCGCTAGAAAGGAAGCGCTATTGCCAAGCTCGTCCCGCCCCTGGCCATCAAGCAGCCAATGGGCAGCCGTTAGCATGCTCCCAAACAGCCCCTTTCCCTTTAAGGAAGGTTTAAAAAAAAAAAAAAAAAAACAGACCCATTGTAACGAATCTGGGTAGATTCGTTGCAACGGAGAGACCCATCCAGCTGCCTGGGGTGTTTGAGCTGTCGTTTGATCGTATGATCGTTAACACGCTGCCTCAGAGTGAAAAAAAAAAATCCCCCCCCCTCTCACGGGCCCGATTTTCGGCTGAATGGAATGTGTGAAATGTGTGTGCTTAGTGACTGAAGGGGAGGGACTGAAGCCGGGAAGCCTCTGTTTGAGCTGTCATTTGATCGTGGCCACGCTGCCTCCGAGTGGGAAAAAAAAATCCCCCCTCCCCCCCCCCTCACGGGCGCGATTTTCAGCCGAAACAGTGTGAAAAATAAAGGGAAAATACATCAGCAAACGGGCTTCTGCGGGCTTCTTGTGCTTAGTGACTGTAAACAGCTCTGAGGAGGGACTGCAGCCTGGGAAGCCTCACTGGCTAAACGGAGGCTCGCCGGTGCGTTGATCTCCACTCGCTCGGGGAAAAAAAAATGGCGATCGCTTCGCCGGAAGTTTGGAGGACAGGCTCAGGAGGAGGGACTTTGAAGAAACCGCAACAATGGGAACCCACAGGTCTTTTTCGTTACTGTTGCAGATTGGTTGCAGGAGTGTATCGCTTTCCGGAGGGTGAATCCACTTTTTGGGATTCCCCTAAAAGCGCTACAACGAAGCGCTTTTTGCTGATTGGTTTCAGGAGTGTTGCAGATTGTCTACGACGTCGTGCGTTAAGGCAAATTAGTAGCGTTTTCAATTAGCAACCTGTCAGGAATCAGGCTGAGCCCAGCCGGTGGAGTCCCAAGTGAAAGCGCATCAAGAATCCAACAGTCGGTTGCAAATTCCAAAGTAGAGCTTTATTAGGCAAAGTCCACGTTTAGCTAAGCATGCCAAGATCTTCCTAAGCAAAGATCTTGATAATAACAAAGTACAAGTGAAACGGGTGGGGTAGATATAGGGTGCACCAAATAAAGGAGGGGTGCTCAGGGGATTTGGCGGGAGAGTGGTTACAGACGACAAAAGGGGCCCTGTTCCCAGGCTACCAGATGGCCAGGTGCCTTATCGGGGAGATGGCACATTGTTGAGATTTGGCTGTCTCCGCAAGGACACTTACAGTGAGATTGATACAGTTGTTGGGCCTCCTCGCCCGCTGGGAAAAGGAAGGGAGGAAACATCTCAGAGGACAGGTTTATTGCTTTATGGCCTTGGGTTAGAAGAGGCCTGAGAAAGTGAGAATATGCAAGAGCAGTCGGGAACAGGATGGCATGAACCAGGGGGGTCATGACACTCGCCTCCCCTCAAGGCCCCTCCTCACCCCTCGCCCTCAGGCTCCAGCAGCTACGGGGGAAGGGCCCGGCTTATCGGGGAAGCGGGAGTGGAATTTGCGGAGGAGAATCGGGGCGGCGACGTCCTCCGCGTCCACCCATTCATTGTCAGAGTCAGGGAAGCCTTTCCAGGAGACCAAATATTGTAATTGCTTGCGGAAAAAGCGAGAATCGACAATGTCGGATAATTCATAGTGCGTTTCTTCCCCCACCATGACGGGGGGAGGTGGACGGGACTGGGGGTGCCACTTATCGGGTGGAGGAGCCTTTTTGACCAGGCTGACATGAAAAACCGGGTGAACCTTGCGGTAGGTTTTAGGGAGTTCCACCCGCACGGTGACCTCGTTCAGCACTTGGGTCACCTTAAAGGGGCCCACAAACTGGTAGCTCAGCTTCTTACATGGTCGCCTGTTCTTGAGGTGTTTTGTGGAGATGTACACCTCATCCCCCACCGCATATGCGGGGGGGCACTGGCGTTTGCGATCAGCCCACCTCTTGAAATCAGCCCTGGCCTTTTTCAGGGACTCCGTGACCTCCCCCCAGGCCTCTCGCACCCGGGTTGCCCACTCGTCCACCCCAGGCGGGGAGGCGGTGGGATCTCCCGGTGGTTTCACGAGAGTGGGAAAGGGGGGCGAGGCGTAGCCATGAACCACTTCAAAGGGGGCTTTCCCAGTGCTTGAGTGCGGGGCGTTGTTGTAGGCATACTCCGCGAGGGGCAGGAGGGAAACCCAATCGTCCTGATGGTAGTTCAGGAAACAGCGGAGATACTGTTCGAGCACCTGGTTAACCCTCTCGGTCTGACCATTTGTGGCGGGGTGATACGCGGAGCTCAGCCCCCTAGATACTCCCGCCAGGTCCATGAGGGCCCCCCAGAATTTGGCGACGAACTGTGTCAGGAATCAGGCTGAGCCCAGCCGGTGGAGTCCCAAGTGAAAGCGCATCAAGAATCCAACAGTCGGTTGCAAATTCCAAAGTAGAGCTTTATTAGGCAAAGTCCACGTTTAGCTAAGCATGCCAAGATCTTCCTAAGCAAAGATCTTGATAATAACAAAGTACAAGTGAAACGGGTGGGGTAGATATAGGGTGCACCAAATAAAGGAGGGGTGCTCAGGGGATTTGGCGGGAGAGTGGTTACAGACGACAAAAGGGGCCCTGTTCCCAGGCTACCAGATGGCCAGGTGCCTTATCGGGGAGATGGCACATTGTTGAGATTTGGCTGTCTCCGCAAGGACACTTACAGTGAGATTGATACAGTTGTTGGGCCTCCTCGCCCGCTGGGAAAAGGAAGGGAGGAAACATCTCAGAGGACAGGTTTATTGCTTTATGGCCTTGGGTTAGAAGAGGCCTGAGAAAGTGAGAATATGCAAGAGCAGTCGGGAACAGGATGGCATGAACCAGGGGGGTCATGACACAACCATTGTGCTATTTTGAAGCCGTGCAAAAAGCCCCTAGGATTACTACTCAAGACTTGTGGGTGGAAGGAAGGAAGGAAGGAAGGAAGGAAGGAAGGAAGGAAGGAAGGAAGGAAGGAAGGAAGGATATGATGATGATTATGAAGGTGATAGACAGACAGAAAAATAGATTCTTGATTGATTGGTCAATTGATCCCAGTGTTGTCACCATGTTCTACCTAAAGTGAAATTGGAAATTGATTTGGGACTTTCTCCCCAACTTCAACATGGGAGACATTTTGAGAGAAGTCATAACACCTTTGTTAAGATTAGTGAAATTACACAAAGGGACTGGATGCACACACACTTAGAATTAAATTTACGGGTGCCTTGAACTGAAACAGTTATTGTTGAAGTATGCCTAATTTTTTGGTAATGTTACTAATAGAGAGCATTCCCCGGTTTCCCCTCCCTAAGCACAACCATACCAACATATTTGTAGAGGTCATAATGTTGATCATGTCATAAAATACACTCTCCAGGCTGAACTCCCCTGCATGCATGCTCTCTCAGTCTGCTTCCTCATTATGGCACCTCCCCCTTCCCCCCACAGCTGGTGCATTACCATTCCCTTTGAGTCCTGCGGCACTCCTATTTTAGCATCCAGGGACGGATCTAAAGTCAATTGAAGTCAATCGGAATGCATCCACAGGCTTCTGCACTCTTTGAATTAAGCCCTAAAGGGAAAGCAAATGCATTCGGCACAGTGGTCCTTGTAGCATTTAGTTGAAAAGGCAACGGTAAGCATTCTCACCATTCAGAGAGCCTGTTTCAGGTACGTACAGTAGCTGCAAGCTATTGAACAGGTAATCTTTCCCACCTATAAATTGTTAAAAATCAATTGCATCACCACCCGGGGCGGGGGGGGGAGTCAGAAAAAGAACTCTCTCTGAACACGATACAGGTGAAATGTTGAGAACATTACAAAAATACAGGATGTCACATGACAATACATTTAACGCCATGTTCTAGCGTGTTTCCTGGGGTCTAGTTTACATCAACTGGCAGTCCTCACATGCAAACCACTGCAGAAACACCATTCAAGATGCCTTTCCACATCAGTTGCATCAGACATATTGATGTTGCCCTGGAAATTTGTGGAGCTTTCTCCTAGATGAAAAGGTGCTGGTCCCACAACATCACCTGTTACTTCCCCCCTTCCTTTCCCCTCCAAGACAGTACTTGGACTCCTTGCTGAATGCCAGGTGTGATGTACAGATATATTTTAAGTAATCTCTCACTAGCTAGTTTCTGTCCCCACCCCAGGTCTGTCTGGGAGGGGCCTCACGTAGGTCTGGTCTTGTGTGTGTTGATGGCATGGAGTGGAAAGTCCGCATTCGGGGTGGAATGGTGACGGATAAAATCACCAATTATGCATGCTGCAGGCAGCAACCGGGCGCAGAGTCAATGTATGCCGCCGAAAAAGCCACGTTAGCGAGATGTGGAAGAAAGTGGAGCTTCTCGGGACCAGGGCGCAACCAGAATTAGCCACGTGCATAATCGGATACTCTGGGTTTTGCCGCCATTGCGTTCTGACCCGTGCATAAGTGGTTTGCTTTGCTGCTTCCTCCTCCACATTCTCCATGCCGCCGTTTCAGCAGCCGTGCATAATAGGTCTTAGTATTCTCTGTCTATAAGTATTTTCTCCCAGTTGGAAGGAACAAGCAAACCTGTTATTCAAGCCACCAGTGGCTCCTGTCTTCCGGCTCTTGAGCAGAACTGACAGGAGATCTGATAGGTATGCTTACCCCATGTACCACTAGGAATATGTGTAGGGATAAATATACATAGTAGCTGAATATTAAGAATGAGTGGATGAGCTTATTTCCTTTCCCCAGCTTTTCTTCTCCTCTCCATTTCTTTTCATTCCTGATTATAATCTTTGGGTATACACGAGAGTGCAAAGGGAAGCATGTAAGGGTGGAACAGGTCCTGCACAGGAACTTTCTGAGATAAATGCATGTTTTTTGTATGCATGCTGGGCATTTACATTTGCCGTTTGGTATGCCCTGAAGCAGCAAATAAAATAATTTTGTTCTCAAAACAAATTCAAGAACATAATTTACTTTCCACAAGTGAACTCATGCTAACATCTTCATTTTTTAAAAAGAAAACAAAAAATTCCAGCTCAATAGATAATGAATAAACATGCAGCCAATGAGCAAAATAGATGTTAGGCTTTATTAAACTGAACTTGCCAAGTCTGTTTGTAACATAATGGAATGAAAACATAAAGGAAGAACGAACTGTGTAGTCTTATAAAATTCTAATTCTCAGCGTCTTTGCAGTGAAGATACGATTCAGAGAATTGAGACAGGAAGATCTATTAAAATGTTAATATGGCCAATGACTGAATGATAATCACAACTATCTGCTATGTTCACAGTAAGTACTCTGTAAGTTTTTCCCCCCCATGGTGGAGTAAGTTTCCTTGGTGAGGTAAGGGGACACACATGGGCAGTGATTGGTGGACTATACAGGCTTCAGGAAGAGAATAAACAAAACTTGACAGATTATGTATTTAGTGACAGAGTGTCCAAGGAGAATTTTGCATTTCACAAACAATACAGCAAAAAAATAATGATCATCATGAGCGTCAAAATCACCATGATCATAATTATGATGATGATCATAAGATCAAACAACATAATATTTCTCTTAGAATCATAGAATCATAGAATCATAGAGTTGGGACCTCGTGGGTCATCTAGTCCAACCCCCTGTTCTATGCAGGACACTCAAATCCCATTCACTCATCTACTGCAACCAGCCATCCCTTTTTCTTCACAGAATCAGCCTCTCCATCAGATGGCTATCCAGCCTCTGTTTAAAAATTTCCAAAGATGGAGAACCCATCACTTCCTGAGGAAGCCTGTTCCACTGAGAAACCGCTCTAACTGTCAGTTAACGGATGTTTAGATGGAATTTCTTTTGAATTAATTTAATCCCATTCATTCTGGTCTGTCCCTCTGGGGCAAGAGAGAACAATTCTGCTCCATCCTCCATATAGAACCCTTTTAAATACTTGAAGATGGTTATCAAATCCCCTCTCAGTCGTCTCCTCTCCAGGCTAAACAGACCAAGCTCCCCCAACCTTTCTTCATATGTCTTGGTCTCCAAACCCATCACCGTCTTTGTTGGTGGACACATTCCAGTTTGTCAACATCCCTCTTCAACTGGGGCGCCCAAAACTGAACACAGTACTCCAAGTGAGGCCGAGCCAGAGCAAAGCGGTACCATCACCTCCCGTGATCTGGACATTATACTCTGTTTGATACAGCCCCTAATCCCATTTGCCTTTTAGCCACTGAGTCACACTGCTGACATGTTCAATGTATGGTCTACTAAGACTCCTAGATAATTTTCGCACATGCTACTGCCATCTTCATCATCATGTTGATGATCATGACAATCATGATCATGATCTTCAATATCATCATAATCTTAATCATGATTATCATTATGATTTTCATGAAGAGCATGCTGACATTGAGAATATTCATCACGATGGTCATCATCATCTGATCGTGATCATCAACATTATGATGATATTGATGACCCTGATGATGATCATGAGATTATGAGGACAATAATAATTATGATGATCATCATCCTAATATTGATCATCATCATGGTCATCAACATCATCTGATTATCAGAATCATCATCATCAGATGATTGTCAAATGTGTTGTCTGTCCAAACCACATTAGTGAACTTTGAGAATTCATGTTTGCCACTTAACCAGTGGCTGTTTGGCAATCTTATTATAGCTTGGGAACTCAACATCTCCAAGATAAATTAGTATAATTCCCCTACAGCTTTATTTTTGTTCTCTGTAAGAGGGAGTTTTTTTTCCTCTTAAAAAGTACTTGACACATTCCTTCACTCTGAAATTCATGGATTCTCCCACTGAAAACTTTTGCTGTGTTTTTTTGAAAACCCTGTTGCTTTCTTCAATAGTCTCAAGAGGCCTCAAAACTTCTTTCATATTGTGCCAAAGTAGGAATCGCCAAAATCATCTCAATGGTCCAGTTTGGAAGAAATTTGATTGCAACTTCAAAAATTCTGCCACCTACATATTATAATTAACCCTTCCCCAAAACCTTTGTATTTTGGAAATATTTCTCTAAAAAATACAGAACATTTTCTGAGGTATGATATGAAAGTTAAACATTATTGTTTGATTTTTTTAAAATCAAAAGGAACTGAAGTTCTCCAGTGGGCCTCTCATGGAAAATCTAGAAAGATCATCTTTTCTGTTTTCACATCTTTTATGTGCAAGTCTTCTTTGAAATTACTTTTTAAAAACACTTTTGTGAAGAAAAGTGTCAGAAACCCACAGAGGCTGCCTAATAATTCCCCTCCCCATTAATGTGCTGTACAGAAGTATCACACCCTACTAATTAGATAAGAAAATATTGAAAGAAGATGTTTCAAAGGTCAGAATCAAGGAGGGGGAAAAAACCCTGCCTCAAAAAAGCAGGATGAAAGCATTACAGAAACCAGGAAAAGAGAAGGCCAAAACCCGCATGTTTGATTCTCACACAAGAGCTAACAACAGGCCAAGTTAGTAATACGCTTTAGAATGAGAAGGCATGAAGTGGTAGAATCCTGAGATGGCAAGATGTGGATGTGAATAACAGTGCTATCACATGTAAATAACTCTTGTCATTTTTTAAAGTTAGTTGATCAGAGAGACAAGTAGTTAACACTGTCAACTTTGCTTCACCAACATCAACATGGAGTCTGGAGTTCTCAGGAAATAATAACTGCTCTAGGGAGGGAGAGGCTATGAAAGTCTCCAAAAAAGGCCAGGTAGGTGGAGGGTCTGGAGTGTGCTTACAATCCTAGCTGGGGTTACATTGGCTCTGGGTGAAATTAGGACAATGAATCTTAGTAATTCTTGGGCCCTTGATGAGGCTCCAGAATCACTGCCATTCCCCACACTAGGGTTCCTTCACACCAGCTGTATCTGCCAGTGTCACCCCCAACAGATCTAAGTAAGTGGCAGACTTTGCCATGTGCAAAGTCATGTGCAAGGTGTGCAGGAGCCACCAGCTGGCTGCCTAATTCCCAAATGGGGACAAGCAGTGGCCACAGTGAGGCAGGCCATCCAAGCGCCAGATGAGGAGGGCATGAGTGGCCACCACCAAGCCAGCTGCCTGGCCCTCATCCGAAACAAGAATAGTGACAGCCAAGGCCCAAGCATTAGAAACGATAGTCATTGATAGCTGTCTCAGTTCCCAATGATCAATGCTTCTGTACCTGTGGAACCTTAGTTGTGGAAGATCTTCCATACTACATTTTAATTTGCCTGTTGAATACAGAACCGACTGCCAAATTTCTTGCTAACTTACTAAATGGTCAATCTGATCACGAAAAATTAATGTTCTTGTTATCAGATGCCAGTTCCTTTGTTACCAACAGATTGCTATTGTTTGCCCTTGTGGCCAAGAAAATGAGGGCTAAAGACCTTCTAAAGAGAGCAAATACCTGGGATAACTGCAGGTGGACTTTTACAATTTGGAAGTGTTTTTTTTTTTTTTTAATTTGATCAGTAAATATAATCTGCTTATTTTATTACTTTGTTCTGAAATTTCAAAACTGTACTGGCTACATGCAATTAAACTGGCAATGAATTCTGTATTCAGCCAAGGAGAGGCATGAGTGACTGCCACCAAATCAATTGCCCGAGAGCCACAAGATGTGGACAAAAGCAGCTGTTGCTGGAAGCAGGCAGCTAGAATACTAAATGAGGTAGATATGAGCAATAATAGTGACCACCAGGAGGGTGGGGCAGCTGCCCTTGGGGAGATGTTGGCCCTGTGTGAAATGGCAGACTCTTCACCTTGCATGAGATGACTCTTCTGACTTCATCTGGGCTGCCCCACTCCAGACAAGGCTGTCCTCATCTCATGAAGGTTTGGCCCATGCAGGTACATAATGGCCCTCCCCAAAGCAAATTCATCTGTAGCTTCTCCCAACAGCCAATCCTTCTTCCACTGGCAGAGCATGGGGGGGGGAGGATTTGGAGGGGACTAGGCCCCCTTTCTGGGCCTTGTCACTTTCTGTTGAACAGATCAGTTCCTGAAGGAAATCACCACTCCAGACTGGGTCTATATGGCATTGCATCCTTACCAAGCCCCCCACCCTCTCCCATCTCTGCCCCTTCCAGACAATGCCCTGGATAGCCGGGGATTTTCGAAGCCCTAAGTGTATTCTGTGCTGTGCTAGTTTTCTATCTGTAAGATATTTTCCTTCCACGAGAAGACATTTCAAAACAGTATTCTCCACCTGCAGTCTGAAGTGTGATAGTTCACTGGGCCACCTTGGGATCCCACTGTAGCAATCTCCTGGGGTTTTGTAAATCCCCCCCATTCTCCAAGCAGCTCAGAGCTGGTTATGTGATTCTCCCTTCCATTTTATTCTCACAGTACACCTGTGAGATAAGATTTGGCTTAGAGGAAGAGTAGCTTAAGGTCACCCAACGAGCTTCATGTCTGGGTAGGGATTTTCAGCTGGCTCTTCTAGAATATTATTTAGTTGCATATATATATTTCTGGTCTCAAAGAGGACCTTGCAGGTTGCTTGTGTTCGGGGGTGTGGGGGGCACAGAGAAAAGATCAGTACTAATGTATAAGAAGTCCACAATTGTGCTGAATCCACAACAATAATAACCTTTAAAATCGGAAATCAATCAGACGGCACTCTTAGAGCTGTAGCAGGCAGACAATTTGTGTTCCAGGCCAAGGATACATTCAGATATAACATTTGTAGAAATAACTTCCACATTCCTCTGCAGACTCAAGAATAGGATTTAACTCTTTGGTAGTATTTTCCACAAGCATTGGTGCTCTCTCTAAGGTTTTGCCCACCTGTTCTGCCTGGGTTGAAATGTCAGTTTAACTCTTCCCCCCTCCCAGACTAGTGAGACAAAAGAGAAATAAAGGAATAAGAGATTAGATATTAAGTCTAGAAGAGCTGTCCTACTTTTGATTTAAAAAAAAAGAACCCTGCTACAGACAGATGAATAAAACCACCGTAGCTTCAAACAATAAGGAAAGAAGCGTCATGCTAAAAGAACACAAGACGTTGTATATCTCAGGGGAACTCTTATATGGGTTCTTTGGTAATATATGACAGTTTTAATTTCAGTTTACAGTTCTTCAGCCTAAGAAGAACTGAGGTAAACAACAATAAGTAGACTAAAAAGGTATTCTTTTTATAAGAGACGGTGGGATGAGTTTGTTATTTGACCATTATTCCGAAGTCTCCAAGGACTCTTTAGATCTCTAGACAATCTGTGGTTTGTTAAGGGGCTGAAATATTTTAATTTGAAGAAGATTAGAGCACCTGTAATTCTCGGGGGAACTTCTGCCTTTCAGATAACATTGTTTCACACTATAGAGGTTTTCAACACTAGCAGAGAGTTTTTAGATTTGGTATGCAAATTTGATTCTGAATTTTAATATTCCGTGGCCTTCTTGAACCATGAGGTTCTAGAACAGATCCAACATGGTAAAAGCAAAACACGAATGCATAATGAAATGCTGCATAATAAATACTCCAGTGCTAAGTTTAGAGAAGTGAATGTTGAATGATTTTGTCCGCGCTCTCCTGTTACATATCAAGTCCCATATAGAACAGCTGTATGTAGAACCTCTTTCTCTTCCTTGGATTTTCTCAAAATGCCACCTCTTCCATGAACCCTGAATCAAAGCTCAGGGATAATGGCATTTGTCAACATTCATTTGGACTGAACTTCCCAGTCCCTATGAGTGATAAGAGCCTCTTGTGGCGCAGAGTGGTAAGGCAGCAGGCATGCTGTCTGAAAGCTCTGCCCATGAGGCTGGGAGTTCAATCCCAGCAGCCGGCTCAAGGTTGACTCAGCCTTCCATCCTTCCGAGGTTGGTAAAATGAGGACCCAGCTTGCTGGGGGGTAAACGGTAATAACTGGGGCATTGGCAAACCACCCTGTATTGAGTCTGCCATGAAAACGCTGGAGGGCATCACCCCAAGGGTCAGACATGACCCGGTGCTTGCACAGGGGATGCCTTTACCTTTTATTAGCAAAACTACTATGTCAAAATTCAAAAATCCTTGTTATAAATATCTGGCCTACAACAGTGGATTCATTCAGAGGGCTTGACGTATTCATTAGTCTGCCAACAAGTGGCTTTTCTGTATACTTTTCTGTATACTACGACACAGGAATCCAGATGGGATGCAGTGCAACCCTTGGAATGGAATTCCCTGCTCATCCTGGGGCTCTCCTATGTCACTTCCTGTTTTTCCTGGAAGTAACGTATCAGCACACAAAAGGCCAACTTAAAAAAACAAAAACTTTGGGTACTTTCCTACGGACTAAATAATGCACTTTCAATCCACTTTCAATGCATTCTGGCACTGTATTTTACTGTGTGGGATGGCAAAATCCACTAGCAAACGGTCACCAGTGTGGATTGAAACTGCATTCTTGGACCTTTCAAGTCCTAAATGGCAGAGCTTCCACCATAGGATCACAACACAAGGGAGATGACCTAGACCACAGTGTCCTGTTCCCAGGTAGGAGATCTTGAGAACTGATGGCTTATTTATGTAATACAGCTTCTCTAAACTTTTTTTTACCATTGAGAATCCCCTGAAATATTCTTCAGGCTTCAAGAAACCCCAGACATGGTGTGATCATGCAGAATCATGCGTCAAAGAATTGAGGCTTTTGAACTCTGGTGCTGAAGAAGTCTCTTGCGAGTCCCTTGGACTGCAAGGCAAACAAACCGGTCAGTCCTAGAAGAGATCAGCCCTGACTGCTCCTTAGAAGGCCAGATCCTGAAGATGAAACTCAAATACTTTGGCCACCTCATGAGAAGGAAGGACTCTCTAGAGAAGAGCCTAATGCTGGGAGCGTATGAGGACAAAAGAAGAAGGGGACGACAGAGAATGAGGTGGATGGATGGAGTCACTGAAGCAGTAGGTGCAAGCTTAAATGGCCTCCGGGGAATGGTAGAGGACAGGAAGGCCTGGAGGATCATTGTCCATGGGGTCGTGATGGGTCGGACACGACTTCGCACCTAACAATTTGGGAAACCATTCCAGGGCCATCAAGAAACACCAGGGTTTCACAAAACCCTATTTTGTTAGGTTAAAATATGCATAAGGAAATACATGGTACTGAAGTACACTGAATGATTATTCTTCCTCCCTATTTAAAGTACATATGAGCTAGAAACTCAACCCTTTCCAACAAAACAGTGGGGATTGATGGAGATGCTTCACCTAACCTTGTGAAGCATACTGTAATTTCCTTTTCCCTCCTGTTCATCTCCCCTCAAGCCACAGATCAAGTTTTCATGCCAACTTTGGAGAGTTAGGTCTTCAGCATTTTATCTTGGAATAAGTTTGTAAAGACAAAATCTTCTTTCCCTTCCGGATCACGCTTTGTTCTTTCTTGCGGGTGTCTCCTACGGAATAACTGGAAACATTTTCCCACAGTTAACCTCAATATGTCTGCTGTGAAGAGGCTTTAGGAATTAATAAAGATATGTTCACAGCATGTGAAGACTTAAACTTAGGCAGTAAAGACCCCAAACCTCAGAAGCGAGCTGAAGGGCAATGGGCTTCCCCCCTTCCTCAAATGAGCCAGAAAAGCCATGCTTAATCCTGTACGGTTAGGATTTTCTATTCTCCTCTCTAACAAAAACACTTCTTATCTCTCAAAATGAAAATAGTTTGCCAAGAATGAGCAAAAAATGTGCCATTATGAAATAATGGGAATAATCTGCAATGGGAACATCTAGTGTTGCCAACGACAGTTTAGGAAATTCGGATGGATTGGGGCAGAGCCTGTGAAAGACAGGGTTTGTAGGGGAATTCAGTAGTGCCTAGCATCCAGGGCAGAGTCTGCACTTACTTTGTTTATTCCATTGTCAATCCTGTTGAATTTAGATCACTTTGAACTCGGGTCTTCCTCTCCTCCCTCCCCATTGAAACAGGAAAGTCTTCTGCACGTGGTTAGGGAGGCTCAGAAGGGGCGGGGGGAGGCAAGCCTCTTTCTTTCTTTTCTTCAAGGGGGGGGGGAAGAGGAGCCAGGCAGGGAGCCTCTTTCTTTTCTTGGAGGGGAGGGGGAGAGGATCAAAAAGGCAGAGGAGGGAGGAAAAATCCAGGACCGACAGAAGTTGAGAGAAATTAGCGGTTTCTCCTTTAAGGCAAGCATGTCACATGACCAGGTGTAGCCTATCAGAGGTTCTCTACCACAGAGCTTTCTTTCCCAAATGGATATTCAGGATTAAAAGCACTCTAAGATATTGCACAATAAAGGTAGGGTCACTCCGGATCAATCCTTCTTGCTGCAGAAGGAAAATTTAAATCGCCCCAAATCCAAACAAATGGTCTATAGCAGTGGTCCCCAATCCCCGGTCCGGAGACCGGGACCAGTCCGTGGATCAGTCGGTACCGGGCCGCAGCTCCTCCTCGTCTTCCTTCCCAGCTGCTGCCTCAGTGGCTGCCCTGCCACTCAGCCGCCGGTTCACCTTTGGTGGTCTCCAGCGGCTGCCATGGCTGGGGCTCCCCCTCGGTGTGGCACTGCGCAGCTGCTGTGGGCAGCGGGAAGTCAGGGGAGGCGGTGGGAAAGCAAGTGGAGCAGGGGCTCAGGTGGCGGCAACGTTCCTCAGCAAAAGACTAGCTACACCCCCGGGCCTCAGTAAAATAGTCAAACGTTTACCGGTCCCTGGTGATAAAATCATTGGGGACCACTGGTCTATAGTATGCTGCCCTGAGACGGCTGAGAGGGGTATTCCTATAAATTTAATAAATCAAAATTAGATGACAGCTTATTCCTAGGTGCCTGTCCCATTCTGCAGCGCTGGGACTGTTATGGATTGTTGAATACAAGTGTATCGATGCTATTCTTTCAATGGGATGATGGATTCTTTTAACCTTTTGTGCTCCATCACTTCACTAACTTTGTACTTCCTACTACAGGCAGTATAATTATAGAAATGGTGCTAAAGAATGGCTTTTTCATAACCATCGTTTTAATCTTTTAATCGAGGCCCTCTTCCTTTGCAATCTCATTATGTTCCCTGATGCTCAGGTAAATTAGAGGAATCAAATTCAGGAAGTGTAAAATAAGTGCTTGAAGGGGGATTCAGAAGGAAACGTTTCTCTTCGATGGTCTTTGCGACAACCTCTGTGTGGGTTTCTTAATTAGCCTCCCTTTAAGGTTTCCACGAATGCAAATGCAGTCTAGTATCAGTGATAGTCTTCGAGAGGCATGTTAGGTGTTTATGCTGAAGAATCTACAAAGTGAAGTTTGTATAGTGTGGCTTGGTACAGCTGGTGACCAAACAAACTCATGGCAGTCCAGCAGGCACATCTTATGGCCCAGGCGGTGCTTGAAATAGAAATCATGGGTCTGCAGGCTTCCGAATGCAGAGGTTTGCTGAGCCCCCAAAATCAACAGTACTGACCAGCGGTGATTGCTCCAACGATGAACGTCATACAAGCACATTCTTGTGGATCGAACGGTACCTTGAGCACCAGGTCCACCGCATGCATGCACACGGCTCTGCTTCCCAACTATATTCTGCACAAGCACACCATTTCTGGGGTTTCTGGAAGCCTGATGGATGTTACAGGGTTGAAATCTTGAGAAAGGCTGCTGTGATGGGATACATGCCAGCACTGCCCCTAAGCCCTTCCCCTGGCCAAATCCCTGGACAGTCCTGCATGCACAAGAATCAATGGGCAGAAATCAGACATTAAAAATGGAAACACACAAAAGACAGTGGAGGGCTATTTCCACCATATGCCCAGTACAGTCAATGAGAGATTTAAAGACTGCAGTGCATGAACAGAGAATTTCCAAAGGAAGTCTCCAGTGGAATCCAGAGAGAAGGTGTGGAGCTGGAATTTAGATTTCTTTATAAAAGAAAAAAAAGCCCACTATTAACTAGCTACCTTTGTGACTTACGGCAGGTGTAGTCAACCTGAGGTCATCCAGATGTCCATGGACTACAATTCCCATGAGCCCCTGCCAGCGTTCGCTGGACATCTGGAGGGCCGCAGTTTGACTACCCCTGCGCTACATCAAGCTGGTTCTCCTATTAACACCCTGCAAATCTCCTGCTAACACCCTGAAGGGGGATTCAGATAGCTAAGAAGTATATAATGGCCGTTTACAAGCTCGGTGCTACATGGCGTTCACCAGTTCATAATCTGTGATCACAAGATTAGAGATTGTCTATAGCAGGGGTGGACAAATTGTGGTATTCCAGATGTTTATGGACTACAATTCCCATGGACCTAGCTGGCTAGGACTGGCAGATTAGAAATAAAATCATAAATGTCTGCCAGCTATTTCAGCCTAACAGGTCAGCCGCAGTCCCATACTGCTCAGCCGTTAAGTTTAAAGAGCCGTGGGTTTAAGGAGCCCAAACAGCTGAACCAGACCAAACAAAGTTTCAATAAATGTTCAGGGAAGGTGCCTTCCTCAAACATTGATGATGAGGCTCTGAACCAGGCCAGTTTGTGGAGAACGGGATGCCTCTCCCTGAGTTGTAGCAAGCTTGCAACATGTAATTTGTCTAGAGCAGGGGTAGTCAAACTGCGGCCCTCCAGATGTCCATGGACTACAATTCCCAGGAGCCCCCTGCCAGCGTTCGCTGGCAGGGGGCTCCTGGGAATTGTAGTCCATGGACATCTGGAGAGCCGCAGTTTGACTACCCCTGCTCTAGGAAGTCTAATATCCATAGAGTTGTAGAGAATATCATGAGCACAAGGTCCCTGCCCTGGGAGCACTGCCTTTAGATACACAACACAGTCAAAATGCAGCCTGCATGCCACAGCCTCCCAAATAACCTGTGCAAAAGCTCGCAATGAGGACTGTCACATAAAGCCTACCAAACACGCAAGGATCTGAGTTAATTAGCAGCTCAATTCTAAATTGGCACTGAATTGGCCTCTGAGTGTCGCTCAGGCACAGAGTTCATTACGAATTATGACTATTAAGGAAATTGTATTCATTCAGACTCACAGTGTCACGAGCCGTATGTCTGTCAAGGGCTCCCGCCCGGAACAAAAGGCTATATTCTTGTTTCTAGGAGAAAAATAGGCCTTGGCAACTGATGTCAGGGAGTGACAACACAGTCAATGAAGAATGCTTATTAGAATTCTGGCAACTTCTCCTGCTTGTCCTCGGATACAACAGAGTTCCTGGGCCTGAGCTCTAAAGCAGCGACTTCATCGTCACCCGACTCCGGGGTCACCTAGTCACCGGGAAATTAATCACAGTTGTGTCAGTAACAGAGGAGGCTGCTCTCAGGCTGCTGAAACCATCAGGATTTCACACCACCTCATCTCAGCCTTCATTTGAAACAAAAAATGCACATCCAAAATTAATCTCACAACTCTCTCAGCTGCAAACACCTCCCCGGTTGCTTTAAGATGCAAGAAGCCAAACAAACAAGCAACCCCCACCTGATCTTGTAACAGACAAAGGCTATTTAAATGGTAACAGTAAAACAACAACGCTGGTTAAATAGAAGAAGAAGAAGAAGAAGAAGAGTTGGTTCTTATATGCCGCTTTTCCCTACCCGAAGGAGGCTCAAAGCGGCTGACAGTCACCTTCCCTTTCCTCTCCCCACAACAGACACCCTGTGGGGTGGGTGAGGCTGAGAGAGCCCTGATATCACTGCCCGGTCAGAACAGTTTTATCAGTGCCGTGGCGAGCCCAAGGTCACCCAGCTGGCTGCATGTGGGGGAGCGCAGAATCGAACCCGGCATGCCAGATTAGAAATCCGCACTCCTAACCACTACACCAAACTGGCTCTCCAGTAGAGTCCAGTAGCACCTTTAAGACCAACAAAGATTTATTCAAGATGTGAGCTTTTGAGTGCAAGTGCTCTTCCTCAGACTAAATGAACAACTATCATAACTGTGGAGATATAAAGCAAGTTGTTATCAAGGTCTCTCTCATTCCTACATTTTGTATTTTTGAAACAGAACATTTCCTGCATATGGCAAACTAGCGTGTCAGGTGGAAAGCTGGGCTATAATCCTGCAGCCTGACATTATTATTATTATCTTTCCATATCCAGGGAACTCATTTAACATGGAGAAGCATTCAACAATAGGACTTTTGGTCTAGAGCAGGGGTAGTCAAACTGCGGCCCTCCAGATGTCCATGGACTACAATTCCCAGGAGCCCCCTGCCAGCGTTCGCTGGCAGGGGGCTCCTAGGAATTGTAGTCCATGGACATCTGGAGGGCCACAGTTTGACTACCCCTGCTCTAGAGTTTGAAGCAGTCCTTTCCAGGAAGGGGGAAGAACTACACTATGCAACATGGTAAAGCTGAAGAAGATGTTTAGAGTTAACACAGTTTGTCACCCATGTGACTTCTGGAAACAATAAAGATCTAACATCTGAGCTATACATGCCTTGTTCAAACATATGATGTTTTCTTTGCATGGCTGTGAGTTGTTTTATTGAGGATTTCTGCTTGTTGAGCCCTGGATTAGGCTGTCATCTCATGGAGCCGGAAAACAATACTGATTTTATAACACTCTGCCCTCCAGGGGTTGTACATAACCAAGTAACAAGACCTTTCCATTTCATTCAGAAGGCTTTGATGCATGGTGGAAACATTTTCCTTTTTTGTTGTTGTTGTTGTCATTACAATCAAGAGCGGAGGACGTGACAGGAAGCCAAAAGACAGCGCACAAGGATGTCACTGTGTTCACCAGGGGAGGCTAGCAACCATTTCAACCCATTGAGTCATGGGTTGAACCCATTGAGCCATGCCCATGCAGACAGACAACTGCAGCTGGCGTGCTTAGGTGGTAACCTTGTGCCACTCATCTGGGAATTAGCCCCACTAAACTTAGGACAATGCTTTGAGTACTACTACTGGAACTCATATCTGAAAATTTGTCCATCTCTAATGGAAGCAACGTACTAATAAGGACCATCTAGATGGCACAGATCCCCTTTTGCCATGGTTGATTAAATAACAGTTTCCTGTTCCTTAGAACAGTTTCCTGGGAGGAAGTCCCATTGAAAAGACTTAAGAAAGGATTTGGGGTAGACCTGTTTCAGGTCTCTATCTGAATCACAAAAGACCTTTCCATCCCACCTACAATACAGTATCAAACAGTATCAATCACATGCTATCGTGGAGAAGCAACCAAACCACACCGGTAACATGAGAATCACCAGTTCATCCTCCTATTCTACCAGGGTGGTGTTGTTTAGCAGCAACAGCCTCTGATCTGGAGACCCAAGTTTGATTCCCCATTCCTCCACATGTAGTGAGCTGGGTGAACTTGGACTAGCCACATTTCTCTTTCAGAGCTCTCTTAGCTGCACCTTCCTCACAGGGTGTCTGTTGTGGGGATCGGAAGGGAAAGGCAATCGTAAGCCACTCTGAAACTCCCTTGGGTCGAGAAAAGTGGGATACAATAAACAGCTCTTCTCCACATTGGGCAGGGATTCCCAGGACGATGGCAATTCCAGCTCTCTGAGGTTCCTTCAACAGCAAACCAGAAGAAACAGCCACTGTCTGCAAAGCCTGCTTGTGAACCTCTGCAGCTACCTGGCTGGTTGCTCTTTGAGGCAGAAGGCTGGAGTGCAGGACAGACTTCCTTCTTCTCTCCCAAGGCAATTTTGCATCCTCAAGTGAAGCACCAGAAACAGCAGCTCTCGTCACACAGTTGTCACCTTCCGCTGAAAAGCCCTTGCAAGTTCATCTCTTTCCCTAGTCAAACTGAAAACTCTCATTATCGTTATCTGTTAATTAACCTATAAACACGAATATTCCAAGTATTTGCTGTGAGGGTCTCTTGCTGTGAGGGTGGAAAAAAGTATGTTTACTGCGCCCTTGGTTTGAACTGTTTAACCGTTTGAACCAGCACATGTAACTCTCGAAGTCTCTCGAGCTTTCGGTAAAGCCAAGATTGTACCTTTGGAGTCGTTGAGCCGCCCCTACATCCTGCCCGGACAGAAGAAAATCCATACCTTCTCACAAACACCAACATCATAAATGGGCTGGTGAGACAAGATTAAACTATATAATTTATGTATTATCTCTGCCGATACAGGGACCTTTCTGAAATGCTTATTGATCTTTCTGAAATGCTTATTAAGTGGACTTCATTGCTTATAAATTACACCTTTAGCTGTTTTGTCGACAGTCTTCTCATTGCTCTCCCTACGACCAAGAAACTAGATATTTATGCAGAAGCCCATAAACAGTGCTTGGACCTGCAAAAATAAATTCTCATCGCTGGGCGATGGAGGGCAATTTTGGACATGACAACTCTCAAGGAAGGAGTGACATTTCACATCGTTTTCTCCCCTGATTTCTAGAGTCAATGAAAATGAAGATGCGTGTCACAAGTCGGCAGTGAGATAATATCTCCAGCTGTGAGCCGAGTTAATCTACTGTGCGATAAACAACTCTTTATCATAAAAAGTGGAGAATAGGAGTGTGGGTTGCCAAGTCCACTGGGCTGGGTTGAGGTCCCCCCACTCTTTGGATACACTTAGCCCCCCCCCCTCCAACTTACCACAAACCATACAAATGCAGCATTCTAATGTGATATGCTGACATCATCCGGAAGTGATGCTGACATGTCGTGGTGATTGGGGGAGTGATACTCTGTTTTTTTGGGCAAAACTCTATGGTTAGAAGCAAATTCTACCACAGAGTTTTGCCTCAAAGCCAGAGTGCTCTCCCCAATGTCTCCAACTTTTCAGCATCACTGGTAGGTGGCACTGGCATGTTGTGTCACTCCTGGAATGCTCTTTACATCCCCTGCCACCAGCAACGCCAATTGATCTAGCAACCGTATTTGGAACCTTAGAACTAAGTGGAGGAAATGTACCTCCTTATCCTTATCCATTGTTGTTCCTTTATATATTTGTGAAACAGCCTGGGGCGGGGGGAGTGAGACGTGTCCGGCTGTCCAAGTTGGAATAGGGCCAATCAGGGTGCAGCCAGCTTTGTCCTGATTGGCCCTGCCCCTGCAGCTCCCGCCCTCCATCCCTGGACTCTAGCCACTTTGCTCCCAGATGCCCCAGTGCCTGGAGCCAGCAGCAGATAAAGGGAGAGGGCCCTGGGCAAAGGGTTGTGGTGGAGGGCCTCTTGGCCTGTTAGACTGAGCCTGTTACTGAGGGCCTCCTGGCCTGCTGAAAGTCAGTTAAGGAGCTCTGTCCCGGCCCTGCTAATGAGCTGCCCAGCCCCCGCCTGCCCCCACTTGATCTGGCTGTGAGCTGCGGCCCAAAGCCACCTTAAGCTGCCTGGCTGGGGGCCAGGGGAGGTGACTCTTTCAAGGCCCATTCTTAGGAACGGGCTTTGAAGCTAGTTACACATAAAATGTACTCTGCAGTGGGGAGGAACTTTAGAGTACACCTATGAAAGCATGTCTACCCTAATTTGGCATCCTATAAGTATTGCCTATTATTATCCGCAAGTACACATCAGTGTCCCTACTCTCATGAATGATAATGGAGCAGATCTGAATAGCTGCTGTATCATTTATGTGTGTTTGGTTTCAATGAGTTGGATCCAACCAGCTTTTTGGCTGGGGAGGGAGGGGTAAGGAGTTCCCGTTTGGTGCAGTGGTTAGGAGTGCGGACTTCTAATCTGGCATGCCAGGTTCGAATCTGCGCTCCCCCACATGCAACCAGCTGGGTGACCTTGGGCTCGCCACGGCACTGATAAAACTGTTCTGACCGAGCAGTGATATCAGGGCTCTCTCAGCCTCACCCACCCCACAGGGTGTCTGTTGTGGGGAGAGGAATGGGAAGGCCACTTTGAGACTCCTTTGGGTAGGGAAAAGCAGCATATAAGAACCAACTCTTCTTCTTCTTCCTCTTTGAACATTCAAAATGGCTATGCTGACAATCATGAAATCTGCACCCACAAGCAATATAGGATGGATGCTTCAATAAGCAGGGGAATTGGGTGAAGTTGCATGAGAAAGCTGGCTGGATCCAACCCCTTATGAACAGCCTGTGCAAAGAATTAGAAGAGCTGAGGTTTTGTTCCCCACTATGTACTACCCAAAGGAGTTTCAAAGCAGCTTACAATCACCTACCCTTCTCCAGATTAGAGACTGCCGCTCTTAACCACTACACCATTAACCCTCAAGCTGTCCTTATTATTTGGGTCCTTTGATAACATCTGCAAACTTGTTAGCTGATCAAGACAATCATCCTCATTAGGGACATATCAACGTTCATGGCAGCCATGATCAAAAGAAGAATCCTAGTAGGAACCTTGAATTGTTGTTAACAATCACTGCCACCAAAAAAAAAAAAAAACACGCCTTTGTTCATGTACTAGCATATATAAAACATAAAGTACGTGAAAAAATAGTTAGAACCTCTCTAGGGTGAGATAACCTTAAGGAATGGGAGCTGGCTGAGGTTTATAAGCATCTGTAGCAAAATGTGATAAAAGAAAGAGTTAGGTATACTCACCGACCATATTTAATGCCCGAATTATGACAGAAGATCAATCATTTAAATTCCCTCACTGTATCTAGAGCAAATGCGGTGTCATGGAGAGTTATTTCACTGAAGGTGTTTAGAACTGACCTTATTCCGATGCTGTTAAAAGCAGACTCAGGGATTAGAAAGAATAAATCTCAGGCTCTGTTTAGAATTCCAAGACAAATCGCAATGTGGCTGGCTATTCAATGTACCAAGCAATCGCTTCTCATATAAATGTATGACTTTTAAACAACAGTTTACTCAACTGCTCTAGAAATGATCTTCTTGGCAGCTAAATGTCACACTCCCGTCATTCAAAGGCAACTAAGCTGAGGTACACACGGCCAGGAAACCATTAGAACAGCTAAGCTCATAGAAATCAATTGTCAGACGCACAGGAAACTCACAACAAAACTTATTCAAAAGAAAATAGTTTTATTGATTAGCACTATACGCATTGGACTGAAAGTCAAATCTGACTCGAAGCCAGATTTGCCTCAGCTTATCAATACATTTCTCCCGCCCAAAACTTGACAGTTCCCAAGGAGGGGGGTTAGTGAGAAAAGACATATGTGAAACAACAACAGGATTCCAAACTCCCATCCTTGAGAGAATTGACAACAACCCTGTGTGCCCATAACAAGATAAGGTTAGAATAACATCACTATTCTATTTTATTGCTACAAACTACAAGGCCGGGGCTAGCAGGCGCCAGGTTCAATTAAGCAGTATAACTGACATGGAGGAACTCAGGCTAATTTATGACAGAGATTCTACAATCCTGACATCCCTCCGCATTAAAACTAACTTCACTCCTCCATCTAGCCGGCATCTACCGGGCGAGGACAATCCGGGAATGCTCGATGGAAAGCCCGGAGGAGGCGGGGTGCCTTCACATTCCTTGCCTCCACCCACTCTTTGTCCCCCGAGGGGAAATCTTTCCAATCGACCAGATATTGAAGGCGACCCTTGTGCAAACGAGAGTCTAAAATTTGGTTGACTTCATAGTGGGTGTCTTTATCGATGAAAATTGGCACAGGCTGGTCTGGAGGAGGGTGCCACTCGTCAGGGACCGGAGCTCTCCGCAGCAGGCTGGAATGAAAAACCGGATGCACATTCCTATAAGTCTTTGGTAAAGCTAGCTCAACAGTCACAGTATTAATCAGTTTTATCACTTTAAATGGCCCCACGTATTTAGGGCCAAGTTTCTTTGACTTCTGTTGGCACCTCAGGTTCTTAGTAGACAAATAGGCCAGGTCTCCTACTTTCCAGTCAGGTGCAGGGACTCTTTTCTTATCCGCTTGAGCTTTATAGGCTTGTTTTGCCTCCTTGAGGCTAGCTACAATTTCTGGCCAACCTGTACTGATGGTGGCTGCCCATTTATTTATGTCAGGAGCCTCAGTGGAGTGGAGCTCCCAGGTGGGGGCTGTTGCTAAATCAGTCCCATACACTACTTTGAAAGGTGATACCCCAGTTGAGGCGTGAACCCCATTGTTGTAGGCAAATTCAGCCATCGGTAATAAAGAGACCCAATTGTCCTGCTGGTGATTGATGAAACAACGTAAGTACTGTTCCAGGATTTGGTTTACCCTTTCGGTCTGGCCATTTGATTCAGGGTGATAGCCTGAAGTGAGGGCTTGCTCCACCCCCAAAAGTCTCAGGAGTTCCCTCCAAAACTTAGAAACGAACTGGGGGCCCCGATCCGTCAGGACACGTGTCGGGATCCCGTGCAGACGTACCACGTGTTCAATGAAAAGAGAAGCCAATTTTGGTGCTGAAGGCACCCCCGTGCAGGGAATGAAGTGAGCCTGTTTGGAAAAAGCATCCACTACCACCCATATAACGGTGTTTCCATGGCTGGGAGGGAGGTCCGTAATAAAGTCCATAGTGACATCTGTCCATGGACGAGAGGGGGTGGGCTGTGGTTGCAATAGCCCCTTTTTCTTGCCTCCAACCGGTTTTGAGGCAATACAAATAGGGCATCCCTGCACATATTTCTCCACATCTTTGCGCAGGGACGGCCACCAATATTGTCTCCTGACTAGGTGCAGAGTTTTTACAAAACCAAAGTGTCCAGCAGTTTTTGCGTCGTGGCAAAGTTTCAAAACTTTTCCCCTGGCCGCAACAGGAACAAAGAGTCTCTCGCCCTTAAAAAAGAGCCCCCCCTTCTCAGTCAGATCAGGGCGGAGGGAGCAAAACTCCGGATCTTGTGACATCTCCTTCTGGACCCAGCCCCCTGGGATGGGCGTATCAGTCTTTACGTGGCTGCGCGTCACGGCGGCCATCCCTAGTTGGGCGGGGGTGAAAACGGTGTCCACCAATGGGTCTCGTTTGCTGTTGTACTGGGGCAGGCGTGATAATGCATCTGCCAAAAAGTTCATTTTACCCGGCAGATGCTTTAGGGAGAAGTTGAAACGGGCGAAAAACTCTGCCCATCTCATTTGCTTGGCGGAAAGCGATCGGGGCTGCTTAAGTGCCTGAAGGTTTTTATGATCCGTCCAGACTACAAATGGGATCGCGGATCCTTCTAGCCAATGCCTCCAGGTGGAAAGGGCCAATTTTACTGCAGCCGCCTCTTTTTCCCAAATTGCCCAATTTCGCTCTGCCCCCGAGAATTTCTTTGACAGATAGGCCAGCGGGTGTAACTTTCCGTCCTCCCCCTCTTGGAGGATCACGGCCCCCATTGCTACGTCCGAGGAGTCTACTTGTACAGTAAATTGCTTAGAAGGGTCAGCATGGGCCAGTACGGGTTCGGACGTAAACAATAACTTTAGTTTGTCGAATGCGTTTTGACAGGGGGGAGTCCACAGAAGGGGCGTCCCCGGGCGGCTCGCCGTTTTTCCCCCTTGTTTGGTTTTCAACAAGTCAGTGAGGGGCAGCGCCACTTTGGCAAAATTGGGGATGAAAGTCCTGTAAAAATTAGCGAACCCTAGGAAACTTTGCAGTTGCCTCCTGGTGCGGGGAGGTTCCCAAGCCAGCAAGTCACGCACCTTGCCAGGGTCCATCTCAATCCCCGCTTGGGAGACACGGAACCCCAGAAACTCCACCGCATCGCGGTGGAACTCACATTTAGACAGTTTAGCAAACAATTGGTGCTTTCGCAAGCGGTTGAGCACTTCGCGTACCAGATCAGCATGACTCTCAACATTCTCAGAATACACAAGAATATCATCAATGTAAACCAACACCCCTTGGTACAATAAATCATGCATAATTTCATTAATCATATTCATGAACACGCCCGGAGCGCCGGCGAGGCCGAACGGCATTACGGTGTACTCAAATTGCCCCAGGGGGGTGTTAAAAGCCGTTAGATATTCGTGCCCCTTCTTGATCCGAACTCGGTAATAGGCTTCCCTCAAATCCAATTTCGTAAAAATTCGTGCCTTCCCCAAGTGGCCCAACAAGTCTTTTATCAGGGGGAGCGGGTAGGCATTGCAGGTGGAGACCGCATTCAACCCACGGTAGTCAGTACACAAACGTAGCGAACCGTCCTTCTTTTTTACAAAAAGGACCGGGGCCGCCAATGAAGATGTGGCCGGTCTAATAAAACCCCTCGCCAAGTTCTTATCCAAAAATTCCCTAAGCTCCGCCATTTCCCGGGGGCTCATGGAATAAAGTTTGGCTTTGGGGAGTGGTTCCCCTTTCTTTAATTCAATGGCACAGTCAGTTTTACGGTGGGGGGGCAGTTGGTTGCACTCTACCTCCGCGAACACATCAGCAAAGTCTCGATACTCAGGAGGGAGCGCTGTCCCCCCCGATCCCAAAGCGGCCACAACCCCCGTCAGTGGGGAATCCCGCGGTCGAGCGTGCTGCTCGCAGGCGGGAGAGGTAAAGTCCACGGTCCCTTCTTTCCACTTCACTAGGGGGTCATGTTCCTTCAGCCAATCCAACCCTAACACACAAGGGAAGGCAGAATGAGGGGCTACCAAAGGCTGGATTTGCTCCCAATGTTTTTTTATGTCCAAGTCCATTGGGCGCGTTTTCGCCGTGGCCTCCCCTCCGGGAGCACATTTCCCATCCAATTGGGTGATGGGCAAGGGTTCCCTCAGCGGCACCTTTCCCACCCCCAAAGTCTCGGCCAGTGCCGGGCTCACTAGGGATTGGGTGCACCCTGAGTCCACGATACACCGGACTCCCACTGTTTTCCCCGACTTGGGGTTGGAGAGCTTGGCAGGTAGGAGTAGTAAGGGGGAATCACTCACCACGCGTTTGCCCCTGTTGGCGGCCTGCTGGCGGGGCGCCTTTACAGCAGACCGTCCTCGTTTCCCGACTGCTCCTCGGCTTGATCCTCGTCCTCCAGCCCGCTTCCCTCCTCCGAGTCGTCCACTGCTGGCACGGCAGCCACTGGCACCAGGAGAGACTTGGCACTTTTCTTGGGAGTGGTTTTCTTGGCAGGCTGGGCTTTCGGTGGGGCGCTGCTCACGGCCCTCGGGGTCGCTGTTGCTTTTGAGGGGCAGTTTGCGAGAAAGTGCCCCGCTTGGCCACAACCCAAGCACAGCCCTTTTTCCATGCGCCGGGTGCGCTCAGACGGCTCCAACTTGGCTCGGGGCTTGGTTTTCGCCGGGGTGGAAGTTTTCGCCACGGTTTTGCCTGCCAGGACTTGCACCATCGAAGCTCGCTCCAATCGATTTTCCATCTCCCCAGCCAATTGGACCCAACCTTCGACTGTAAGCGGGTCTTCCAGGAGGAGGCATTTGTCTGCCAGAGTAGGATTGAGGCCCCCCACAAACGACAGCACACGCTGGGGCTCCGTCCAGTCCGGCACCGAGGAAGCCAGCTCTTTAAACCCCCTGGCGTACTCGACCACTGACAACTTCCCTTGTCGGTGAGCCCTGAGTTTCTTCTCCGCGGTCTCTCGCTCGAACGGTTCCACGTACATCTGGCGCAGGGCTCTCATGAAATGGTTGTAGTCACGAATGGCTTGGGGGTGATAGCGGTACAAGTCCACAAACCACTTGGCTGCTTTGCCTTCTAGGGCTTGGCCCACGAACCGCACTTTCTCAGCATCATCCTGGAAAGTGAACCCCATTTCCATCATGTAGGCCTGGAGGTGCACCAGAAACGTAGGAAAATCGGAGGGGTCTCCGGAAAACTTAGCCTTGAATTTATAGGTGCTCCGCATCTCCACACCCCGGAGGTGGGCTGGTAGGCGCCCCGGGCCCCAATCCGCCGGTGCCGGGGCCGGTGCTGGGGGTCTTGCACCGCGGCCGATGCCTCGTCCTCTCCCCGCCGCCACTCTTGCTCGTTCCGCCACCCGGGCTGCCTCCGCTGCTCGCGCTGCCGCTCGCGCCGCTTCGCGCGCCGCTGCTGCCGCCGCCGCCTCGGCTCCCGCAACGTCCACCGCCGCCGCCGCTGCTGCCGCCGCCGCTGCGTCCTCGCCTCCGTCCGTGACGTCTCCTCCGGCTCCATCGCCGCCCGCGCCGCCTTCGTCCTCTCGCTCCTCGCCCTCGCCTTCTTGTTCCCGTTGCTCTCTCGCTCGAGCCTCTGCCTCCGCCTCGATTTCCAGCTGCGCCCTGGCCCTGGCCAACGCCTCAGCATCCGCTGCCGCTTGCGTGTCCGCCATGCCGTGCTCCCGCATTGCAAGCCCACCACTCACTCGTCGCAGGCTGGTATCGTGCGCACCACCACCACGCACTTCCTTCAGCAGGCGTTGCGTTCGGCGCTTCTCCTCCGGATCCAACCGACCCGAAAGATCCTGCAGCCAGTTAGTCACCCTGTCCAGCTTGTACTGCAAGTCCTGTGTCTCACCCACAGGCTCCAGCGCGTAGCTAGGCAGTCCCAGGTGCTCCGGCCACCTCTCATCCCCAGTAGGGCGGTCGTATTTTGACAATCGCCTGCGCTGGGTGACGTGTCGTTCCAAAAATTCCTCGGGCCCCGGGGTTGTCCCCGAGATTGCCCGCATCATGCCCGAGCTGTGCGGGCCGGCACTCGCGCCGTCGCCCTGGGAGAGGTCCCAATCCAGGCCCTCTCCCTGCTCAGAAAAAGTATGTCCCTCGCCCTGCATTTTGCAGGTGAAAGGAGTTGTGAGATTTGACTTGATGTCAGACGCACAGGAAACTCACAACAAAACTTATTCAAAAGAAAATAGTTTTATTGATTAGCACTATACGCATTGGACTGAAAGTCAAATCTGACTCGAAGCCAGATTTGCCTCAGCTTATCAATACATTTCTCCCGCCCAAAACTTGACAGTTCCCAAGGAGGGGGGTTAGTGAGAAAAGACATATGTGAAACAACAACAGGATTCCAAACTCCCATCCTTGAGAGAATTGACAACAACCCTGTGTGCCCATAACAAGATAAGGTTAGAATAACATCACTATTCTATTTTATTGCTACAAACTACAAGGCCGGGGCTAGCAGGCGCCAGGTTCAATTAAGCAGTATAACTGACATGGAGGAACTCAGGCTAATTTATGACAGAGATTCTACAATCCTGACATCAATGGGTTTCACCGGGAGTTCCCAGCTCTGGGTTGGGAAATTCCTGCTTATTTGGAGGATGGAGCTGGAGGGGTGCAAGATTTTGAGTGGGGAGAGACTTCAATGGGATATGATGCCGTAGCATCCACCTTGCAAAGTGGCCATTTTCTCCAGGGGAATGGATGGCCAGTTGGAATTCCAGAAGATCTCTGGCCATGACTGGGAAGTGGGTAACCCTAGCCTGAAGCAACTCTGCATGTGGTTGTACCGTGAACATTCTAAGCCTGGGAAGAAGGTCTCAACTTATTTGCTTCTGCTAACTCAGACCAAATAGATACCTTGTGGGGGAAAAAAAACACATGAGAGTATTACATCTGGGACATTCTGGTTGTTTGCTGAAATTCCATGTACAAAGCAATGCTCCAGAAGTTGCAGAACAGGAGCTCAAAAGTGCAGTGAGTCAACCGAAGGGTGGGAAATGGTGATTCAGGACAATGAGTGTAAAGATTGCTATTTGGATAATGCTCTTAAATCATAACTCTCTACCAGGAGTTCAATCAACACTTGGCATGTAATTCTGAAACTTTCTTTCTTTCTGAAAATACAATCAACTTCCAAATAAACATCAAACATCTTCTTTCAGCTAAGAAGTACTAATTGAAGATCCTCCAGCCTGGTGTTCAAAATCCAACAGTGGCATGAAATAAATCAGTTTAGGTTTTTTTTTTTTTAGATCATCTTTTTCTATTAGCTGGTTCTTATCTGACACCAAAAGAAAAAGTTGCTATACACAGTAATGTAAGAGCTTTACAATCAGATTCTACTCCAAACTGAAACCTAACCTTCCATTTAAAGCAGTGGTCCCCAACCTTTTTTTCACCAGGGACCACTCAACGCTTGACGATTTTACTGAGGCCCGGTAGAGTTTACTCCTCTACTCTCAACCACTGCCCTAACGCTCTCTGACTCTGATCGCTATGGTCATGTTTAAACATCCCTTCAAAATAAGATACAGACGCGCCACAACAATGAACATAAGGAACATTTTATTTTCATGGAAATTTCAACTCATGACAATGACAAATCAATGGGAACCCTGAGCTTGTTTCTCTGCAACGAGATAGTCCCATCTGGGAGTGATGGGAGACAATGACACCCGAAGGGTGTTGTAAAGGGCTGGGGGGATGAAGTAAAGGGCTGGGGGGGGAGAAGGCGTCCTTCGTGGCCCACCTCCAATTAGTCAATGGACCACATCTGGGCCGCGGCCCACAGGTTGGGGATCGCTAATTTAAAGAGTGAAATTGGTTTCCTCTTGCTTGCATTCAGTGCTGCAAAATGGCACGGGAGGTCTGCAAATCAGAGCGTCATGGTTTCAGGTGCTTTGGGTCGAAGGCCTTCGTCACCAGAAGGAACCAACCCTGTAGTGTCAACAAAAGGCCATGACTCTACTCCAGGAGTGCTTAAGGGTTTGTGGAGCCTGTAGCACCAGAACTAGTTTAAGGATTGGGGAAGGGAGGCTAGCAGAGTACAATTGTGGTGGGAGCAGCCAGACTGAGGGCAGAGAGGGCCCCCACAGTGGAAATAGGGGTCACTCCAAGTGTCCTTAAAGAAGGAAAAAGGGGGAAGAAAGAGACTATGGCCTTGATCCGGGGGGGGGGGGCAGGCGGAAATGCATTACGCAGGGCTCCTGGGAGCGTGGGGCCTGTAGCATGTGCTACATGTTCTACATGGATAAACTGTCCCCGCTTGATTCCCCAGTGTGTAGGTTTATTGTTGAAGCCACAGGCCATAACAGCCATAAAAACAAGCAAGATAAATTCCCCAATGGCTTTGCATTCATTTCCTCTGCCATGCAAAAAGAAACAAGAATCCCTTCAACTCAGCAGACAAGTCTCCTGGGTAGGACGCAACTCAACAATGCCAGTAATTAGAACACTGGACTAGGAAAAGATGGGTTCGAAGAACTGCTCACTTGGGGCCAGAAAATGAGAGGTCATGGGAGAGGCTTTAATGGAAGAGAACTCAGAGCACAGAGAACCAAGAATGAGGTCGGCAGGAGAAACGCTGCAGTAATAAACCACCAAGAGACGCGCAGCTCCCCAAAGCTGCTTCTTGGCTCTTTTAACTCAGTAGTCAATAAACGGGTAGCAGTGAATTAGTTTGCTTAAAAGTGATCTGTCTCCATTGAACAATTATCTATGAGGAGATGCCAAGGAACTTAAAAGAGGGACTTGTTAACAACTCAACATAAGCCATTAAGTCCCCAGTAGAAGCTTGTTTCTTGGGTTGCCATGTGGAATAGATTCTTTTCAAATCCATCAGGCTTGTTCCCAGAGTGAGAACAAAGGAGCAAGTGCATTCGTCTACAGGCAGATATACCAGGTTTGGCTCATACACAGTGGAAAACCATGGCATGAGGACAGATTGCTCAATTTCAGATTGTGGCCAGGTGATGGACCCTTTCTGACTAGTAAGTGGAATGGACCTGCATCCAGATGATTATCAAAACCAAAGTTAAATTAAATTGTCTTGATCAAACTGTATCTGAAGGACTGCCTCTCCCAATATGTGCCCTGGGGCACATATTCATTCATTCATATACTGAACTTTGGGTTCATAGAATCACAGAATCACAGAGTTGGAAGGGGCCATGCAGGCCATCTAGTCCAACCCCCTGCTCAACGCAGGATCAGCCCTAAGCATTCTAAAGCGTCCAAGAAAAGTGTGTATCCAACGTTTGCTTGAAGACTGCCAGTGAGGTCAGTGAGGAGCTCACCACCTCCTTAGGCAGCCTATTCCACTGCTGAACTACTCTGACTGTGAAACCTCTAATCTGGAGAAGGTTCCTTGAATGAGAAACTCTGCACAAAGCAAGTTTAATGGCCTGTTCATTTGATTACATTTATAGGTCACCTTTTATCCAAAAGGATAGTTTTAGAAGGTAATCATGTTGGTCTGCAGATAGCAAAGGGCACTTATTACCCCCACCCCAATCTTGTTGGTTTCTAAGGTGCAATTGGACTCTAAGCTAAGCATGGCCAATCCTGGCTAATATTGGGTGGGAGACCTCCAAGGATTTAGGTGGTCGTTCTTCCAAAGAACACAAGGGGTCATATTGAGAAGGCAGGAAATGGTAGACCACCTCCCAGTGTCCCTTGCCAGAAAATCCTTGAATTTTCTCACTACACAATGCAAAAAATCTACTCCTCAAAAGGTATTATTAAAGAGAAAAATAAATTGTCTTCTTTTTTCAACGCCTCCAACATGTGTTTTAGAGCAGGTATAATGTAACTGACAATGCCCACAAATAATCATGTGATCAGAAAGCATAAGAGAGAACTTTGATTTCAGAAATTAATAAGCAGAGATCCCATTGTACTGTCTAATCAAGCACTGGCTGTATCAACAGACACAGGTGCATCAAATGACACAGGTATTGTGTATGTACTTTCCACTTACAAGTACAGGTTCATTTTAAGTCCTGAAGCGAACATGGCAACTCAATCACAAATGGCCTGACATACTGCATATTTTCCTCCCTGCTTTTGTTTGCCAAGGTGCCATTGACCTGTTACACCAATTTGCTTAATAGCATATAACAAACTGGCTGCTATACTGTGTGGACAAAAGGATTATGAAAAAAGAGTATTGTACCCATAAACAGAAAGCTTCTATGGGCATCAGTGTAGTAAAATGAAGAATATTGTATTGTAACAATGACACCATAATCGAATAGAGAAATCTCCCCTACAGAATGATGCTAAATTTCTAAAAGCAATGACACAACTCCAACTCCTGTTTTGCCTTCCAGAAGCACCTTCTTCCTGGTAGTTTTTCAGGCAGAACATTCACTCTATGATGTGGTGTGTGTTGATTTCAAAACCCATCATATAAGTTTTCCATGTAAAACTAGGGCAAAAATAACATGGAGAAGAACCCATCTAGGAATCCTGAAATGGAATGAGGGAAGACTGCCCATCCATATTGGCCTCCTTGTTCTTCAAGAGGGACAGGCTTGTTCAAGGGGGTTCTTCAAGAGGGTTGGGTAGTGGACCTTAGGTCAACCAGTGCAAGATAGCAAACAGAGTGCAAAACCTGAACCCAGCGAGATTTTGATTTAAATCCCTGTTAGTTATATGACCCTGTAGATATGGATCTCTGTGGACAATCAGCAGCTGGAGTTAGACTTCATTTCAACACTGTCAGCCATAAATTTCAATGGAGAGAAAATGGTGGGGAGGGAAGCATATTCCCTGGAGATCCCGAGTATCTTGGAGAAATGCTGCTAGCATAAAAATAATAGAATGCAAACATTAAGAAACTGGTACTGTTCTTCTAATGGAAGTCCAGGTCTGGCTCGACTCAATCATACTACAAATCCCACCGGATGGTCTTCAGGAACTCACTAATTCACATGGGGGTAGTTTCCTGTTCATTCCTGGTGAACATTTGATAAATGGCTATGCTGGTGTGCATAAAACAGACTTTGGTGTGCAGTTCTTAAAAGGATAACTAAGACGGTTGCTAGGCCTGGTCTCCAGGATTTGCTTAGTGTGTTGTCTAGGGCTGCTTCCCTAATGACAAGGGGCAGCCGAGACTTACCCAGTCCCACAGGTTGATGCGGTGGGAACCCCGCGTGGTAGGGCCAGTTTGGTCCTACCAGTTTGGTGTAGTGGTTTGGTGTACCAGAGCCAGTTTGGTGTAGTGGTTAGGAGTGCGGACTTCTAATCTGGCATGCCGGGTTTGATTCTGCACTCCCCCACATGCAACCAGCTGGGTGACCTTGGGCTCGCCACAGCACTGATAAAACTGTTCTGACCGGGCAGTGATATCAGGGCTCTCTCAGCCTCACCCACCCCACAGGGTGTCTGTTGTGGGGGGAGGAATGGGAAGGTGACTGTAAGCCGCTTTGAGCCTCCTTCAGGTAGGGAAAAGCGGCATATAAGAACCAACTCTTCTTCTTCTTCTAGGGTTATTGTTATTAAAGGCTGTGGCCATTTTTTTGCCAAGCTGGTGTCATGTCCTTTTTCGCCAAAACTGCTTCCTTGCAAATCAACCACTTCTGATTTGTGCCTCAGTCGTTATAGGAAGGATATAATTTTTTAAAAGAAAGAAGAGGGGCATGATCCAAACACAGCAGAAGTGCATTCTACATAAGCAAAGAACCAGAGAGAGGCCCTTTGTCTTCCTGCTATATTCCTCTTGGTGCTGCACCCCATATGCGTGAACAATCCACAAACACATGTGTTGGAATCTGAATTCTGAAGTGCTAATGAAGTTCTAATGAGTGTGTACAAAAACCTGAACATGTGTTATGGAAATGTTTTCTAGCATTGCCCCCTCTCCACAGCAAACATTAATCTCTAGGAATTGTCTAGCAATATAGAAAAATCTGGTCTTCCTTTCAAGTTTCCAAAGGATACGAATTTACTTAATTTTGCAATGTTCCGATTTACACGAGGAACACAATGCGCACTGTAAATGCAAGGGAACAACATATGGCTTCTAATTACCTCCTTATTTGAATTTGTATTTGTACCACTTGCTTCGCTAACAATCAGACCTATTGTTTGGAAAACTAGTTCCTTCAATTGCCACACAAATTCTGCAGAAGTGGTAAAAATGATTATTTATTGACAAATAAGACCACATCTCTCTTCAAAGAGGAAACAATGGAACCATCTTTCTATTCTGTGGATCACAATGCAGAAACAGGAATCATATTAATAGCATCCTCAAGAACATGTTTCTCGCAGTGAGAACTACAGAATAAAAGCCATTGTGCAGGGGCTTTTAACATGATCCGATGGGATCACGTGGCAATAAAGTTATTGATATTGATGCAATGACCTGACCAAGGAAGAGTTAGACACTCTTCCACTAGTAGCAATGGAAGGGAATCAACATGACACGTTAGTTGGACCCAACCTTGTTTTCTCCAAGAAATATTATCTTTGACTACTAAAAAGACCATGCTAAGAGCCATGTCCAAAAACCATTTGGGTGTTGTAGTATGGAAGGAAATTGGATGATCCTGCCAATTCGGAGGTTTCTTGAAGCCTGAAGATTGTTTCAGGGAGTTCTCAATGGTAAAAAAGCTGAGAAAGGCTGTGCTAAGCAATATTGTTCTTCCACTTTACCTCCTCTGGAGCACAGTCTTGCAGTCTGTTGATGCCACGGCGGAAGGCGGGAGGCATGCACGGACATCAAGTGGGCACACAGGGACCTACTTAAGGTGTTGGCAGGGGCTTATGGCAATTATTTTGCATGGACATCTGGATAGCCACAGCCTTGCCACCTCTGGTCTAGTCTGATGTTTGGGGTTCTTGTCCTGGTAGGGCTGGCAGCATGGATTGAGTCATTTCCAGAAATAATATGAACTATTATGGAATCCTGTAGAGTTTTGATATGATAGACATGAATAGCAACCCATGAATTTCATTATCCCTTCCATTGACTCCCCCTAGGCCTTTTTAATACATTTTCCTTCCATGCTCTAAAAAACTGCTTTGTTCCCCTACCAGTTTGTTCAGAATGCTACAATACTTGCCTCAACAGCAGCTGCCATACCGAATGATTGACAAGAACAAAGATGATCATGGCACCACTTTAAAAAAATTACACCTAGAAATGTAGAATGCCCGAAACCAAATTGTAGCGTACAGTGAGTGTTCAAGCTGCTTCACATGGCTCCAAAGAAGTCTGTCTGGCTTCAACCAGATTTGGCTTCAATGTTGTGGCCCCCACTTGATGGAATGAGCACCCGGAGAAGATCAGGGCCCTGCCATAGCTGTCTCAGTCCCACAGGACCTGCCAGACACAGCTCTTCCGCCAAGCATTTGGTTGGGACCAGTGGGTCCAATGGGCCTCCCTGAATGGGCCCTCCCCATGCAGAGTGTCTACTGAGAGTCTACATCTGAAGAAACTTCACAGGTCTCTTCAGATGTTCAATTATTTAATATTGTGCTATATTTATCGTTCTATGATTTTTATTAATATTTATGTTTGTGGAATGACTGTTGCCCACCACCCCTACCCGCAAGGGAAGGCAGTATATAAATTAAATGAGGAGGAGGCAGTTCTGAGAGTCCCAATTTCCAATTCCCATTCTGCCATGAAAGCTCACTGGGTGGTCATGGGACAGTCACTCTTTCTCAACCCAACCTACCTCATTGGCTGATTGCAATAAAATGGAGGAGGAGAGGACCATGTTGTAAGCTGTTATGGACAGTTATGGGACCCCCTGGAGCAAACTGTTCAGGACTAGGTGCCCCACAGCAATCCCCAACAGAATGATTTATTTATTTTCCTACATTTGGACCCACCTCTTCTCCCCAGTGGAGGACCAAAATAGCTTGCGCCTTTCTCCACTCCTCCATCCAGATTGCCTCATGTGGAGGCTGCAATTAAATCCAGCCAAGATGGAAGTATATAAACCCGGGTTAATGGGCTGAAATACACAGTGAGTTCACCATTTGCCTCAGGAATTACCTGGCCCACAGCTCAACCACCACCATAGATTATTCCGGTATCTAATATTCTAGGCTGGCCCCTGTGAGGATCATAAAAGCTGCACAAAATGGCAAACTGTCGCTACAATTTAGGGTTCTGCAAAACCAGGGGATATCCTTGGGATTTGCAGATAAATATTCTTCGTTCCGAAATGTATATTGGAAGTAATTCCCTCCAGACCTTAAAAGTGATGCACACACATCTAAACTCTTTCCCAAAAGAGAAACACAGCAGTGATAGCCACTAGTATGATGAAGGAAAGGAAGAGGATGGAACCAAAGCTCATGTAGAAAAGAACGGGGGGCTCATAGTTACAACAGTAGAAAAGAACAGGAGTCTAGTAACATCTTAGAGCAGTGGTCCCCAACCTTTTTATCGCCGGGGACCGGTCAACGCTTGACAATTTTACTGAGGCCCGGGGGGCGGGGTAGTCTTTTGCCAAGGGACGTCACCGCTGCCACCTGAGCCCCTGCTCCACTTGCTTTCCCACCGGTGCCCCTAACTTCCTGTCTCCCACTGGGGGGCGCTGCCAGCAGCAGCTGTGCAGCGCCACGCTGAGGGGGAGCCCCAGCTATGGTGACCGCTGGAGAGCACCAAAGGTGAGCTGGCGGCAGAGTGGCAGGGCAGCCCCTGAGGCAGCAGCCAGGGAAAAGCCTCGCTCAGTGCTGACTGATCTGTGGTTGGGGACCACTGCCTTAGAGTAGCTTTTTCCAGCCCTTAGGCTGAAATCTTTTTCAGGCTTTGGGAACCCCTGGAAGTGGTGGAATGCCCCTTCAGAGAAGTGGGCATGGAAGGAAGCTGTGGAAGCCAGCCAGCCAGCCAATCAATCTACTGATCATTTCCCATTTCCATGATGGAGAAAGACTAGGCCTGCAGAGTAACAGGGGAAGTGAGTGCCAGTGATGTCTAGTGATGTCAATGGCCACCTGAACTTCTGGGAAAGACCACATAACCCTTGGGAAGCTCTCATGTAACCCCAGAGTTCTCTGGAGTCTTGGTTGGGAATTCCTGCCTTAAAGAAGAAGAAAATTTATGACAAGGTATGAGCTTCAGTGAGTCACTGCTGGTATCTGAAGAAATGAAGCTCATGAAAGCTGCTACCCTTCTGGAAATGTTCTTAGTCCTCGAGGTCCTACTGGACTCTGGCCCTTTCCTGCTGCTACAGACAGATGAAAATAGCTGCCCATCTTGATCTATCTCAAAGTATTATATATCATTTGCATACATAACAGAGGTTAAAATGGGCCATTTTCGTGCTCAGAGGGAAACGGATGCATCATTTTTATCATTGTAGGCTGATACTAAGCCGTGAGGCAGAAAGACCTCTTAGAAGACAGAAATGGAAGAGCAGATTCGACATTCAAAGGACTTACAGTATGGGCAGCCGTAGACCTCAATCCTCAGCCCAATCTGGCCCTCTCCACTCCAGTCAAGCGGAAGTATCCGCACATAGCGTGCTACCACGGGATGCTGTAAATCGTGCCGCACCACATTGTCAGAATTGATATTTCCAGGAAATGCCTAAAACAAAAGAAAACAAAAATCCTTGTAGCATGTAGATCTTGTAAGAAGCACAGATGCCGGAACTGAAGCTACTCCTCTGGTCCTTGCATTCAAGCCGGGGCAGAACCGTGGAAATATGGGGCAGGAAGAAGAGGAAGAAGGTCTGGGGGTTTTTTTGTACCCCACTTTTCACTATGCAGAGGAGTCCCAAAGCAGCTTCTAAACACCTTTCCCTTCTTCTCCCCGCAACAGAGATCTGAGAGAACTGCTCTGCAAGAAGAGCTGTAAGAGATCTGTGAGTAGGTCTGGGTCACCCAGTTGGAGTCCCACCACTCTTTGGCCACTTCACAATGCTGGCTCTCAATGCTTTGACATGAACTTTTAACATGAAGGACACAAACCTCTTCCATCTACCAGGAAGAAGGTATGAACTGCTCCAATTCAACCTTCATGGGATAGAGCAGTCCTGTAGTGTAGAGGGCCTGGCTCACTCAGAGTAGGAATGCCAGCTCTGGCTTGGGAAATACTTGGAGATTTTGGGGGTGTATCCTGGGGAGAATGTCTTCAAATGAAGACTTCAAGTATGATGGAGCACTGGGACAGGACACAAGCCCATAGCAAGATCTTAGTTATCAGGGAAGGGTCACAGCTCCCATCCAAGCCCACATCTACTATTGTCAGCCCACATCTGTTACTACACTTTTGCATAGGGGTGAAAGCAGAGCAATTCTCGCAGAGCAGTTCTATTGGAGCCCTCCAACTAATGCTTTTATGTGGACATCCTGGGTTGGGTTTATATACTGCTGCTCTCCATGAATGGGCTGGGGGCGGTTTACAATTAAAACATTCATTAAAACATCAATAAAAGCATCAATAAAACCATAACCAATACTAATAATTGCCCTGGTGGCATGCCCCTTCAGAAAAGCAGGCATGGAAGGAAGCTGTGGGAACCAGCCAATCAGTTCATAAATCCATAAATCAATCAACCAATCAATCAAGCAAGCAAGCAAGCAAGCACAAGATGGAATAAAGGGAAAGAGAAGAGAAAGAAGGAAAGAAAAGGAAAAGGAGGAAAGAGGACCTGTATAGTACAATTTGTAACACTTCCCTCCATGCATACAGAGAGGAGCTGCTATTGGCCCAAGCTCTCTGCTCAACATATACATTGATTTATTATTTTATTTATTAATTATATCGACCACCACTCTAGATCCAGCTGGCTCCCAGTGGTTTACAACAGTAAACATCAAATGCAATAAACCCTCCACATGTCCATGAAACACCTACAACCCTAATAGATGTGATGGACTCTTTGACCCAATGTCTCAGGGAGGGTGTTCAGAGGAGAAGGAACCCAGCAGATCTTCCTCTCCCTGATCTCAACCCAATACTTGGTGGAAAAGTTCCATCTTACAGGCCCTGCAGAACTGTGATAGCTTCAACAGGGCCCTAAGCTCTTCAAGGAGGTCATTCTACCAGGTAGGTACCAAGACCGAAAAGGCATACAAGCAGATCCTCTGCCACTGAACTGCTCCACATCTGCCTATCTGTGTAGTAATCCACTCTAGAAGGCTCTTGAAGTTCCATCTTCTCCACCAAACGACAACCCAGAACCTCCTCGCTTACATTGAGCTCCAGCCACCAGCAGCAGTTCAGGCTCCAATGGGATCCAGCCTTGCCTGCCTGGACAGTACACCTGGACACTGTTTCCTGAGCTTTATGACTCAGCTGCCCTCACACATGACATCACAGAGATGACCTCCCAGTTGGCCTTAGCAGCTCTGCAACTCCTTTGCAGGAGGAGTATGAGAGGTGAGAGGTGGTCTCATACAGTTTCGTTATTGTGTCTTTGGAAGATCCCTTTGGTACTTTACTGTAGCCTCTCACAGTATGGCAGAGTATCAGAAAAGCTACAACTGAAAATTGAAATGTATCCAGTACAAGCACCCCTTGCTGCACAGCACTTATTAGAAATGGTTGGCCCCGGCATCTAATAATTGGCGTCAGCGTTGGCTTGAACTAATTGGAACTGGGCCAGCACATCACTGATGGGCCTAGATGCATGACAGCGTGTCCCTGAAATGCTCTCAAAATTCAGCCACACTATAAATGTAAAGCCGAGTTAATTGTCACACTGCACAGCCAAACAACCCGTGAATTGTGGTTCAGCAAAAGGGTGGAGGGAAGGGAGCCCTGCCAAACCATCCTCAGTACATTTACAAAATGACTGTTCCCAGGGGATTTCTTTGGGAGAAATCATGGCAATTAAACTGAAAGAAAATGGTTGTACATTAGGATTGCAATAGTGCTCTCCTACAAGAACTTTTTCTTTTCTTTTCTTGGTTCCACATCTGCAGGCAATAAATGGTCAAAATTTTCACCCTCCCACTTCCTTTGGCTTCCTCTTTCATTGAGAAACATATCAAGGTGTTCGTTTCCCAGCAACCATGATCAAATTAAAAAGAAAACTAAACTTGCACAAATGTGGGTTTCCCCACATTTGTATGCTTACTAGGATTTTGTATTATTTATGTACCTCATTAATGCCCTGCGTTTGTCCCTAACGGGGACCCAAAGTGGCTCACATTCTCCTCACTTCCGGTTTATCCTCACAACACCCCTGTGAGGTAGGTTAGGCTGAGAGAGAGTGATTGACCCATGATCCCATAACATAGCAGAGGTTCAAAGCTGGGTCTTCCAGATGCTGGGCTGACTCCTTAATCACCACACCACACTGACTCTCCATCCACAAGGACATTTCCTAAAGTAGGTACATAAATAGGGCTTGAAAAGAAAAAAAAAAGAGAAAAGGAACGAAGAGCCGAGAAATGCCATCAATTTCCTTGATAATTAAAACACATTTCATTTCATCTTCAGCACAACCATCTCCTTTGAACTCCAGCCTTCATTGAGACGAATGGCTTACAGGAGCACACTTTCAATACATAAAGCAAACATCAGGCTGAAATTCATCACTGCAAGGCGGGGCGGGGGGGGGGGGAGGGTGAATCAATTTACAAGGTTTGTGAATTATGTGCCGGAGGAGCAACCACGTCTCCATTTCTGACAGTGGTGCATTTGTATACTTACAAAATTAGCTCCCAAAATTGAACTTTGCACAATCTACCGGGGCTCCTTTTTGCCAGAGTTAACACATGCCTCATTAAATATGTGTGTGTGTGTGTGTGTGTGAAATCAATAGTATTGAAATATTTGTTTAAAGGGGGTGGATACTACAAAATGCAATAAATATATTTGCGTGACTAGAGGATATTAAGAAAACTGGAAAGAACAACAGGCACAGCTGCATTGGCTGTGTGGCACGGGTATCCATCTCCTGACTGTAGGTCTGTGCTGTGAGGGGGGTAGAGCTGCCCCCTCCCCTTTTGGGAGCCCCCCCTTAGGATGCTCCGCAGCACGCCTGCTTCCTGTTATGGACGGATGAATGATTTTAGAATAACACAGGCTTAACTGTTTGAGGAGACTGAAAAGACCCCAAGCTATATTCCTGAAAAGATGGCCAAGTTGATTCTGATGGATGAGACACAGGAGAGTTCAGATAAACCAACCTCAGTGAGTTTCTTAGTAGCCTGGTCTCTGGACCTGGCTTCTGCTCATGAAACCTCTGGGCAGGGACATCTGCCTCCAGATGGGACTTGCAGAGATCTCCTCAGTAGGTTTCTTAGTAACTCCAGTCTCTGACCTGGCTTCTGCTTATGCACCATCCAGTTTCTGACCCAGCATCCACAGCTGGCTAAATAATACACCTACGTTGCCATCTTCCCTCTCCTGAAACAGGAGATGTTCTGATGGAATGGGTACCAGTTATTTTAAATGACTGTAATGGTAATGTTACTAGATTCAAATGGGTCGCTGTGTTGGTCTGAAGTAGCACAATAAAATCAGAGTCCGGGAGCATCTTTAAGACCAACAAAGATTTATTCAGGGTGTGAGCTTTCAAGTACAAGCATTCTTCTTATACTTTACATTATCTGCATATGCATTTCAAGCAGTGAAATTATTATTATTATCAATAATAATGATGATGATGATGATCAAAGGTGGCTTGCCATTGTCTGTCTCTACATCATGGCCTTGGTCTTCCTTGGAGGTCTTCCATCCAAACAATAGCCATGGCCGACCTGGCTTAGCTTCTGAGATCTGAGAAGATCAAGCAAATCTGAGCTATCCAGGGCCCATTCTGCACACATAGGATAATGCACTTTCAATGTGCTTTGGCAGCTGGACTTTCCTGTGCAGAACAGGAAAATCTACTTCTAAAGTGCATTGAAAATGCATTATCTATTGTGTGCAGAATAGACCCAAGTCAATATAAGCTCTATTACCCGGCTTAATCTCCTATAACTGGCTCTTCTGTCATTCCTGTGGCACTCTGCATTTGAATTTCTTCAGCCGTGCTACACTTGTGTGTCACTCCCTTCCCTTCATGCCAACTAACTTTGGAAGGCGGAGAAGAACACAGCAAGGTCAGACATTTGCCAATTCAGAGCATGAGGCAAGCACCGAGTGCAATTTCATGCTCAGCATCCAACTTGTCAAGGGCCCCTCATTGTGAGTGACAACTTGCCTTGGGCCCACTCCTGACGCCTAGCAGCCCTCCGAGTGCCTGGATGGCTCCAAGCGAGCCGCACGCTGCAAAACCAATCTGTGCCCCGCATGCCTCTAAACCTCATGCATCAGCACTTGACAGCCACATAATGCTTGGCGAAGCCAGTTCGTTAAAACTTTTCCTTGAAGTCGAGAAACCTCAGCAGCGTTCAGTTCTGACACCCCATATTCATACGGATTGTTGTATTATGAGTGAGCTGGCCACATTCAATATACCCTTCAACACAATCAAATGTCATGGGGGGAGATTGGAGCCCCCTTATTTCAGCTATGGATTTTGTGAGAAACAGAGATGTATGTCAGTCAGTGGGGGAGGGGAAGTTCCCAAACTTGAAAGCAACTTTTGAATCCCATCCAGAGCCTGCGGCCGTCCTTTATGGGCGACCACTCAGGCTAAGGAATGCCACGGAATAATTGAAGAATCGCTTTAGAACAGGGGTAGTCCAACTGCGGGCCTCCAGATGTTAGTGGACTACAATTCCCATGAGCCCCTGCCAGCGAATGCTGGCAGGGGCTCATGGGAATTGTAGTCAATGGACATCTGGAGGGCTGCAGTTTGACTACCTTTGCTTTAGAAGAATCTAAAAACTGGGGTGGGGGAAGTGACAAGAGTTTGAAAACCTTGAAAAACACACAGGAGAGCTCTCACAATGGTACAAGAGATCTCAGCTAGCCAAGTAACTCCAAGGTGCTTTTGTGGGACTTGGGGAGGAGGGGGGGGGGTGAAGATTACACTGCTGGCAGAGTTTAAATGTGCAAAGGAGGTATCCAGCACTGGTTGCTTATATAATAAATTGACAATTTTGTTGCTAGGTTCCATCAAGTTGTTTCCAACTCTTGGCGACTTTCTGCACAAACACCCGCCATTGAACCTGCCAGTCCTCTTATTTCTTCCATTCTATCCCTCCATCTTGTTCTTTGTCTGCCTCTTCTTCAGTCTTACAAGATGTAATCATCCCCCCCCCCCTCCAATCCATCATTTGCGCTCATCATGGGACCTTGAGAGGGCACTTGGGTTTCATTTGGTCCAGAACAGGTTGGCTAGTTTGTCTTGCAGTCCATGGTGTTTTTGGTTAAAGTCTCCAGGTCCATCATCCAAAGGCATCTGTCTTCTTTCTCTCATTCTCCCTTAGGGTCCTCCCCATCCATACGTTACCACAGGCTTTGACCATTCTGATCTTTGTTGCCAGTGAACTATCGTTGTCCTTCACAGTCTTTCTCAAGTTTGTAAAAAGTTTTTCTTCCCAGGATGAGCCTTCTCTTCACTTCTCCAGCACATTGTCCATGTCTGTCTATTCTGAATCCCAGGAATTGAAGAGAAATAACTTTGTAAAGAAGAGAGGACAGAGATAGTCCTGTCTAACTGCCTGTTAGAGCCTCTTGTGGCGAAGAGTGGTAAGGCAGCAGACATGTAGTCTGAAGCTCTGCCCATGAGGCTGGCAGTTCGATCCCAGCAACCGGCTCAAGGTTGACTCAGCCTTCCATCCTTCCGAGGTCGGTAAAATGAGTACCCAGCTTGCTGGGGGGTGAACGGTAATGACTGGGGAAGGCACTGGCAAACCACCCCGTATTGAGTCTGCCATGAAAACGCTAGAGGGCGTCACCCCAAGGGTCAGACATGACCCGGTGCTTGCACACCGGATACCTTTACCTTTTTTAACTGCCTAGTGTTATGGAGGCATCAAGGGATCTGCCCAGCCTGGGGTGATTGTGGTGCCCCTCCTTTCACATGGCAGGAGAATCCACATGGTGGCTGGGACCAATGTGTTAACCTGTAGATTGCCATCCCACACCATTCGCTAATGAAAGCGCTGGAGGTTTGTACACTGGGCAGCATACAGGTTGGCTGATGCCCATGTTAATTTGCTTCATGCTGCACCAAATAGCATTAAAAATATTGCGAAGTAAAGGTTTTTTTTTTTTTCCCACCTGATATAAAGTATTTTTGGCTGAACCGAGTTTAGACCAATTAATATTTATTATAAATAAAGATGTGTGAATGCCCCTGGTATATTTCACCGGTTTTAGTAAAAGTCTTTTTGCTTTTCTCAAAATTCCTTAGACATTAGGCTCAGGCAGGAACCAAATGCACCTCGGATTTTGCTGGAAGCAGGATTATCCTCCAACTCTAATTAGGAGTGCTCTCCTGCCTGCTTTCCAAACATTATCAGTTGGAACATTATGATTAATCTTAGCTGGGAGTGATTGAAATTGTTCTCTTTCCTACCTTTTCTTTGCTCACACTGTAGTTCATCAACATGTTTTTTAATTTGCATAGTGTAATGAAGCATAATAGCAAAACCCAAACAACAAAAGACCCCCTGATTGAATTGCTTTTCTTATCCTCTTGTATTCTAATTGCTCACACCTTTGTAAACAGAATATTACCTAGCTAATTGCATGTTGCTAGAAAACATGCTGGCCATGTGGAATGGTATGATACAGCCAGACCACATCAGATCTTAGACGTGAAAAAAGAACAGAAGAGTAGCCATGTTGGATTAGACCAATGATCCATCCAGTCCAACACTGTATGTCACACACTGACCAAAACCCAAGTACCACCAGGAGGTCTACCAGCAGGGCCAGAACTTTTGAAGACCTCCCACTGTTGCTGCTTTCAAGCACCAAGAATACAAAGCATCACTAAGACCGTTTATGCACTGGAGGTTTCATGCTGGGCTGCAGGCTGGAGTTTTAGTCGTGGCAGGTTATCCCACCTCTTCCTGCACCCACATGGGGGAGCATTTGGCCTGGTGCATGTCATCCGCCCCTGATTTGTGCTCCTGCATAGGAGCTGGGGCAGTGAAGTTTCCAGTGCATAAACGGTCTAACCCAGACACAAGAATAGAAGTCATTTTGGATCAGGTCAATGGCCCATCCAGTCCAACACTCTATGTCATACAATGGCCAAACCCCAGGTGCTACCAGGAGGTCCACCATCAAGGTCAGGACTTCAGAAGCAGGTCCACTATCTGGATAAGGGGACCTCCCAGAAAGAAAAAACTTGGCAGATGAAGGCACTGGCAACCCACCTCTGCTTCTCTGTTGCCTTGAAACCCCTTGCTGGGAGTCACCATTACTCAGTTGCCACCGGATGGTGAATATGTACGAAGAAAAAAATGCTAACCTCAAAGGAAGGTCAGATTCTATTTTTTTTAAAAAAAACTTCATTTGCAATCTGGGGAGGTGAATAACTGATTTGGATCCTAAGATCAGCATGGATCAGTGAACTTCAATGCACAAACAATAGCCTAACCCCCCCCCCTGCCCCAAGTTGTAGCTTATATTATCCTCTGAAGCTACAACGAAGGGAAGGAAATCCTAAGCTATTTGGAGAGTCCTTAAGGTACAGAATAATGCCCATCAAAGTGCAGGTTCTAATTTCCATTCAGTTACCAAGCTTACTGTGTGACCTTTGGATCATTTTCTCTCTCTCAATCTAGTACACCTCACTGGACTGTTGTGAGGATAGCATGGGGAAGGGGGAGAAAGCTAATGTACCAGACGCTGAACTTCCTGGAAGGCATGCAGAATCAAATCTAAGAAACAAATATACTAAAATTTGTAAAGGAGGGGGGAAAAAGTGATGCTCATCTAAGATAGTAATACAGCTTTTTTTTTGGCATTTATTTTACTCCATTAAAAAAAAAACTATTCCCACCAACAGTGGAACACCTTTGCTCCTTTTAAAGAAATTGTTTAAGAATCATTCATGAATAAGTCAAGCCCCCACCCTGCTGTTATTGCCATGAGGAGATGATGGGCATGTTTATCATGTTACTGTGCTGGGTTCTGGTTACTCAAATACAAGGACTGTATTTAGAACAGGATTTCTTCAAAACAACAACAACAACAACGTTGGGTAGCCGGGTTGGTCTGAAGTAGCACAACAAAATCAGAGTCCAGGAGCACCTTTAAGACCAACAAAGATTTATTCAACCGGTGAGCTTTCGAGTGCAAGCACTCTGAGGAAGAGTGCATGTACTTGAAAGCTCACGCCTTCAATAAATCTTTGTTGGTCTTAAAGGTGCTTCCCAGAGGGGCTCATATTAGCATCCATTGTTTTCCCCCTTCCTCATTTTTTTTGAACACCAATCCAGGGGAATTAGAGCCTCTTGTGGCGCAAGAGCCTCTTGTGGCACAAAGTGGTAAGGCAGCCGTCTGAAAGCTCTGCCCATGAGGCTGGGAGTTCAATCCCAGCAGCCGGTTCAAGGTTGACTCAACCTTCCATTCTTCTGAGGTCGGTAAAATGAGGACCCAGCTTGCTGCTGGGGGGTAAGCGGTCATGACTGGGAAAGGCACTGGCAAACCACCCCGTATTGAGTCTGCCATGAAAACGCTAGAGGGCGTCACCCCAAGGGTCAGACATGACCCGGTGCTTGCACAGGGGACACCTTTACCTTTACCTTACCAGGGGAATTAGGAGGCTGAGAGAATGACCTTGAACTAAAGTATTCCAGATCCTAGTCCCAGAGGACTGCTGCTAAGTCTTCTAAGTCTTTCTGTGTTTTGAATCAGTTTAGCACTTGGGAGATATTGGTATTATACAGATCACAGGAATGATTCCTTTGAACATGCCGCAAATGAAATGAAATTGGTTTAAAAGTAATTAATCTCTTACTGTTTTTATTAAATGTGTGTCTGTCCCTAATAAAACGTCTGACTGAAAACATTACATCTGGAAGGGCTTTGCAGTTCTCAATTGTGCTTTTGTTTCAGTGTAATTCAACTATTTGCCACCATGCCACAGATGACTAAAAACTGAGCATGCTCAGAACTTCCCACATCCCACAACAGTCCTTTTACGAAAATTCTAATCAAATACTGGATGAAATTTGAGAGCACTAATTGAGGTGTCAGGGCAGGTAAAATCTACTTTTATTTTCCCAATACTCTTGCTGTTGCTCCTGTAAATGGATTATAGTGTCCAAAATACCGTATTTGATTCCTATTATAATGCAATTAGAATCTCAGACTATTCCATTTCTTGGTTGCAAGTGGAGATGAACCCATTTTTATCTCCTCTGCTCTTTCTAATAAACGTAGCCAAGTTTTAAGCTGACAAGTGCAAAAATAAGAACCAAGACGGGTAACGCTTAAGGGGACGGCATAAAGCCTCGGCTCTTTTCCTTGATTTCTTAATATAAAATTACTTTTCATTCAAGTTTGAGGGGCAATAGATATTGGCAATATTTGAAAGTAACAGATGGCATGTTTCCATTTCCCCCCCCTCGGCACGTAATACTTATGTCAAGGATTTCTCGAGTATGGAAAGTGCTTGGCATAAATTATCTTAGTAAATCTCATAACCCCCCCAAGATAGATCAATATTTTTGTTCAGTTCTCTGTTTGAACTAAAGGTCACTCGCTAAAACAACACTCAAATCCAGCCCAGGGTTTTTTAAAAACCACATATACAAATGCAATTAAAATTACGGCAAGGATCTAGCTTATAGTATCATCAAGAAGTAATTAATATGCACTACTGTTTCATCACAGAGATGGAAGAAAATATAGAAGAGGGCAACCAAGATGATTAGGGGCTTGGCAAACAGGCTGAACAGGCTGAAAATTTTCAGTTTATAAAAGAGATAATGTAGGGAGGACATAGCAGAGGATTATAAAATTGCACATGGTGGTGGAGAGAGTTAACCAAGACAGCATTTTCTACCTCTCCCAATATACTAGAATTCAAGAGCTTCCAGTGAAACTGATGGACAGTAGATTCAGGATAAAAAAGGAAATACTGATTTGCATAGTGAGTGATTAAAATACCAAAAATGTAGGCTAGGCATCGGTGATTCAGCTCAGATAAGACAAAAAGTACCCAAATAAATGCTGATTCAGGTATTTTTGGCCGTATCTGAGCTGGATTATTCTTCCCTTCTATTTAAAAGGTCTGAATCAGCCTCATCGGAATTGCAATTTGGTGATTTGGGTAACAATTCAGTGATTTGGCACCATTATAAACTATGGTGCCATTAAAGTTAATGGGAAATTTTGCGTTTTCATGTATTCTATTGTCAGGGTGAAGGGTGAGTTTGAGGTAGAGGCAGCAAATTTGCATTTTACTATGTGAGCCTCTCCTTAAAAGACCCCCCAAGTTTCAAAAAAGATTGGATTAGGGGGTCCAACTCTATGGATATGCAAAGAGGGACATGCAAAGAGGGAGAACAAAAAATCTATTTTTCCCACCATAGGAAACAATGGAGATCAGATAAGGCATCTTCTATGGGTGCCTGTAGAACTGGAGACCCTGATCCAATCTTTTTGACACATGGGGGTTCTTTTGAAGAGAGGCTCCCATGGCTGCACTGCAAATCTGGTGTCTCCATCTCAAACTCCCACCCCTCCAGACTACAGAATAGACAAAAAGGCAAAAATTCCCATTGACTTGAATTGCACCGTAGGTTATAATGGCACCGAAGCTATTTGGATTCAGACATATCAATTCAGCTGAATCCAAACTAGTGAATGGTGATTCAGGTGATTCAGATTTGGCCCAAATCAATTTGGGCTGAATTCGAAACTTCCCCAATTCTTATCTGGTCACATGCCTAATACAGGCCTTTTGTGCACGTCAATTTTCCTTTGCATTCAGGGTATGTTTTGGGTTCTCCACCCCCACCCCACCCCCATATGTTTCAATCACTTCCAGGATAACTTTGCTTTTTTTGCTTTCCCCCTGTGTTTTCTGAATGCTTTTCTGTGGTGACTTTTTTTGTTGCTGTTCTCTTGTAAGCTGAAGTAAACCAAAAAGCAGAAAGTTTTCTCTCCTGACTTCCCCACCCACTTCAAAGTCCTCCCTGCCCATCTGACTATCGCCAGCACTATAAACAGATGCCCAAGGCAGCTTGCAGCCTTTCACACACTTTTTTGATTTCCCTCCATCTTAAAACAAACAAACAAACAGTGATTTGAGACTAGTGATAAAACACTAATCAAGAATGAACATTAGTCTCAGATTGCTGGATAAAATGAATAAAACAGTGGGGGATTTAAAAAGTGCTGCATGAGGTTTCCTTCCCCTGCTGTTATTGACTTGAAAGGGGATCGGAGAGGAGGCAAACAGCAGCACCCCAATAGAAATCTCCCCCCCCCCAGATTTTGTGTGTGTGTGTGTATCTCTATAACAGTGGGTCTCGCTGTTATAATAACACACTAAGGAATAAGTGGATGGAGAGTAGGCATGGCCTGTCAGAGGCAGGGCCCAATTGGGCCCTGCCTCTGACAGGCCACACCCACTCAGGATTTTGGCCCAGTCATTGGGATAAAGTTCTGACAGAACCTGCCCACCCAGCCCAGCCAGGGGCAACCTGGAGAAATCGCTGCCAGTCTGCCCATGACCACTGCATGGAGAGGAGGTCAGTAGGGCTGCTAAGGGGGTGAGAATGGACCATATATATATATATATATATATATATATATATATATATATATATATATATATATATATATATATATATATATATATATATATATATATATATATATATATATATATATATATATATATATATATATATATATATATATATATATATATATATATATATATATATATATATATATATATATATATATATATATTTTGTATATTTGTGTATATGTATATATATATATATATATATATACACTTTGTATATTTGTGTATATATATATATATATATATATACATATACACAAATATACAAAGTATATATATATATATATATATATATATACACATATATACACATATATACACATACATATATACACATACATATACACACATACATATACACACATACATATATACACACAAATAAGCACTGGATTTTGCAATTTGCCTTACAGCAGGAGGCATAGCAGGTCATTAGGGCTGGTTTGTAGGAGGGAAGGAGGGTTGGTGTGTAGTTTGGAGCAGCTCTGTCTGTCTGTCTGTCTGTCTGTCTGTCTGTCTGTCTGTCTCTCCGTTGCAGCAAGGGCACCTCCCTCGGTGTCTCTGTCAGCAGCTTGGGGCAGCTCTCTCTGTGTCTCTCTCTGCCTCCCTTGCAGCAGGAGCGATAGGAGGAAATGAGGGCTTGTATTCAGTCTGGCAGGGCTCTATGTATCTCTTTCTGTCTCTGGTGTGGCTGAGAGGAACATGGCTAGCGTCCAGGGGGGAGGGCGAGAGCTGTAGGAGCAGGGCCAATCAGGGTGCAGCCAGCGTTGCTGTTTGCACCTTGATTGGCCCTATTCCAACTCAGACAGCCGGACACATTCCAACCCCCCGGCTGTTTCACAAATATATAGAGGAACCATGGATGGATAAGGATATATATCCCAACAATTAGCGCTTATTTGTTTCTGAACCATGTTAATGGACGCTGATCTGTCTCAACTTGCAGCAATTGGTGCATGCACATTTCCCATAGCCCTGCGGCAATTGTAGTTGTGTATCCTGGAGTCGTTTAGTTACCACCCTCAACCAGGAGCCAGGAGTAGGGTAATGAGGTTGATTGGACTGGCTGTCAGGAAATGCGGGTAATTTCCCCCACCAGCCAGTGGGCCAGCAGTGCCTGAACCGGGGGACCTCACCCACACTGGGGGGTCTGGCATCCCTAGCCAGTTGAAGGGTTTGGCAACTTGCAGGTGGGTCTGGAGTTCTCCAGGAATTCCAACTGCTCCCCAATCTGCAGAAGTCAGTTCCCCTGGAGGACTAGCAGCTCAGGAAGTAGACCCAAAGGAGACACCTCTGCTAAACTCCCTTTCTGCCCAGTCACCACCACCTCCACTCACTGTTTCCAAATCTCCAGGAATTCCTAAAGATCAGAAGGTAGTCCTGCTCAGGAAGGATGTAGATTTCATTTATTTAGCAGTTGCAGAAGCATCACAAAACAGAAGGCAACACAGCCCTTGGTGCTTTAGAGGCAACCTCATAGAGCAAAAGTGAGACCAGGTTGGGTTCAGGAGCAGTTGTGGAAATCAGTACATTTGCCCACCAAATGTATTTCCCATGAAGTTCTCAGCATGCCCACTTGGCCTAATTAGGATAGCCAGCTCCGACAGCTGCTGTGATACGCCTTCCAAGGCAACCACTTCCTCCAGGGAAACTCATCTCTGTAGTCTGGAGATCCACTGCTATTTCAGGAGTATTCTAGGCCAGGGGTAGTCAACCTGTGGTCCTCCAGATGTCCATTGACTACAATTCCCATGAGCCTCTGCCAGCATTTGCTTTCAGGGGCTCATGGGAATTGTAGTCCATGGACATCTGGAGGACCACAGGTTGACGACCCCTGTTCTAGGCCCTACCTTGAGGTTGGTCATGGTAGATTAAATCGGAGCTTTTCAACACCGTGCCCAGTAACAGAAAGCGAAAATAAAGTATCCTATAGAAAAGCAAACAAAAAAAAAATTGCAGTCTATAATGTTCTCATCTTTTATGGGGGAGAAAAATGATTCCGAAGGAAGCAATAATCAATGGACTCTAAGTGCCTATACTCCCAAGATTTATAACACAAGTTGGAATTATATTTAGAAAGTTTCCGTTGCGTGCAAATTAGGCCATTAAATCACGTTGCAACTCATTTTACAAAGTTTCTTACAATCAATCAGTAAGAACAGGTAGGGAATTATGCATCCATTGGAATTAGTTCAGGGTACTGTGGTACTTCAAAGGCATGCAAAGAAATACAACTCTACATAATATCTGCATGAAGGAAGGCAAGATGGAAGACCTGAAACAACCAGCAGTCACAAGGCAGCAGATGGCTTGTAGAATCATGGAGTTGGAAGGGACCTCCCAGGCTGTCTAGTCCAACCCCCTGCACAATGCAGGAAATTCACAACTACCTGTCTACCCACAGTGAGCCCAATTCCACACCCCTTCCAATTCTTCATCTGAAGTAGCCATGTGCAACTTCAGTTGGTTCCAAGGGAATCCAAGGTGCCTTTTAATCCGCAAATCCTGTAAGCAGAGATGCTGGGAATTGAACATGGGACAAACAAATGCATTTGCAATGTGAGAGCCTTAATTAGAGATACCAGGGACCAAAAATGGCACCTTCAATATGCAGGTTTGCCAGACCCCTCATGGAAACCAGTTGCAGACTTACCTTCCGGGGGGTGGGGGTGGGGGAAGCGGTCAGTAATCTGACATCACTTCCTGTGTAGAATCATAGAATCATAGAGTTGGCCATACAGGCCATCTAGTCCAACCCCCTGCTCAAGGCAGGATCAGCCCAAAGCATCCTAAAGCATCCAAGAAAAGTATGTATCCAACCTTTGCTTGAAGACTGCCAGTGAGGGGAGCTCTCCACCTCCTTAGGCAGCCTATTCCACTGCTGAACTACTCTGACTGTGAAAATTTTTTCCTGATATCTAGCCTATATCGTTGTACTTGTAGTTTAAACCCATTACTGCGCATCCTTTTCTCTGCAGCCAACAGAAACAGCCTCCTGCCCTCCTCCAAATGACAACCTTTCAAATACTTAAAGAGGGCTATCATGTCCCCTCTCAACCTCCTTTTCTCCAGGCTGAACATTCCCAAGTCCCTCAACCTATCTTCATAGGGCTTGGTCCAGAAGTGATGTCAATGCATTTCCAGGGACACTCTGGGTCTGTGTCAAAACTCTGTTGGGTTTAACCAAATGACAGGGAGTAGCCAACCGATGTTAACATGTAAGGAGTTGGAACAGTTTGGTGCCTTTCTTTTTAAATGCAGAAAGCCTCAAGAATCTGAGATTTTTCAGGGTTTTTTTTTTTTTTTTAAGAAAAGAGTGTATTAAGGGGGAACATGATAGGGGTTTATAACATTATGCACAAAGTGAAGAAAGTGGAGAAAGCTTTTTCTCCCTCTCTTATAATATTAGAACTTAACAAGCACACAATGACGTTAATGGGCAATTGACTCAGGATACACCAAAGAAAGTACTTCTTGAAAGCCAGCGTGATACAGTGGTTAAGAGGAGCGGCCTCTAATCTGGAGAACTGAGTTTGATTCTGCAGTCTTCTACATGCAGCCAGCTCTGTGACCTTTGGCCAATAACAGTTCTCTCAGCCTCCCCCCCCCTACCCCATGGGGCGCCTGTGGTGGTGAGAGGAAGGGAAGGCAATTGTACCGCTTTGAGGCTCCTTCCGGTAGTAAAATGTGAGGTACTTCAAAGCAGCTCCTTCTCCTATATTCAGTGCGTGATTCCACTGAGGAATTCACTGCCCGTAGACATAGTGATGGCCAGGAGCAGAGGTGAAGGGAATCAGACCAATTAATGGCAGAGAAGCCCATCAATGGAAGTGAGCTCCCCTTTCACTGGCAGTCTTCAAGCAAAGGTTGGATGCACACTTTTCTTGGATGCTTTAGGATGCTTTGGGCTGATCCTGCATTGAGCAGGGGGTTGGACTAGATGGCCTGTATGGCCCCTTCCAACTCTTTGATTCTATGATTCTATGCCTACTAGTCATGGTGAGGAAAGGGAATCTTCATATCCAGAGGCCTCCAAATGCTTCTGCTAAGAGGCAGCTACAGGGAACAGCCTTGGACCCTAAGCTCTGAATGTTGGGTACCCAGTGCAATGCTTTCGATCACTGTGTGAAGGAGGATGCTGGACTGATGGACAACTGGTCTGATCCAGAAGGACTATCTCTTTTTTAATTTCCATTGTGTTCAGGGCTTGAGTGATTGTTGCTGGACACTTGTTGCTGGGTCTCCTACCTCTGATGTGAATGCACCTTCGCCTTTGGCATCTCTCATCTTTGTGACATCCATAACAGTCACTTCAACCCCTGTCTTTGTGTTCCCATTCATCAGCATTTAACAAGCACACAATGACGTTAATGGGCAATTGATTCAGGATACACCAAAGAAAGGTAGTAGTCATAGATTATAAGAATTAAGAGAGAACTCCAGGGCAGAGCACCATGACTGATCAGTAGGACTGCTAGAGCAGAAGGGACACGTTGCCATCATTTCAGCCCCCGATCCTTCTCACTCAACATAAAACTACTTCATACGTCCAACTGGTAAAATGGTTGACAACCTCCATTTTGCAAAATTAAAGCAGTGGCTTGCTATAGTGAGCCTGTAATCTGGAGAGCCAGGTTTGATTCCCCACTTCTCCACAGGCAGTCAGATGATCTCTCTAAGAGCTCTCTCAGCCTCAGCTCCCTCACAGGTGGGGAGAGGAAGGGAAGGTGATTGTAAGCCACTTTGAGACTCCTTGGGCCTCTGAAAAGAAGGGCCCAAAAAACAGCTCTTCTCCTGTTATGCCTCTTTGTCCTTCGTTCCTACACATTCGGTACATGACACATTCGGCTCCACAGGGGCATTACGATTTCATTTGCTTTGTTTTTGGCAACCAAGACAGGAGGGAAGGGATGGGGGAGCTCAGAGCATGAATCCCTTCTTCTGGCAGGGATTTGTAATAAATTGGAAATGGTCCAAACTTAATCCACTCTCATTAGGCAGTAATTGCGTGGTTATCCTTCAAAGCCACAAATGGTTTTCCTTCTGCATCAAGAATTCTAGGAAGTGGATTATACGGCGTGAGAAGTTACATTCTTCAGTTTGGGTAAAAAGTGTGTTAATCCAAACAAAACTCACCAATGAAAATATTTAAAATAGTAACAAAGTGTGTAGGGGGGGGGAAATCTTTCTGATTCTTTCATCTAGGAAGGAAGGACAGAAAAGGACAGAAGGAAGGGAAAAAAAGGAAGGAAGGAAGGAAGGAAGGAAGGAAGGAAGGAAGGAAGGAAGGAAGGAAGGAAGGAAGGAAGGAAGGAAGAAAGAAAGAAAGAAAGAAAGAAAGAAAGAAAGAAAGAAAGAAAGAAAGAAAGAAAGAAAGAATCCAGTATTTAGGTAGAAATGCTTTTTTATGCAATTGACATACTGTAGCTTTTAACTCAAGTGTGCAAGGTATGTCTAGGAAAACAGATTAAAAGGTCAGAGGTGTAATGTGCCATCACTTTAATCCTGGCAAAGTGCTGTTTAGACCATTCTGCAAGCAGCTGACCTTTCCACAGCCACAACATCTGCTGCGTTTATTATCTAGTGTTTCATTTATTTCTCCTTTTGGTGGCTCACAAAGTATGTGGTGTTAGAAACAATGTGGATTGCGTGTGTGGAGGAGGGGGGGCATTGTGATTTTCTTCCAGATTGCTTCCACACCTTCTTTTATCTAGCACACTTTTTTTTTTTAAGGAAGGAGAAGATATTAGTGTTCTTTCAAACATGAAGGGTTGGGAAGAACACATGGCAGGGCAAACTTGAGCTTGATTCAACCACCTTTTTGCGAATGAGAAAAGGAGGATTCCATTTCCCACCCCCTTTAGGACAGTGAAAATCTGCTTGGATTATCAGGCAGAGATTATCAGTCTTCTGGTCTGGCCCATGGACCTTCCTCCGGACGGGGTGACAAATTGGGTCTCGGCAACCACATTCCAATCACCCAGACGGAGCACAGAGGAGGTGACAAACATCCAGAAACATCAGCAGAAGGCCTTGACCTCTGGTTGGCCACTGTATGAGACAGGAGCCTGGACCTGGACCAGATGGCTGGCTGGTCTGATCTAGCAAGGCTTTTCTCATGTTTGTAACAATCCCCAGCCTTCTAGGCTAGCCAAGAGATCTGAGGATTGCCTGGCCACCTGGCAGGGGACGTTCGGAGGTGGTTTGCCATTTCTCCCTTCTGCATCATGACCTCTAGTGTTGCTTGGAGGATCTCCATCTGAATCCCATCCAAACAATAGCCAGGGTCAGCACTGCTTAGCTTCAGAGATTTGGATTAGGCTTGCCTGAGCTGTTCCAGATCAACTGGGACCTCAGTACTGGTGGGGAGTGGAGGATTTTGTCATGACCTATGAAAGGGAATTGATTGGAATTCTCTCTTTTTTGAGGAGGAAGATGCCCCAGGGAATCTGCAACCCTGACTGGGACCCAGGAACATGAGGAATGTGGCCTCTGCTTCCCACCCTGCCCTGCCCTCTCTTTCTTCCTCTTCTATCACCTTCTGAAAAGCGTTCAGATTTCCTCTCACCTGGAACATGTATGCCCAGAATTTTACAAACCCCAAACAATGACAGCTGAGATTTCATTTCCTGCACACTCTCGGTGTGTGCCAGCAGCATTAACGATGGAAATATTTGCCAATCATTTACTGCCGACCCTTGATTCTGCTTAATTTAGAATTCCCCAATGACAGAGGTGCACTGGACGTGAAAAACCAGAAGCCTTCTGCAGCTATGACCAGCCAGTGTAACCACAGCCCAGTCTGGAACGTTCTGGAAGAAAGCTAAGAAGACAATTTTCATCAAGGCTGAAAGGGACAATGCAACACTTGATCACAAATGTAGGTTAACTGATCCTGGAACAGTCATACCAAACAGAAGACTGGACTCAGAGAATGGCCGATGGAGAGACTGACCTTCAAGGAGAAGGAGAAGAAAAAGAAGAAAGAAGAAAAAGATGAAAAGTTGGGTGTTATACCCTTTTCTCACTACCCAAAGGAGTTTCAAAGCACCTTACAATCACCTTCTCCTCCTCTTTCCACAACAGACAACCAGTGAGGGAGGGGAGGCTGGGCCTCAATGGATAATACTGTTTAAATGCACTTTAAAAGCAGATGCTCCTATTTCACACAGGACAATCCAGCCGCAAAAACACTCTGAAAGCGCATTATACAACATGTGTAGGATGAGCCTAATAGAGAGCTCTCACAGAACGGCTCTGCAAAAGCAACCCTAACTGTCACTGCCCCAAGGTCCCTCAGACGGCTGCATGTGGAGAAGTGGGGAATCAAACTTGGTTCTCCAAATCAGAGGCTGCTTCTCATAACTATTAGACCACACTGGCTTGTAGAGGTGGTTTGTGCATGTGTGTATGTGTGTGTGTATAGTATATATGTGTGTATAGTATATATGTGTATATATATATATATATATATATATATATATATATATATATATATATATATATATATATATATATATATATATATATATATATATATATATATATATATATATATATATATATATATATATATATATATATATATATATATATATATAGTAAAGTAAAGGTAGCTTGAAATCACCCCATCGTGGAGATAGGATCTCAAAAGTCACCAGGATAAGGAAAGACCAGAGCAACCAAAATATTCTGTGGTTTGGAATTCATTTTTCATAAGGAATAAAAAAGGTGAAAGTGTTGGAGACCCAATTGCCTAGGGGGAAAAGACAAGGTCATAACAGATGCAATGTTGAACATGCAGGTAAATCTCTCTCGCTCTTTCTCTTTCCCATTTGTAATACCAGGAAGCACTCGACTGGCAGTAGCTTCAAAGCGGAAAAGGGAAAATACAGTTCCGTACCATGCATTATTGAATGCACTGCTCCATAATGCAAGAATGGCTTCCAGCTTAAGACACCTTTGTCAGCTCTGGAAAGGGATTCCAAGCTGTCTTAATATACTGAGTCGTTTGTGGGTTTCTATCATTTGGTATCACCTCCTCTGGCGGTGACTCTTTGGGGTCTTTCTCAGTACCTGAGACCCTTCAACTGGAGACGTAAAGGATTCATCCTAGGAGTTCTGCATACCAAGCAGGTGCTCAAAAATGAGTCAGAGAACACAGGTCTGTGGCTGAGTATTATCCATCAGAAGCAATAGATCGGAGAATACTAAAAACTAGGCTGGGTGTAGTTGCTTCCACCGAGTTGCCCCATGTTAGAACGGGACACAGAGTGAGGTAAACCTACCTAACAGGATCCTTTGAATGCTTAATAAAACTGAGAAATTAAGAGTCATTGGCTTTTCCACTAAAATTCACATATTTGTTTCCCCTGGGCAGGAACCTCCAAATCTACCATATATAGAGAGAGGAGGAGACAATCTACCATAGAGATTAGGGAAAATTCCCAGAATGTCATTGCAAAGGCCATGCCTTCCTGCTGCCCCTCCAGGCCATCTCTGCTTAAAAGAATGAGGTAGTAGGTGACATGAAACAAGTTCATTGAAGAACTGCTGCCTGAAGAGCTGCTGCTGGTCAGAGCACAAAATGGCTTTGCTGCAGGTCAAAAGGGGCCACAGGAATGGAGAGGCATGTGCGGAAATGGGTGTTCTCTAAAATCATAGCTGGGTCCAGCCCACCTATGGCTTACTGTAAAGGCCGTGAACGGCTGCAGATTCTTAACTGTTAACACGAGGCATGCCCTGCGAAGCCAGATAATATATCAGACACTAACGCAGTGTCACTTATCCTTGAATAGAGTCCTAACAAAAAAGGCATCAGGCCATCCAGACATCTCATAGATTTGTGGCTTTGTCCCGTAACAGGACTTCTTGCTAGAGGCTACCGTATTCTAGACGAGAAATGGTGTTTACCGGGAAGGTACTTCATTAAAGTCATCTGCAGGAACTGACGGAGGAGGAAAGGGGTGCTGCTTTTTTTATAAATGAGTGGCTACGGCTTGAGTGATTGTAGCACTAAAGGCACAGCATTAGATCAAAGCTCCCGTGGAACATTACAAGTTTTGTGATTTGTGTCCACCGCCTAAACAGCGCACTCTGTAATGAAAATGCCTAATGCAGTAGAGGAAAACAAACAGAAACAGGCAAGGATAGCCACAGACAAAAATAAGAGCTATCAGATGCACTGCCCAGAGCAGGGAGGCCAGGACAAAACCCAGGAGTTTTAAAGGGCAGGGGGGAGGTTTGCAATGCATTCCAGAACCTGAGTTCTTTCTCACTTTTCTTGAATTTTAAAACTTTTTTTTCTATTGTCTTTCTGTCTCGTGCCATTATTAATAGGTTTTCATGGAATCAACGAGTAGCTTTTTGTATTATTTATTTAATTTTATTTTGTGCACGGCCTTGGGGGACGTGGAATTTTGGATTGCCTTGTTTCCCTCTGCAGTTTTGGAATTCTCACTGGTGCAATGTCAAAAACCAGCATGCTTGGGAGAGGCGCAGCATTGAGACGTGCAGTTCCCCCACATGCTTTTTGAAACTGTATGGCCCAACAGCTCTGTCACCACACGGTATGTTGAGGAGGGGGGGAGGTTGCTGAGTTTGCATTGGGGGGGTCCCCTAGACTCAGCTTGCTCAACTTGCTTCATGCAGCAGCTGTGAAGAAAGGGATTTTTAAAATACATAAGAATTCAATTCAACTCGGAAATGCCATGTGAAGGAAGGAAAGGTTCCTGCCTTCCCTCCCATCGTGTTTTCCAAAGCTGAAATGGCCACAGAGGAAAATGATTGGTACAACTCTGGAGCTGGAGGAAGGGGCAGAAGCCGGGATTAAGAATGCAATGACTCTGGGAAGGAAACAATTCAAAAAAGAAGAAGGAGGAAGGATCTGGGTTTTGGCACATAAAGATACTGATCGTGAGGAATTTGTATCTGGAGAAATGTGCACGCAGCAGCTCATAATAATTGTAGCCATGGACATCTGGAGAGCCACAGTTTGGCTGAAGTTCTGATCACCTGCAAATGCCAGTGGCGGGGAAAATGCTCTGTGCATGGCTTTGAGTCATGTTTCAGAGCAAAGATTTTTTTAAAGGCTCCCTTAAAGATTGTCAGAACTTCAGACTGTCTTAGATCCTTCTGGGAAGTTAATGTGATTCTAGTGAAGTCATCAAAGAAGTTATTTTAAGAATTCTAATTCTAAAATGTCAGCTGTTCTTGTGAGAGTTGCATATGTGACTGGGAATCAGGAAAGCCAGAAATCAGTTTTATGATGCGTAGCAAGAATGCGCTTTCATATTAAAGTATCTTTGGTTGAGCAATAAGCATACATCAAAAGTGATAGATTTAGATTAGAATTTGGGTGTAATTCAGAGCAGTGCTAAAAAACTGACTCTATCTCGCTTATCGACGTGATGAATACAACTTTGCTAAATCCAAAATGCTAGGCTAACACCTTTGAAACACCATTCCATGCTTTTAACCTGCATGAACCAGAAAGAGACTAATCATTCTGCATTTGTACAGAACACAATCCACCAAAAATTGTGCTGCAGCTCCTATGTCCATTGACAGAAAAGTCCCATTCAGCTCAATGGGATTCCCAGGTGAGCATGCTCCTTAATGTGTCTTATCAAACTGCTCTTCCAAGGAACTTAATGTACGGGGTTCCCATTTTGTCCCAATAACCACACTGTACATTGGGTCAGACTCACCTATAAACCCCAATGTAGGTGTCAAAATTGTGTGTACACAGGGGTAATGGGGAGTACATTTGAGTCTGATAACCCCCGCCAATATTGACACTTTCAGCCAAACTTCTGCCCCAAACCCAACATGTATACAAGTTTGTGTGTGTTTAGGCTCTTCAAGCTTTCTCAACCACTTGGATGAGTGTTGGAGTAGACCCAGGTGGTGCAGAGGACTCCGTTGGAAAAGAGACAACCAGCAGACCTGACCAAAACCCACAGCCATTTGCTGATAAGTCCACCTCTCCTATCATCAGAGCCATGGGAACAGGTGGGAGGAATAAAAGGAGGGCGCTGCAAGACAGAAGGTGCAGTGCTAGGTTGGCAGCACAGCTCCGACAAGACATCAGTGGTGAGGATGAGTGTTCGCAGGACTGGGGCTGAAGAGTCTGGCAGTGCTTAGCATGATGTTAAAAGCAGCAAACAAGGGAGTGGGTGTGTGGAAGGAATGTTTTTGTTAGGTGCTGATGTTGCAGTTTGCACTCTGGACTGATTTCCTTATCTCTGACCCTGCTCTGTGCTTTAGAACATTGCTTGTGGATTTCCCCTTGAAGCTGTGAGTGTTGTCTAGCTGGTATCTGAACTCAGGAATGGTATTTTGACAAACCCTGATGGCTAGAACTTCCCTCTGCCTGCCTGCTGTGTGTCTGCAATCAGGACATGGGGTTTGAATCCTGACTCCATTAAGGAAGCTTGCCAGGAGACCTTGGGCCATTAATATACTCAGCTCAACCTACCTCACAGGGTTGCTGTAATGATACAAATGGACTGTGGAAGAATATTGCAAGTCATTTTGGATCCCCTTTGCTGACAAAAGTGGGCATGGATCAACATGCCCTTTAAAAAGTCAGCCAACAAGGATTCTTACTTCTTATGTGGAACATCCACATAAGGGGTGAGAATCCTTGCTCCCTGCCCCCTTGTTACCTGCTGGTATGTCTTCTGGTGGGGGCAAGGCCAGCCCAGGGACGCATAGTGCTGTGTCTTGCTGGTCTGGCCCTTCCCCCGCCAGTCTCCCTAGGCTGCCCTCACCCTCCGGAGGGCAGGAGTGGCCTTGGAGGCATCATGGCGGTGGGGCCAGCCCAGCAAGACCCAGCACTGTGTCTTGCTGGGCTGGCTCCACCCCTGCCAGTCTCCCAAGGCTTCTCCCACCCTCCAGAGGGTGGGAGCAGCCTTGGAAGACCGGCCCCGGCGGGAGCAACACTAAAGCACTGAATGCACCTCAGTGCTCTGGTGCCGCTACCCATCTACTGGCAGTCCCTGGGGGTGGGACTACACATGCCATGTCCACAGACTTCCATTGGGGGCCCATGCCAGTAGATGTTCCACATCAATAAATAAGGCTATCCCTGAACACTCATGAAAGGAGAAAGCTCATTGAGAGTGCTTTCTTGCACACTAAATAATGCGTTTCCATTTCCCTCAGGGACGGTTTGCAAGTGGATTTTGCCATTTCATACAGTACAATCCAGGTGCACAGTGCATTGCAAGTGTGTTATTTACTGTGTGTGAATGCACCTTCAGTGGGTGTTGGGGGTGGGGGGGGGGAGTCAGCTATTGGCTTCTTAAATCACTAACATCTATTCCCTAGGCCCCTAAATCTAAAAAGTGCTTCTTTAAGTCACATTAGAAAATGGACTAGTGACTTACAGATCAATATTGATTCAGAGGAAGGGAGTTGGAGTTGAAACTGCGTAGTTCTAGGAGTGTAAAAGAAAATCTTTTTTAAAAAGCCAGACCAGGATTTACAGTGTGACTCATCTATGGTGGACTTTTTACATATTCGTTAGGCATGGGGGGGGGGGGGCATGAAATCAGCTCCTTTGGAAACTGGTAATTTGATTTGCTAATAAAACATTAGGTGCAATATGCCCAATGAGACAAACTTTTTTCCCTCTTGGGTCAGGCAGAAGGGCACATTGCCCTCCCTAACGTAGAATGGGTCTTGAGCCTATTTGGCGGTGGAAAGGAATGTCCGGTTGCAACTCATTTCTGCTGAACCTTTAATGTTTTCAAGCCAAGAGGTGTTCAGGGGTGGCTTGCCACTGCCTGACTCTGCAGCATGATCCTAGACTTACTTGGTGGAATCCCATCCAAACCCTAACCAGAGCTGACCCTGCTTAGATTCCAGGATCAAATAAAATTGGGCCGGCTTCTACCATTCAGGTCTGGTCTGAGCCACTGGCTGGAACATTCTTCAGGCATTGAGATATCCCAGAAGGTGTGCAATCATGCAGAATATGGTTGGGAAGCATAGCTGTGGACACACCTACCTGGTGCTCCTCCCCTTCCCAACCCCTCCAGGCCTATCATTTGGGGAGGCAGGTCAACATGACAATATATGGTCATATCACCCAATAAATATTTAACAAATTTAAACAAATATATTTAAAAATTAAAATTCAGTCCAATAGGACCTTTAAGACCAACAAAGATTTATTCAAGGTGCGAGCTTTTGAGTGCAGGCACTCTTCCTCTTTGTTGGTCTTAAAAGTGCTATTGGGCTCAATTTTTGTTGTGCTACTTCAGACCAACATGGCTACCCACTTGAATCTAATACAAAATTTAACTTCCACATATTTAGAAAACCCTTCCAAGACTGTCACAAAACCCCAGGGTTTCTATTGTGTAGTTAAATAGAAAATCAAATAAAACTCTTATTTAAAAAAAAAGAAACCCCAGGGTTTCACAGACCCCCGGTTGAGAAAGCCTACTTTAAAGGGTCAATAACTTGACTGTGTGTGTAGAACATTATTAAGTAAATTAACGTACTATCAAATGGGCCAGAAAAATAATTTTCCTTGTTCAAATACAATTTACTGAGCATCGGATATTGTTTATCATGCTCCAAAATAGTAAGTTAAGACAGAAAGTGTTTTCTTATGTGTTTTATGATTTATTATAATCCTTCTTTGTTCTGCTCTTTAGATGAGAATATGAAATATATACGATACATACTCACGTATAAGCCTAGTTTTTCAGCACCTTTTTTCACACTGAAAAAGCCCTCCTCGGCTTATATGTGGGTATATACAGTAATTGAAATAAAAGCCTGCTCCAGCCAGCCAATCGTTGCATTGCCTTTTGCAAATGTGTACTGCAAGCTGAGCTTGCTCTGGCAGCTTGTAGGACATCAATGGTTTGACTTAAAGACTCTGATCTTTTTTTTCCCTTTTGTCTTCACATCTTCCTCTTCTTAATCACTTCTTCCAAACTATTAATTTAGTTTCTGTGGGTGGGGTGGGTTTTGTGGGTGCTTTGGGATTTACTATTTTTTTCTCCTAGTGTTTCTTTTTTTATCTAGGGGCAGCATTGTTTGCCTTTTCTTCTTGGGGTTGTATTTCTTTTAAAAGTTGATTTTTACAGTTCTTTCTTTCAGCATGCGCCATGTGCCGCCGAAATCGCGCATGCGTGGCACGTTTGCGCATGTGTGCGTGCGCGAAAGTGCCGTGCATGCGCAATTTTGGCCGCGCTTGCACAATGCGCGGGCGCGGCCCTGATTCCCTCTCCCCCCCTCCCGCAGTAAGAAGCTTCCCGGGCTGCAAGCTTGCGGCCTGGGAAGTTTTTTACTGCGGGGGGGTGGGGAGAGGGAGCCGCGGCCTGGCGCTTAGGCCTTCTCGGCCCGGCAACGGGCCACGGCCCACGGGTTGGGGACCACTGCCCTACAGGATACAGGGAAGGTTGGCTCTTTGTGCATTCAAACTTGCTTCACTGCAGATATCTGTAAATAAATCTGTCTGTTGGCTGGAATTTATCCAAGGAGTCACTTTTAGGCCTTTTGTTCTATCTTTATGAACATTTTTTTTTCAAGCTTTGAAAAAAATAATTTGAAATGACTCTTCAAGAATCTCCTTCTCAGATCTTACATCCCCCCCCCCCACTAGCCCTCGTGCCACCCAGAAATGCTGGAGAAAGTGCTTGCCATGATTCTTTTTAAGCGTTCATTTTCAGCTTTTAAGCAGCAGATCAGCATTTTTGTGTGGACTCTCCAGAGGAATGGGCCAGCCACTACCTCGATGACATTGTCACATGCATTCTGCAAGCATCCACAAAAGCCAGCTGAAGCGCTGTAATGTTCGTTGTCGAAATTTTGACTGAAGGAGAATTCTAATCGAATTTATGACCCTTCCTCAGGCCAAATCTATCTGTGGAGGGAACTTGGTGCCAGCGGAGAGGGAAGGATGGCAGACAGCTGGCTGGGCTTGAGAACAGCTTGTGAGGCTGTCCTCGGAGCCTTTCTTGAGGCTGACAGCATCATTGGAGGACTTTGCATTGCTTTGGTGGCAACGCAGCTTTCCCCTCATATTCTCCAGGAAGACAGGAGCTCCGGAGCAGAATCAGTGCAGCAAAGAGGACCTGGCTCTTATCTGGACGGACTTCTTGCCTCTGTACACTTTCCTACTCCAAGTCAGTGCCCTTTATCTCCTGTAGGGGACACACACAATGGGTCACTTTGTCTGCCTAAGCGAAAGGCCAGGTTTGCACTCAAAGGTTGGTCAGGAGCCATGAACTTCCAACAGGAGCTGCTCAGTGCATCTATCTGGAATGTTGAACTGTGTTCAGATATTTGAGGATGCTTTTTGAAATTTGCAATCCAATTTCAATTCTAGTAGCAGAGCATTCCCCTACTTCTAGTTCCATTTGAAAGGGCCCTGGAGGATTTTGAAAGAAGCCATAACAGATTTGATTTGTCAAATTTCTCAGGAGGGTTCTTTTTAGTACTCGATCACATGACTCATATATGAAGCAAAGGAAAGTGTTCTTAAATCAACAGGTACCTAAGGAGCCATTCATTTAATTTACCCTACCGTGTTTGAAGAAACTATTGTAATGATGGGGTCAAAATGACCAAGTTCCGCACGTCTATGCAAAACTGCTAATTATAGATGGAAATCCACACTGTCAGTCTGCCAGGAGGAAGAGGGAAATCTGCATCTTGTAACCCTGCATGTCCTACAGAGAAAGCTGAATTCACTGACAACAGCAGCTGACAAAAACGCAAGGAGGAGAGCTTTAAAAGTTGGATATTTCTGCTCACCAGAAAAGGAGAAAGAACACGTGCTTTTTACAGCTATTTCTTTAAGAAGAAAAGAGAAAGCCACAAAGTAGTACAAAGAAATAAACAGCCAAAACTCCTTGCAGAAGCAAGAAACTTTGCTTTTAAAAAATGACAAACTGGATACTCCGGAGGAGACAACACGAGTCTTCTTCTGGCTGTAGGTCAGGAGAAACTCCATTGGTAAACTCCCTGCAGAGCTATCCTGACAGACTGAATTTTTAAAAATAGGAACACGTCGTCAGTTCAGGACAGTACAAATGTTTAAACTGCATCTATAATAGATGCACATTTGGACTTCAGTCCTCAGAATACCTACCCACAATCATCTCCCCCATCTCCAAATTTCAAAGCATATTATGTCCTTTATTTCAGGGGTAGTCAACATGTGGTCCTCCAGATGTCCACTTAACCACTACACCAAGGGACTTAGGACCCTCTTTCTCTACACACTTGCTTCTCTTCTTAAACTATTTTCATTTTTAAGCAGGCTGGTGCTGCACCCCTTCCCAAGTTTAAACTCTGGCAACAGTGGGTAGGCAGGGGGGTGGAGAACTTCTGGAACGACACCTAACCACTAGGCTCCATTAACAGGTTGTTTATCTACAATATTTATTCCAATTCTCCTGGAGAAAATGGCTGCTTTGGAAGGTAGGCTGCATGGCATCGAACCTATCAAAGTCCTTCCCTCTCCAAACCCCACTCTCCCTGGGCTCCACCCCTTGAATCTCTCTGTATATTCCAATCCAGATCTGCAACCCAAGTAACCTGCGTTTATGGTAAGGTGACCAGATTTTAACATTGGTAAAGCTGGACACCATTGACCGGGGGGGGTTCTTGATTAAAATTTGGTCTATATGGAGCAAAAAAAGTTTCATAAAATGCATAGAATACAAAAATAGTATTGTAAAATATATATATTATATTATATTATATTATATTATATTATATTATATTATATTATATTATATTATATTATATTATATTATATTATATTATATTATAAATATAAATATAAATATAAATATAAATATAAATATACATACATACATACATACATACATACTTACTTACTTACTTACTTACTTACTTACTTACTTACTTACTTACTTACTTATTTAATTTCAACATAAGTACAATTTGCCAGGTGCCCCCAGATGTCCCTCCAAAAGTGGGACAATCTGGTCACCCTTAGTTTATGGAAAGCCCCAAGGTCACTTATCTGTTGGGCTGAAAGGGTTGTCTACAAAGAAAGCAGCACAAAATGACAAATCCGCGTAAAGAACGGATGATCAGTACCCTGAACAAACACATTGTCAACCAAAGAGGATCGTGGGTTTCTACCATGCCAAAGAGCCTCTTGTGGCACAGAGTGGTAAGGCAGCTGTCTGAAAGCTTTGCCCATGAGGCTGGGAGTTCAATCCCAGCAGCCGGCTCAAGGTTGACTCAGCCTTCCATCCTTCTGAGGTCGGTAAAATGAGTACTCAGCTTGTTTGCTGGGGGGTAAACGGTAATGACTGGGGAAGGCACTGGCAAACCACCCCGTATTGAGTCTGCCATGAAAACGCTAGAGGGCGTCACCCCAAGGGTCAGACATGACTCGGTGCTTGCACAAGGGATACCTTTACCTTTACCTTACCATGCCAAACACTGGCGAGAATCAACTCATGTCTCTAAGAAATGCAGGCCTGGGTTCCGTACTATGTCTTTATTAGACTCGTCCACTTTTTAAAATTATGCTGAAATGTTGAAAAGCAAAAAGCCTAGCACATAATACATTGTTTTGTTTTTTTGCTGAACTCTTGGCTTGTATTTATATGTGGCAATTACACAGCCGGCACTGTGCCAGGCACTGCTACAGAGTTCAGCAATTAGAATGCATAATGTGACCTTTAGTATTAAAAACAGCTTCATAAATATAAACAGAAATGCTAAAAAGGATCATCAAAGGCCATCCCCCGCTTCCTCCCAGATGGCAGAAGCTGGCGGCGGAGGAGGAAAGTTAAATAAAGCTTTCCCACAATCCCATCAGCCCTTCATGAGGAAGGGGGACCTCCGTCGCTCTTTCGCTTCTTGACCCTTCTGACTTTTGCGGAAATGCATTCTGCATTTCACACGAGGGATCTGGGATGCAGACAAGGCGGTTCTGCTGGATCTCACCACCATCAAGCGGCCAGCCTGGCAGAAGAAGCAGAAACGCACGTGGTCTGTTGCTCACGGCCACTGACTTGAGGTCATGGGGGGGGGAGGCTTTCGGTGTGATGCACAATGTTTTTTTTTCGCCTTGTGCATGTGTGCATGTGCGCAAAATGATGAAAAGATAGAGCTCGTTTCTATCATGTAGAACAGGGGTAGTCAAACTGCGGCCCTCCAGATGTCCATGGATTACAATTCCCAGGAGCCCCTGCCAGCGAATGCTGGCAGGGGCTCCTGGGAATTGTAGTCCATGGACATCTGGAGGACCGCAGTTTGACTACCCCTGATGTAGAACAACTGGCAAGAGAGAGAGAGAGAGAGAGAGAGAGAGAGAGACCACATTGGTTTGCTTTGCAGGGGGAATCAAAAAAGAGAGATTGAAAGCAATGTGAAACTAGGGTTGCCATAGTGCTGGAAGAATTTAAATATGCAAAGAGGGACCAAGCACCAGCTACTTAAAAGAAGAAAAGAAACTTAGAAGAATTCTCCAAAATGAACAAAATTGTGACAGTAGCTAGTAATTCTTGCAAGCTGAACCACCCCTATTATTATGATTATCTATTATTCCTTTGTAAAATAAGATAGCATTACATTTTTCCTGTTGGGTCCACTGTAGAAGACACCTTGCAAAATGGGGTATTACAGGATCCTCGTGAGGACTTCAGCCTGAACTAACCATTGACAGCCTCTGACATCCAAGGAGGAATTTTTCTAACTTGTCCTGGAGCTGCATTTCCAGTTTTGTTGTCCATAGGGGAGCCAAGAGAGAAGTCAGAAGAGAAGCACAAGATTTTATAACCTATATTGCTGAAACTAGGCCTCTGCATTAGCTGGAAGAAGCACAGGCTATTAATTCAAGGTGTTGGAAAACATTTTTAAAAGAGAAAGGGATCAAGAAGCATGGCTTTTGCAAGGATCAAAAAGAAAGTTGGACAATGGAAACCCAGTCTGATTCCAGGTCCTTGACATCTCCAGTAGCTGAATTCCCCCCCCCCACACACACACACACACGTACAAACACTGATAATTCTGCTGAAATTGCCACAGAATTAGGATCAGAAGAAGTGGAAGAGATGTTTTTATATCCTGTTTTCACTACCTGACGGAATCTCAAGTGGCTTATTATCACCTTCCTCTCTCCACATCAGATACATTGTGATGTAGATGGCGCTGAGAGAGCTTTGACAGAACAGCTTTGCATGAACAGCCCTAAGAGAGATGTGCCCTAAAGGTACCAATGGCCTCAAACTTTATCTTGCTGCTTCAGACCAACACGATAATCCATGGTACCCTTTCTCCAAAGGAACTGATTTTAATTCTCTGGAAATCTCCTGAAGCAGTGAGTAAACTCCAGGTGCCAACTGGAAGGTTGGCAACCTTCCTTCCAATGCAGAGACATCATAGTTCAGCCTTTCTCAACATTTTTACCATTGAGAACCTCTGAAATATTTTTTCAGGCTTTGAGACGCCCCAGAAATGGTGCCATCATGCAGAAAAGGGTTGAGAAGCATAACGGAGCATGTGCCCATCCGGGGCCCCTCCCCACCCCCTCTAGGCCTATCATTGGCCATTTTGGAAAGGGGTGTGTGGGTCAAGATGACCATATATGGTCAAATCACCAGATTAAATGTATAACACATTTTCAAAATGTATAAAAAACCGACTCCCACCCACTCAGGAAACCCCTCCAGGGTCATCAAGAAACCCCAGGGTTTCAGGAAACCCTAGTTGAGAAACATTGCCATAAGCACTACAAACAAAAGAAAGATGGGAATTTGCAAAAAGCCATTAAGGAACTATAGATGTACACTGCAAATTTCTGGAACTAACCCAAGCGCAAATCCAAGGGAGCCTCCCATCAGAAGCCAAAAGTATGCATTCTAACAATAGTAGCAGCAAAATAAATAGACAATGATGAACATAAAAGCTTACAGAGGAACGGTGATGAGCTCAGCAGATTTCCGGATGATCTCCAAATGAGCATTATGGAAACTGTAGCAAAGGACAAGAGCTTGGCAAAAGCCCAACTTTTGGCATAATATGCAGAAGCGCTGGAAATAGAGCTCATTTATGCCGGGCTTTGCAGAGGCTCCCCGTGCAGAATAGACTGACACTCCGCTTGAGATAAGTGAGTAATGATGATCTATGCAGCAGTTGCCAGAGAGGTGTTTGCTACAACTAGGATATCAAAATGGTATATGCTGACAAACAAGGGGCTGGCTCGTAAAACCTGCCTTAGCAGGCTGTCAAGAAAAAATTGAGCCCTTGGAACATCAGATGGCGGTGGTACATCTTGAAGAGGAGCCAGTTGAAGACATCTCCGTAGCTCTGTGCAAAATGGAGGTAGAAAAGTCAAATTGTACGATGGCTTGTCCCTCACGCCCACATGACCATAAGAAGATGGTGCCCAGAGGGTCCTTGAAGACCAATTTTGTTCTGCTGCTTCAGACCAGCATAGCCACCCACTGGAAAAAGTGGCTGGCAACTTACCGGAGGCCACCATTGTCATGGAGGGTGGGCAGGCCAGAGAAGACGCAGCTGCGTTGGCCCAGCAGGGAGCGTGGGTGCACTACGGTGGCATGCATGGATGGTGGCATGAGGGGTGGGCTCTGGGGTGCGCTGATTTAAGGCCCTTTTGTTGCAGTGAGCCAAGAGACAGCTGCTGTCTCCATGGGTCTGGGAGTGGGCCTCACCACGTGGTGTGTGGAACACAGATACAGATGCACCCCCTGTCATTCATCTCCTGGTAAAAGTGCAGGAGAGGCCGCTGGAAGGGTTCTTCGTGGATGTTTTCGCCATGGTACAGGGCCAAGGTAAAGGCAGGGATACTGGGAAGTAGAAGGAGGCCAAGAAATAGGACCGGCCTGTAATTGAAAAGTCCTTTGAGAATTGGCTGTGGGTCTTTGGGTAATATATGTCCCTGATGGCGGCCATTTACCCAGAGTGAGGTTGACACTTATGCAAATACCTACTACATGTCTTGGAAGCCAGGGAATTGGTTGGGGAGGAGGCTGCCGTCAAATATGACACGGAGTTCAGGGAGCTGGCTTCACACAACCCGCTGGCTCACTGGGACTTGAAATACCACGATACGTGGATCGTTCGGGTTGGTCCCAGTGTATGCCAGCACAAGGAGAAGGCAAAAGGGGTCAGAATCTTGTGGGTTTGGTGTGCTGGGACTACGATTGGACCAGCTGCAAGTGCAAATGTTGCCAGTTTGAGCACAGGTGCGAGGGGTGCGGGGTGGGCACGCCTTGCCAGCCTGCGCTCAGGGGGCAGGGGGTGGGCCCTTTGCGGGACCCAGCTCTCCGAAAAGAAGAATGGAGGGTCAGGTGGCACATTGCCTTCTTCTGGGGGAAAAACAGCTTAAGGTTCCTCTGACACTGTGAACCATGGCCACTCCCCTACTAAGTCGGGGCCTTTTTTTGGCCTGGCTTGAGAAATACCCCAAGAGGGCAGCTGTGGTGTATTTGCAGCGTGCATAATTGAGTAGAAATATAAAGGGTGTCCTGAAGGGGCACTGGAGAAAATGCATATTTCACATAGATAGGATAGGAACTTCTGGATGATTTTCCAGTTATCTCCTCCAGGGTCCTGATTGACTCAACAGGTTTTTGAGGACACTTCCTCCCTGCTTGCCTCCAAAACAGCAGCTGAACAGAAGAATGACTGCAGCTAGCCAAACAGTTGGGCCTCTTGTCTCCTCTTTCTGTATATAGCTGTTACTCTTCTGAATAAGGCCTATTTTATTCTTTAAGCAGCCCGGTGCTTTGCTCTCTCTGCATATCCAAACTCTGCCAACAATGCCATTCTGCAGAAAGCTCCCCCCCCCTCTCATGTCTCCCTAAAGCACCAGCTGATTCCCTGATAATCCTGTTGAAATGGAATGGTACAAAGGCAAAAGAACTTAGCAAGGCAGCACTTGTTTAAACTAGGCCAACTATTCGGTGAGCTTAGTTAGCATGCTGGGAGGGACCAACTAGTTCAGCAGTGCTTCTCACATCGGTTCAGGGCAGGGAAAAGGGCCTGGGGGAAGGCAGAACCCCCTTCTCTGCACACATCGCAGCTGTGGCTCAAATTGGGCTCCACACATGTGGGGACTGAAGAGAACTTGCAACCCACTCATAACCATCATGCAGGAGACAGGGTGGAGATCTGGGACCCAACCTGCATAGTGCATGCAGTTGCCAACCTCCAGGTAGCCCCTAGGGATCTCCTAGTGTCACAATAGATCTCCAGACCACCAAGATCAGTTCCCCTGGGGAAAATGGCTGCTTTGGAGTATAGAGCCCATGGCATTACACCCTGCTGTTAAAGAACAGTGAACTCTAATCTGGAGAACCGGGACTGATTCCCACTCCAGTATATGCAGCCAGCTGGGTGACCTTGGGCCAGTCACAATTCTCTCAGAGCTCTCTCGGCCTCTCCTGCCTCACAGGGTGTTTGTGGTGGGGAGAGGAAGGGAAGGCGATTGTGAGCCACTTTGAGGATGCTGGGTGACTTTGGGCCAGTCCCAGTTCCCACATCTCTCTCAGCCCCCCGCCCCACCTCACAGGGTGTCTGTTGTGGGGTGAAAAAGGGAAGACAAGTTTAAGCCATTTGGGGACTCCTTCAGGGTAGTGACAAGCAGGGCATAAAAACCAATTCATCTCCTCCTGCTGCCTTGCAAATGTACATTTCAATACTCTACTTCATAAGATTGCTGCTAGGTCCCGACTATTCCAGGAAAAAATATGATCATCCGAAATAGCTGATTTTTATCCCATTTTATCTAAAGATAAGGCTTCTTCTCCGTCAGAAGCCAGGAATTGGCCCTGTTCTTTTTCTGACTGTTCATCTTCCTAATTTTTTTTTTAATGATTTGGTGTCGCGCTGTGTAGCCTGGGGCCGCCCATCTACCTGAGCGGCACGAAGCTGTGAAAGACAGCCAAGCAGCTGGACGACATTTCCCCCTCCTCCCCAAAATAGGTCACTATAATGGAGAAGGGGAAGGAGATGCCTGAAGGTAGAAAAGCAAATGAGGTCCCTGTGATTCTTCTGCAGATCTTCCTGGCCCAGCTCATTTGTAGCTCACAGCCTGCTGTGCAACCAGCACAAGGGCCACAAGAGTTGGCAACAAACCAAGAGCATCCCACTAAAAGTGGCAATAAGTTGGGAGGAAAGAATGAATTTCCTTTGGGCTGGCTCGGTGGAGACATCATGGTGGAGACATCATGGCCCTGCTTTAGACCTGGGCAGAGTCCGCACTTACTTTCTTTATTCCATTGTCAATCCTGTTGAATTCAGATCACTTTGAACTTGGGTCCTCTTCACCCCCCCCCCCATTGAAACAGGAAAGTCTTCTGCATGTGGTTAGGGAGGCTCAGAAAGGGGGGGGGCTCTTTCTTTCTTTTCTTGAAGGGGTGGGGGAGAGGAGCCAGGCAGGGAGCCTCTTTCTTTTCTTGGAGGGAGGGGGGAGATGATTGAAAAAGGCAGAGGAGGGAGGAAAAATCCAGGACCGACAGAAGTTGAGAGAAGTTAGGGGCTTCTCCTTTAAGGCAAGCGTGTCACATGACCAGGTGTAGCCTATCAGAGGTTCTCTACCATGGAGCTTTCTTTCCCATTCTGGATATTCAGGATTAAAAGCAGTCTGAGATATCGCACAATAAAGGTAGGGTCAATCCAGATCAATCCTTCTTGCTGCAGAAGGAAAATTAAAATTGCCCAAAATCCAAACAGAAATCGCATTCTGTGTAGAGGGCAGGGACTGAATCGATCTGGGGTTGGAATAAAAGCTCCGTGCAGTTTACACCCTGGTCTGATCACTGGTCCCATAAGGTCAGGTTAGGCTACTCTTACTAGCGGTGCTTCTCCAGGAGCTGAAGCAGAGGTCTGTCCCATCCCTTCTTGCCTGATCTCTAAAAATAAGATGCAGGGATGCCAGGGATTGAACCTCTGGCCTTCTATCGACTCCGAAAGGTGTAACTCTGCTCAGGATGGCACTCTTTATGACTAGCAGCACTGGACTCTCCTCCTCCCGGTTCTCAAATTTCTCTCCCGCTCCGCAAGCTTGAGTCAGTTTGTGTTTTCTTGAAAACAACCTGGCTTATCCAGAGTTAATTACTGATGTATATGTCTGTTTTTCAGAGTATATGATACATTTCCACAAGCCGTCTCAAGGGCACGCTAGCTGCAGAGCATGGGATATAAATTTAAAACCAAGAAGCAAACGTGGGAGCAACCTAACACCTTGCTGCTAATGAGCATCACATTACAAGAGGAAATAAAATCCCCCCATTAAAGTTCCCTAACTATCTTGATTTGGTTGTGCGTGCAAGTACAAATAGCCTTATTAGTTTATGGGTGCCCTTTTCAATTACTTATATATTGTTCTCCTTGTGGTTCCAAGTGGTGAGGCAGTTTGTATTACATGCAATTTCTTAAGATGTTGGGTATATTATATTCTACTCCCCCTTCACCCCTTTTTACCCCTTACTCTTTTATTAATTCACTGCGTTTTATTTAAGATATTCTTGCTTGTGTACTAGGAAGCAATTCCAGCAGACGAAAGCAAGAGGGGAGAACTCATGTTCATTAAAACCTATGTGCAGAACAGAGGATAGCATAGAATTTGATGCATATGCCTCAAAGGGTTGGCTCAGAGGCCGGGACCAATGCAATAATGCTACTGTCATGACCCTGGGGTATGTGCTAGTAGAGTATAAATCATTGAAGATGCCTCATGGATTTTCCAGGAAAAGATATACACTTAGTCCACACTCCCTTCCATGGAGCTTGCACACCAAAAGGCATTCCCACAGAAAGGTAATGTTATCTAAACAACAAAGCAAAACTATTAGTCAAACATCATAGCACCCAGACCCGAAGGGTCAGGCAAGGTCATTTACAGCAGGTGTAGTCAACCTGTGGTCCTCCAGATGGACTACAATTCCCATGAGCCCCTGCCAGCGTTTGCTTGCAGGGGCTCGTGGGAATTGTAGTCCATGAACATCTGGAGGACCACAGGTTGACTACCCCTGATTTACAGTCCTTACAATCACGAAAAATTACAGGAGAAACTTCATAAGGCAGAAAGGACAAGGGATGGGAAAGAGAGGTTGGGAGATCCCTCCCCGGGGAACACAGGCCCCTTGTGGGGCCCACTCACCTGAAAGCATGTATCCCAGCTGTGGGTACATGACAGCGCCACCCATAGAGTCATCTCCAGGTCCCCTTTGGTCCTCCCCCAAAGTCTCCAGGCCAGTCCTGGAGATCTAATCTCATACCTCTGATGTGGCAGAGTCACCAGGTAAGGACTCGCTTTTCAAGCTTGTACTAAGCAGAGCATATTCCTAAACAACCCTCTACCTCTGGAGCCTGTATGTACCAAGCAATCAGAAATAAGAGTTAAAGTGACCTTGTATTCTAGTCCAAACATAATTCCTCAGCATGTCTGAAAAACCCTCTCTAAACTATTTTCCCTATGTTCCATTGTACGCAAAAGATCACACAGCAAACAAGATTTGTTTACACAGAGATGAAAGAGATCAGATCATGGTCTCCAATGGGGAACTAAAGCCCATTTTCAATAACTGGATGATCAATTAGAAAGTTGGAGTCAATTCCATTAAACACCACTCCATCAAACTGTGTCTTGGTGCTCCAATAGACCTTTCGTCCCATTTGTTGTGAGATCGGTTTGGGAGTTTGAAATGCGAGGGCTCCTTCCCTAATCCCTCCCCCCTTCCCTACTTTGGGGTGGAATGGCTGAGAGTGATGAGAAAAGGAGAAACAGGAAAGCCACTGCAAAGGGATATTCTCAGCAAACGTTTCCTGCCTCCAAACAAATAAGCCATGTGGAGCTGTCGTGTGTGTCATGTTGCAGATGGCAGTATTATGCGGAAGATGAATGATGGCCTTAATATGAGTTTGCATCTGCAGAAGGGAACACTCTGCATTTCCGGCCTGCCACTTTGCCCCGCCCATCCATCCAAAATAGGAAGCAACTTCAGACAGGGATGTGTGCCATCCCTAATAAAGCATCAGGGAATGCGGGAGCAAGATGGGAGCTTTTGGCTTTTGCTATGTGGAGTTATCAAAGGCTTCCTCAAGTGTAATTTCCAAGAGCTATTCTTGTTTAACCAACAAGTCCATACCATAGTAATCAGCCCCATTAGTATGCTCTAAGTACTGTTCTTGGGGGTTGGAAGTGTTCTTCGGAAAGGCAGTGAAAGCTAACTAGCTAGCGCATACCCTGCTGGGGTTTACTGCTGTATTCCCACATCTTAGAATGAAGCAGAAATAATACAGAAGTTCAGTACTAAAGCAACAAATTGATCTGCCAAATGTCGCATTCTAATAGCTTTTAAGGGTTTTCAGTCTCTTTTCACACCATAAAACATGAGGATTTTTTTCCTTCTCCTCGGAACAGAAAATTGTCAATAGTCATTGAAATGCACAGTTGCTCTCTTGTTTTTAGGATAGTTTTATATAAACTTCAGCGTCGTTATACCCTCCAGTTCTCTCACGTTATTTCGTACCAGGAGAAGCAAAAGCTTTCAGGTAGGGCGATCACAGTTTTAAATTTAAGACCTCAGCAACCTGGGTCTGAATCCCACTTCTGACATGGCATTTGGATCACAGACTAGACACAGATTCCCAGCCTAATCCTACCCCACAGGGTCATTGTGGAGACTGATGCAAGCCACTCTAGGTACACATTAAAGCAAGCTAAGGGGAAAATACTGACGCTGATGGACTGTGGGGAAATATTGTTTTATGCAGGGAGTGATTAAAATGCGGAATTCACTGTCAAGTGATGGACACAGAAATAAACAGCTTTAAAAGGGGATTAGGCAGATGGATGGAGCATAAGTTTATCAATGGCTACTAGCCCTGGTGACCAAGGGGAACCTTCACTTTCAGAGGCACTAATCCTCTGAATCCCAGAGCCAGGAGGCAAGATCAGGGGAAGACCTCAGCTTCTATGCCCTGTTGTTTCCAGTCCAGGGGAACTGGTTGGTCACGGGACCAATTATGCACAGGCTGGAATGTCCATGATGGTGGTGACAGGGCTTCTGGGAAAATCCCTTATTATGCATTACATCGCCGCCATCCGAGATCTGGCCCGACCCAGGCCCTCAGAAGACCCACTAAGGAAATGTGGATTCTTCTGCAGGCGTGGAACCACCATGGGCGCAGGCGAGGTCTAGGTCGGGCTAGCCCTGTACATAATTGAAGGAACCAGACTTTTGGGCCCGGCTTCTCCCCCAACCTACGGAGTCCCTGCAGGGACGCCTCTTGCCCCTACCAGCTCCGCAGAGGCTTCTCTCCACCGCCATCATGGTGGAAGAGAAGCATGCTGCTTCCCACCATCATGCAGTGGAGGCCCCATGCTCCCAATCCCCATTGTGTGCACAGGGCTGTTGTGTCGGTGCAAGCAGCTTGCACCAGGGGAGCTCTTCCCCTGTACATACATGGGGAAATGCCAGGGCTTGTTGCCCCACTGCAACAAAATGGCGACAGCCCTGCATAGCTGCCGCAGTGCATAATGGGTCAAGGTGAGATAGGTCTGATCCAGCAGGGCTCTTCTTATGAAGGCCTCAGCCTCTCTACCCTGTTGTTGGCCCTCCAGTGGAGCTATCTGGCCACCATGTGGAATAGAATGCTGGGCAAGCTGAGATCCCTGGTCTGATCCACTGGGATTCTGCTGATGTTCTTATGAAGGTGTCATCCTCTATACCCTGTTGTTTGCTGTCCAGAGGAACTATCTGGCCACTGTGTGAGACAGAATGCTAGACTAGATGGACCACTGGTCTGAGAAGCAGGACACTTCTCAAGAAATGAACAAGTAAATTTTGCTATGCTGCTTTTGAAATGCCCAAGAAGCTTTCTCTGAACAAGAACTTCCCAATTTCTCTCTCAATCTTGCTTAAATTCATAAAATAACATCCTTATTTAGAGAACTAGCATACTGCCCCTCCAGACACCTGCTCAAGAATGCTCATAAAGTAAAAACAACACAATAAAATAAGAACACAAATATAAGAATTGATGTCTCCTGACAATTTTCAAAGCTAACTACAGTATTCTATCCTGGCCAAGATCATAGCATGGTTCCCTATGGCCATGCCACACTTTTTGTGGAAAGAACATGGGTTGCTAGTAGTTCTGACTGCCTTTTGGCTGCTAAGTGTAAAAATCTAGATTTTGTTTAGCTCTATCTGTCCTTTGAAGATCAAAAAGCCCTTCTGCTGTGGGAATACCTGTTGGCAGGAACAGAGTGCATTGGTGGTAGAGAGGGGCTATCTACGTGTACCCTAAGACTGATCAAGCCACTCATTCTTAGCAATAATATCTTTCATGATACTCCAGATGTACTCTCTTGGACCTAATAAACCACTCTGAACTCTTTTCTATGTAGAATGTCTCAACTGCCTTGCCTCCTTCAAGACAGTAGCCTTGGATCACGTCACCTGTACATTTCCTTCAGTGGAAAAAACAACTCATGAATTTTGGGAAATGGTGTTAAAGAAAGGGTTAATATCCCACACCTATGTATTAGCCCTGAAGTGGGGGAGATGTAACATGGAACTGTTCCACCAAGCTTATGGCCAAGGCCTAAAATAAGATCCACCAATAAAAGCCGACCTCACCATTAGGAGAGGGCAGAGAAGAAGAATTAGATGGAAGATCAGCTCCATGCCAACTCCCCTCCCCACCCCCCCAAGAGCCTGGCAATTTATTTTAAAGGGCAGTTAGACATTTTGACTAGAGTGTAAATGTTTAAATTTCTGAATGTCATTTGAATGTTGTTCCCTGCACTGAGTATTGCGGGAGGGCAGGATACAAATAAAAATGGATGTTTATTATTAAAGCACCATGTGAGATCTACTCACAGAACTTCTCTAAATGGCCACATACTGGATTTACGGGTGAACGGATGTCAACACCCCTTTTGCCACATTAATTTAAAAAATTTAAAGGCACATATTTATTGCTGCATGAGACCTTAATTTTAAATAACTTAGTTTTAAGAATTAAAATGACATCTCAAATATATTACTGACTTACTTAGGCCTCATTAGCTTCCATTAGCTGCAGTCATCCTTGCAAACCAACCTGGTAACTCACAGACTGCAAAACAGAAGCAGTGAAGGTAAGGCATACCTCTTAAACAAGTGAAAAATGTCTCTTTTTGTATAGTAGAAAGTTCAAAAACCCAGAATATTGTCTAATTCAGGGGTAGTCAAACTGCGGCCCTCCAGATGTCCATGGACTACAATTCCCAGGAGCCCCTGCCAGCGAATGCTGGCAGGGGGCTCCTGGGAATTGTAGTCCATGGACATCTGGAGGGCCGCAGTTTGACTACCCCTGGTCTAATTGTTAATGTGCCAGCCTGCATGTGTGTGCCGGGTTACGCACCGGTACCCGTACCTCCCCTCCTCCTCACGGTGTGGTGCTGGTTGTGTCAGCCTGGAACGGCTGATTTGGACACCGCCGGGCACAACTCTAGTAGAAACTACTCATGATTAGCACACATGGATTTGCAGCTCAGACTCGGCTACAGAAAGTTAGTGAAAAGTTCAGAATGCTGCTTTCCAGTGACTATAGAACAAGCCACACTCTCCAGCTGCAGGGGGGGAAATCAATGCGCAGCTTAATGCCAATCATGGGCAATTATAGGAAAATGTCATGAAAAGGAAGCAGCATTGATGGGAGATAAAGAGGAAAATGACGAGGGCTGTTTTCTTCTCCAAAAGTTTGCAGGCCTGACAACAGTTTATCGAACTAACCTCTGCCGCTCAATGTGCCTTTACTCTGGCATCGGTGAAAAAGAATACACCTTTTGTACAATGGAAACCAAAAGGATGGGTTGGGTCTACCAGTGCAAATCTTTCGCTCAGTCCTTGCTCCCTGCAGTCTTTGCTTAGGAAAGTTGATTTCCCAGGTTGTACGCTAATGGCCACACATGTTGGAAGAGACTGCTGAAAACAGAGAGAGGAAGGAATCAACCTGTGTACCTCTTCCACCTCAATAGAATCATGCTGATGGAAGTGGGGAGGGGAACGGGAATTTTGGATCCCCTTCCCTGTGTGGCAGCTAGTCCATGCAGGTCCTAAAATCTCAGGTGTTTTTCTGCTTCAGGCAGGTGTCAACGTATTCAGAGGGACTCAGAGCTGGTTATCAGCAGTTGGATGCCAGAGTTTAATGAACAGGTTCCACAAATTGTACTTGTCTAAGCAGGCCTAGGCCAGTTTTCCCAACGCAAATCTACAGTGGCAAGTCAGCCTCTCAGGATACATGGGAGGGCTTCACCCTCATGCTTTTATATGCTTCATCATGCCTAGGACAGCTGCTTCATATCTCCTCTGTGGACACCTCCCTCTGGACAGGAGGATGAAACACACACTTCATAACTTCTTAACTATGATTCCTCATCTGATTGCTAAGCTGTTTATTTATTTTATATTTATTTTCAATTTTTAACCTGCCTCTTTTGAACAACTTGAGGCAGGTTACAGCAGACATAAAACCCAGTAGAAATGTTTACCTCATAAAAGACAAAACTCCAGCAACAAGACGTTCCATAATAGGAAGGATATGGAATACTAATGAATATCCCCTTCTTCATATTTTTGACAGGCATCTCTGCCTGACCAAGGTTGCCAGCTCAGGGTTGGGAAATATTTGGAGAACTTGGTAGTGGGTGGGATTTGGGGTGGGGAATGACCCCAACAGAGTATAATACGATGGATTCTACCCTCCAAAACAGCTGTTTTCTTCAGGAGAATGGATTTCTGTCACCTGGAAGTGAGTTTTAAAACCGGGGGATCCCGGCATCTCTTTGGCCTATTATGCACGGCCGCTGAAACGGTGGCATGGAGAACGAGGAGGAGGAAGAAGCGAAGCAAACCGATTATGCACGGGATGGAACACAACAGCGGCAAAACCCAGAGTATCCGATTATGCACACAGATACTCCGGATCCACCTCTGGTTGCGCCCTGGTCCCAGGAAGCTCCACTTTCTTCCACATCTCACTAATGTGGCTTTTTCGGCGGCATACGTTGACTCTGCACCCGGTTGCCGCCTGTAGCGTGCATAATTGGTGATTTTAGCTGCCGCCATTCCACCCCGAATGCAGACTTTCCACTCCGTGCATAATGGGCCTTTGTCTGGCCTGGATTCAGTCCCCTACATAGCATCAAACTTCACTGATGGGCCACAGTATCCTATATTTTAGGACTGTTTTGTAAACCAAAAGTACTGGAAGGCAAGACAGTATGAATATGTATGCTAGGCGTGAATGAAATAGACAGTAACTGATGGTCAACAAAATGAATGCTCTGTGAGCTGACTGCTGCTGTAGTTCAGAAATAAATGCTCACTTCCCATAACCCAATGGATTGAGAACCTTACCAGCTGATCAACGTTCGAACATATGCCATATAACTTGCACATGGAAGCATTTGAAGACCTCAAAAAGATGCTTATGAATAGACTTGCCACCATTCTTGTTATATTTTCTATTTCTTTTCTGTTTGAGGTTTGTAAAGATGAAAACAATCATCTACGATCTTGGAATCATAGAATCATAGAGTTGGAAGGGGCCAAACAGGCCATCTAGTCCAACCCCCTGCTCAATGCAGGATCAGCCCAAAGTCACCCACTTTTCTTGAGTCACCCACTTTTCAGAGTAGTTTTCAGGATGTTTGTGCAGGGGGTTGGCCAGATGACCCTGGAGTTCCCTTCCAACTCTATGATTCTATTCTATGATTCTATGAAAAGTGAGAGGAGGTTGGTACACCATAAATACATAAACAAGGTACTAAAGAAATCATGAAATGAATGAAATTTCATCCATGGAAGCCTCCATGTGTTTGAACTTTGAATATGTAACTCAAAATACCTGTAGCCTGGTGCTATCTATTCAACTGAAAAGGGCTTTTGAAGGCATTATAGCCACAATGGATGGATAAGAGGGGGGAACCACTTATAATGCCATGATGGGCCACAGTCTGAAGCAAAACAATTTTTTAACCAATGTAGTTCAGTGCCTTAACCTGGACATCCTAGAGAACCCTGGCTTCATTAGATTTCAGAAGCTAAGCAGGGTTAGCCTTTGGTCAGTTTTTGGATGAGAGACCACCAAGGCAAATAAGGATCTTGATATGGAGGCTGGAAGCCTTGACATCTCTACAGGGTCATCATAAGTAAGATCTGAACTGATGACAAAAAAATAAAATAAAAAGGATTTCAGTAGGGAAACTTTGTTAGGCCATTCTCAAATTGAAATCCATTGGACAAAGGCTCAATTGAAATGGTACTTTTGAGATGCAGAGTCCTTTAAGTGAAAAAGGCTGTTTGTCAAAAAAGACAACAAATCATTGCAGCTGGTCGATGTGTAGTTTAAAAAGCATTTGAATTCTAGCAGCAGATGTCTAATACAAGAAAAGACAACGAGAACAGGGACCCTGATGCCCATGAGTTTACAGCATCCATGCGCTTTGGAGTGTTCATGCCTCTTCAGAAGAGTTGTGCAGATGCCTGCAGTGAATACACTCCGGGGCTTACCCTACCGTTGCCATATGTCTGAGCAAACAAGAATGAATAGAAGCAGCAGCAGTTCAAGGGCCTTAGGTCTCTCTCTCTTTCTCCCTCTCTCTCTCTCCCTCTCTCCTGCCGCTTTTCTTTAAGTACCCTTCAGAAACATGGACTTCTACAACCAGCATCAAAAGGAAAGAACAGACCAACAGACCTTGATTCATATTCCCTAAAACTATTGGTAGCAACCACCCTACTACCAGAAAGGGTTTCTTTCATCTCATTGGTGTCTTACGATGGAACCTGAGACTTGACATTTTGTGTGTGTGAAATGAAGTAGCTTGATAGATACCATCTTCTAATCGGTTTCAAAAGGCGGCTAATGGACCGTTTATGCACTGGAAACTTCACTGCCCCACCCCCCTGTCAGGAGCACAGATTGGGGGCGGATGAGGTGCACCAGGCCAAATGCTCCCCAATGTGGGTGCTGGAAGAGGTGGGGCAACCTGCCACGACTAAAACTCCAGCCTGCAGCCAGGCATGAAACCTCCAGTGCAGAAATGGTCATAGTGAATCCCTCAGTAACCCAAACAGAAGTTAGATCTAGAACAAATTTTGAGTCCAGTAGCACCTTGAAGAATGGGCAAAACGTAAGCAAAACGTAAAATTGACATAAAGCATTCTGAAAATGTTCAATGGATTCCAGAGATAAATACAAATAACAAGCTATTTGTTTGGATTCAATTCCAGGGGACTGAATTTCACAGGGAACGACAGGAGGGATTGCTGTTTCACATTCTGACTCCATGGCTTTGTATATTAAAAGCTGCCATTTCCAGACCACGTTCAACAGAACAAATGAACTCCATTTGCAAGTCATAAGGCAGGGTTGGTGCAATATCAATGCTACATTAATAATGTTTTTAATATAATTTTTTAGAACCAAGCATTTATATCGTCCTTTCAAGTGCTCAAAAGCACTTTGCATATATTGGCTTTATTAGGTCGAAAGAGAAGTCGTGGTTTATCTTGACTCTGCTTAATTTGCAAGACCAGAATTTGTTTTGCAATTGACGTTGGATCCTGATTCGCTGGCACAAATTTCTGCTCTCAGCGCTGTTATTCTGTAGGGAAGACAGCGCTTAGACACAAGCCAGCATGAAAACAGGATGCCTGCAATCATACATCATGCAACACTATCGTTAAAATTATTGCTGGTTAATAAATCAACTAAAAACCATCATTTGATAATCTTGTTTGAAGATTCCAAAAATGCAATCATAAATAGTTATACCTTTCGAGGTCCCTGGATTTCAATAGATGTAGAAGGGTATTGTACCATTTATGAATGCACTATAATCACATTTATATAATGAAGCTACAGTTTTGCATTATGTCTGAATCAACCCATGATCTCACCCATTTCAATCACAGGCTGGTCCCAAAATTGTGACTCATCAACACATTATTTTTTAATTGCTGTTGCATATGCCAACAAAATTTACCAAAAAGTGCCAATAAAAAAATGGTTGCATGGTTATTTAGAGCAATAAAATCTATTTCTCTTCTTCTTCTTCTTCTTCTTCTTCTTCTTCTTCTTCTTCTTCTTCTTCTTCTTCTTCTTCTTCTTCTACTTCTTCTTCAAAACCTATATTTCTTAAACTATAACTTAGACCAAAAGAATTACAAAAGGAAGAAAAAGAAAAGAAGTAAAAAGGCTTCTGATTATATCCAAGATGATTATAAATCCAATTGTTACCTATTGTTGTTGTTGTTAGGTGCGAAGTCGTGTCCGACCCATCGCGACCCCATGGACAATGATCCTCCAGGCCTTCCTGTCCTTTACCATTCCCCGGAGTCCATTTAAGTTTGCACCTACTGCTTCAGTGACTCCATCCAGCCACCTCATTCTCTGTCGTCCCCTTCTTCTTTTGCCCTCGATCGCTCCCAGCATTAGGCTCTTCTCCAGGGAGTCCTTCCTTCTCATGAGGTGGCCAAAATATCTTCAGAATCTGGCCTCCTAAGGAGCAGTCAGGGCTGATCGCCTCTAGACTGACCGGTTTGTTCGCCTTGCAGTCCAAGGGACTCACAAGAGTCTTCTCCAGCACCAGAGTTCAAAAGCCTCAATTCTTTGGTGCTCAGCCTTCCTTATGGTCCAAGTTTCACAGCCATACATTGCAACTGGGAAGACCATAGCCTTGACTAAACACACTTTTGTTGGCAGGGTGATGTCTCTGCTTTTTAGGATGCTGTCTAGATTTGCCATAGCTTTCCTCCCCAGGAGCAAGCATCTTTTAATTTCTTTGCTGCAGTCCACATCTGCAGTGATCTTGGAGCCTAGGAAAATAAAATCTGTCACTATCACCATTTCTTCCCCGTTTATTTGCCAGGAATTGAGAGGGCCGGATGCCATGATCTTTGTTTTCTTGCTGTTGAGTTTCAAGCCAACTTTTGCACTCTCCTCCTTCACCCGCATCAACAGGCTCTTTAGTTCCTCTTCATTTTCTGCCATTAGAGTGGTATCATCTGCATATCTGAGGTTGTTGACATTTCTCCCTGCAATCTTGATCCCAATTTGTGACTCCTCTAATCCCGCCTTTCTTATGATGTGCTCCACATACAAGTTAAATAGGCAAGGCGACAGTATACAGCCTTTCCAAACTCCTTTCTCAATTTTGAACCAATCAGTGATTCCATGTTCAGTTCTCACTGTTGCTTCTTGACCTGCATATAAGTTTCTCAAGAGACAAATAAGATGCTCTGGTCTTCCCATCTCTTTAAGAACTTGCCACAATTTGTTGTGCTCCACACAATCAAAGGCTTTAGCATAGTCAATGAAGCAGAAGTAGATGTTCTTCTGGAACTCTCTAGCTTTCTCCATGATCCAGCATATGTTGGCATTTTGATCTCTGGTTCCTCTGCCTCTTCGAAATCCTGCCAGTACACTATGCTAATATATCAAAAAACACTCCTTTCCCTATATTTTCATATTTCCCCCCTTCAAAACCATGAACCATTCTATCACTTTACTTGCTTCACGCAGAACATTTATAAAAGGTTTCCAACTAAACTACAATTGTCTTGTCTTTAATTAAAGCAGTAAGTGTAGCCATTTCAGCCAATTTTACCATCTTTATCCACCATTTGTCAATCTTAAAAAATATTGAGTGTTTCCATTGTCGAGCATATAATAGTCTTGCTTCTGCAACCATACACAGAAATAAAGTTCTATACTCAAGTGGGTAGCCATGTTGGTCAGAAATAGCACAACAAAACCAGAGTCCAATAGCACCCTTAAGGCCAAAAAAGATTTATTCAAGGCATGAGCTTGCATGTTCAAGCACTCTACCATCTTAATAGTAGAAATATAAGGCATAAGCTAATTATGGTAAATCTGTGTCACAACATCCCAATTCAGCCATATGATAATTCTTTGCTAAAATAGCCAATCAGTCCTCTTGAGTTCAATTATAGTTCACAAAACCATTGGAGAAATACAACTGTCTACGTTAGTGATTAACGGCTGTCACTTTACCATTTGTTGCTGGGCCCATCCGTCTCCACCCAAGTGTGAAAACATCCCTGCAAGTGAAAAGCTGTGCTGGCAACTCTCTTGTCCTGAGACCAGAGAGTTGAATTCAAAATTAAATTATATATTACTAACTTCACATTACAGTCACATTGTCCCAAATAAAATAAATTAAAAAGAAGAGTGGATTGTGAGGAATGTGGATATAAGTGTTGAACAAGGTTAGCATGCGTAGTGAGATAAAAAAAACCAACTTGTTGAGTACAGGGTATGTCATTGTTTTGAGTGTTGTAATAACTTGCATTTCTGCAATCTCCTTTTCTAGTTCCTTTGCAATAAAACAGCTACTTTGATGTCCCTTATAGAATGTCCTGGAAGGTTGAAGTGTTCCCCTGCAGGTTTTTCAGTTCTATGGTTTTTGATGTCAGACTTGTGTCCATTAATTCTTTGGCGGAGGGTTTGACCTGTTTGCCCTATATAGAGAACAGAGGGGCACTGTTGGCATTTGATGGCACATACAATGTTAGAAGATGAGCAAGTGAATAAGCCTTTGATGTTGTAGGTGATGTTGTTAAGTCCAGTGATTGTGTCATTGGAGTGTATGTGGCAGCAAAGTTGGCATCTGGGTTTGTTGCAAGCTCTAGTAGCAGTGTCCATGGGTGAGGAGTTGTTTGATATTAGGGGACTGTGTGAAAAAAGCGGTTTCCCCCCAGTACTTGGGAAAGAGAACTGTCATTATGTGCGGCAAAGACTCACGAAGCCACCAGTTAATGCTGCGGAGGGCTGGCTAGAGGCAGACACAACTGCCCTAGTGGCTCTGGTGTACTGCGTACTTGCAGCGCGCAGAGTATAAAAAGGAGAGGCGGACCGTGTCACCTTTAATGGTGCCACGTGTGCAGGTCCCAGCCTCTTCTCCAGGATGCCATGGGGCAGCTTCCCTCCCACCCATCCACCCTATGTCAATGTTTGAGGTGGATGTTCTCTGTTAATATATTGTCACAGTTGTCGGTTCGTATGGGATGGAGCCTGTTGGCAGGGAGTCCAGTGTGTGATCGGACTCCCTGGGGTTCGGGTCCTCCGTAAGAGGTGGCATATAAATGAGCACGGCTTACCCAGCTGGGAGGCCAGGGGCTTGTTTTGCCAGGTGGCTTGGGGGCAGCCAAATGAGGTGGACACCCATTGGCTCCCCCACATTGGTCGCTTCCCTTGGGGCAGACTTCAGTAGGCAAGGGGATCTGCTGTCCAGACTGGGAATGGTGCAGGTCCCCAGGGTGCCTCTGGATTCTATGGGTTAAGGTGCAATCTGCTGACTGTTAGGTCAGGCTCTTTCTCCCATGCTGCACCAACCCTCCCATGGGGAGGTAATAAAAGCTGCAGCCTGTGCTGGCATTAACATAGCCACAGCTGTATTCAACGCCAACCCAAAACAGAGGGTTGGCCCCAATTTGGGCATGAGGAAGGAGACCTGCACCCCCACAGCCATACAGCTGCTATTACTCAGAGTCCAGAGGTGCCCTTACCCAGCCAGGAAAGCGGATACCTTACCCTTGGAATTCTCCACACAAGAAACGGCGAGGAGGCAACGGATGTCCATCTCATTTGGCTCTCCAGGCCTCTTGGCTTCGAGCCCCTGACCACCCAGCAGGATCAGCTGTGCTGAAATCAGGACCCCCAACACTTCAGGGAGTCCTGTGAACAAACTGGCTCCCTGACAAATGGGTTCCTCCTCGTGTCCCTAATCCACAGCTTTGACAAATAAAATGTAACATAACAGCAAACCCACAATTAGCTCTGGAGCAGGGGAAGTTCTCCCAGAATTACAAATGACCTCCAGGCTACAGACATCACTTCCCTTGGGCCTGGAAATCTCTGATAATTACACAGGCTACACACAGTCTGTGCATGCCACAGCACTGAGAAAATAGGCAATGACACAGACTTCAGAGGTACAGTACCTGCTTGGCACGTATCAAGGCCAGTACGCAATTCAGTTACTACTTTTTGTAGTGATTTCTAGAATTAGTTCTGATTTCTGAAATGTACAAAAACCTCATATGAAGAGACACTAAGAGAAGAGTGCTATCAGTTCTTGAGCCCAAAGCAATGATCACCCACTGAAGCATGAGAGCCCACAGGTTTCCAAGGGATCCGAAACCCTTTATGGCAGTGGTCCCCAACCTTTTTGAGGTTGGGGACCGGCGGCAGCAGGGAGGGCAATTGCCCGGCCGCGGATGACGCACATGCGTGGCTCAGCCGTGCATGCACAATGCACATGCGCGGCCCTGCTTCCCTCTCCCACCCTCCCACAGTAAGAAGCTTGCCGGGCTGCAAGCTTGTGGCCTGGGAAGTTTTTTACTGCGGGGGCGCGGGGAGAGGGAGCCGTGGCCCGGTGCCAGGGCCTTCGCGGCCCGGCACCGGGCCATAGCCCGGTGGTTGGGGACCACTATGGAGACAAACAATTGTGGAGCAGAGCTGAAATATCTGCTTTGCCTGCAGAAGGTTCTAGGTTCAATCTCTGGCAACTACATTTCTAAGAGAGTCCTAACCGTTCAACTGAATCACATTCTCTGGCCGGAAACAGGCAGGAAGCATACTTAAAGGAGCAAGAAGTCTCCGATTGAGCCAAGCAGGACAAAGGAGATTGTTTGGGGGGGGGGAATCATATAAATAAGAAATATATATTAAAAAATATATATATGCTAACAACACATCTCCTCTGATGGTCCCTTTAAGATCATTTCCCGTAAGCTGTTGGATTATGCACACCGCCGATCTTGCAAATTCCAACACCATTGAAGGCCTTGATATTTTAAAAAATGGTTTTAGAATATGCTTCTAGTTGGTGGACTGTTCTATGTGGATCTAGGCAAAAAACACTTTTTGCTAATCTTTTTTACCTCCCTGTCCACCCCTTCCCATCCCCGAAGCATTCCTGTCTCACCCTTTTATGTGTATCTTGTTAAAAAGAGCCAGAGGTAATCAAGGGCAGAACACCAATTACTGTCTTCCCCTTGCCCAGCCAGTGTGTGGTCTGCCACACATTAGAGGTGTCTTGTCTTCTGACATGATCCCCACTCTTTCATTATCAGTCCCCTTCTGCTGGAGAAGGGCTGTTTACAGCTGCCAAAACAAGACAGCAAAACAAACAGAGCTGGAGTTCTCCTGCTGGTTTGATACGAATGTCCCCCACCCCTTTTGGAGTGAAGGCAGAACAAAAACACAAACCAAGAACACCCCGCTAGGCGGTGTGCCATCCCAGGAGTATTTGGATGTCATCTTCCATTGTTAACATCTTCATTTCTTTAGCTAGACTGAAAAAGAACTATACCTGTCCCTCCCTAGCATCTTTGATCTCTCTGTCTCTCTATCTAGGAGTGATTAGCTCATAGCCAACTCCCCCCCCCCCCCAGGCTGCAAGCCCCAGGTAAGGGCCTAGAGATCTCTCAAAATCACTGCTGATCTCCAGATGACAGAGAACTGCCCCCTGCAGATTGTTATTTATTTATTTATCATATGGCATGTGCAGCGTAGCCAGGAGAGCCAAGGATTGTCTGGCAGTCAGGCAAGGGATGTTTGGAGGTGGCTTGCCATGTCCTGCCTCTGCCTCCTGACCCCTGGTGTTCCTTGGAGGAACTACCACCCACATCCTTGCGGGTCTCCCATTCAAATACTTTGCCAGTTCCAAAATGGCCCAGGTCTCTGTCAGCAGCTCATTCTACTAGGTTCGAGCCAGGGCTGGAAAGGCAATGGTTCCACATTTGCACTTTTAGGAGCATGGCAGGGAGGCATGGCCAAGTTGACAGCACTTCCGGCATACCTCAAAGCCTGGGGGAAAATTCCAGTGTCCTTCCATGGTCAAAAGGTTGAGAAAGGCTGCTGTAGCAATACACAACAAACCCTAGACACGTTTCTGCACCTAGAGGAATAACTGATCTTCATGAGAGAAGCATGTAGATCTCTCACTGTTTTTCTACTGTGATGTACCTATTGACTATTTTCTTTGGGAGAACAATTGTGGTTACGTTTTTATCTCCCTCAAACCACGGTCACACATAGACCACAACTTGGAACAAGTATCTTATCTTTGCAGGAATAAGAAGATCAGAAGGAGGTGGGGCAGAAACTGCACTGAAGCCTCAAGAGTGGAACTGAATGTTTCATCAAAAAATGTAAGCTTTCTCTAACCAGACAGCAAAAATTAACGCCCATCTGCCAAAATAGCAGAGGGTACATCAGATTGCAGTTTAATCTCAAGTACTGGGTAATGTTTGCAATTTTGCTTGTACAAAACAAAGGCATTTATAACTTTTAGACTCCATAAACATGTGAAATGCTGCCATTTTATATGCTAAGTAAGTTATAAACAATGCATTCTGTGTTGTTAAACCAATAAAATTAGGGCCATTTTGCACCCAATAAATATAGTGAAATCCTTACCTTTTGAAGACACCATAATTGAGGCATTTTGCATGATGTCACCAACCTCCTATGTCATCCAGAAACCTCAAGCAACATCTGACATTTTAAAGCAGTAGCTGAAGAATCACATAAAGTGGATTCCCCAACCTACATAGTGCGAGCTACAGGAGAGCAACCAGCAAGCCACACGCTAGAGAAGAAGAAGCACTAACTCTGCCTCCAATGTCCCACCCTTGCACTCACCTCCCTCTTGCTTTTCTCAGGGACCTTTTGTTTTAGAGCAAACTGCCTGGAGCAATGAATAGGTGTTCAATTGTGCAGGCAAAGCCAAAAAGAATTTTTCCCCAAAGTTGTCACAAAAAGCATGCCTCTCTAAAATCCCCCCCCCAAAAAAAAACAGGAATTAGATTAATTTTTTAAAGATTCCAGACTCATGATTCCATAAGTGGTGGCATTATTAAAAGCACTATGCATCTATTTCAATTGAGAAGTTTTAGGTTTTTTTAAAAAATAGCGTGCATTGTGTGCCCTTTAAAACATTGCAAAAGGGGATAGGTGACTCAGCTTGCTTGACAGGCAGAAGAGAGTCACATGTAAAGTGCGTTGCTCTCTTCAAGCAGCACTTGCGGAGTGTAAGAAGCGTGAGAAGGTGGGAGGCGCTATGCCATTTTGCTGGCGTAATGCTATTTTTTCAATGTGCAGAAATTCTCTTAGTTTAGGTTTGATAGGATACTAAGTTCAGCATATATTTCAGTTTCCCCCAAATTTCCATCTCCCCCCCCCCTGGGGGGAGAAATGCTGCACATTGGATATTTGGAGTGAGAGTTCACTGTTTTTTGGGGAAAGTAAAATTTCTGGAACTCTTAGTTCCCTAGTCTCTACATCACAACTTAAACCATGGTTTTAAGACCTAGCTTGACAGCCCTAAATTAACCATTAAAAGTGGCACAGTGTGCATCCAGATAATCATACTAAACACTGCTAGTTTAATTGAACTGAGCTTCATTATTCCTGAAGTTGAACCAAACCCTACGGCTGCCATTTGGACTCTCCACCCCCACCCCATTGGACCAGCACAGTTACCTGCAAGTTTGGTCTAGTTTACAGAGATCTTTAAAAAATCTGCTCAACATTATCAGCTGCAACTTTTGCTCCAAATATTGAGCACGGTTAGGTACCTGTGCAAAAATGTAAGACATCCTATACAGAGTGACTAATGGGATTAGACTGGACTAACTTTGCCCAGCAAAGTCAGACTTTTAATGTTCAAGGGGAAAAACCCAGCAAAGGCTCTCATGGCCAGGACCTTTGTTTGGGAGAAGACTTGGATTTGCTTGTAATTTGTGCCCCCTCTTCCTTCCCTTCAAGCAACAATAATAATAGATAACTTCTGACCACAGCACGGGGCTTGGGGAATGATTCCTGCCCACATCTAACGGCTGCTGTTAGCTCCACAAAAGTCCCTAGGAAGAGGGGAAATCGTTAGGACCAAAATAGCACATTCTAACCAATTAACTTCCTAGTGTTTGCTCTTTATAACCCGATCTCCTTAAATAAAATAAGAAGCTGCCAAGGTTAGGCAAACAGCTCCATTGGGTATGAATTCTCTCCACAGGGGCTGTACAACAGTGATTTCAACCAATGCTGCTATTTCTATCCTCGCCTCACCTTTGTGTTTCCCTTGTGTTAGATCTCAAAAATGTTTGTTTTTTTTGGGGGGGGGCGATTTCCTTAATAACTGTATTTCAGCTGTTTTGCATGAAACGGTCTGAAAATAGCTTACATGAATACAAAAATCCACCGCCCCCAAAATACAAAGTATCTAAACAGAAAAATTCACATATATTAAAAATGACGCTTAACGTTCTGCTGAGCAGCTCCAATGTTTCACCACCCTGACAAAAAACAGCCCGTATTTATTTCTTTAAAATGCCAGCAGCACAGCAGGAGAGCCTGTTAGGGACAGTGAAACTGAGTGGAGGTGAAAGGGTTAAACTGCCCTTTCCCATCTCTACACAACCCCAAGGCAAACTGAGGGCTGCTCATGCTGAAATTTTGCTCACTGCATGGGGGGAATGAAACCTGTGATATTCGTCTCCTTTGGTTGACCCCAACCTTGACCCATAAACCGACCAAGGCTGGGGCACTGCCGGAGGGCACGTCAGTTTTTCAGTGGTGCCAACTGCCATTTTCTCCGAAGCTGTTGCACAGAACGAGTGGCTCAACATGGTGGGAAAGGAAATGCATCCCCTTCTCCTATACGGATCGGTATCTGCTCTTGCCCATACTATATGGTGTCAATGGGAAATACATTGGGCATCTCAAGCACAGCGGTACCAACTCTATGCAAGGCATCCTTGATACCAACAAGCATCTGCAGAACCCTTGCGTCTGGCACATGGCTTTTCTCAGACAGATTGGAGCACTGGGTCTGCTTTCTTACAGAGTCCAAATACGAGAGGGATAGAATCACCACAGGGCTATTGTACTGAACATCACTGGAGAGCGGAACAAATCCCATAGTCCACTGTGATCCAGCAAAGGTAATGTAACAGAATAGCCTACTGCAGTAGTAACAGTAGCTGAACAGGCCGTAACAGTATAAAACAGATAGCAGTATAAAGAAGAACGAAACATGCACTATAGAATACAAAAATCAGATTAAGACAAAGTTACCACATATATTCTTATGGATCCTTGCAACAAAACAGTGTTAAATGAGAACAAGGAAGTGAGAAACCCATTGTTTAATTAAGTTGATATACCCACTACTTCCTCCATGATAACCCCCAGATAAATGTACAATCGAGTACAGTGCAGCATATACACTAGAAAAACAAATAAATAAAAAAGACATTTGTTTCAAAAATGTTTGCTTGCTCGGCTCAAAGCTTCCTAGCAGCCAGAGCAAAGAGCGCTACTCTATTCATTATGGAGGGATCGTCATAGGAGTACAGAGGGTATTTCAAGATCTGAGGAAGAAGAGGGGAAAGTTGCTAGGATCTAGTCTAGAAATCCGGTTCTGGTTTCTTTGAAAAGAGAGCAGAATAGTACTTAAAGTTGACTGTCTCATGGAGCTGTGAGGTCACAGACACAGAGGCATCATTCTTTTGAAATCCGAGGAACCCTTCCTGGAAGAAATGGTCTGGAATTGCAAAGTGGTGCAGGCCAGTCTAAGATTTCTTTGAATAGCAACAAAAGTTCCAGCTCTTTAAGCCTCTTGTTGAACTTGGAGTCCTTCCAATCTGAGCTGGAGCAGAACGTTGCGTATTGATCGACTCTAGATAGGCGTCAAGTGTCCTCAGAAGAAGAGAGGCCACACTGAATTCAAGTGCAAGTGGAGTTCATCCATCAGCCAGAGTATACCAAGAGCTCATGTGTGGCTCATGGACTACCAAGAAGTTTCTGTATGCATGGAATTGTACCTGGCACACCATTCATAAACACCCAGGCCATGCAAGATACAACTCCTTTGTCTATTGCTTTTGTGCAGTGAGTGACAACTGCTCCAATTCCTCCTAATGAGAAACTTTGGGGCGCAAGGCCTGCTGTTTCTTATCAGTCACCTTCAATTTTAGAAGAGTAGCCATCAATTAAGCAATGGTTCACTCATAACAAATGTGCATTTCACAGACTTGGGTTTTTTTCCGCTGATGTCATCTCTTGATACAACAATATTATACTCAATAAAATATTTTTTCAAAAGATCAAAGGGTTTGGAGGCCTGTGGGCAGGGACCTGGGGGTTTTATCCATTTGCAGAGCCTGATTTACTTTCAAGCATCTTCTAAATAAGGAATGATGACTGAGATGAAAAGGAGCCATGGGAAATACGCTGCACAAGAGTGAATCATCCCATGGAATAAATGGGTTAGGGCGAGAGCAGACTGTGAATGTCAGTTCAAGCTGGGGTCTGGCTCCTGAAAAGAAATGGGTGGCAGACTCATGAGGCATTTTGCTGCTTGCGGAAAACCTTGCTCAGTGTCCCTCAAAAAAGGACCCCAAATTAGCTTTGAATTCCAGTCTAGGTAGGTGTAAATTGACTCTTGAAAAGCTGCAGAACTCTGTTAGCATCTATCAGAATTGACGTCTTTTACTAGAAATAAAACTCAACAATGGCCACAGGATTGGAAAAGGTCAGTTTACATTCCAATCCCAAAGAAGGGCAATGCCAAAGAATGTTCAAACTACCGCACCATTGCACTAATTTCTCATGCTAGCAAAGTTATGCTCAAAATCCTACAAGCTAGGCTCCAGCAATATGTGGACCGAGAACTTCCAGAAGTACAGGCAGGATTTCGAAGAGGCAGAGGAACTAGAGATCAAATTGCCAACATACACTGGATCATGGAGAAAGCTAGGGAGTACCAGAAGAACATCTACTTCTGCTTCATTGACTATGCTAAAGCATTTGATTGTGTGGAGCACAACAAATTGTGGCAAGTTCTTAAAGAGATGGGAATACCAGAGCATCTTATTTGTCTCTTGAGAAATTTATATGCAGGTCAAGAAGCAACAGTGAGAACTGAACATGGAATCACTGACTGGTTCAAAATTGAGAAAGGAGTTTGGCAAGGCTGTATACTGTCGCCTTGCCTATTTAACTTGTATGCAGAGCACATCATGAGAAATGCGGGATTAGAGGAGTCACAAATTGGGATCAAGATTGCAGGGAGAAATATCAACAACCTCAGATATGCAGATGATACCACTCTAATGGCAGAAAGTGAAGAGGAACTAAAGAGCCTGTTGATGCGGGTGAAGGAGGAGAGTGCGAAAGTTGGCTTGAAACTCAACATCAAGAAAACAAAGATCATGGCATCCGGCCCTCTCAATTCCTGGCAAATAGAAGGGGAAGAAATGGAGATAGTGACAGATTTTATTTTCCTGGGCTCCAAGATCACTGCAGATGGGGACTGCAGCAAAGAAATTAAAAGACGCTTGCTCCTGGGGAGGAAAGCTATGGCAAATCTAGACAGCATCCTAAAAAGCAGAGACATCACCCTGCCAACAAAAGTGCGTTTAGTCAAGGCTATGGTCTTCCCAGTTGCAATGTATGGCTGCGAAAGTTGGACCATAAGGAAGGCCAAGCGTCAAAGAATTGAGGCTTTTGAACTCTGGTGCTGGAGAAGACTCTTGCGAGTCCCTTGGACTGCAAGGCGAACAAACCGGTCAGTCCTAGAGGAGATCAGCCCTGACTGCTCTTTAGAAGGCCAGATCCTGAAGATGAAACTCAAATATTTTGGCCACCTCATGAGAAGGAAGGACTTCCTGGAGAAGAGCCTAATGCTGGGAGCGATCGAGGGCAAAAGAAGAAGGGGACGACAGAGAATGAGGTGGCTGGATGGAGTCACTGAAGCAGTAGGTGCAAACTTAAATGGACTTCGGGGAATGGTAGAGGACAGGAAGGCCTGGAGGATCATTGTCCATGGGGTCGCGATGGGTCGGACACGACTTCGCACATAACAACAACAACAACTAGAAATAAAGCTTCAACATGTATTTTCAGTCATGTATTAAGACAGGCTAGCTAGTTTTTGATGATAATAGACTTCAGTAGGCTCTATGGTTTTGGACCAGCTACCAAAAGGGCCAACAATGTTGCTGAGATTCCAGCTGGCTATAGAGAAGTTGTTTCACATTTCTCAAAAAACAATCCTTGACATTTATCAAAAGTCTGTTTTTTGCTCAAACAGACAACTTCCTTTTCATGAAGACTATATGAGCAGCCATGCTGGATCAGCCCATGTTCCATTCGGTCTATGCTGGATCACATCAACATTCCTTCTAGTCCAGCTTTAGGGGTACCCGCTCTAGGTTGGCAAATAGTTCAAGACTTTGGGGGTGGAGATAGAAGTTGGCAGGATTTGGGCTGGGGAGAAACCTCCGTGGGGTAGAATGCTATGGAGTCCACCCTCCAAAGCAGCCATTTTCACCAGGAGAAATGATCTGTTTAGCTGAGCTATAATTCCGGGTGATCCCCAGGTCCTACCTGGGAACTGGTATCCCTATCCAGTATCCTGTTTCCTACAGTGGTCAGCCAAAGGCTGCCCCAAAGCCCAAAAGTCACGCCTGCTAGTGATAACCCACATCTGTTTAATGCTACCTAAAATCTGTCCATCAAAGGCATTCTGGCTCTGAATTTGGAGCCTTGTTCAACTATCATGGCTAACAGCCAAGAACCGACCAACCACCTATTTAGAAGATGAGGAGCTGGTTTTTGTCCCCTGCTTTTTACTACCCCCCAAAGGAGTCTCAAAGAAGCTAACAATCACCTCTCCCTTCTCTCCCCACAACAGTCATTCTGTGAGGAAGGTGAGGCTGAGAGAGCTCTTGAGAGAACTGTGATTAGTCCAAGGTCACCCAATAGGCCTCATGCATCTCAGTGGCTTACAATCACCTTCCCTTTTTCTCCATACAACACATTTCCTGTGAGGGAGGTGAGGCTGAGAGAGCTCTGAGAGAACTGAAACTGGCCCAAGGTGTCTTCATGTGTAGGGAATCAAACCTGGATCTCCAGATTAGAGGCTGCCACTCTTAACCACTACACCCAACTGGCTGTCAATTTATGTAGTTGTGTTTCCAATTGCTACCTGTTTCACTCTGACCTGGAGGGGCAGGCTACAACATTAACTCTCAGCAGTTAATCAGGGTGGGTCCTGGTTAGTACTTGAACACCGAAGAACTCCAGGGTTCCTACACAAAGGCAGGCAATGGAAATGATTTCTGCTCATCTCCTGCCTAGAAAAGTATGAGAAGTTGTCATTATGTATGGACGATTTGGTTGGGATCAGTTGAAAAGTACCCAAATCAGTTTGGATACTTTTAGGCTGTATCCAAGCCAAATCATCCTTTCCTTCACTTTAAATTGTCTGAATCCAATTTACAATTTGGTGATCTGGATACTGATTCAGGGCCATTATAACCTATGGCTCCATTAAAGTCAATGGCAAATGTTGCTGTTTTGTCTATCCCATGGTTGGGGAGGTGGAGGGTTTGAGATAGAGGCACCAAAGTTGTCATGCTGCTGCGGAAGCCTCTCCTTCAAAGAACCTCCAAGTTTCCAAAAATGGACTAGGGGGTCCAATTCTATGGCCACCTAAAAAGGGTGCCCTATCTCACCTCCTTTGTTTCCAATGGTGAGGGGGGAAAACAAGATCAGAGAATCCCTTTTACCCACCATAGGAAACAACAGATTGGATGGGGGCATCCTCTTTGTGTGCCCATAGAATTGAACTCCCTGGTCCAATCTTTTTGAAACTTGGAGGTTCTTTGAAGGAGAGGCTTCCACAACAATGCAGCAAATTTTTGCTCTATCTCAAACTTGGATAAATATCACGAACAGTGGTCACCATTCTGGAACTACATGAAGAAAATCATTCTGAATTCTGCAAAGTGAAGCAGCAGACAATTCTAATTAGATTTTGACACAGGAAGTGTGTTTATCCAGGAGGGTGTGTTAGGAGTGAAGTCAGTTTTGGGTTGTGATGTTTGTGTTATTTTTGTGTGTTTTATGTTGTTTTTGGTTTTGCTGTCATGTTATTTTTATTTAAACAGGCAGAATAAAATGGTAGAAAACATAATTTTTTCTGTTGACTTTAATGGTTGAATGGGGACAAATTGATTTGGGTGATTAAGATTTGGCTGAATCCAGAGCAATGAATGGAGATTTGGGAGATTTGGATTTGTGCTGATAGATTCAGGTCAAATCTGAGTAGTACTGAATTTTAATTTGGTGCACATGTCTAGTTGTCGTAAGTCAGCTGTGACTTTACACACACACACACACACACAGAGGAATCGTTCTACATAGCTGGCTATCTTTAAATGATTTTTAATTAGGCAACGCCTAATAAGAGAAGCAAGAAAACTCACAGGTGTTGATAATAATTTAATGCTGCAAAGAATCAAAAAGACATTCCAAAATGTGTTTAAAGAACCATCAACCAACTATGAATTTGGTATCAAATGGACATCAATAACTTGAGTTTCTTTTTGTAAACTTTCCTCTTGGTACCCAAATCTTTTCCCCTTACTCATCAATATAGGCGACATTTGCTGATGCACATTATCGGATGTGCCTCATTAGGTGTTCTTTTTTTTTTTTAAACGAACAAATCAAACTTTTATATTTTTGATGCACATTATCTGATCTGTCTCATTAGTTCCTTTAAAAGCTGATGGAAATTGCAGTTTTGCTAATGTTTCTATTAATCTCATCTTTTGAGAATTTCTCACATCAGAGATTCCTCTCGACGCAATAATGGAGCATAAAAGGCAACCCACCCATCCCAGTCACTTGAATATTGCATGTCATTTTGTGTTGCTTTAGCTTCTTTGATATCTTTGTTTCTCCAGGTCTGGCACTGTAGGTCTACAGAACGCCATGTACATTCCACCTTGGCAATTACTGCTCCACATTTCAACTAATTACAGACTGAGCAATATATAACAGTGTTCTTGATTAAATGGAATGTGCAGAGACATTCATTAGTCCCTTGCACTAAATGAAGAGCTGCTCTTTATCACATGGGTACAGATGTATGGGCTGGCATCTAAATCATGTGATGGGGGGGCTGTAGGGAAATCAGGACTTTGGGTTTCAGAGCTGAAAAGCTGAGGGCAAAGGTGGAGGCAGAACAAGACAGCACTGAGCCAGCGTGTCTGCATTTGTAGATCAGGCAGAACCAAAGTCAAGAAACCACAGTTGTAGAAATCAGGCGAGCACAGTTCTCAGAGCTGTCTGATCTGAAAGCCTGGACAGGAGTCAGGGAGTTTAACTTGCCCTTCCATCGTAATTGGTGTATCTTCCTGAGTGCCAGCAGTGTGGAGTAGTAAAGAGCAGTGGCCTCTAATCTGGAGAGTCGGGCTAGATTCCCTGCTCCTTCCTCCTCCCCATGCAACCAGCAGGGTGACCTCGGGCCAGTCACAGTTCCTTTCAGAGCACTCTCGGGCGGGGGGGGGGGGAGGGTCTGTTGTAGGGAGAAGAAAGGTAGGTAGGAAGGTATCACCTTCCTGGATATGGCTTGTTGGCAGCATTTAAATATGCAAAGGAGGGGCAAAGCACAGGCTAACCTCTGACCTGACTTTTGTCATCAGCAGATGAACTGTAATTCTGAAAGGTCTTGGAGCTTCACATCCTACCCAAGCTCCAGTTCCACACCAGAACTCTGGTAGAAGGAAAACAAATTAAAAATTGCTGTCACTCCCCAGTATCCTCCCCTCCAGATGCCACCATTGGCCAACCATTGACTAGCAGCCGTATATTCGCTCTTCCAGGTGAATTGCTCCTCACACTGTTGGGAGGAACACAGCATGTTGGTTTGGCCTGAGGGAGAAGGGACAGTAATACATTGTGACCAGGCAGCAGACTTCTCCCAGAATGAATTTTGGAACAGGAAGATGAAGTAAAGCGACCACCTTGAGCAATCTCCTCCTCTCTTTTTCAGGCCCTCTTCTCTCTCTTTCTAACATGCTTTCCATATGGTCTCTAAAAACAACCCTCTTGTCTTTTCCATTTCATGATCATTTCTCTGAATCAGGCTTTCTCAGAGTTTCATGAAACCCTGAGGTTTCTTGATGGCCTTGGAAGGTTTCCTGAATTGGTAAGTGATAATTAATCTTTAATATATTTTTAAATTTGTTAAACATTATTTGATGATATGAGCATATCAACCCACCCACCCACCCCTCCCAAAATGGCCAATGATGGGCCTGAAGGTGGGTGAGAAGGGGAAGAGTCACATTATTAATTGGTTTGAAAATTCCCATTAAAGTTTGAAAAGTCCCATTAAAGTTTGAAAATTCCCATTGTTAAAGTACCCCTTACTCCCCTTGGCGTTCTATAGATTGTGGGTTATTATTAACTTTTAAAATAAATTTTTAGATGCCATTACTTAGAAGGAAAACCAGATATTCAAAGATAGGCCACCACTTTCTTGCAACCAGTAATAATAAGGATAATTTTATTTTTGTAACCTGACTTTCCCTAAACATTTCAGGGTGGGTGACAACAGATTTTAAAAACAATGAATAAAAATGTATGTAAAACAATCATAAAATGGTAAAGGTATCCCCCGTGCAAGCACCAAGTCATGTCTGACTCTTGGGGTGACGCCCTCTAGCGTTTTCATGCAGACTCAATACGGGGTGGTTTGCCAGTGCCTTCCCCAGTCATTACCGTTTACCCCCCAGCAAGCTGGGTACTCATTTTACCGACCTTGGAAGGATGGAAGGCTGAGTCAACCTTGAGCCGGCTGCTGGGATTGAACTCCCAGCCTCATGGGCAGAGCTTTCAGACAACATTTCTGCTGCCTTACCACTCTGCACCACAAGAGGCTCATCAAAACAATCATATAGAACATTAAAGTAAATGTAGGTTATAAAAAGTGCCCCTTTCCCTTAGATTAAAATGGATTTCTGGGGTAAGACAATGACAGTTTTCTTTTTCTTTTGGATGGGTGGATTTTCAGGTAGGGAGACCAGCATCTATTAGACCTTATTTCCTGCACATAGTGCACATAAAGTCATTCTAAGTGAGATCTTACCTTAAATGTCACCCTGTAATCCACACAAAGATCTGGTCCACCTTGTTTTAGCAGACCTCAGCTTCTTCAGTGGACTCAACAAACCAAACAGGAGCAATGTCTGAATGGTGGCCAAAAGAAAGGGCCTTGCAACTACCGTGTCCAAGAAGAATTCTTATTGATATTCAAATAGTTTGTAGCAGGAGCCCTTACCTGAACTATCTAAGAAAATAATACAAAAGGGGATTGAAACGGGGAACTAAATGTATTAAATGAAGAGCATAACCTTTCTCTTTTCTGTATTAATAATGTAGATTACATGTATTCTATTATCTTTAATCTTGGAAAATAAAAATAAAAATCTTAAAAAAAAAACAAATAGTTTGTAGCTCAAAAGATCATCTTTCCTCTTAGATGTCATTGGCTGCTTTGACAAAGGATTATCATTGGCTGTATCTGGTTGTGACACAGATGTAACAGAACTGATTTTTGCTATATATTCCCTGTCATGTAAGGAGATCACAGTCTGACGAAGGGTGCTTGCACTCGAAAGCTCACACCTTGAATAAATCTTTGTTGGTCTCAAAGGTGCTACTGGACTCTGATTTTATAGGGGTCTAAGGGGCAAGTGGTCGCCCTCACTGACCCCAGCAACTTGTCCAGTTCGGTTAGAGAGACCTGGCTGAAGCCATCAAACACTTCCAGTTCAATAACTGGAATTGTGTATCAATTGTGGCAAGTAAGTCATGGCGGAGCGACAGAACTGTGTCCACAAAATAGCTCGATAAAGTTGCACGGCCCAAATGCATTGAATGTATATGGATTGATTATACAAGGCTCTCTATCACAGTAATTTCTGGTCTATTGTGCTACTTCTAGGGACAGCTGCCCATCAAACCAACCCATCTCTCAGGGCTGTTGTTACAGCACAATGGATTTCTGTCCGGTACAGGCTGAGCCCTGTGTTGTCAATGAGGGATTGGGGGGGGGCACTTTCTGAAAACAATGTGATGCAATATCACCAGGAAATGATTTTGGCACCACAAAGACATTGGGGGAAGTGACACTCTGGGTTTTGGGCAAAACTCTATGGTAGAATTTGCTTCTAAGCACATAATTTTGCCCAGAACTTCAAGGGCTCTCCTCCCATGACCCTGATGTGCCTATGTCACTTCTGGGTGATGTCCACACATTGCGTTAAAATGTGGCATTCTTCTGGTTTCAGGTGAGTTTGGGACAGTGTTGGGGGGGGCAGCTTGATATGCATCTAGAAAGCAGGAGACCCTGACCTGGACCGGTGGGCCTGGCAACCCTCCTTCAAAAATGTCCAGGTCAATTAAATCTAGAGACCACCTGAAATAACAGAGGACCAAGATTTTGTGTCTGCAGCTCAGGGGCCTGCCTAACAGTGTCCTGAAGAATTTCACCAGGAAAGGCAGATCTTGCTGGGAACACCTGCCTTCCACACGGGGGAGATGCGAGGCAATCTGTGTTCTCCCTTGCAACAAGAAAACTGTGCCCGCCGGCTAAACTTAAACTCTGACATCCGAGAACCAGCTCCGCACTTCTAGCAGGTAATTAAAAGTTCATTACGCTTACGACCACTGAAGGCTTCTCGGCTGAGGCTGATAAGAAAACGGGTGACTGATGGGAGCCTCTGAACACTTAGAATTTGCCCGGCAAAAGTGGCTTTCCCCGTGCCTCTCATTAGCATCCAAATACATTCCAAAACAAATGGACTCCAGCTGACGTCTTTAGAACGACATTCCCAGGACAAGGTGAAGCGTAAAGCGAAGGACATTCTTGCCAGCCAATATGTTTCTTTAAAGAACGCACCTTCCTTCTTCTCGCCTTTGAGTCAGCAGGTGCGCTATGATGAATGTCCTGTTATTCAAAAAGGCATTCCAAATGACACCCCAGAGATCAAGCTGGCCATTTGATTTCTCGAGCAGTGCAGGTGAGCATATGCGCCTTCCCTCAATTCCCGGCATAAGGCGATTATTATGGCACATAACGAACGGAGCTGTAGGCAGATCGGCAGCCAGGAAGGAAGCCTCATCTCAAGACTGGCTCTGGGGACGGTGCCCTGGGCAGTTGCTGTCACTGACGGCTGGCAGAATCCACACGCCCCAGGAAAGGGAAAGCTTTGCGCTGTTGATGCCAGCCTGCCAGTGGGAATCACGTCTTCCTGGCTCTGCAAGGGGGGGGGGAAATGTGTTCCTTCGGCTGCAGGGCTGATTGGGTTTCATTTGAGCCAAGTCTCAGCTATGCACCCGCTTATCAGCCTCAGGACTGAAACCTCAAAGTAGGTGTTGAAAAGGAAAGAGACCTGCTCTCACACGTGGAGGGATTTCTCCTGTCCTCAAACATGGGGAGCACATGAAAGAAAGAAAGAAAGAAAGAAAGAAAGAAAGAAAGAAAGAAAGAAAGAAAGAAAGGAGGGAGGGAGGGAGGGAGGGAGGGAGGGAGGGAGGGAGGGAGGGAGGGAGGGAGGGAGAGACTTAGAGAGAGAGAGAGAGAGAGAGAGAGAGAGAGAGAGAGAGAGAAAGAAAGAAAGAAAGAGAGAGAGAGAGAGAGAGAGAGAGAGAGAAAGAAAGAAAGAAAGAAAGAAAGAAAGAAAGAAAGAAAGAAAGAAAGAAAGAAAGAAAGGAGGGAGGGAGGGAGGGAGGGAGGGAGAGACTTAGAGAGAGAGAGAGAGAGAGAGAGAGAGAGAGAAAGAAAGAAAGAAAGAAAGAAAGAAAGAAAGAAAGAAAGAAAGAAAGAAAGAAAGAAAGAAAGAAAGAAAGAAAGAGGAATCTGAAAATGGCTTACAATTGCCTAACTTTCATCTCCCTACAGCAGACAAGCTGTGAGGTAAATGGAGATGAAAAAGCTCCAGAAGAACTGAGAGGGGCCCAAGGTCGCCCAGCAGGCATCGTGTAGCTCGAAGCAGCTGACAAAACGCTTCCTTTCCCCACAATAGGCACCCTGTGAGGTAGATGGGGCCGAGAGAGCTCAGAGAGAAAGGTGATTGGTCCAGGGTCAACCAGCTGGTTTCATGTGGAGGAGTGGGGAATCAAACCGAGTTCTCCAGATTAGAGGCCACTGCTCCGATCCACTACACCAAGCTGACTCTTAAGACTTGACTACACCATGGGACCTTCAGTGGGAAATTTCTTTGGATGATCCCTGAATCAGCTTCAAGAAAAACAGGTCAAAAATGGTTTATCAGAGTCCAGCCCTTGTTTTTTTCATGACATGGAAGCAAGATATTTAACTTTCATTTGTATCTCAGCTGATGAAACCAGAAAAGACCACTTTCTGGGCAGAACAAAAGCCATTCCTTTGCAAGAGAATTCAGGAGCATTTTGACTATCATTTCAGATTTGAGGACAGATTCTCCCAACAAACCACTGTACTAAATTTGGACACAAAAATCAAAGTTTTCAATCTGCATATTTATTTCAAACCGAAAAAAAAATTGACATTAAGACAGGGTACTTGAGAAGGAAAGGGAAGGATTCAATGAATATTCCACTTCCTGACATCACAGAATCTCAAAATAAGGTTTGAACATTTGGGATTAGAATCAAGACTTTATTCCCATGCTGGTTCTTATCTATATTTTCCAGGAACTCCAAGGGGAATAATTGATTTGTCCATGTCCCCCTCACAACACTGTGAATTGGGGTGCCTGTTCAGGAGATTTTGGGGGTGGAGCCTGGAGACGGCAGGGTTTAGGGGACAGGGCTAGATAGGGATCTTTCTCTCCTTTCTTACATACAAAGTTCTTCTTCAAACTAATTTATTCTTTAAGCCAGGGGTAGTCAAACTGCAGCCCTCCAGATGTCCATGGACTACAATTCCCAGGAGCCCCCTGCCAGCGTTCGCTGGCAGGGGGCTCCTGGGAATTGTAGTTCATGGACATCTGGAGGGCCGCAGTTTGACTACCCCTGCTTTAAGCAGTTGATGCTCAACACCTCTTTGCATATTTCAACTGGGCCAACAAAAACTGCTTTCCCTAGGATAAATGCCTTCATCTGGCCTTCTTGAATCCAGACAGAAATAGCAACGGAGTTCATTTTTTTTAAATGGTCAAGAGCTCACCATTTCATTTCAAATTAGTTTTGCAGGGACAAATGTTTCCCCTCCCTGTTGCTGATGCTGGAAAGAGAATTTTCTAAATGGCTTGTACGAGCACACTTCATGTCCAAGGAGGACCGGTGGGGATCTCTGGAGAAATGCTTGGAATGGTTTTGTCCTGTCCCTTTGGAGGAAAAACCATTAACTTGGCCGAATCGCTGCAAATTACTTGTGAAACTTCTTTTGATACAAGACATTGTCCATCGGGGACACTTCAAAGCCCATTTGAATTACATGCTGAGCCGGTTGTGACGCGTCAGCCTCAGAGGAGAGCGTGGCCTTTCGGAAATCCCAAACAAGTAATCCATAACCTGATTGCTTATTAGACTTTAATTCTATCGTCTCCTTTCGACAGGCACGGACTGTTTATGCATTCACCGCCTGTCTCGGCGCCCTCTTGAATCCTTCCTCTGTGTGTTTATGCAGAATGGGAAAACACATATTTAAACACCTAGTTCCGGCACATATGGCATTTCCCCCAGTGCATTTCAGAAGACTATACGGAACATATTGTTTCAAAGACAGCATCCTTTGTAAAGAAATCTCCACAGATTTGCCGCAGAGCCTCCAGACTCCTTGATGCTAGTCCGAGAATGATCCCTAATTAGGCAAACAGTTCTTCAAAGTAAATGCAAAAAGGGTAAAACGCAAATGTCTCCGCGGGCAGAGGAAATGGTGTCAGTGGGAGGTGTGCTGTGGCGCAAAACAGATCTGGTTTAAGGGTTCCTGAGACCTGTCGCATCAGAGCCTGTTTAAGGATTTGCAGGGCCCTAAGCAGCACAGCCACTCTAAGGATCCACAGGTCTGTAGCAGCTCAGCTAGTAGAAGATGAAGAAGAAGAGGAAAGGGAAGGGAAAGAAGGAGAATATGCCGCTTTTCGCTACCCAAAGGAGTCTCAAAGAAGCTTCCATTCGCCTTCCCTTTCCTCTCCCCACAACAGACACCCTGTGAGGTGGGTGAGGCTGAGAGAGCCCTGATATTACTGCTCGGCCAGAACAACTTTAGCAGTGCTGTGATGAGCCCAAGGTCACCCAGTTGTTTGCACGTAGAGGAGGAGTGGGGAATCAAACACAGCTCGCCAGATTAGAAGTCTGGACTCCTAACCACTACACCAAGCTGGCTAGTTTAGCATAACTAGTGCTGTTCAAGTAACAGCGGGGGGGGGGGGGTGCTTTCCAGGGATAGTTGGACCTTTGGAAACAATTGACAGCTTCACTTTGCCAAAAACATTTTTCGAATTTTTCTTGAACCAAGTTGTTGATCGTTTCTCCACTAAAACATATCCTTTGTCTCCTGTACCCACCTTCCTCATATAGACGCTAGAACAGGGGTAGTTAAACTGAGGCCCTCCAGATGTCCATGGACCTACAATTCCCATGAGCCCCTGCCAACGAATGCTGGCAGGGGGCTCCTGGGAATTGTAGTCCATGGACATCTGGAGGGCCGCATTTTGACTACCCCTGCGCTAGAACATCATCCAGAGCTGAATGGTTTCATGGCAACGAAGGGCTTTCCTGTTACCTGTTTTACAGACATATCTGGCGGAAGGGTAGCCATATGGGTGTCAGAGCCTATAGAGATAGAAATGGTAGGTAAACCCCCGTCCCACACCAGACATGACTGGTGGCATTAGTGTTTATTGATTTAGATCCCACTTTATTCTCCCCTCCTCCATTCTTCCACAATGAATTCCCTATTAGGATGGCCAGGCCGATAGCTTATTTATTATTATTTATGTCATTTACGGTCTGTTCTTCATACAGGGTCTCAGGGTGGATTACACAGAGTGTAATTACACAGAGTACAGCCAACAATCTGGAAAATTCATAACTAACGCATGAGTTTTTCAGAAGTGGAATTACCTGAAAGAACCAAGGCAGAAATATTTACATTCAATATTGCAAAACTGCAGAGAAGAAGAAGAAGAAGAAGAAGAGTTGGTTCTTATATGCCGCTTTTCCCTACCCGAAGGAGGCTCAAAGCGGCTTACAGTCGCCTTCCCATTCCTCTCCCCACAACAGACACCCTGTAGGGTCGGTGAGGCTGATATCACTGCTCGGTCAGAACAGTTTTATCAGTGCCGTGACGAGCCCAAGGTCACCCAGCTGGCTGCATGTGGGGGAGTGCAGAATCGAACCTGGCATGCCAGATTAGAAGTCCGCACTCCTAACCACTACACCAAACTGACTCACCAAACTGAGCAGAATCCTACTTACCAGAAGCTATGCAGAGTAGCACAGACCACAATCCCAGTTATTTACCTGAATAAATTTGTGATCTGCTTTGCACAGTGCAACCCTATTATTTGCCCACCAAAGTCCTCTTGAATAGTTCAGTTTTGCATAGTATGTGGGAAACCAGGAAATTGGAAACTGGAGTTGTCAGCCCCTCGCCCTGGTTGGAGGCAAGAGATCCACAATGATGATCAGTCGGTGGATGAGAGGGGCTTACTGGAAGAGGGAGGGAGGCCCAGGCTACATTGCCCATGATGTGACAATGCACATCCTCCATGCTCTGGAAATGGCCATATCATGGCACTGCCATGACAGTGTCACTCTGGTCTTTGGGCAAAAACTCTACAGTGAAAACCATTTTTACCATAGAGTTTTTGCCCATATACCAGAGAGTTGCCCCATGGCTAAGTGTGCTGCTATCCCTTCCGGTACATGCCAGAAGTGACGTAGCCACATCACTAGTGATGTCACTTGGATCCCCCTCCCACTCAACTGTGCCACATGGCCCCTGTTGAGAATGGGCCATTCTGGCTCTCATGCTGAGTTACGGGGCCAGTTCAGGAAAACAATCGCAAAGAATTCTCCTGAGCTCTGCACCGTGGAATTTCCCGTCTTAAATCAAGAGGGTTCTGTTTCCAGATGCTCTGACCGTTCCTTCAAAGCGTGATTAACTGATCATAGACTTTGAAAATTATCAAGTGACAAAAGGCAGGAAATACTACTGATTTATAACATTAATTACACATGGAAGTATCGTCAGGCCAGTGCCCGAGCAAATTAACTCATTTAATTATAACTCCCTAATCGACCACTTCATCAATTAGGAGCAAAGTGAAAGCGTGTGTGAACAGCCCTCTTATAGACGGAGACATCCCAAAACTACTGGGTCATCCAGATGTCTGGCAACTTGGAAATGCTACCAGCACAGGATTCAGTTGCGCTGGATTAACATAAAAGGCTCAGAATAGACCTGAGTTTTTTTTTTTTTGGGGGGGGGGGGGTGCAAAAGAAGACATTTCCCCAAGGGATTGTTTTATTTTACTAATAAGGCTGAACAGAAACCAGGATGGAAAATGCCAGAGGAAAAGGAAAGGAAAGAAAGTCGCCAGAGGACTGAGAGTCATTATCCTGACACCCCCTGGGAGCCACTGACACCACCAGGGGAGATCAAGCCAAAGAAGCTAACAAGTCCCCCACCTGCCCCCAGTGCTGGCCACCGCTCTTTTGGAAAGGCTGCATTCTCCCCCTCCTGCTGTGTCTAGAGGCGAGCCATGAAGTTTAATCACTAGGCCCGGAGCCTTCCAAACAGATGGTCTTACCTACGGATGGGAAACGCAACGTCTAAGCTGATAAAAAAAATAATAACACCTTGTTGGGGGAAAATGTTACTTAAAAAACAAAACAGAACACAAAATAATAAAATCAATACCGGACAGAAAGGCAGAGAACTGAGTCGCTTTTTTTCAGCAGACTGTTTAACGGGCTTTTTATGAAACTCCTGTCCATGAAACTAATTCGTATTGTCGCAGATCGCCGCAGGATTGTCTCAATTAAACACCGGCCAAGGGACTTTTTAAATAACGTTGCCAAGTTGGGGGAAGTAGCTAAACTGGAAAGGGTCGAAATTGAACTGTTACTTTGTATCCGAAGTAATAAGGCAGAGTTTGGAAATACAATTATTACATTGACCCTTTAACAGCCACAACGTGTCCTGTCCTCTAACTATAAGAGTCTTAGTAAAGACTAATGCTACAACTTCATGGAATTCTATGAGGGGTGGAAGGTAGAACTGGATATCGAGATAGAAATTAGGAAGATTGTGGGTCTCGAATGAAGATCTGTGACCTGCACCGTGTTTTAGCACAAAGGCTTTTCAAGATGTCTTACAATTGCATGGGGTCATGGTGACAGTATTTAACCTTCATCCAAAATGATTAGGAGCACCTTCCCTATGAAGAAAGGTTGAAGAGCCCGAGACCTTTGAGATGAGAAAGGGGGGGGGGGAGACAAGACAGTGGTTTATAAACTTATGCATGGGGAGAAGAAAGTCGACAAAGAAACTATTTTTCTCCCTCTCCAAAAGATTGGAACTTGGAGAACTAATAATAATAATGGTTTTGGGATTCGAAACTGCACTCTGTTGTTCATTCTTTGTTTGAAATATGCGTATCCTGCCTAACAAGTTTGAGCCCAGATTTTAACATTGGTAAAGCGGGACACCATTGACCGGGAGGGTTCTTGATTAAAAATTTGGTCTATATGAAGCAACAAAAAGTTTCATAGAACACATAGAACGCAAAAATAGTATTGTAATATATATATATTTAATTTCAACATAAGTACAATTTCCCAGGTACCCCCAGATGTCCCTCCAAAAGTGGGACAATATGGTCACTTTAGCCCAGGGCCCAAGGCCAACACAAAGCCAGCATGGTGTAGGAGTTAAGAGTGGTGGCCTTTAATCTGGAGAGCCAGGTTTGATTCCTCACTCTTCCACATACAGCTATCTGGAGGACCTTGGCCTAGTCACAGTCCTGTTAGAGCTGTTTTGACAGAGCAGTTATAATCGAGATCTCCACCCTACCTACCTCACAAGGTCTCTGTGGTGGGGAAAGGAAGGGAAGATGATTGTAAGCTGTTTTCATACTCTTTCCGGTAGTGAAAAGTAGGGTTGTAAAAACCATCTCCTCCCCCTCCTCCTCCTCTTCTTCTGCAGGTATAATCTTATGTGTGCATGTCCCCAGAGACCCAATGAAGTGTACAGGTGCACAACAGCATACACCTTGAATAAAACTTTGTTGGTCTTCAAAGTGCCACCAGACAAACTTTCTTAGGCTTCTTCGGACAAACCCAGCGACCCACCTGTCTTTCTGGCCTGCCTAAGTTAGCCCCGCTCCCAGCAATTTTCTCATCCTCAGGCCACTGCATGGAGAACTCACAGCCCATAAACATGATTGCCTATAAGTACTGCCCATAAAAAGAATGTGCAGACACGTAAGTCACACCATTTTATTTCCCAACTGCAGCTCCATGTGACAATTTCGGGATGCATAGAGGGGAAGGCTGAAGCCACGTCCCACCATGTAACATAGTCACACAAGCTAGAAAAGGACCAGTGTGCATCTGGGAGGCATGAAGCCAGGAGTGGTAGGGGTAGTCAAACTGCGGCCCTCCAGATGTCCATGGACTACAATTCCCAGGAGCCCCTGCCAGCATTTGCTGGCAGGGGCTCCTGGGAATTGTAGTCCATGGACATCTGGAGGGCCGCAGTTTGACTAACCCTGGTTTAAGGATTCGTGGGGCCCTAGCGGAGCACAATTGCAGTGGGAGTAGCCAGACTGGGGGCAAAGGAGCCCCCCCCCCACTGTGAGAAGATGTGTCACTCAAGATGTTCTTAAAGAGGGAGGCTATGGCCCTGATCCATGGGGGAAGGCACCGCATGGGGCCCCTGCAAGTGTAAGGCCCGCAGCAGGTGCTACATGGATAAACTGGCCCTTCATGAAGCTCCCACCAGACATCTCATACAAAGGCCTTGTGTTATCCCCCACACACACACACAAATACAAAGCCTTTCTCACCTGAAGACCGACCTTGAGTGTCAAGGATTCGTGACCGGACACGATGAATCTCACCAAGTATAAAATTGTTCCTAATTTAATTTCCCCTTGTGCCGCTGCACCAGAGACATAAAGGGGAGATGCTGCTTATTGACCAAATGAGATGCATAGCAGTTTGAAAATATTACGGCTGCTCTGTTTTTAATTAAGTACGCCGAGTCAGATTTTAACATTTCAGAGTTCATTCGACTTGCCAGTGACATATGGCAAGCCATGAAAATGCGGCCCTTTACAGAGTTCAAATTAATTCATTTTATACTAGATTATAGTTTTTACAGGCAGCATAGTAAAAAAAAATAAGAAAGAAAACAAACTCCCTGTTGGGTGGGGGGATAAGAACTGGAGTAAGCACATAAAATAACAATCAACGCTATGTACAAAGGAAGAACACGGAGCACAATGCTTCTGGGAATCAGCCCTCCATGAGCTAGAGGAGATTACGGTTCAACATGGAATTTGCACTCTGAAAATCGATCCTAATTCCCACATAAATAGACTCTTGTGAAAACTGTGACTGGCTCAAGGTCACCCAGCTCGCTGCATGTGGTGGAGTGGGGAATCAAACTTAGTTCTCCAGATTAGAGGCTGCCGCTACACCAAGCTGGCTCTGGAAAGGGTTCCAATTGATGCATGTCATGTTCACCAATCATCAATCACGTACCTCCTAGTGGGCAGTCCCTGCGGCTGGCCCGGGAATTTCAAACACTATATCAAGCCTTGTGCACACCCTGTGTTTGTGTGTGTGTGTGTGTGTGTTGTTGTCCACACCCGGCATCCTGTCCACCCCCTGATGTCGTCAACCCTGTGTCTGGGCTGCTTGGATCCAAGAAAGGTGCAGTATTTTGTCCCCCCTGTAGAACTTAGTGTAACTTGTCCTCCTGTAGAATTTAGTGTATGTATGGTTTTGCTTCTGTGTCTGTTTTGAATGTACCCTGATATTTTCCCCAAATAAATCCCCCGAGTGTAAGCTTAATTGCCTTCTTCATTTAAGAAGGGTTTCTTCCAGGGAAAGGACCATGTAAAAATTGGTAGTAAAAGATCCTGTGTTACCCCTGCCTCTTGCTATATTCATGATTCCCCAGCAATTTGGATAACATAGCTTGTAAGGAACTTTCTCCTTGGTCACTGTGATTACGTGCTCCAAGACATACCTATAGACTAGCTTCAAAGCCCGTTCATAAGCTGGTTGCACCCTCATTGGCCCTGGAGAGGCCAGACCGTTCGTTCCCCCAAGGCTGTTTCACAATTATCAAGAGGCACCAAATGGATAAGATGTGTTTGTAACCATATATACATGGCTTGAGGGACCAAGTCATTGTGCTTTGTGTGGGTTAGTGTTTAATCTTCACATAAGGGTTTGGGCAGACCTCAAGCTGCGATGATGTCATCACTGCCCTACGACAATCAAAGAGAGGGGCTTCATTCGATTCAGTAGATTGACTCACTGAGAAAGTTACTTATTCAGCACAGCTCATCACCTAACATTCATCCAGGATTCAAATGAGCTCTGGGCTGTCAAATAACACTTTTTAACATTAGATAGCTAGTCAAAAATCTTGATACCTTTACCACTGAGACACTGTTAATTAAGTTTCTGATTGTTCAAGCCATGTATGTTGCTTCCCCCACTCATTAGCACTTGCAGATCAAGATTTCCCACTGTAAACCAAAGTCTTTTCTGAATTTACAATTTGGCCTCCTTCTGATAGTCTGTGAAAACATGGCTTATTATTAGTGATGGTTCCTTTTTCAAAACTGGGGTGTAGTTTACAGATGACTGCTCAGGTCCTGTCAAGGTAGATCCAAGTGGGTAGCCATGTTGGTCTGAAGTAGCATACCAAAATTTGAGTGCAATGGCACCTTTAAGATGAGGATTTATTCAATGCATTAATTAGGGTTTTAAACATAGAAATTTGTTAAAAATAACCAATGCCACATATTTTACTTTATTGCCCATCCCATTTTATGCTTAGTCAATGGCTTATTGTTCCTATCACGGTGGACCTTTCTGGCCCTATGGACAGAATCATTAGACATTTGTTAGCCGATAAGTCCCCAGAAATAGCGGAACTGGTGGCCGAATTCTTGGCTACTGTGATACAAAAGGACAGTCGGCTAGGCAAGAATCAGTTCTAGACCAGGGGCACCTACAACTGGTGGAAATTGCTGATTGCTGGGCATTCTGGAGGAATCTATTGTTGGTTGCTGTTTATTTTATTTTATTTGTTTCATTTAACCCAAGGGTAGTCAAACTGTGGCCCTCCAGATGTCCATGGACTACAATTCCCAGAAGCCCCTGCCAGCATTCGCTGGCAGGGGCTTCTGGGAATTGTAGTCCATGGACATCTGGAGGGCCGCAGTTTGACTACCCCTGATTTAAACTATGTCATTATTATCAATTAATTATAAATTATCCCTATTTTGACAATGTTTTTTATATGCCATTAAAGGTTTTTTTTGAAATTTGAAAAATAAAATTTTATTATTTATTATTGTTCTTCATTACCTTCCATATGAACCTAGAAAAAGCAGTGATGGGGAAGAAGCCAGGAGTTTGGCTTCTGCACAACATATCAAACTCTGGTTTAAACTTTGAGTTCAAAGGCACCTTGAAGACCAACAAAGATTTATTCAGGGTGTGAGCTTTTGTGTGCACGCACACCTCTCCAGACAATGGAACAGGGATAAGAATACAAATAGAAGGAGAAAATAAATTAGTTGAAAATTAGTAAACTGTTGAGCTTAGTAGTTAATGGTAGACACATTCCCAGTTGTGAATAGATGTAATTAAAAGAGACTTGTTGCTAGCCCCATCCATCTCTACTTGGCTTTTCTAGCAAAGAATTAACATACTGCACATTTTGGATGTTGTGATGCTGTTTATTAATTTGCTACTAATTTACTTTCTCTTTCTACCTGTACCCTTAGGAGCCCTGTTCTGTTGTCTGAGGAAGTGTGCCTGCACACGAAAGCTCACACCTTGAATAAATCTTTGCTGGTCTTAAAGGTACCATTGGACTCACATTTTGTTGTGCTATTTCAGACCAACACGGCTAACCACCTGAATTTATCTTAACAGCCTCTCCGTTTAGCTAAATTCAGTATAGTTTTTGGGGTGTACGCCTCAAAGTATCTCAAATGAAAATTGTCACTGTGACAAAGACATATTCATCCACAACATGAAGCATCAAGGCGGCAGCTTCTCAGGCTGCAGAGAGTAAATTTCAGCAAACAGAGAGCCAGTCAAACATATTCACCGAGAGCACACAGGCTCTGCGATGTTCAGGCACCAATCAGGAGCTCACGGTGAATATACAATAATGGCCACAGGGCCAAAAGTAGAAAAACAGTGATAACAATAAGGCAAGCTCAAACGATCTTATATGCGGCTCTTTAATCCCATAGCTTTAAAATTCAATATGATGAATGGATTTCTGGTAAAGCCTGTTTCGTAAACACTTCATCAGAACAGAACACTTGCACCTCATTGGCACAAGCCTTTAAATAAAAGACCACAAATCCATAATGTGAGGGGGAAAAAACAGACTACTGGTGAGATCACACTCCCCCTTGAACAAAAGACCATGAGCTCTCCCAAACATATAGCTCCCACAGTCTCTAGTACATTCTTGTAAAATATAAAAAGAATTTCATTCAATATTTAAAAATAAATCTTTTTTAAAAGCTGTTTAACAAAACTACTGTATTAAAACTTTCCACCGTGACTGTGCCTACAGCTGCCTTTCTCAACTTTTTTATCATTGAGAAACCCATGAGGCAGGGGTAGTCAAACTGCGGCCCTCCAGATGTCCATGGACTACAATTCCCAGGAGCCCCTGCCATGGACATCTGGAGGGCCGCAGTTTGACTACCCCTGCCCTGAAGCATTCTTCAGGCTTCGGGAAACAATCGTGCAGAACAAAAGCATAGCTGTCCACAGGCCCACATGGGGACCCTCCCCTTCCCACCCCCTCCAAGCCCATCATTGGCCATTTGGGGAGGGAGTCAACATGACTATATATGGTCATATAACAAGTCAATATTATATATTATAATATATATATATATATATAAAATTAACTCCAATCCTTTCAGGAAACCCTTCCAGGGCTGTGAAACCCTGGCTGAGACAGCTTGCCCTATAGTGCCAATTAGCGGAGCATGGATCAGCCCAAATAAAACTCACACATCATTGAAAATCTCTGCATTCATCAGAGCTAAAATCTTATCCAACTATAGAAAACACGTGTCATGGCACAGACATTTTGCATCACATGTGGCAGCCACGGTGAGCTGGAGATGCATTCTGTTCCTCTTTAGCAATGCTCCTCTTCTCAGAATCTCTTCTTTCATGGTTTAACAATGGCTTCTGTTATGGGAGACGCGAAGGCAAGGCTAGCGTCTTTTGTAATGAACTGAAAAGTTTGATTTTTTTTTTAAAATAATAGAGTTTTAGTTGAAGACAATTGTTATCTACAGTCCAGTGTGCTGGTCTTCCCTTAACCTTAAGCGCATCATCTCTGTTGTCTTCAACTAAAATGCCTGCAATGTGCCCAGTTTGCTCCTCTCCCCATCCCTTACTCTGTAACAAGTGTACAGGGTTGCTGACTTATTTTGGTGCAAGGTTAATGAGTGCAAGGTTAATGAGTTAACTGTTCCAAAGGCCCAGCCAAAGGCCCAGAAGAGAACATTGGCAAACGAGCCCCACGAGCCACAGGTTTCCACAATTTAAGACAAGAGTTTGCCATGGGCTGGAAATAAAAGGCCATGTGAGACTTCCCAATAAGGTGGACCCAAGAGCTGACGTTAGACCCTTGGGGAAGGGCTTCGGCATGCCACCACATTTCTGCTTATTAGTTCTACCTGCTCTAATTTTGTTGGAAAGAACGAACCTAAGGCAAGAAATAAATCTAGTGCTCCCCCAGCACCTCTCTAGAGTAACAATCACAATGAACGGTGACTTTATTGTACAGCCTGCAGTTTCAAATAACCGTTCTTTAGACTGGATGATGACTCGGAAGTGTCTTAATTTCTTAAATCCAAGGGCCAGTGTAAGAATGTCTACCTCCTGGACAAGAGAAAAATTACACATTAGGTATTATGCTGTTTCCTCATATCGGATGTAATCAAGGGAATTGAGCATGATTCCAGGGTGAGGACAGGACACAGAGTATTAGCTAGGAAGAGATCCAGCTTGGTGTAGTGGTTGAGAGTGGTGGCCTCTGATCTGAAGAACTGAGTTCAATTCCAACTCCTCCTACACATGAAACCAGCTGGGTGACCTTGGGCCAATCAGTGTTCTCTCAGCCTCACCACCCTCACAGGGTGTCTTTTGTACAAACCACTTTGAGACAATGAGACCTGCTGGGTGACCTTGGTTCAGTCACAATTCTCTCAGAGATCTATCAATCCCCTCTACCTCATAGGGTATCTGTTGTGGGAAGACGAAACAAAGCCAATTGTAAGCCACTTTGAGACACATGAGGCCTGCTAGGTGACCTTGGGCCAATCCCAGTGCTCTCAGGGCTTTCTCTGCCTTCACTACCTCACAGAATGTCTATTTTCGCAAGAGGAAGGGAAGGTGATTATAAGTAAACTGGGCCCAGACCACATGTGGCTTTAAAAGTGAGTATTTCAATTGGGAATTCAATTGGGAGCCAGTGCGGTTATTGGAGAGTGGGGCCAAATATGAGGCCTCCATGGTGTTCCTGTGAGGACCCTGGCCGCAGCATCCTGGACCAGTTCCAGTTTCTGAGTCACTCATTTTACCGACCTCAGAAGGATGGAAGGCTGAGTCAACCTTGAGCCAGCTTCTGGGATCGAACTCCCAGCAGACAACTCCCAGCAGACAACTTCAGACAGCATTTCTGCTGCCTTACCACTCTGCGCCACAAGAGGCTCTAATCTTATATAGTAACTATTTTAATTATGTAAAGTTTTTCATTTTGTATATTTTTTATACTTGCCCTGGGCCAAATGAGAAGGGTAGGCTGTCATTATTATTATTATTATTATTATTATTATTATTATTATTATTATTATTATTATTATTATTATTATTATTATTATTATTATTATTACTTTTAATAATTATAATAATTATAATAATTATAATTATAATTATGAAGATGACAATAATGATAACGACAATGAGAACAACAACAACCACAACCACAACCACAACCACAACAACAATCGCGGAGTGGATAAAATAAAGTGGTAAGGGCTCCATCGGTGGGCCCTGTCCGGGATGAGGAAGGGTGCCAATAGGCCCCTTCTCCCCGACTGACAATCGGTGGGCAACGATTGGTCCCTTGCCGCCAGACTGACCAATTGGGAGGCACGAAACGCCGCCCGCCGAGAGTTCCTGCCTCGCGGCCCCAAAATACAGAAAGCCGCGGGGCAAGGGGGGCCAACGACTCGCCGCCACCTCACAGGATGCTCGCCACCCACCCTCTGGTACGTTCTCTCACCCCACCGCGACCCCAACCTCGACAGCCCCGCTAGCACCCGCTGTATTCCGATTACAGCGGGCTTATTTCCTAGTAATAATAATAATAATGGAAAGTCAAAGAATGTCCAGTGGTGGACTAGGGATTGAACAAGTCTGGAAATGTTCACCAAAAGGAACAATTAAATTATGCCACAGAAACCCTTCCAGTAGAATAGAAGGTAGCTGCTAAGCAACTGTTACCGTGACAAATTTCTACTCCGTAGACAAGTAGAATTCGATGGAGGGTTTTTTCTCCCCACTCAGCATGCTAATTTTTGATACACTTTCTGTACATTCAGGGAGGTTCGGGTTATTACACAGGGAAGCATGATCCTGTAGCCTGAAATGTCCAGGGCTCTCCAACATCCCTAAGTTACATCCCATTAAAAAAAGACAGAAAAAGATCTACTCTAGGCTGTTTAAGAACAAAAAAATTCCCCATGATTTCCTTGGGCTCCTTAGCCAATACCTTCATTTCCGGTGCTCTTCCTAGTCCAGTCAAAGCTTTGCTATTTTAACTACGGAACCAAATATGTAAACATGCTGGTAGGAGAAGGAGCTGATGGCTCCCGAGTTCAAGAGAAATTAAAGGTAAAGGTATCCCCTGTGCAAGCACCAAGTCATGTCTGATCCTTGGGGTGACGCCCTCCAGCGTTTTCATGGCAGACTCAATAAGGGGTGGTTTGCCAGTGCCTTCCCCAGTCATTACCGTTTACCCCCCAGCAGCAAGCTGGGTACTCATTTTACCGACCTCGGAAGGATGGAAGGCTGAGTCAACCTTGAGCCGGCTGCTGGGATCGAACTCCCAGCCTCATGGGCAAAGCTTTCAGACGGCTGCCTTACCACTCTGCGCCACAAGAGACTCATCAAGAGAAATTATGCAGCCCATAATTTGACCTCACTGCTTCTGAGACAACTCAAAGGATTTGTGTAGGCTGATTATTTTCTGCTGTTAATTTCTCTGGAAGTCAGTGGATAGGGTCAAAGGCGTCTGAGTACCCATGTGCTGCCTCCATTTCCACGTGCTGGAAATTCTCCGGCTCAGGTTAATCCTCATGATAGGTCATTGTAGTATGACAAGGTTATATTCTTTCTGTACACTATCCCCCCCCCCTTCAGCATCTGGTATTCTGGACACTGGAACGGATTTAGGCCTATTAAAGAGCTACTTGATATCAGCAAAATTCTTCTGGGTCTCCTGTCAGCAGAGAGGAAAAAATGCTGATGTGGTCTGAGCTAAAGTAATTTTTTACTTTCTGAAATGGAGAGAGGCTTAGCCTTTGACTTTTCCCTGTCCTTCCGGAAAGTTCTCGTTCCTTCGTTGGGAACAAAACTTGCCAGAATCTTCAGTCTCTGTTGCCCATTCCCCATTTGGAAATGCTGAAGGGATAATACAACAATTGCTTCCATTCTCTCTCTAACTCTCCAAGACTCTTTTCGATCTACCTGGTTAAGAGCCATTAGGACTAAGCTGGTGTTCTTGGGCTTCTCTCCAAATGACCTACTTAGGCTGAGTGAGGCCCAGGCAAAGTAGGTTCTTTCCCATGTGACAATGAAGGCTGGGCAAAGTTAGTATTTAATTCTTCTTTCTATGTTGTAAAATCCGTTTAACTCCATTTAAATTCCCTTTTTTTTGTATATTTAAGTATGCAATTTTATTCTTCTTGTAACCCACCCTGAGTCCCCGGAGAGAGGGTGGAGATAAATGTAAATGAAATCAATCAATCAATAGAAATATGGAGCACCTAAGATAGTTGTCAGAGTTCAGCCAAGGGCATAATCCCCAAGGGCATTAACTGAAGTATGAACCCACTTATTGGAAAAGCAACCTGACATGGGGGGCAACTTGACATGTTTTTGACAAACTGGTGATTTTCTCCAGTGAAACCCTGACTCCCCACATATACCTCTTTATGTGAATAAATGTGAATTTAGGGCTTGTGAAAGCTATTGAATTCAGATCCCAGGAGGCCGAGACATCTCAATATCCACAGACAAGTGCTGCAGCAGCTGCGAATTATGCCTCCGGTGAAACCTATTAGGAGTTCAACCTCCTCCCAGAAGAGTGGCCATGCTCACTTAGAGGTTGCACAAGAAAATGTAGCTAGAGGTGCAGAGCTCTTTCTCTTCTCCAGGAACAGCAGAGGTCTAGATGAACTCCTTGTGACCAGGCCCCTGCCAAGGAGACTGGAGATGGAGAACCTGTCCCTCCGCCTAGATCGTCCGCTTGCAGTGAAAGTTTTCATCTCCCTCTACACTTCTACAGCCCTTATTGGTGAGCTTTGCGGATCTAATAGATAGTTGAACATTAATCCTATTTAACAGGATTGATAGAAGAGCCTCTTGTGGCGCAGAGTGGTAAGGCAGCAGACATGCAGTCTGAAAGCTCTGCACATGAGGCTGGGAGTTCGATCTCAGCAGCCGGCTTAAGGTTGACTCAGCCTTCTATCCTTCTGAGGTGAGTACCCAGCGTGCTGGGGGGTAAACGGTAATGACTGGGGAAGGGAATGGCAAACCACCCTGTATTGAGTCTGCCATGAAAACGCTAGAGGGCGTCACCCCAAGGGTCAGACATGACCCGGTGCTTGCACAGGGGATACCTTTACCTTTACTTTTTTAACAGGATTGATATTTTTCTTTTTAATCAGCAATTTCTCAGGGAGGCTTGAACGGACAGCTGGAATGCAAGAGCATGTTCACATTTGACTGGAAAGGAGCATCGTCATGCAATGGCACTTAGTATGAGATGAGATGTGACAAAATGATATGCAATGGTATTGGATTACAGTTTTAGAGAGGATGTGTTCCTTTGTTTCATGATCGGCTCTCGGATCATGCACTTCTGATGCGCTTTTGCAGCTGGATGCTCCCATGAGGAACAGGAAAATCTGCTTCTAAAATGCATTGAAAGTGCATTATCCAAGGTGTGTGGAATGAGATGGTTTCCATTTGGGATGCAGGAGATGCCAACAAAACATTTGATTTTCAAGTCTTTCAGGGAGATTCCACACTCAAAAGGCAAGCCGGGAGATTTTCATGAACACCGAATATTTACAAAATTTCTGTTCACTGAGGACATGTTCATAAGTTGATGAATAAATGTCCCCCTGCCAGCCCCAGGCACGTAGAATACTGTAAAGAACCTCTTGATGTTCATTGGCCTTGGGAGCAGACAGCTTTCCCACTTAGTCTCACTCCGTTTGGCTTTGTGCTACAGCCAATCCCATCTCACTAGGGTTTCAAACACTGGGTTGAGAAATTTCTGGAGATTTACAGGTGGAATCTGGAGGGGGGGTATGATGCCATAGAATCCATCCCCAAAGCAGCAATTGTTTCCAGGGTACTGACCCTCATGATCTGGAAATCAGCTGTAACTCCAGGAAGACTCCGCCCTTCACCTGCAAGTGGCAACCATGCATCTCACATGGCTTTTGTACATGGAGGTCCCACAGTTCTAAGCAGGGCAATTTTTTGCCAGCCACTTGGGACACCTCTTTGTTTTTCCACCAGCAAGGCTAAAGTCAACCTAAACTTTCCACCATTCATGAAGGTACTTAGAAGGTCCTATAGGTTTAATTTTATCGGATAGCCAGGAGACCCCAGGATTGTCTGGCATCCAGGCAAGGGATGTTTGGAGTGGTTTGCCTGCCTCTGCATCATGACCCCTAGTGTTCCTTTGAGGTCTCCCATCCAAATACCAACCAAGGTTGACCCTACTGAGCTTTCGAGATCTCATGAGATTGCGCTCGCCTGTAGAGGAAAAACACTTCCTTCTCCCTCCAGTGTTCCCAGCCTGAGATATCAAGCATAGCATGTGTCAGGGGTAGTCAAACTGCGGCCCTCCAGATGTCCATGGACTACAATTCCCATGAGCCCCTGCCAGAGAATGCTGGCAGGAGCTCCTGGAAATTGTAGTACATGGACATCTGGAGGGCCGCAGTTCGACTTCCCCTGACATATGTGAACAAACATAGATGTGACAGTCTATGAAAAAAACAGGACTCAGTTCAGAGATATTCAAATGTATAACTGTAGTTTATCAAAGTGATCAGAACTACATGCCTAATAGAGGTTTAATTGGGAAGGTTTGGCACAGATGTTAATTGCAGCTAAACAGCAGTTTCATCATTTCAAGGCAGACTCTGGGTATGTGTAGATCCCCCCCCCCCTTTTTCAGTGTCACTTTTTCATTCTTTAATGAGGCATTACAGTTGACTCCAAGAAGCTTACAGTGGGGGTTACAGAGTTTGGGATAACCTGCGTTAATTTCATAATGATAGAATAAGTGATTACTTGAGACGCCGAATTAATCAGCTATCAAATCTCCATGCATTACAATCTCCCAATCTTGGCAGGAGGTGTATACGGGGGGGGGGGAGCCTATGCTCCTTTAAAATATATTGGACCCCAAAATATGAAGATTTCCCAATATTCCAAAATCCTAATACCAGTATGGTATTCTAATTCAGAAATATTCAGGAGCCCCCCCAATTTTTTTTTGAGTCCATTATAACCTATGACAGGATTTCCAATCAGGTGTTCAGGGTCTCCCAGGGGTCTGGGGGAGTTCTGGCAGGGGTCCGTGGCCTGTCCCCTGCTTCCTTAATGGACTCAGGGAACCAGTCACTTCCCTTGTTCCTCCTCCCCGCCTCCTATGCATGCGTTCTCTCGTAGTGTCTAAGGGAGAGGGTGGAGCCTACATGCATTCCTGCTTTAAAAGCCCCCCCCCCATAATCCTTTTAAAGCCTGCCTGTTAACATGGGCAGTGGTCACTTCGGGAGACAAGTCACTCTTGAGGGGGGGGATGGCAGGGAGGTGTGGACAGCTGACACCAGTTCTGGGCTCCTCAAAGCCTGAGAAATTATTTCAGGTTTCCTGGCCTCTGCCCTCCCCTCCACACTCCAGACAACCTACCACCCACCAAGCCCAAAGAACAACTAAAAGTAAAAGAAGAAAACTTAAAAAAAAGTTCACTGTTGAACCAGAGGCTCTTGGGCAGCAGGAGTCAGGCTCAGAGATGCAGCTGAAGCAACAGCCTGTACACATTCTCCAATCCTCTCTTAGCAGAGTGGAGTATAGCTCAGCCAGACCCTTATTTTTATGCTATTTGCCCATGCACAGAGGAATTTCAAAAAATACACATTTCTGTGATTAACTAAAGAGCAGTGTTCCTGCAACTCTGAAATCCTATTTGCCAAATTGCCACTGGTCCTTCCCCCCCCCCTGTTCCCAGGGAAATGGGTAGGGAAAGCAAGGGGGTTACATAGTTGGACTTTGCATTTGAAGCCAGGAACCTGCAATGGAATGCCATGTGCAAAAGCACGGCAGCGGTTGGCTCTATTTCTCCCTAAGGTGTTTGTGCAATTGGTCTATAGAGGTGCCTGTTCCCCCTCCCTCCTCTTGCCCTGGAAACCAAAGAGAGGAAAGACCCCTCCCCCCAGGAGAAAACAATGGTAACTTGGTAGCCCTTTAAATTCTAAAATTTAAAGTTGTAAGTCAGGAAGGGTGGTATACAAGTGTAAGAAATAAAATCATTCTACATATATCAATAAATGCATCAACCTTTCCAATAGCAACTATTCCATATAGCTGAATACAACTGAATAGAAGCCAAATATTTTTGGCTTTAATCAGTATCACCAGTAGCCAAAAAAGATTCTCTAATCTGTATCAGTGTAGTATTTCTTCCCCAGCTCAGATAAACCAAATGCACACCCTACTTGAGACTCCCTTCAAAGATCAAAAATACCAATATTTGATGGTATTATTCTTCAGCTTGGCTACCTCATTACATCAATATCTTCTGACATTAAAAGATGAAGCATGGCAGATAAGTGAATTTCACTCATACATTGACCTTTTACTATAATGAAAGTCATGTGTAAATCTAATCACTGTACTATCTGTATACACTGTAATCTTGGGGAAAGGTCTGGCATTTAAGATTCTCATTCTAGGGGAAAGCAAAGAGCAGAAGACTCACCAGAGAATCATATCAACTATTTTTGCAACGTTTATTGGGACGCACCTTGTGCACATTTAAAAACATTTTTATAACGCCTCTGGTGTCTAATGACCCAGGAGGCCACAGTATGTTCTGCTCAATTACAGCTCCTTCGACTGATCATAAAATCCCATTTGCAACCAAGTCCTCCCCCATTTTTACAGGGTGTGTTCTGTAGTCCTTTGTCTGATGGGTTAATGCCTTGGGACGATTTCAATATGGTAGCTTCTCCCACAGTGCAAGGGATTTGCAGGCAAGCCAAGGTGTTCGGAATGTGTGGCAGGCACCACTTCTACCTCTGAATGTGAGAACCCGCCCCCCCCTTCAATATCTTCCTGATTGTGGAGGAACTAATTTTGATGAATGTGTGTCCGCATACAATCCCTCTGGTGTCTTTGGGATGAGGCACAGCCACATAAAGTTGTACCCATAATACCCGTATTTTGTGATCTTCCCTGATGGCAAAGCACAATTCTATTAGTACATGAGTATTATTCTAATAACAACAATAAGAAGGACTGTTTTTAATACCCTACTTTTAACTACCCAAAGCAGCTTACAACCACCTTTTCCTTCCACTCCCTGCAACCAGCACCCTGTGAGCTGGGTGGGGCTGAGACAGCTTTGAGAGAACTGCTCTGGGAAAACAGCTCTGGGACTAGCCCAAGATCACTCAGCTGGGTGCATGTGGAGGAGAAGTGGGGAATCAAACCCAGTTTTCCAGATTACAGTCTTAACCACTATTAACTGCTACACTGGGCTGGCTTTCTACAAATGTATGATGCCTTTTCCAAGGCAACAGCCCACTGGTTCCAGGAGGAGGTAAAGACATAGCAGGAACCCTGTCAAGGCCAGTGGAGAACGATTGAGAAGAAGCCTCCTTCCAATATCCCAAGGGTGACTCCTCCCATGGGAGCTCTGCCTATAAGAACACAAAAAGAGCTCTGCTGGATGAGACCAGGGGTCCATCTAGTGCAGCATCCTGACTCAGCATCCTGAGTGGCCAACCAGTTCCTTCAAACAACCAACTGCAGGGCAGGGAGGCCGAGGCCTTCCTAAGAACATCAGACGAGCTCCACTAGAGAAGACCAGGGGTCCATCTGGTCCAGCCTCCTGCCTCACACAGTGGCCAACCAGTTCCTTTGGAGAGCCAGCAACAGTAAGGCTGAGGCCTCACTTATGTTGCCTCCCGTCAGCTTCATTGAATGTCCTCCTAATATTTTGAGAGAGGGAGAAAAAGTTCCCTCTGTCAACCCCGTCAGCCCCATGCCATTTAAATTCACTCCTAAGAACAAACTGCCCCACATGTGCTTCACAACATTTGTACTTCCTGCCAAAGCCCTGAGCTCTGCAGCCACCACGAGTGAGACTGATTAGCTGTTTCCAACAAAGTGAATCATCCCCATTTAGGAAGGCAGACTCTTCTAGGCCTCAACCCAAACAGCAACTGTTTTTTGGCAGGGAGCCTCTTTTAACACTTGTTGGAAACAGATTTGCGTTGCTTCAGTGCTGCTCATCCCTGCTTTGCTCTTTCGACTGCCTCCCCCGAAGCAGTCCTGAACACCCATCGACACAATCATGACCACAGCCAAAGAGATTAAATGTCAAAGGCGGGCAGCGAAGACACGGGCTGTGGAAGAAGCCAGGAGGGAAGCAGTGATGAGAAACAGCAGCATGGAAACGATGCAAAACTGTGAAAGGTTAATGTTCATCAAGAGAGCTAATTTTGAAACAGCGATCAAAACAAAACTGATCTGAGTCCTGTTGGACTGGGGAGCACCACAAGATGTTCAGGATATCGAGGTCCATTCCGCACAACTTAAATGTAGCTGAAGTCTTACCTTTTGTAAATGCTATTAATTTAACGTTCTGCATGACGTCATAAACAAATGGCAAAACTCCCACCAAACTCCAGTAACACTAGGAAATTTATAGCACTTAGGGAGAAATCCAGAAAAGTGGATTCTCCCTGAAAAAATGCTAGACTTCTGATCACAAACCGCAACACATTAGCAAAAGAGATGTGTGTTCTCAAAATAGCGGTAGAAAGAATGTCCCTCCCTCGCTCTCACCCCCGAGCTTCCGGAGACACGATCACCATTTTTTCCCCCCTTAAACCGGTGAAAGCAACGAATAAGCAAAGCTTCTTCGGCTGAAGTCCCTCCACAAAAGTGCTTAACAGTAAAACAAAGCTCCCTTCTGCAATTGTCTTTAAAGTTTCCGAGCACAATACAGCCCCCTGTTCAACACTGCCCGTAATTTCGGCCAGAAATTGCACCCATCGGGGGTGATTGTTTTTTTTTACTTGAAGAGCGTGTAAATGATTAAGTGCCAGCTCCTACACCAGGGAAAATGGTCTTTCGGAGACATTGAATCAACAAATATTCATTGCTACTGGTGTTTTCAGGTTTTTAAAAAACAGTTTTTAAAGGGAAAGGGGCTTTTGGGGAGCATGAACACAACAGTTCATTGGCTGTTCTGTTTGATTGACAGCCAGGGGTGGGAAGAAGCATGGAAAAATATTGCCTCCATTGTTGCGATTCCAGCGAGACCGGAAACCTGTGGGGAAAGAACAGACCACTACTGGGACTTCAATATTCCACTAGATTGAAGGTGTGCGGAATGATGAAATTCCACTATTAAATATAGAGTTTCTGCATACTGCAAACATTTAGCAACATTGGTCATTGTGCAGAATGGCCCCAACTTTTGAGAGGCTTCCTTCATCATTGGGGAAATAATTTAGCAGGGTAACTTTTCCTCTGTTCTGGTTCCCTAAGGTGGGAGAGCCCAAAAGAAACAGCAACTTGTCTTTTATCATTTTATTAAGGAAATTAAGGCACAGTATTGAAGCAAGTTTCTATGAGGGAGTAAACATACATCAGAACTCAGATAGTGAGCTAAGGGTCCAACAATTTTGGATAGTCCTAACTTCTGTTACCACGTAGGTGCTACCAGCCTACCTAGCTTAGCCCCCCATATCCTGGTTCCCCCAATGTGCCAGCAGGCTTCCATTCAAAAGCATGCCTCTACCCCTTGTACCATGAGCCTCTTGTGGCGCAGAGTGGTAAGGCAGCGATATGCTGTCTGAATCTGTCTGCCCATGAGGTTGGGAGTTCAATCCCAGCAGCCGGCTCAAGGTTGACTCAGCCTTCCATCCTTCCGAGGTCGGTAAAATGAGTACCCAGCTTGCTGGGGGGTAAACGGTGATGACTGGGGAAGGCACTGGCAAACCACCCCGTATTGAGTCTGCCAAGAAAACGCTAGAGGGCGTCACCCCAAGGGTCAGACATGACTCGGTGCTTGCACAGGGGATACCTTTACCTTTACCTTTTACCCCTTGTACCAGCCCTGTCTTTTAGCCCCTCTTGGCCAGACTCCAATCACAAACTGTTGCCAGGCAAACCTATATCATATTTCTGTAGATCATTAAGCCTGGCAAATGGGATACCTAGGTGGCTTATGTGCTTATTTATGACCTTGAAATAGTACAGGCCTGCCAAGGTAACACCAAATGACATACAGCTGAAAGCTCATTCCGAGCACCTCCCCAAATCTAGAAGCCACTTAACGGAAGGAAAGTGAATAACAGACCAACAATCAAACAGCAAGAAGGAAGCATCTTTAGTGCAAAATTGATCTCTAAGTTGTGACTGGACTCACAACTCCTAGTTCTGCTACAGAACTACACAGCTACACCCTCAAACTACCAAAATGAGAGAATATTTAGTGTCTCCCTAAACTTAAAAGTTGTGGAAAATGTGTATTTTATTCTTAGAAGCTCTCTTTGAACTTCTTCAGATTGCTTTAATTATCTTTCAATTTTTTAAAATGATATCGTGATGAGCAAGGAAGCAAAATGAAGTATAGACCAGAGATGCTCTTGTATAAATGAACGCTCCCACATTTTATGCTGATGTTTGAGCAAGCTCTTCCATTTATTTATGTGACTTGCCTAGTTTTTATTCTGATCTTGGTCCGATGAGTGACAAGGCTCAATGTTCTTCAACACCGTGCCACGGAAGAGTCTCAAAATATGCACAAGCGGCACATGCTTGACCTCTAACTGGTTGCCCGGTCAGCAATTTTGGGAGATGCTGTGGTAGTGACAGATACATCCCAGAGCCATAATGTTGTTTGACTGCCTTGATGGCACCAAAGGTCTGAGGCTGGGATTTAACATGCGCCGGTTGCCCAACCTCAGTGACTTTCCCAGGACTGACAATCCAGCAGTCACCAGTCAACAACATTTTGGCTAACATTCAAAAAGGCAGTACTTGTAGGACATTTGCTCTTTTAGACCAAGGTCCACTCAAACTTTAGATGCAGCTATGAGAAACACAGAGAACAGGAAGATTTCTTGAAGCTGAGATGAGAGATCTGCCCCAGAGAGCTGACCGAAACAAGATACCAGCTGTCTGTGGAAGCTCAAACTGAGTCTAAAGTCAAGCCAGTCACCCTGCTTTCGTCCACTTTGCATAATATGGTATCCTTTGAACATCAAAAGACTGGTATTTGATAGAAAAGTGGGAATGCTGGGAAATTAAAAATGTATTGCTTGAGGAGGAACCCTGAGGGCAGATTTCCATCAGAGGTCAAGAGACCCAGATAGGGATGGGCACCAACTGCCTTTTTGCACTTTAGTTGGTGGTTCGTGGCTGAACCATAAAGAAGAAGAAGAAGAAGAAGAAGAAGAAGAAGAAGAAGAAGAAGAAGAAGAAGAAGAAGAAGAAGAAGAAGAGTTGGTTCTTATATGCCACTTTTCCCTACCCAAAGGAGGCTCAAAGCGGCTTACAGTCGCCTTCCCTTTCCTCTCCTCACAACAGACACCCTGTGAGGTGGGTGAGGCTGAGAGAGCCCTGATATTCCTGCTCGGTCAGAACAGCTTTATCAGTGCTGTGGTGAGCCCAAGGTCACCCAGATGGCTGCATGGGGGAGCGCAGAATCGAACCTGGCATGCCAGATTAGAAGTCCACACTCCTAACCACTGCACCAAACTGGCTAAAAGGAACCATGAACAGATAGGCTGGTTCAGATTGGTTCATGAGCCATTTAAAGTTTAACCCCCTGCTCTCTGCTCTTCATGAACTGCCACAAACTGCATCAAAATTCATGGAAGTTTGTGGCAGCTCTTCCGTTCACGAGCATCACTTCACAAACCGTGACCTGGCCAAAATTCATGACTGACTTCAGTTTGTGAATGGATTTGTGCCCATTCCTAGATGCAGCTTTGCCTGGAAACGGAGAAGTCAAATGGTCAGCGGCTGCAGTGTATAATCTCAACACACTGCAGGAGGGCAAAGCTTTACCTTCTCTCCTGCTCAGACTTAATTGTCCTTGTCCTATTTCCACAAACAAAGCAACAGATTCTAGCCTTCTAGCCTGGCTGACACCAAGGAGAGCCCAGAAAACAAATCCACACAGGCTCTAATCTGCTCTCACCCTTAGCAATTTTCTTCCCCCTATTTCACGCCTGCGATTGGCCAGGGGCATCTTGAAATGAGCACCCATCATACCTGCAAAAAGCCTTAGTTGGCTTAAGAGCCATCAGAAGCCTACATCAATAACATCTGGATGCTCTTGCATGTGTGATGCTTACTCTTCAAGTAATGACATGTGTCCAGCAATGGGGGTGCAACTGGGTTGGCAGGCCCCTTGTTTTGGGTGGCACTGCCCCCCCACCTTCCTTCTGCTGCCAGATGTGCCTTTCTCCTCCTCACTGGGTTAAGACTACTATTCAGAAGCTTCACATCCTTTCCCCAGAACATGTTTACAAAAATAGTTGAAGAAGAAGAAGAAGAAGAGTTGGTTTTTATATGCCGCTTTTCCCTACCCGAAGGAGGCTCAAAGCGGCTTACAGTTGCCTTCCCATTCCTCTCCCCACAACAGACACCCTGTGGGGTGGGTGAGGCTGAGAGAGCCCTGATATCACTGCCCGGTCTGAACAGTTTTATCAGTGCCATGGCAAGCCCAAGGTCACCCAGCTGGCTGCATGTGGGGGAGCGCAGAATCAAACCCAGCATGCCAGATTAGAAGTCCGCACTCCGAACCACTACACCAAACTGGCTCTCAGCAGAAGAAGTGTCTGCTTACAGCACCCCCCGTCAGACACTGAGTTCAGCTCTGATACTTCTTGGAGCCCTCACTAAGCCTGGTTTAGAAAGAAGGCCAGCTCTTTACTGTGATTAAAATGGAAAGGAAAAAAACTGGATGCGTCACAAAGCACAAAGACAGAAAGCCTCCCTGAAGGAAACCAAAAAGCTTACCCTAAATATACCATGAAAAGAACTTCTCCCATCCCCATCTTACAGTGGGCTGTTCGTTTTCTTTCTTACCTTGCAGGTAATTATAGGACTTCTTTTGCCAAGGCAATGCCAAAAACGGTCATTTCAACATTTTTTATGTAGATTGTCACAGTTTATTCTCCTGGATATCTTTGTTAGAAGTTATTTCCCTGGTACATTTCTGCAGCTTCCGCAGCCGGCTCCCAAAGTGCGTTTCTCATTTTATCCATTCCTTTATTCCTCAGATTGTGTCCCCTGGCTGTGTCATTTGATATTAAACTGCTTTTGTACGGATATTGCTGAACTCTGCACTTTGCGGGTGGGTTATTTTTTTTTTAATTCTCGGACTTTCTCATTTCAGCCAAGATAAGCAGTTACCAAGGAAGCATTGCACTAATTTTTTTTTGTGAAGAGGGAACAGAGAAACTCACAAAGGAGCACATGGGGATCGGTGTGCATTCCACACTTGCACATTTCCATGCAAAGGAAAACTGAATAATCGCATGAGTACAGATTATATTTTACAAGCAAGCACATGTCACTCCACTGGCTCATCTTGCCTTATTTCTTCTGATTCTACCCCAAGATGCTGATGCTCTGCCACTAATGACTGGGAATCAGTCTGCTCTCCACCAGAGGTGTGCACCTTTCCTGTTGCAATTTTTTTAAAAGAAAAGTGCATTAATTATAAGACGCCTTAAAAGTGTTGCTGTCGGACTGCGAAAACTCAGGAACCATTTGCATTTTCGTGACAACAGGACTGGTCGTCCGCCCATTGCTTTCTGTATGCAGAGCATTTCCTCAGTGGACCTTTTTTTTCATCAAGTAACATCCAACTGTCTGGGAACCTGGTCCACCCCCTCTTCAAAAGACTGCCCCAGCTTCAAGAGAACAGGACAAAGGAGTCCAGCTTCACAGCCCCTCAAATATGCTGCCCCCAGCCATTCTCTGCATAGCAGAATAAGGTGAGAAAATGGCCATTGGCTTTCTGGAGAAAAGCAGTCTTCTTTTTGTCAAGCTTAGTAACTGTGAGTAAACATAGTCCTTCTAGTGCATCTGTCTAGTCTATCTGATTGCTTAATGTAAGAACATAAGGAAAGCCATGTTGGATCAGGCCAATGGCTCATCGAGTCCAACACTTGTGACCCACAGTGGCCAAAACCCAGGTGCCATCAGGAGGTCCACCAATGGGGTCAGAATTCCAGAAGTCCTCTCACTGCTGCTCCACAAGCAGAAAGAATACAGAGCATCACTGCCCCATATATACCTTGTGGATAATAGCTACAGATGGACCTCTGCTCGATCTGTTTAGCCAACCCCCTCTTGAAGCTCTCTGTGCTTGTAGCTGTCACCATGTCCTGTGGCAGTGAATGCCGCTTTCAGAGCACAGGGGTCCCACCAACCCAAACCTAAGGAATGATAAACCCAGCATGACCATGGATCACTAATTCATTTGCCAAAAAAAAGCAGGAAATGGGTTACTTCCTAACTAAATGCAACCAGAGAAGCCAACCTTTCAAGAAAAAAAAAGACCACAAAAAGAGGAAAGATAGAAGATAAAAAGAAACCAAATAGTAATTGCGTAGCACTCAAGAGCAGGGGTAGTCAACCTGTGGTCCTCCAGATGTCCATGGACTACAATTCCCATGAGCCCCTGCCAGCGTTTGCTGGCAGGGGCTTGTGGGAATTGTAGTCCATGGACATCTGGAGGACCACAGGTTGACTACCCCTGCTCAAGAGGACTAAAATAACACCTCTTCCAAACCCTTTCCCACTAGACAAATGCACTCACCTAGCCAACCATCCCCAGGGGAAAAGGACAGAGGAAAGGCAGAGGAAATCAGTCATAACAATAAATTACTCAGGCCATTCTGTTGTGAAGTGCCATGCAGGCAAAGATCTGCCCAGCCGGGATCTCGCATAATCCAGGCACTGTATTTCTCTCAAGACACAAGGAACTATGCCTGTAGCACATGCCATCCGCTATACATAATATGACCAATGTAGCAGATAGCTGCAGATTAAAATTGCCCACTCCTAAATAACAGAGTGTGTGATTGCCCAAGGCAACTTGCCTGATAAGTACCAGGAAATCAGGAAGATTCCTTTTTAAAAAAAAAAAATGAGTGGACAGGTGCCATTAAACTCCTCCTGATGAATTCACGTTGTTGAGAGAGCCAGGAATTCTTTGAGGAAGACTTTGACTCCCACACAAGCCAATGTAAAGTCAATCAGACAACTTTGAAAACGTGCACCTTAATTTCAACTTTAGCACCTTGAGATTTCATGAGGATTCCCACACTTCCAGATAACCTCACAAGGTCTAGAAGGCTGCTTAGAAAGAGAAAAGTCAAGGTTCTTAAGATTCACTTTCTGTCCAACCCAAATTGACGAGACACAGGGATCATCACCACAGGTAACATTATGCCTCCAGACAAATATGTCAACCCAGAAGATTGCGCAAACAACACAGAAGCACACAACCATTTCCGCATGGCCCACGTAGGAACAAAGACGCTAGCACAACATGCTAGCACAACATGTTTGATTCCCCATGAAACGTAGTGGATCCACGATCAGAACAGCCTGGAAATCACAATGGGTCTCCTTCTGCAGTCACTTACCCAGACATTCCCGTCCTGGTGATACGGCTTCCAGTTCCTTCCTGTATCGCTGTAAAGCATTCGGTACTGGGTTACCCAGTCTGAGCTGCTATATCTGCCTTGGGTTGCAATAGAGCTGATCTGTTTCCTGTTTCCAAAGTCCACTTGCAGCCACTGGTAATGGTCACTGTCAGATGGACACCAGCCTCCAGCCCCTGCAAAGGAAACATTGTTAGAGGCGCTATTGAAGACTTCATGCCACCTGCTTGGGAAACAGCCCCCATCAAAGCACCTCTTGTAAACTTTGGAGAGATACAAACTCAGAGTGATCCCACACCGCCAAACAACCTCATGGGATCATTCATTTATCTTTATTATACTTTAATTTATAGACCACCCTTCCCTGCAAGTTGTCCCAGGGCAGTTTGTAAGTGTGTCCAGATTAAAATCGTCTTAAGAACACAAACATTTGAAAATCTAACATTGTAAAAATTCTGCTACCAGCATAACCTTGCTGGCAATTCTATTTAATACTATGGGAGGATCTCCAGTCAGTCAGTCAGTCAGTCAGTCAGTCAGTCAGTCAGTCAGTCAGTCAGTCAGTCAGTCAGTCAGTCAGTCAGTCAGTCAGTCAGTCAGTCAGTCAGTCAGTCAGTCACCTTTTATTGGCATAAATGGGAGGATCTCCAAATTTGCAGGGGAGAGCTGGCATAATAAGGATGGCATGAAATAGGTGAAGCAGAGGGAGGCACAGAGTTATTCCTCCGTCATCCTGACTGCAACCATATACCTGGTGGAAGAGCACATTTTATATGTTGTTAACCATCCTGATCCCACAAGGAAAAGGCAGTATAAAATTTAATAAATTAATAAATGAAATAAAGAAGGGGAGGAACCTCAGTGGAGTATAATGCTATGGAACCCCCCCCCCCTTCTAAAAGCAGCCATTCTCTCTTTTGTCTGGAGGTGAGCTGTAATTCTGGGGGATCCCCTGGTCTCACCTGGGGACTAGTATCCCTATTTTACTTACAGCAAACTCCATTGGAATGCTATCCTAAGCTGAGAGACACCTTTCCAAGTCCATAGAAGTTGAAGAGCTTTGAAGGATTCACCTTTGCTTAAGAGGGGAGAGATCAATCGATGGATGGATGGATGGATGGATGGATGGATGGATGGATGGATAGGTGGGTGGGTGGGTGGGTGGGTGGATGGATGGATGGATGGATGGATGGATGGATAGATGGATAGATAGATAGATAGATAGATAGATAGATAGATAGATAGATAGATAGATAGATAGATAGATAGATAGATAGATAGATAGATAGATAGATAGATAGATAGATAGATAGATAGATAGATAGATAGATAGATAGATAGATAGATAGATAGATAGATAGATAGATGCCGCAAGGAAACATTATCTATTTGAGACATGTATCTGTATGATAAAAAGGTGCAAAGCCACTGACAATACCTCCATGTCACTAGATTGCCTTAGCAACTGTCAAAATATCATTGCTTCAGAACCAACCCAGATCTGCCACAACATCCCGTCAGAGTCTGCTACCGCATGTCAGCCGCAGCTGACCGAGTCACAACCCCCTTTGAATGGGCTCCCCATTAAAAGCACAGCTCCAAATGAAGCAGGAGGAAAGAATAGCATATCCATCTCTAAGTGGCACAGGACATTTTTCTGAAATGCACACGCAATAAAAGAGGTCATTGGCAGGATATGGAAGCAGAGGATGAATGGCTTTCATTTCAGCTGATGGAGCATGCAAGGCATCCCTGAACGCACCCAACCACTGCTTGGTGCCATGGTTACGAATTCTCTTCCAGGCCCAAGCCACCAGCTGGTTTATGAGTCACCTCTCGATATGTTAAATCCACCTCCTGGGTCATGTATTTGGATGCGTGTAGGCGAGTCGAGAAGAGAGCAGGACTATATTTATTTATTTGTTTGTTTGTTTATTTATATTTTTATATTCCCTATGGCTCTGGGCAGTTTACAGAAAATATTTTGGAACATTTAGATGGAACAGTATCAATATCAATATAACACTATAACATTAACATACCAACTCGAACTTGAACAGTATTTCAACAACAATACCTTTGACACTCCCTTGGTAGGTCCCGATTGGGCCCTGCCTCTGTCAGGCTACACCCACTCTCCACCCACTTAGTCCTTAGCATTTTATTAATAACAGCTCCTACTGTTACAGATATTTATATACCACCCTCCCCGGAGGGCGGTTCACATACAACAGAAACAATATAGATAACTTAGTTTAACAATAATAAAGTGATAACAACAAGCAACATAGATCAGCAGAAAAGTATGGAGGACATGAAACGCATACTGATAGCCCAGTGGGTTGGACGGAATTGTAGTGGGTGCCATAGGAAGGAGGATATTCAGCATTGCTATTATATTTGCTGATGTCCAAAATTAGTTAATGTATTACGGTTATACCAGTACCACTGACTGTATTTGCATCTGGCAACGATCTGATTCCTAATTGTGAACACTGAACACTTTAGTCAGGAGAGCATCAATAAATAAATGGAAATTAATGAGAGTTTATTCTGGAACAAATTGGGTTAGTCTTTAGCCTTGAGGCTCCTGTTTTATCATGTTCTGTATTGGTTATTCTTAAGCAGGTGATACCATCTTCGGGGCTCGTACTCTACCAAGCACCAGCAGGAGATGCAATAGCCTCTTTCTGTTCTGAAAGCTGTTCCCCACTTTAGAGAAGAAAATATGTTCTCTAGCTAGGTCCGGTTACTAATAATGGGTCAACTCCCCTGTGATCAATTCGGAGCTCAGATAGCTAACCAAGTCAACTATTGTTTTTAAAAGTCCCAAAAATAGGCTGTTTTCCTCACCGCCATATTTTCCCCAAGAGCACAATGGGGACAAAGTCTCTTTTTCGGGCTCCCCCATTAACTACCTTTCCTGGCTGCAATTCTGTGCTTAGCGGTGGCAGGTTGCTTTGATCATCTCCCTCCCAGCTGGAATGAAGGGCTCTGGCTGGAATCGCAATCTGGGCTGGAGGGTTACTCTAGGGTGGGGCATAATGGCAATCTGTGATGGCCAGTGGGTATTCTGGGACCATGAGATGCAAAAGGTGAGCCAAAACAAGAGGCTGCGCCACCATGACCATTTATGCACTGGGAACTTCATTGCCCCAGCTCCTGTGCAGGACCACAAATCAGGGGCGGACAACGTGCACCAGGCCAAGTGCTCCCCCATGTGGGTGCAGGAAGAGGTGGCACAACCTGCCACGAGTAAAACTCCAGCCTGCAGCTCGGCATAAAACCTCCAGTGCATAAACGGTCCATATCATGATGTCAGCAATGTAATTCCCAAAAGCTGCAATGCTGTAGGTTTGCCAATCCCCAGAGCACACACCCTGTCCAGGGAATTGAGTAAATAAATACATCCAGTCTGTAAGGTCAATTGGCATCCCTACGGACTGTTTCACCACATCAGTGGCCCATGAAGCTAAACACAGAATTGCCATGGTTAGCCCTGAAAGAGGTGAATCCCCCCCCCCAATTGATTATTTGTTTTTGTTGCAAGGAGCAAAGAAAGTGCACTGGGGCATGGAACCAGGAATTTATTTCCCACCTTTTGGATGAGATCTCTTAAAGAACCATAAAAAAAACAGTTCAACCCTCTAAGCAAATTAAGAAGAGCCATAAATATAGAACAAGAAAACATTATAGACTCAACACTCTCTAGACGGGACTTCACAACTTGCCTCCTTTAACAACAAAGGTCTCTAAAAATAGAATAGAACAGCCTAGAATAGCCTAGGAATGTTTACTGACCAATTCCACCAACATCCCTACCTGGACCGCCTGGATTTTTGTTTAAGTATTTTTGTTTAAGGAGACTGAGCCTGCAGTCCTAAGGACCTTTACGTGGCTGTTAGCCCCACTGCATCAAATGGGACGTGCTTTTGAGTAGGTGTCATCCAGGCACATTTGATAAGCTTATCTCATTCCAAAGAGTTTGCAAACTCTCCCCAAAAAGCGATAGTAAAAAAAATAAACAACCCCCCCCTCTTTAAATAGGGAGGCTATTGAATTAGTTACATCTTTGTTGACTGCAGCAAGAATTGAGAAGACTTCTTGCAGAAACCAAAGAAGCTACCTTTCATAATGGACTGGCAGGAAAGAATGTGAAATGCATCACTCTTAACTAAAAGAATTTATGGGAGAAGGGAAAAGATAAAGATTGCTGTCAAAAAGGGTTTTTTTAAAAAAATGGATTTTGTTTATGGAGCCGGGGAGTACAAATATTCTAAAAGCCCACATAGATTTTCTTGGATGTAAAATGTAATGATATGTCCTAGGAAATAGAATTTTTTGTGTGTTTACTTGGAAAATAAATCCCATGATACTCATCGGCATTCTTTGGTGCTTACTGCATTGCCATTCAGAAAGGCTGCAGGTTGTTTTGTTTATAAAATATTAAGTGTAGAGACAGACACATCAAGAAAAGAAGAGAGCACTGTTTTTTTGTACCCCACTCTTCACTATCCGAAGGAGCCTTAAAGTGGATTACATTCGCCTACCCCTCTTCTCTCCACAGCAAGTAGGTGGGAGAGCTCTGAGAGAACTGTCACTGGCCCAAGGTCACCCAGCAGGCTGCATGGTGGAGAAGGAGCAAATCAAGCCCAGTTCTCCAGATTTAAGGCCACCACTCTTAATCACTATACTGAGCTGGCGCTCAAGACATGCCACTGATTATATGTACCCTCTCCGGAAAGGGGTTAGTAAAATCTCTTTGAAAACGCTTATGCTTTTTAATTCTAGTTTAATACTCAGAGGTAAACCCTACAGTGCTAAACAGTACCTACTCCCTAGTGAGTGGACTTTAGGCAGCCACCTCATCCAACAAAGTCACATGCAATTTCTGATAAAACAAGCTCAGAATTCATATGGAGGCAATTTCACCCAGAACATGTTATTCCCATTGTACTATGCATTGGACAGGGGTAGACAAACTGCGGCCCTCCAGATGTCCATGGACTATAATTCCCATGAGCCCCTGCCAGCATTTGCTGGCAGGGGCTCATGGGAATTGTAGTCCATGGACATCTGGAGGGTCGCAGTTTGACTACCCCTGCTAGCATCACTGTTGATATATGCCTTTATTAGTAATTAAACCCGCTGTGAGAAAAATACAGCAGGCGCTAGTCATTCCCAATCACCCGGGCAGCACTGGCCGGATTGGTGGGAAGGGCTGGGCCCCCCCGAACGCCCCCCCTCAATGGGAAAAGCCTCCCCAGGGCCCGGGCAGCCCGATCAGCGGCACAGCAATGGTCCCTTGCTGCGGGACTGACAATCGGAGGGCCCAATTGGCAGGCACTTCGCACCTGCCGACTGGATCCTCCGACTGTCAGTCTGGGGGAAGGGGCCAATTGGCACCCTTCCTTGTCCCCGACAGGGCCCGCCCTCTGGGCCCTTACTGTTTTATTTTATCTGCTCCGCAGGAGCGGTTAAAAATGCCCAACATTCTTTCCCCTGACTGTTACAAATCCATCTTTATATTCACTGCTAGCTGCTAAATATAGCTGCATAAAGAGTGATAGGACTGTCTTCCCTTTCAACAGACCATGCCAGCTCAAGGAGGAAGCTGTCTCAACCCTGAGCAGCCACATCAGGTGTAAACATTCTGCCTTTGGTCACAAACTGCCAGCTGGTTCCATTTAACCTTTTGATGCAAGACCCAGTGGCAGCTTCAGTTCCCAGGACCGATGACATTTCCTTTGGCTTAGAGCAGCATTATTCAGGTAGATTCCTGCCTCCAGCTTATCCTCCCAACAGCCATTGGAAGCTGGATGGTTAATACTTGGAATCACCGCTGCAGGAAGCAGTGGTGGCTACAAGCACAGGAAGCTTCAGGTGGGGATTGAATAAACCTATGGGGAAGGGGCTATTAGCCTCAAGACACTCTGCCTGGGGCAGGGATGCTCTGTATTCTTGGTGCCTGGGGGGCAACAACGGGAGGGCTTCTGAGCTTTGGCCCTGCTGGCAGACCTCCTGATGGCACCTGGGTCTTGGCCACTATGCAACATGGAGTGGGGTTGCCAACTGGCCTGGAAAAAAACTCCAGTCCCTTAAATAGAAAATTAATGGGGAATTACTTCTCAGAAGATGTTATTTGCCTCCATGCCAAAGAAGAGGAAAACAAACCTTCAGCTGTGCATTCCTGTACATTAAGCCTCTCTTACAGGGAAAGGGCTTTTTTCTCCACACCAGCTGACAACTCTAATGGTTCAGCAGAGCATGCCCTCCGCTAACAACAAAGAAGCCAAAGCACAGAAGGGCATTCGGACTTGTATGCCCAAATGCCTTAGTTTCAGAGGTGATGTTAGGAAGATTTAATGGGACTCAGTTCTCAGATAGATTCAGCCATTGTGCCTTGACCTGGATAGTGCAGCCCAGCCCAGTCCCATCAGATGTCAGAAGCCAAGCAGGGCTGGCCTTGCTAGTCTTTGGATGGGAGACCTCCAAGGATTTGGGTGGCAATTCCTCCAAGGAACTCTAGGGGTCGTGTTGAGGAGGCAGGTAATGGCAAACCACCTCCAAACATCTCTTGCCCAGCTGCTTGACAACCCTAGGTTGTGCTGGTTACACCCCACACAAGCCATAAACCCATTACATCTGATTACGATCTGACAGGGGAGATTATTTTGGGAGTGGAGTCTAAGGAGGCCAAGGTTTAGGGAGGGGAGGGACTTCAATGCTATAGAGTCCACCTTCCAAAGCAGCTATTTTCTCCAGGTGATCTCAGATCAATTGTAATCCCAAGAGATTCCAGTTGTCACCTAATCCAAGGACACTGTAGATCCAACTGTGCACTCTGGTTGATTCACTACAGTTGTCAGCTTTGGGTAGGGAAATACCTGGAAATTTTGGTGGTGGAGCTTTGGAAGGGTGGAGTTTGGAGAGGGAAGGAACCTTTGCAGGGTACAAAGCCATGGATTCCATCTTCCATTGTAGCCAGTTTCTTTAGAGGCACTGGATGGGGGATACGCTTCTGGTAACACTGTGTGTGAACGAGACCTTGGGGTACTTGTGGATTGTAAGCTAAACATGAGCAGGCAGTGTGATGCAGCCTGGAGAAAAGGAGGTTGAGAGGGGACATGATAGCCCTCTTTAAGTATTTGAAAGATTGTCACTTGGAGGAGAGCAGGATGCTGTTTCTGTTGGCTGCAGAGGAAAGGACATGCAGTAATAGGTTTAAACTACAAATATAACGATATAGGCTAGATATCAGGAAAACGTTTTTCACAGTCAGAGTAGTTCAGCCGTGGAATAGGCTGCCTAAGGAGGTGGTGAGCTCCCCCTCAATGGCAGTCTTCAAGCAAAGGTTGGATACATACTTTTCTTGGATGCTTTAGGATGCTTAGGATTGATCCTGCGTTGAGCAGGGGGTTGGACTAGATGGCCTGTATGGCCCCTTCCAACTCTATGATTCTATGATTCTATGATTCACTCAGCGCTGTAGTCTGGAGATGGATTATAATGACTGAAGACCTCTGGGCCCCACCTGGAAGCTGACAAGACAACCGTACCAATTCACACAAATGACAACACTGGATCCTGTGTTCTAGAAGCATTCTTCTCAAAACTTAATTCTCTGAAACAGATTGGACAGATTGGGATTTTAGGGGAGGAGGTTAAACTTGGGGTGCACTCACAGGCTCCATGGATATAACTACTTCCCATTGAAGCCCAAATTGACCCAATTGTGCTTCTTGTAGGCATACAGAGACATATCAAAGGCACCATGTTCAACAGAGTTTTGAGTTGCCTTGTTGTCCTTTCTTCCCTCAAACTTCAATGAAGAGGGAACCTCATAGTATGTTATTTTTCCAACAGGAAAGAGAAATCAAAAGAATAAACTGGAAGGATGGCTGCATTAGGTGTCACTGAATCTGCTGGTGCGTGAAGGGGACAGTGACCTGCCCTCAAGGGAAGGTGTTATGTCCACCTTTGCGAGACACCTACGGAGGAGATCAATGGAAAAGCTCCCTGGAACTGTTTGATCTATCAGGCGTTGTAATTTAAGTGAGTTGATTACTTGGCTTCATTTGGCTTCTGAGATGTGTAACGGCCATTGATCTGAGGATTAAGGGCCATCCTTCTTTCGTCAGATACACATGCCAAAATAAGTCAGGGGGGGGGAAGCCATAGACATTAACTGCCTGCAGTCCTCATCAGAGTTTTAGGTAAAGGTAAAGGTATCCCCTGTGTAAGCACCGAGTCATGTCTGACCCTTGGGGTGACGCCCTCCAGCGTTTTCATGGCAGACTCAATACGGGGTGGTTTGCCAGTGCCTTCCCCAGTCATTACCGTTTTACTCCAAGAGTAATCCTGGCTTATGTTTGTTTACAGTTCTGCCCTGTCTGCTTTAAGCACAATACACCAAATGCATTTAACGTTCATGAAAATCATGGCTAAAATGCCCGGCACATGATCAGCATGGCAGGGAGAAGTCTAAAAGCCTCCTTCCCTGAGAAGCTAGGTTCCGTAATGCTTCGAGTCCTTCCTCCCTTGTAGGAGTGCTCCAATGATCACGAACACCAGATTTTAGTAACAAAAACTGGATTCTTCCTGGGCTTGAATTTGGCCTCAAATCCCTGTTCAGCTGTAAAACGTACTCTGTGACTTTGCCCCAGACATTTGCCCAGGCCTCCTTTTCAGGGTGGCTGTTTATTTTATTATTATTACTTCATATATATCCCACCTTTCTCCCCAAAGTAGTTCCCTTCTCCAATTTTATCTCCACAACAATCCCCGAGGGAGGTATGACCAACAGGCTAGATTTGCCTCTGTCTCAAAGCCACCAGCCAGAGCTGGCAAAAGGCTGAGAGGAGGAGACTCGGAAAACAGTGGTAGAAAACAACAGTTAGAAGTCAGCAGAAGAGCTGACAGCTTTTATGACATTATAAAAGTTAATAGGAAAGTTTGCCTTTTTGTCTATTCTGTGGCATGGGGGAGGGAGGTTGAGATCAAGGCACCAAATTTGCAGCATAGTTGTATGAGCCTCCCCCCCAAAGGAACCCCCAATTCTCCAGGCACCCAAAGAGGGCACTCCATCTGACCTCCATAAGAAAAAATGGAGGTCAGATGGAGGCACTTGCTTGACCGTTTACGCACTGGAGGTTTCATGCCGGGCTGCAGGCTGGAGTTTTAGTTGTGGCAGGTTGCCCCACCTCTTTCTGCACCCACATGGGGGAGCATTTGGCCCGGTACACCTCATCCTCCCCTGATTTGTACTCCTGCACGGGAGCTGGGGCAGTGAAGTTCCCAGTGCGTAAACGGTCCTTTGGATGCCCATAGAGTTGGATCCCCTGATCCAATCTTTTTGGAACTTGGGGCTTCTTTTGAGGAGAGGCTCCCACAACTACGCTGAAAATTTGGTGCCTTAACTCAACCCCCACCCCCAGACCATGGACTAGACAAAAAGGCAACATTCCCTATTAACTTTAATGGCACATAGGCTATAATACAGTGATGAAATCACCAAATCGCACCCAAATTGCTGAATCGGGATTCAGAAATGTCTGATTTGGAATGTTTAAACTGCACGCATGGGCAATTCTACTTAGATACAGCCAAAAAGTACCCGGATCAGCATTGATTGGCGTACTTTTCAGCTTATCTGAAACAAATGACCCATCCCTAGCACACACGCACACACACAATTTAATATCATGGCCTGCAGCCTTATACTACAGGACTAGGGGCAAAGCCGTTGTATTCAGGAATGCAACAGGTGCCAGAGCTTGGTGGTGGGAAAAGGGAGGGGAGCAGTTGTCCAGTCTGACAGGGAAGGCAAGGGGGAGGCCCCTTCCCTCCCCCCCAGCTTTCCCTGTCACTTTACAATGGTGCAGCAGCCGGGAAACAGCTCCCAGCTGTGGCAGCATTGTAAACTGTCACCTCACAGTCAGTGGCCAGGGGCAAACTGGCAGTGATGCCACCAGTTTGCCCCTGGATGGGCTGGGTGGGCGGGAGTGGTCCCTGCCTCAGACAGGCCATGCCCACTCTCCGCCCACGAAGACCTTAGGCTTTTAACAGCAAAGCTGCTGTTAACAATATGAAAAGCTGGTGGAAGTGAACAATCGGAACAATGTGTGAGACCCAGCTCACAACTCTGTGTGAGTGAGAACTTATTTTTAAAGGGGGCTGGCCTATCTTTTTGGTAGATATCTTTGGGAGTGAACCTGGGGATCTGAAATATTAAATGGGCAAGAAAGGTAGCCTGTGAAGTACTGACTTATGAATAACCCATAGCCAGAGAGGTTTACACCAATCAGCTCCCAGGGCTGACTGGTGGTCTTGAACCTCGGTCTTCTACATCAGTGGTCCCCAACCTTTTTATCACCAGGGACCACTCAACGCCTTTTACTGAGGCCCGGTGGGAGGGGGGTAGTTTACTCTCAACCACTGCCCTAGGGCTCTCTGATCGCTATGGTAATGTTTAAACATCCCTTCAAAATAAGATACAGACACGCCACAACAATGAAGTGTGTTGTAAAGGGCTGGGGAGGGATGAAGTAAAGGGCCGGGGAGGGGGAGAAGAAGGCATCCTTCGGGGCCCACCTCCAATTAGTCGAAGGACCACATGTGGCCCGCGACCCACAGGTTGGGGATCACTATTCTACATCATAGGTCCAAAAGCAAAGGGAGGATTCTCTGTGCTAACCTGAATCCCCAATAACCAAGGGAGATGAAAATGTATCATTTGTGTATGGCCCTAGGGAGGCCAATCTCTGGTTGGGTCTTGGGGATTCCCTGCTTTTATGGAGTGTCTCCAGAATAGATCAGTTCCCCTGGAGGAAATGGCTACTTTGGAGGGGAGAATCCTTCCCAGCCCCAAATCCCTCCCACTCCCAGCTCCACCCCCAAAATCTCCATGTTTTTCCCAACCCAGAGCTGGCAACCCTACTTCTCACTCATAGTATTCAAGCTCCTCCATTGTTATAAGTTCTCCGCTTTCTCTATTAATTAACGTTGCAAGAATTTCCCCATGGTTTGCAGTCCAACGGTATGCTTCCCCTTTGGGCGTGAAAGACGGGATCGCGATTCAATTCAAGCCTTTCCAGCCAGAGCGTGTGAAATGACCGGGGCAGCAGCAGACAACAGAGACTCCTTCCCCCTGTTGATATACAGACCATCTGAGAGTTATGGATCTTCTGCTGAGAGTCTGGAAAAAAGTACAGCTCAAGGCAATGTGTGCCACGTGATTCCGCTGCATATGTTGAATGGCTTTGAGGAAAGGAGCTGTGTGCCTTCTCAGCCCACTTGCAAAGAGTGTGGGGAGAAGGGAAGAGAGGCAGCCAGGAAAGCTGGCTCCCCCCCCCCCCTGCACTGAATTGCCGCAGGAAACTGCCTCGCAGCTCTCCACGGGCAAATCCTGCCCTGAAGCTCAGCCTTTGGTATGGGTCTCCTTGATCTGGCATAAGGGAGGGGCACAACCCGATTAATGCACGCACAGACGCAGTCTTGGGTTGTTTCGCATCAAGGCAGGAGTTGGTTAAGATGCAAATGCAAAACCTATTTTGTTTTTTGTTTTTTTCTGGGAAGGACATTGGGTTGCTCTTATGCACCGTTATACTCAGTTAACAGCATTCACTCAGACAGCATGACAAGTTGAAATGCATTCTTTTTTTCTGGCTTAATATAGGGTTTCCAGATCTACTAATCCAGATGGGGATTCCCTGCTTTCCAGAAGCATCTTGCCCCCTAAACATACCCTAATCCAAAAGAACACCACATTTTAACACAATGTGCTGACATCACCCAGAAATTATGTTGCCATGTTGGAGGGGGTTGATGCTCTGGTTTGGGGGCACTCTATGATTTGAAGCTTTTGCCCAAAAGTCAGAGCATTGCTCCCCTGGATGTATCTCCTGGGTGATGTCAGCCTGTCACCTCGCTCTTGGAAAGCTCTCCTCCAATCCAGCAGCATCCATGGCCCAGGGAACCCTAATTTCACTGATTTATTTAAAACATGAACAAACAAACCCATGAATGAGACAGGAGGGTTAATGAGAGTCAGAGAGGGAATATCAGACACAACAAAAGTTTTTACTTGCTAAACAGAGTTGCCAACTCTGGGTTGGGAGATTCCTGGAGATTTGGGGGAGGGAGCCTGGGGGGGGGTGGAAGCTCAACAGGTTCATACAATCCACCCTTCCAAGCAGCCCTTTTCTCCTGGGGAATTGATCTCTGTCATCTGGAGGTAGGGTTGAAAGCTCCAAATTGAGAAATAGATGAAGATTTAGGGGGCAGAACCTCCATAGGGCATGGTTTAAGGAGGGGAGGGCCTTCAGGGGGATATAATGTCCCAGAGTCCACCTTCCAAAGTGGTCATTTCTGGCACCTGGACTTCAGTTGTAATCCCAGGAGACCTCCAGGCCTCAGCTGGAGGCTGGCCACCCCAAAGGAGACAGACTTTATGATTTCCCATTCCTTCCGATGTTTATCTCTCCCTTCTCAGCCTCATGCTCTCAGCCTTCATTGACACCTCACAACGCCTCAATGGGCTTGCAAAAATGACCAGCCCAGTCACCTAAAAAGGTTGAAAAAGCTACGACTTTATATGATATAAACGTATATTACATTTGAATTTTATTTGCAGAGCTCCAATATATAAAAATATTAAAAACAATAAGAACAGCACAGAGTGACACTTTTTTATAGGTCAAACCTGTATAAAAAGGTAAAGGTAAAAGTATCCCCTGTGCAAGCACCGGGTCATGTCTGACCCTTGGGGTGACGCCCTCCAGCATTTTCATGGCAGACTCAATAAGAGGTGGTTTGCCAGTGCCTTCCCCAGTCATTACCGTTTACCCCCCCCCCCCAGCAAGCTGGGTACTCGCCTCGGAAGGATAGAAGGCTGAGTCAAGCTTGAGCCGGCTGCTGGGATCGAACTCCCAGCCTCATGGTCAGAGCTTCAGACAGCATGTCGCTGTGTTACCACTCTGCGCCACAAAAGGCTCTTCAAACATGTATAAGTTAGTTATATTCTAACATCCAAAGACCTAACACGTTTCGACCCAGGCCGGTCTTCCTGACAAGTCAATATGAACCACACACAATTGTTTTAAAGTACACAGAAATAATTAAAAAATGTTTTTATAGCATCTTTCCACCACCAGGGAGGTAAACCAATATCTATATTCAAGTGTGCCAATAAAAACACACGGTGGGTTTTATTCACAACAACGGAAGGTTACTAAAGGCAGCCCTTTGAAAGAATCCTGATTTTTATAGGAACTTTTAACTTCCAGTAGATATGCAAGGGACCTTCATGTGTGAGGTAGGTGTGGCTGGGAGAGCTCTGACAGAACTGCTCTGTGAGAGCAGCTCTAACAAGACTGTGACTGGCCCAAGCCATGCCCAGTTTTCACTCTCCTACCCAGGCTCCATTTTATTTTATTTATATTTATTGTATTTATATCCCCAAATCTCCTGGACTTTCTCAATTGGAAACTGCTTTGAGACTCCTTTGGGTAATAAAAAGAGAGGTACAGAGACCCAGCTCTTCTTCTCCTTATATGTGTACATGTGGGATTTGTCTCATCTGGTCCTTTGGATGGGCAGACACACCTTTGCCCCTGTTCAGAGCCTGTCACCAAAAGGGATGAGTATTTTCACAGTGTTCTCAGGCATCTGACCATAACTGCTTCCCCTTTTCATGTCAAAGCCAGTCTTCACCTTTACCTTGGTGTCGTGGCTAGAAGTGTGGACTTCTAATCTGGAGAGCCGGGTTTGATTCTGCACTCCCCCACATGCAGCCAGCTTAAGGTGGACAGATGTCCCACCTTTGGCGGGACAGTCCCACATTTGGGGCATTTGCCCAGCATCCCACGGCGTTTTCTAATTGTCCTGTGAGGTTCTCCAATTTTTTTAGCCATGTGCCATGCGGCAGCCCAGCAGGTAGCCCGGCAGGCAGCCCAGGCTCAGGAGGCCTCCGTACAGGCACCTGGGCTCCGGGGCAGAGCTTCCTGGCCAGCTCGGCTGCCGCCTGCTCGGACAGCCTTTTTCTCCGCACTTTCCTGCCTCCTCGTCAGCCGGGCCACCACCGTTGCACTGAGGCCAGTCAGAGAGGAAGGGGGAGGGAGGGGGGAGGGAGGTGCCATCACCCAGCTGCAGTCCTTCTGAGGCCAGTCGGGGAGGGAGGAGGGGAGTGGAGAGGAGGGGGGCCGCCTGCCGCCGCCACCACCACCATCACCGTTGCCCTGCCACCACTTTTCCGAGGCCAGTTGGGAAGGGAGGAGGGGGGAGGAGGGGGAGGAGGGGAGGGCCCACCTGCTGCCGCTGCGACCACCATCACCGTTCTGCCGCCCTTCTGAGGCCAGTTGGAGAGGGAAGAGGGGGGAGGGCCCGCTTGCCGCCGCCGCCACCACCACCGCCGCCGCCGCCGCCACCCTGCCACCGCCCTTCTGAGGACAGTTGGGGCGGGAGCGCCCGCCTGCCGCCGCCGCTGTGGCGACATGTCTTGCCTTGTGGCCCAATATTTCTGGTCACTTTAAGCCAGCTGGGAGACATTGGGCTCGTCACAGCACATACAAAAGGGTGTTCTGACGGAGCAGTGATATCAGGGCTCTCTCAGCCTCACTCACCTCACAGGGTGTCTGTTGTGGGGAGAGGAAAGGGGATGTTAAGCCGCTTTGAGACTCCTTCGGGGAAAAAACAGCGGCATATAAGAATCAGCTCTCCTCCTTCTCCTCCTCCTCCAAACCTTTTTGTGGGTCTCAGATTTAGAGCCTACAGGCTAATAATACAGTTCTAAGTGGATCTACTCAAAACCCAATTTAGCCCTATGCAGTGGGCGGGGGGGGAGAGGTCCTCATAGGAAACGTGTTTAGAAGTGCTTTGTTAAAAGCTCCCACTAACCATGCCACTTTCCTTTTTCTCATATGCGTTTCCTGCCTACAATCTGAATCTTTGTTGACCTTCTATTTTTAAAAAAAGAATTAGCCAGGGAAATAAAATGTTAACTGCGTTTTACGGCGTACCTTCTTTTTAATTTAAAAAACGGCAAGATACATGTAGTTAAGATCAAGTGTCGGATGTCAAATGTTCTATATCACTACCTGGGGAGTGGTGTGTGGGATTTTAAATGAGTTTTTTTTTTTCCTTTTAGGAGATGAAAAATCAAACCGGTGTATTATCAACAAATACAATCTCCCTGTTAAATCCTCTGTATGGAGAGTCCAATTAGGACAAATCCCCATGGCCCAGCATGCATTTCTGAATGCTCATTGCCTCCCCTCACCTTGTTAATGGAGCTCAGCACCAGATCAATGATCTGTCTAGCCTAATGAACAGAAGCAAAGGACGGGGGTCACAGATAGGGAAGGCGAGATAAACATGCTCTCAGAGACAGTCCACCCTATTTGGAGTTACCGGAGTCAAAACAGTGCCGGTCATTCCTCCTTGGAAGGAAGCCCTGCCAGCAATAAAATATTTAGTAGCTTTGGTTATTTTAACTGACACTTCACAGAGAAGCAGGCCTTCACCATCTGTTCTGCTTTACGGTTACAAATGAAAACATGCATTAAAAAAAAAAAAAGATATTCACCGTTTCGTTAGAAGAGAACTGCTCAATGTAGTTTTTTAAGAGTGGCCTGCAGACATCTCTATTGAGGTAGGGATGGCTGATCGCCTTCTAGGCATTTTAGACCTAGGACTTTAAACTGATATTGCATTGAGCAGGGGGTTGGGCTAGATCAGGGGTAGTCAAACTGCGCCCCCCAGATGTCCATGGACTACAATTCCCAGGAGCCCCCTGCCAGCAAATGCTCTTTGTAGTGGAATTGTAGTCCATGGACATCTGGAGGGCCGCAGTTTGACTACCCCTGGCCTAGATGGTTCTTTGGTTCTATGGTTCTAGACCTGAGACTGGGACAGGAAAGGCAGGAAGAGGGTCTGGCTGCACCAGTCAGAAGGAGACCGTCCTTACCAAGGTCAGTGTCAGACACATTTTTCACGTGACCTTCTCAAAACTTCAGTCTAGTTGGAATATGCAAGAACTTCGGTATGCGTGATATAAAAGGATATGAAGAACCACAATTATGAAAAGTGTCTTTAGCTGTTTGTAAGGAAATAGAATTCGAGGAGCACAGCCCTGAACCTCAATGTGAAAATCATCTAGAATCATAGAACAACAGAGCTGGAAGGTACCTCCTGGGTCATCTAGTCCAATCCCCTGCACTATGCAGGACACCCACAACCTCATCCACTGTAACCTGCCACTCCCTTGAGCCTTCACAGAATCATCCTCTCCATCAGATGGCTATCTAGCCTCTGTTTAAAAATTTCCAAAGATGGAGAACCCACCACCTCCCAAGGAAGCCTGTTCAACTGAGAAACCGCTCTGTCAGGAATTTCTTCCTGATGTTTAGATGGAATTTCTTTTGGATTAATTTCATCCCATTGATTCTGGTCCATCCCTTCGGGACAAGAGAGAACAACTCTGCTCCATCCTCTATATGGCAGCCTTGTAAATACTTGAAGATGGTTATCAGATCCCCTCTCAGTCGTCTCCTCTGTAGGCTAAACAGACCAAGCTCCCCCAACCTTTCCTCATATGTCTTCGTCTCCAAACCCCTTACCATCTTTGTTGCCTTCCTCTGGACATGTTCCAGTTTGTCTACATACCTCGTGAGGTTGAACCAGAGCAATATAAGGCGGTACCATCACCTCCCATGATCTGGACAAGATGTTCCGTTTGATACAGCCCAAAATCCCATTCGCCTTTTTAGTCACTGAGTCACACTGCTGACTCATGTTCAATGTATGGTCTAATAAGAATCGTATATCCTTTTTGCACATGCTGTTGCCAAGACCAGTCTCCCCCATTATCTATTGGTATATTTGGTTTTTGGTACCCGTCCCAGTTTAGTATCATCTGCAAATTTAATTTGTATCCCCTCTAAACCCTCATCCAAATCTTTAACATTTTTTGCTCCCTTTAATATTTTGGAAATAGCCTCCTGGTTGGAGACTGTCCGGGGCCCTGTCTATCCTGTGCACCTTCTGATTGGGAAGCCACCTTCCTCCACAAATCCAGCAAAGCCTGTGGCCACCGTTTGGCCACTGGACATAGCCGGGGATAGAGACACCCAGCTCACTCCGTCTTCCCTTCTCCGCCACGTTGCCTCCAGCCCTTGCATAAGTGGCCCAGAATTTCAAGTGGAGTTAGCTTTACAGGAAAGTAGACAGTGAGACTTCAGGGGAAACTATATGATCCACTTTTATTAGGCAACGACTTGGCCTTGCAGACAACAACAGGGGCTGCAGTTGATCTAGCAACAGTGATCTAGCTGCTTTTAATCATTCTTGCAACTACTCATTCCTGTACAAGACCCTTGGGGCTTATTTTCAGGTAGGCTTGACTTCCATTTCTTCTCTGACTACCGCACTGCATTCTTTTTGCCTCCTGGCTCTGGGATACAGAGGATGTCTGCCTCTGAATATGGAAGCTCTCTTTCATTGTTTTATCCAGCTCTGATACAGCTCTCCTCCATGATACAGCTCTCCTCCATCTATCGAATACCCTCTTAACGCTGTCTCGCCTGTGGCTATCACTGTTGCTTCTGGCCACAATTTAATCACTCTGTGTGTAGAGAAGCATTTCCGTTTGACTGTCCTGAATCTACAGCCTGTTTGCTTGATCTGTTGCTCTCGAGTTCTAGTTTCTTGGGAGAGGGAGAAAAACAGTTAATGTGTTGTCCATAGACACCAAGGTGTCTCTCTGATGAAGGTTAAGGGCTGCAGAAATGGAAACATCAGAATTACCCAAAAAACCCAAACAAACAAAGTATCAGCAGGGGACATAAGTACTTTGGTGCTCCCTTCTCATTCATCCTCTGGACAGGTCTTCGAGCTTTTCATTTTCCCAGGGAAGGGTTGAGACATAGACCAAGAATGATGTGAAGCTCAAAATGACTTAAGGCCTTTGCAACTTGCTAGGTTTGAACACAATTACGCAATGTCTAGTGACGAATGTGGAGTAAATGGGCACACCTGGAAGAACCCGCAAAACGTTCCACTGTTCTGGCAGAACATTAAGCTCACATTTATCACTTTGTTAGAAAACCTACAAAGGAAAGGGCCACAATAAAAAAAGCAAAAATGTATCCCTGTGACATGCACTGAAGGACAAAAAGAGCTATTTATTTTAAACCCCACTTTTTACTGCCTGAAGGAATCCGAAAGCAACTTACAAACACCTTTCCCTTCCTCTCCCAAATACAGAAACCCAGAGAGGGAGGTGGGGCTGAGAGAGCTCTAAGAGAACTGATCTGCAAAAAACAACTCTAAGAGAACTGTGACTGGCCCAAGGTCTCTCAGCTGGCTGCATATAGAGGAATGGGGAAGCAAATCCAGTTCTCCAGATTAGAGTCTGCCACTCTCTAACCCAGGGGGAGTCAAACTGCGGCCCTCCAGATGTCCATGGACTACAATTCCCAGGAGCCCCTGCCAGCGAATGATGTCCATGGACTACAATTCCCAGGAGCGAATGATGTCCATGGACTACAATTCCCAGGAGCCCCTGCCAGCGAATGCATTCGCTGGCAGGGGCTCCTGGGAATTGTAGTCCATGGACATCTGGAGGGCCGCAGTTTGACTACCCCTGCTCTAACCACTACGCCACACTGGCTCTCCCCAGAGTCTTTCTTTCACACCTCAAATCCCTCTTATTCCATGGGGCCAGTAATCCAAAGCATTTGCCCTGCCCTGACAGGAGTCTTCCGTATTCCATTCTGCTCCTTCACTATTTCTCATAGCAAAGGATCGCTTGGATGAGACGCACAGCTTATTAGCAAAGGGTTTTCAAAATGAGTTAATCACAGTGACCTCTCAATTTTAAAATTAATCTACCTTACAAATAATAAGTGAGCCTTATCCAATTGCACACCGGGTGTTAAGGAGATTGGCCTGAATGAGTTGGTTTCCCCTGACAATTATAGCGAGTAATAAGAAAGGCAACATTCCCCATTTTTTAAAAAAATTAAAAATGCTCATAAAAGAAATACAGATTTACTGGCTTAATTTGGTCCCGGCTTTTTATTTTACTTGATTTCATTGCCTTGTTGATGGGATTGCCTTGGGTAGTCTGTTACACAAGACTATCTTTTCAAAATAGATGTTTGGATATGCATGTACACGTATGCAGACAGAAGCCGTTTCCACACTGGGAGACATTCCATGTTTTAGCCTCGCTGAAATTCATGACATGTTTTCTACACTGACCAGGGGAGGCAGCCTCCTATTTTGCTTTTTTCCCTTCCCCTTTCCCCCCAATTTTTTTTTCAAGATGGTGCCTGCTTTCAGATTTCTTTGAATTGCACCCCCGGCTACCCTCCTCCCAGCATGCATAGGCCCTGCTGCCTCCAGAAGGCGAGTCTGTATAGGCCAAGATCTACAGATCACTGTAGATTGCCTGTGATCTACAGATCACTGTGCTTGCCTGCACTATGCACCTCCTCTTCACAGCCTGGAGCCTCAGGGCAGCAAAAGGGGACATGTTCTGCATGTGAGACTCTCCAACGATCTGGAGAAGTGTTTCTCTCTGTCACACACACACATACACGCACACACACACACACACACACAGAAACACACATCCTTGAAAACACAAAGTGGTACATCCCGCCGCAAAATGTTGCATGAACAGTTGAAACCTTTGTAGGGACAGCATCTTGAGCTAGATTCTTCATGCATTTCTTTCTGCTGTCTCCAAACAGAGAGAGCTTTATATTATATTTCATTATGGAATGACAAGTTACATTTAGCTCTAGTACATTAACCTAATAAAAGTCAGTGAGCACATTTAGGGATCCAAAGAGCCTCAGGCTCCTATCTGGAATGAGCACACATGGGCTGTTAAGTTCATTTCACTGTAATCTTTCCTGAGGAGCTGACCATCTACAGAGAGCATTAGCTCGGAAATCGTGTCCAAGGCGTTCTACCAATTCAGCTCCTATCGGAAGGAAGGAAGGAAGGAAGGAAGGAAGGAAGGAAGGAAGGAAGGAAGGAAGGAAGGATATTCACAGTGTGTTTCCAAAGAGGCAAGATGATACCACCAAGCTTGCGAGACCTTCTGATACAAAGGTCCTTGGCCTAACCTTGATCATCTCCACTAAAGCTCTTTCAGATCCCACAGATGTATAAAACCAGCTTCCGAATGTTTGTTACTAGTTTCTTTCCTGTGGATCTTACCAAAGAAATGTTGCTGGTAGCTCCCCCGTCCCCCTTCAGCTGCTAAGAAATGAGTCATGGGTAAAGAAATCATTCGGAGTTCTATTAAATTTCTTTTAAGCTGATCTCAGTGCCCTCTAAACTCTGCCATGTGGGTGCTTGTGCTGGATGTTTTGTGGCCAGTTATGAACTGGAAAGAATAATCAGGTCTTAGCCTCCAGCAAGATATGATCCCACCATGCCTTAATGCCCACACGGGCCACGCTCTCCTGAAAAGACAAGCCTTCCATTTCCAACAAATCTGTTGGACACATTCAGAAGACAGAGGGATTGTTTTGCCAATCTAGATATGTTGGCTGGTTCTTCCCTAAAGCAAATGTTCAATGTATCAAACAGCTTTTGTAACCTACCATATCCAGTCTTCATTTGATTAAATCATTTAATGATTCATTTTGTTAGTTTACAGTTCGTGTTTTTCAATTACACTCAGAGCTGATGACACTGTTTTAGAAGAACCAGAAGCAAACAATGCAATCGGAGCTGACTGGCATGGCTACCTATTTGAAATAAGGAGGTCCTTTTGGCTGCTTGCTTCTAGGAGACTCTCTATTCAGTTCCATCACACTTCATCCATTCACAGAAATGGCCAGCCCCATTTCTCCTCTCTCCTTCCCTGCCCCACCCTCTCTTTGAGATCCAGCCCTGGTTCTGACACTTGAGAAGAACAATGCAGTCCATGGACATCTGGAGAGCCACAATTTGGCCATCCCTGGTGGTTAAGAGCACTGCCTTCTAATCTGGAGAACTCCACTTGAGCCGATGCATCATTTCAGAGCACCATTTATTTATTTATTCACTTATAATTCAATTTATATGCCACCCCCCCCCCCCCTTGGACTAGCTGTCTTAAGGAAGTAAACAACAGAGCACCCAACATTCCACAATATAACATACAGAAAACATCATAAAAGCTTTGGTCACAGACTGGAGGAGTTAGGGGAAAGGGAGGGGGGGGGACAAGAAGAGGGGAACCTGGTTAGGTGTAGCTCTGGCTGACCTCAATTACAGGCCCAGTGGAAGAGCTCACCTTGCAGGCCCTGCAGAACTTAGGAAGTGCTGTCATGGCATTGATGTTTTGGGGGAGCTCATTCTACCAGGCAGGAGCCATTTTGTCAACAGCCCCACCATTTTGTTATTTTTCACTTTGCACTTGGGTATGTAGTTTTGTGGCATGCTGCTCTTGTATTTTATTATTTGGTAGAGGGCCCAGGCTGGCTCGATCTTGTCAGATCTCAGAAGCTAAGCAGTATTGGAGCTGATTGGGAAACCACAAAAAAATTCCAGGGTTGTTAGGCAAAGTCAGGCCATGGCCAACCACCTCTACCTGTCTTGAAAAACTCTACTGGATTGACATAAGTTAGTGATGACTTTACAACACCTCACACACAGACACTCATACACACATGCGTGCACACACAGAGAAGTCTGCTAAATGATTGTATTAAAAAAGGAAGATGTTTCTCTGTGTACAATTGGCCTTGCTCTTAGGTAAGTGTGCATAGTTCTGCAGTCTCTGTTTAAAGGGACTACATTCTCCTCATCACCACTAATGCAGAGGTTCAGCTACTGTGGCCAGTCCAACTGTCCAAAGATGCCCGCCCATAAAATATATATTATTAAGTCTTCTCTACTAGAGTTCTCCAAGGGATCTCTCTTCGCCCCTGGCTCTGACCTGGCGGGATGAGCTGCCAGTTGAAACCTGGGCCCTAACAGAACTGTCAACTAGGGTTGGGCACTTTGGCTTCTGAAGGGGCCGCTTGGGCCCGAAGCAGCCAGCACTGCAATGTGGTGCTGGCTACTTCGGGCATGAGCGGCCGCTTCGGAGGCTGAAGCACCCAACCCTACTGTCAATGTTCCACAGGGCCCATAAAATGGCACTCTTCCACTAGTCTTATGGTTGGGGCCATGGCTGTCTGAAGCATTATTATTATCCATCCTGCCTCAGGAGACTCGCTGCGGATTCCATCACAATGAAATCGCATCAAGGTAAAATATATCCGTAAAATATAAAGTATTAAATTAAATACATTAAAATTTAGACAAGTTCTCATGCTAGTAAAGGAGAGAAGAGTTTGGAGGATCTCCTCAGCCCTCTGTGGCATGTAGATGAGGCTTCCTTGGGGAGGCTAGCATAATTCAACTGTAGGCCTGGGGGACCTGTCCATGGTCCTGCAGGGCTCTGTTTTCATTTGCCAGAGTAAAAAAAAGGCCCAGGCCCTGGTTGAAGCCAATCTAATCTCCTTACAGCTGAGAATCTTGAATCAGTTTTACCTGCTAGATTTTAAAGCTCCCTGAGGGACATTTGGGGAGAGGCAGACACACAAGTACAATGGTTCCAGACTGTTCAGGGCTTTAAAGGTCCCATTTACTATTATTATATTTCAATTATTGTATACCACCCACAGCCCACTTGCAGGGAGGGGTGGTATAGAAATGGAATCAATCTGTCAAAAAAAATAGTAAATTTATGTCCTTAGGATTCTGCAGTGTCATCACAGAAGTGCTCATGTATGTTCAACGGTCTGATAGAAAAGAGTGGAGAGACAAGAAAAGCCGCTGCAGAACCAAGCTGACAGCAGCCTCAGGTGGTCTTCCAGAATTGATTTTAGAGATTCTCCAGCAAAATGGAAAAGAAAGTAAATAACAGCAGCTCCAGATCTATTGTTGGGGGTGTATATGGTCTCATGCCAAAGAGCACATCTCTTTAAGGCCTTTCCTGTCCAAAGCCATACTATTAGAGCTGGCATCTACTTCTCTCTGAGAGCTGTCCATTGTCTGACTTGTGGGGTTCCACAGTATTTCTCTATGGCTGTTTTTCACATCATTCAGTATGGTGGTGACTGAGCCACATAGTCACCCCATACCTCATAGAAGATTTCTCTTTTTCTTCAACTCTTGTCTGTAGGGCTGCTAGCCTCCTGCTATGGCAAGACGCCTTCTATCACCAGCCCTTGTAGCCTACTGCCAATTAAAGCAGTGGTAAAAGAAAACCCAGGTATTACTTGCTGTATTATAACATCTTGGTCAAACAAGAGATGACAAGACTGAACATCGACATTTTAGGAATGAGTGAACTAAAATGGACAGGAATGGGTGAATTTAATTCAGATGACCATCAGGTATACTACTATGGGCAAGAATCTCTCAGAAGAAATGGAGTAGCCTTCATAATTAATAAGAAAGTAGGCAAAGCAGTCTTGGGATACAATTCCCAAAATGACAGAATGATCTCAGTTTGAATCCAAGGCAAACCATTCAACATCACAGTAATCCAGGTCTATGCCCCAACCACTGCTGTTCAAGAGGATGAAGTCGACCAGTTCTATGAAGCCCTACAACACCTTCTAGAAGCAACGCCAAAAAATAATGTGCTTATCATCATGGGGGACTGGAAAGTAGGAAGCCAAAAGATAATCGGGATAACAGGCAAGTTTGGCCTTGGAGTACAAAATGAAGCAGACCACAGGCTGGCAGAATTTTGTCAAGAGAATACAATGGTCATAGCAAACACTCTTTTCCAACAACCCAAGAGACAACTCTACACATGGACATCACCAGAGGGTCAACACAGAAATCAGATTATGTGCTCTGCAGCCAAAGATGGAGAAGTTCTATACAGTCAGTAAAAACAAGACCAGGAGCTGCTTATGGTTCAGATCATCAGCTTCTTCTTGCAAAATTTAGGCTTAAATTGAAGAAAGTAGGGAAAAACACTAGGCCACTCAAGTATGAACTAAATCATATCCCTGATGAATATACAGTACAGGTGACAAATAGATTTAAGGAATTAGATCTGATAGACTAAGTGCCTGAAGAACTATGGACAGAGGTTCGCAACATTTACTAGAGGTAACAACTAAAACCATCCCAAAGAAAAAGAAGTGCAAGAAAGCAAAATGGCTGTCTGAGGAAGCTTTACAAATAGCTGAGGAGAGAAGGGAAGTGAAAGGCAAGGGAGAAAGAGAAAGATACACCCAACTGAATGCTGAATTCCAGAGAATAGCTAGAAGAGATAAGAATGCCTTCTTAAATGAACAGTGTAAACAAATAGAAGAAAACAATAGAATGGGGAGGACGAGAGATCTTTTCAAGAAAATTGGAGATATTAAGAGAACGTTTCATGCAATGATGGGTATGATAAAGGACCAAAATGGTAGGGACCTCACAGAAGCAGAAGAGATTTTAAAAAGGTGGCAAAATTATACAGAAGAACTACACAAGAGTGAGCTTAACATCCCTGATAACCACGACGGGGTAGTTACTGACCTGGAACCAGACATCCTAGAATGTGAAGTCAAATGGTCCTTAGGAAGTCTAAGCAACAATAAAACTAGTGGTGGTGACAGCATTCCAGTCGAACTATTCAAAATCTTAAAAGACGATGCCGTAAAAGTGCTAAACTCAATATGCCAGCAAATTTGGAAAACTCAACAATGGTCACAGGATTGGAAAAGGTCAGTTTACATTCCAATCCCAAAGAAGGGCAATGCCAAAGAATGTTCAAACTACCACATTCATTTCTCATGCTAGCAAAGTTATGCTCAGAATCCGACAAGCTAGGCTCCAGCAATATGTGGACCGTGAACTTCCAAAAGTACAGGCAGGATTTCGAAGAGGCATAGGAACTAGAGATCAAATTGCCAACATACGATGGATCATGGAGAAAGCTAGGGAGTTCCAGAAAAACATATTCTTCTGCTTCATTGACTATGCTAAAGCCTTTGATTGTGTGGAGCACAACAAATTGTGGCAAGTTCTTAAAGCGATGGGAATACCAGAGCATCCTATTTATCTTGAGAAACCTATATGCAGGTCAGGAAGCAACAGTGAGAACTGGGCATGGAATTACTGATTGGTTCAAAATTGAGAAAGGATGGCAAGGCTATATACTGTCGCCTTGCCTATTTAACTTGTATGCGGAGCACATCATGAGAAAGGTGGGGTTAGATGAGTCACAAATTAGGATCAAGATTGCAGGGAGAAATATCAACAACCTCAGATATGCAGATGATACCACTCTAATGGCAGAAAACGAAGAGGAACTAAAGAGCCTGTTGATGTGGGTGAAGGAGGAGAGTGCAAAAGTTGGCTTGAAACTCAACATCAAGAAAACAAAGATCATGGCATCCAGCCCTCTCAATTCCTGGCAAATAGATGGGGAAGAAATGGAGGTAGTGACAGATTTTATATTCCTGAGCTCCAAGATCACTGCAGATGGGGACTGCAGCAGAGAAATTAAAAGACGTTTGCTCCTGGGGAGGAAAGCTATGGCAAATCTAGACAGCATCCTAAAAAGCAGAGACATCACCCTGCCAACGAAAGTGCATCTAGTCAAGGCTATGGTCTTCCCAGTTACAATGTATGGCTGTGAAAGTTGGACCATAAGGAAGGCCGAGCACCAAAGAATTGAGGCTTTTGAACTCTGGTGCTGGAGAAGACTCTTGCGAGTCCCTTGGACTGCAAGGTGAACAAACTGGTCAGTCCTAGAGGAGATCAGCCCTGACTAGAAGGCCAGTTCCTGAAGATGAAACTCAAATACTTTGGGCACCTCATGAGAAGGAAGGACTCCCTGGAGAAGAGTCTAATGCTGGGAGCAAATGAGGACAAAAGTAGAAGGGGCCGACAGAGAATGAGGTGGCTGGATGGAGTCACTGAATCAGTAGGTGCAAACTTAAATGGTCTCCGGGGTATGGTAGAGGACAGGAAGGCCTGGAGGATCATTGTCCATGGGGTCGCGATAAGTCGGACACTACTTCACACCTAATAACAACAATATTATGACATCATTTCCTGTTAAAACTTGGAACTGACATAGAGTTTCTGGTGATTCCTAGAGATCCCTACATCAGTTCAGGTATTTCCCTAGCAGTGCTGTAGCAATGCATCTGATGTCATGCCTCCCATGTCCCTACCCCCAACCCTGATAGTCTAGTTTAGAGCATTTTTGCTTTCCTGTAATGGGAGGAAAAACACTCTCCTGGCTTCTTTGCTAGTGAAAGGCAGAGAACTGGAGAGTTAAATTAATACAAAACCTACACTAGGAGTTTAGGATATTCCGGGTATAAGAATTGAGGTACAACACCTATTTTCATGTGTGAGATATCAGAGTACACAACACCCTACCACTTGCCATGGAGATAAAACAAACATATGCATGATTTCATTTTGTAAAGTAAAATTTAAATTGTTCCCTCATGCAAAGAAATTATATACACGGATGGTAGTTCTACAATTATTAGCCAAAGTGCTTCTTCTAGTAAAGGTATTAAAATACTTCTAAAAGGTGACCTGAAAACATTCCGGGAACAATTTGTCTCTAAATGTGATTGAAATCACTTAAAATAGTAGAGGCCATTCATATTTATTATGTTTAATAAAATATGTAATTTTATTACTCTCTGTAGCCGTTTCCAGGTACCTATTCACAATAGGTATAACAAAGAGAAGAAACTGAAAATTATACCCTCAAGGTCTTTTGGCCCTCCGTTTGCCATAAATCAGAAGCGATTTGATAGTATTTCACACACACACACACACACAATGCGCTGTACATGGGGCTGTCTTTGAAAACAGTTTGAAACCATCAGCTAATATGGCTGGCAGTCTAGTGGCTGTGGTCAGGGAACATCAATTTATCCATGGCTTCCAGGCATGATTTGAAGTGCTGGTTTTGACCTAGCCATCTGGGGCCTTTTCCGCATACATAGGATAATGCACTTTCAATGTGCTTTGGCAGCTGGATTTTCCTGTGCAGAACAGGAAAATCTACTTCTAAAGTGCACTGAAAGTGCATTATCTATTGTGTGCAGAATAGGCCCAGGACTAGGGTGCTTCAAGGAGTTCCATTATCTGGTCCAGACACTGAGATCGTCACTGCAGGTTCTCTGTCCTCCAGGCCCCTCCTCTGAAGTGAGGAGACTTCCCTGAAGGACGCAGGGCCTTCCCTGTCATTGCTCCTTGCTCTGCAATGCCCTCCTACAGGAAGTTCTGATGTGCCCCTCTCTGGCCTCCTTGTGGCAGCTGCTGTAGAGACACCTGCTTGGTTGAGCATTTTGTCAAATACACTGATTCTCCTTTGGATTTTGTTCTACAATGACTGTTTTAGGCTGATGACTGCAGAATTCTGTTGATGGTGTTTTACTGTTTGACTCCTTAGCAGACCAGGGATCATTAGCCGCCACAGAATTTTCTCCATCCCCTCCCGGAAGCCCTGCTGAACAGATGTCTGAGCAGAGGCAGAGTGCCTCTTTGTGATACCTAGGTGACCAGGAAAAAAAAGATGCTTTTCTTCACAAAGCAGGAAGTACACTTTGTTGCCCCTATTGATGTCGAGCAGAAGTGGCATAAATTATGCATATTAGATAAAACGATGCAAATCTCTTGAGGTTGCACAATTGGTGAAGGTCACAGAATTTAGGTACTTTCCTTTCGTACACACCGTACACATCTCTCACATTTTCCTCTTTGGAGCTGGACACAGGGCTAGACATTTCACAGACCACAAAGCTGAAGCAGACTGATGAAAAGACGGAAGATGACACAGGATCTTATTTCCTCCTGCAATTAGAGGGCCGCCCCCCCCCCTCCCCATCACTCCCTTCCTGTTAACACAGATGTGTTTTGTGGCACAACGGCTATCTCACAAAAGAAAAGATGATTATTAATAATATGCTCCATCATACTGAGTAACTCAAAATTGCTTGAGAATAATAAAAGTCTAATTGTGAAGGCTAAAATGTGGATAATAGCAGCACTCTTCTGTTAGGGGGTGGGGAAAGAAAAGAAAAACAGCTTAATTTTAATCCCATTATTTCCCCCCCCCCCAACTCTGCACACCCTTCCAGTACAGTGATGTGCTAAATACTCATAATGGGAAGCAAATTGCTTCTTTTCAGCCATGGCCTTCATTTCCTGTCCCTGTTGTCAGTTATGGGGAAAGCTTTGCTCTTTTCGGAATGGGGCATGGCAAACACTGCCATCCCACACCCTTCAAAACTCAGTAACTTCAGTGACTCAAAAAGGCTGTAATTTTGGTCAGCAATACTGTTACTTTGGTCCCTTTGGAGGGGGAAATGCCCTTGGTTGGAAAGCCTTGCTCAACTTTTCTACCATTGAGAAAGCCCTGAAACATTCTTCAGGCTTTGAGAAACTCCAGAAGTGGTGTGATGGTGCAGAACATGATTGGGAAGCATAGCAGTGGACATGCCCACCCAGGGTCCTTCCCCTTCCCGCTCCCTCCAAGCCCATCATTGACCATTTTGGGAGGGTCATGACCATATATGACCATATATGACCATATATGGTCATGTCACCTGATAAATGTTAATAAATGTTAAAAAAATGTATTAAAAATGAATTAACTCCCAATCATTCAGGAAACCCTTCCATGGCCATCAAGAAAGCCTGCCCTAGACACAATGGCCCCAGCCCAGCTAATGTTAACCATGCCCACTCCCCACTGAAACTTGAATTGTTCCAAGTGCATAGCTGTGTTGGCCTGAAGTAGCAGAACAGAATTGGAGTCCAATGGGCCTGAAGAAGTTGGCCTGCCCATAGCAACTCACTCCTAGAATATAACTTTGTTGGTCTTGAACATGCCACTGCACTCAAATTTTGTTTGGATTAGAATCAGTTACTAACCAGGCTGCCTGTTGCCTTGAGATAGAAGCAGCAAGATCTCCCCGCTCTGGAATTATGGCTGGAGAAGCTGCAGGAGTTTGCTGGAATGGCAAAATTGACTAACCTGGTGAACCAAAGACCCCCTGAAGAATTCTGAGAACCCTGGGACTTCTTTTTAGAAAATGCTGGTTAGGGTTGGACTACTGATTCTCTTTTTGTTCTGATCCTTTTGTTTTTCTGATCCTTTTGTTTTCGTTTTTCAATAATTTATTTTTAAAGAATCAGTTACTTACAGGTCAGGGAGGCATCTGGATTTGAAGGGACCTGAGTTGTGACTCACTTTAGCTAGGTAGGGGTGCCATGGGCCCCCAAAGAGGGTCGACAGGGTTTCTCAGGCGAGGGCTCTGATGCGTTCCACAGCTGGTGGGCACACAGGGATTTAGGAAGGAGAGAGAGATTTCTCTTGTGTGTTGATGAAGAGATGGGGAAAGTGAGGAGAAAAGCTTTGCCTGCTAAATTTCTCCAAGTTGGGCAATGACAAAAGGCACCAGAGTCCTACCAGGATATGTGTTAGCAACCCTAAAGAGGGTTGCCAGCTCTGGACTGGGAATTGCCAGGAGATTTTTGGGGTGGAGCCCAGGAGTGGGCAAGTTTTGGGGCAGGGAGGCGGTATAATGCTATGGAATCTGCCCCCCAAAGCTGCGATTTTCTCCAGGGGAACTGATCTCTTAACTCTGGAGTTGAGTTATTATTACAGAAGGATCCTTTTTTACCAGATGGTTCATTCTAAATGTTTGAAGCCTGTTAACATAATTTCCTGATTATCTTAAGATGCTTTTTCTATTTGATAAGGCAGCTCAAGAAATAACAGAAATGGTAACAAAGTTCCTTCATGATCCTATGATTATTTGATCTGACAAGTGTAAGATAGCGATACGATTTTATCTCAGAATTCTGTAGCACTGTCGTTGATTGTATATTATGTTATTGTTCTTTTTAAAAAATGCCAATAAAGGCTACTTGACTTTAATTGCAGGGGATTCCCACCTGGGGACTGGCATCCCTAATCCTAAAGAGGAAAATCCATTTCTGTATGTACTTAAACACATGGGCATACGGTGACTGTTTAAGTCAGTGGTGCACCACAAAACTTTCTGCTACATTCTGGCTCCAAAACAAAACAGGGGCTACGATTTGAAAGGCATCCGCCTCTGTCTGCTTTTCTAACAGGAAGAAGTGGAAAAGAAGAAAGAGGAGGAAGAAGAGGAAGAGAAAGAGTAGGAGGAACATAATATGGTAGGTGGTGGACTGACACATAGGCCTTCCAGTGGCTATCAACTCTACTTCTTAAGTGGAACTTCTGGCTCCAGAACCAGTATACTTCTGCATACAAACACACAATGGGTGATGGAGCATCTGCATGCACAAGGTTCCAGATTCAGCCACCCCTCCCCCTTCCCCAGCACCTTTGGTTTAAAGTAGCGATCCCCAACCTGTGGGCCGCGGACCACATGTGGTCCGTCGACTAATTGGAGGTGGGCTGCAAAGGACGCCTTCTCTCCCCCCCCCCCGGCCCTTTACTTCATCCCCCCCGGCCCTTTACAACACACTTCGGGTGTCCTTGTCTCCCATCACTCCCAGATGGGACTATCTCGTTGCAGAGAAACAAGCTCAGGGTTCCCATTGATTTGTCATTGTCATGAGTTAAAATTTCCATGAAAATAAAATGCTCCTTATGTTCATTGTTGTCGTGTGTCTGTATCTTATTTTGAAGGGATGTTTAAACATTACCATAGCGATCAGAGAGCGTTAGGGCAGTGGTTGAGAGTAGAGGAGTAAACTACCCCCCCCACCGGGCCTCAGTAAAATTGTCAAGCATTGAGTGGCCCCCAGTGATAAAAAGGTTGGGGACCACTAGTTTAAAGGATTCGATAGTAGAGGATATAAAAGGCCTCCCTCTGGAAGCATGGAGAGCCATTGCTGATCAAAGTAGACAGCTTCATGTGTTTTATCATAAACTTGGCAGTACAAATACACCACCATTACTGCTGATGTTTGAAAGCATGCAATTGAGAGTAAGAACATAAGAGAAGCCATATTGGATAAGGCCAATGGCTCATCCAGTCCACACTCTGTGTCACAGTAGTGGGGCCAGAACTGCAGAAACCTCACAGTGTAGCTCCCCAAGACCTAAGAATACAGAACATCACTGCCCCCAGATAATGTTCCATCTGTACCTATCTATATGACAGCACAGTGTGCATTCGTGATTTTTAAAATATTCTATTTAAAAAAACAGAGCAAAAACACCCAGATAAATAAAGGAAATGCACCCAAAGGAAATGGACCCATAAACTGGAAGTTCTAGAAATCCACCCTTTCGCATCCTGATGGTGAGAAAGAATTGAGACATCCAGATAAAGTTAGTTCATGCACTAACACAGGAAGCATGCCAAAAATCCACTAGAAAAGTTCATAGTTGACCTGTTCGTGCACACACACACACACACACACACACACACACACACACAACAAAGTGTTTCTTACCTCCTCTTTTGTTTAGCTTTGCATACCCCGGCGCATAGCTGTTCGACAGAAAGGAGGAGCTGCTGAAGGAGGAGTGGCCGAGGTTGGAGACTAATGGTTCGTCACATTTTTCTGAAAGACAAGGAAGAGCAAAGATATTTTAGAGACTGGGGTCACCTTGGAGGTCAGCATTAGAATGGGCCTTACCCAAGCCACCTGCATTTTTTTCAAAAAAAAAGCCGCAAAGGTACTGCATTTGTGCTTGAACATTTAACTTCATATCCAGTAATGGGATCCATATCACAGTTGATGGGAATAACAAAGCAGAACAAAATCCAGTGTCCCTTAGGAAGATGTTAAAACGTCCATAAGGAGATTGGTCTGAATCAGTTTCTCTGCAGAGAAATGTCCTCACGTCTGCCATGAAACGTTGTTGCAGAACATCTGGGAAATGATCTATCGTCTCACGGTTGATGGGAGGCATGGGTCAAGTCTGCTATGCTTCACTGCCGGCTGTACTTGAACTGAGAGCACACTCTATGAGACAGCTGATGCTCTCCGGCATCTGCCTACTGAAGGAGAAGACTGAACGAAGCATGCAAGGCAATTTTGGAGGACTCCTGTCTGCTACTGAAGGATCCTTGGAGAGGCTTCCAAGAACCACCCAGTTCCCCACAACACAGTCTGGGAGGAAATCCTGTTTTGGGAGTATCTCTGTCCCTTGGCTTCACTTGTTCTTTGTGTAACCTGTCACCAGCATGGGGAAAGTGAGGAAACTGGGAAGGAGGGGAAGGATAACTGTATTTAGGGAGCCTGTCCTCTTTTCATTTGATAAATCTACAATTTCTCCTTCGGTCTGCTACCCAAGAGTCATAACGCAGGGATTCCGGGATGTACTAACACAGAGGTAGTCAAACTGCGGCCCTCCAGATGTCCATGGACTACAATTCCCAGAAGCCCCTGCCAGCATTCGCTGGCAGGGGCTTCTGGGAATTGTAGTCCATGGACATCTGGAGGGCCGCAGTTTGACTACCCCTGTACTAACATATCCATAATCAACATCCGGTAAATATCTGGGCATCCCGAGACTACTTCACACCGAGTTTTTCAAATGTGATGACGTAAAGTGCAGATAGTGACCGATAGTGACTGATAGTGACCCTGTAGAGCAGCCTTTCTCAGCTTCTATACCATTGAGAACCCCCTGAAATATTCCCGTGACTTCAAGAAATTGTGTGATCATGCCGAATACGGTTGAGAAGCCGAGTTGTGTATACACCCAACTAGGGCCCCTCCCCTTTCCCACCTCCTCCAGGCCCATCATTGGCCAAGGGGGGAGGTCAATATGAACATATATGGTCCTATCACTTGATAAATGTTTAAGAATTTAAAAAAATATATAAAAAATAATTAACTCCCACCCATTTGTGAAAGCCTTCCAGGGATGACAAGGAACCTCAGGGTTTCATGAAACACTGGCTGAGAAAGCCTGCCAGAGAGGCAAGAGACATTCAGAGGTGGTTTGCCATGGCCTCCCTCTGCATCTTCTATGGAGGTCTCCTATCTGAATACTAGCCAGGCCTGACCCTGCTTTGCTTCCATGTAGATCACCCTGAGCCACAAGGAGAGGCTGGTATATAAATACAAGAAAGAAAGAAATATGATGAGATTGAGTTCGCCTGGGCCTCACAGAGAGAAGAGATTAAAAAATGACCTGCTTTTCACTACCCCAAGGAGTCCCAAAGCAGTTTACAAATACTTTCCCCTTCCTCTCCCCCACAGCAGATACCCTGTGAGGTAGGTAGGGTGGAGAGAGCTCTAAAAGTATCTTTCTCTGTGTTTGTGTGTCTGAGACAGAACCAATGTCTCAGGAATATACAGTGACAAAAGGAGTGTGTTTTCTGTTCATCCAAATAGGCTTCTTAGAGCTCCTGCAGTGTTTTCATCTTTCTGGGATAGTCATGGATTGAGCATGCAATAGCTCTTTTTTGAGTAGCTCCCAGCCTTCACATGCTCCCTTCCAGCATTCTCGTCCATGGTATGACATGATGAGTGTCAAACCCATGGACGAGAATGCTGGAAGGGAATTGAGCATGTGAAGGGTGGGAGCTACTCAAAAAAGAGCTATCCCAGAAAAACAAAAACACTGCAAGAACTCTAAAAAGCCTATTTGGACAGAAAACTTCAAGAGGAACTAAGAAAGAAAAGGGAAATGTTCAGGAAATGGAGGGAAGGACAGAGCTCTAAAGAAGAGTAACTACAGGTTACTAGGCACTGTAGATCAATCATCAGAAAGGCCAAAGCTGAGCTAAGATTGGCCAGGGAAGCCCATTGTAACAACAAAAGATTTTTCAGTTATGCGAGGAGCAAACGTAAAGTAAAAGAGACAATAGGCCCACTGTTGGGTGCGGATGGACAAACTCTAACGGAGGATGCAGAGAAAGCAGAAAGGCTCAGCGCCTATTTTACATCTGTTTTTGCCCCATAGGTCAAAGGGATTAGGCACATCTAGAGATGGCAGTAGCCAAGGGATAGTGTCTGGGTGGCAGGTTGACATGGACAGAGAGGTTGTCGAAAGGCATTTAGCTGCACTGGATGAGTTCAGGTCCCTTGGGCCGGATGAAATGCATCCAAGAGTGCTCAAAGAACTTTCTGGAGAACTTGCAGAACCTTTGTCCATCATCTTCAGGACCTCTTTAAGGACTGGAGATGTCCCGGAGGACTGGAAGGGAGCAAATGTTATTCCGATCTTCAAAAAAGGGAGGAAGGATGACCCGGGAAACTACAGACCAGTGAGTATGACCACTGTTGTGTGGAAGATATTGGAGCAGATATTAAAGGGAGTGATCTGCAAACATCTGGAGGACAATTTGGTGATCCAAGGAAGTCAGCATGGATTTGTCTCCAACAGGTCCTGTCAGACCAACCTGGTTTCCTTTTTTGACCAAGTAACAGGTTTGCTGCATTGTGGAAATTCGGTTGATGTTGTTTACTTGGATTTTAGTAAAGCTTTTAATAAGGTTCCCCATGATGTTTAATAAGGTCCCCATGATTGAAGGACTGCAATCTGGATTTTCAGATAGTTAGGTGGATAGAGAATTGGTTAGAGAATCACACTCAAAGAGTTGTTGTCAATGGTGTTTCATCAGACTGGAGGGAGGTGAGTAGCGGGGTACCTCAGGGCTCAGGGCTTGGTCTGGTACTTTTAAACATATTTATTAATGATCTAGATGAGGGGGTGGAGGGGCTACCCATCAAGTTTGCAGATAACACCAAATTGGGAGGACTGGCAAATACTCCAGAAGATAGAGACGGAGTTCAACAAGATCTGAACAAAATGGGAAAATGGGCAAATGAGAACAAGATGCAATTTAATAAAGATAAGTGTAAAGTTCTGCATCTGGGTCCGAAAAATGAAAAGCATGCCTACTGGATGGGGGATACGCTTCTAGGTAGCACTGTGTGTGAACGAGACCTTGGGGTACTTGTGGATTGTAAGCTAAACATGAGCAGGCAGTGTGATGCAGCGGTAAAAAAGGCAAATGCCATTTTGGGCTGAATCAACAGGGGCATCACATCAAAATCACAAGATGTCATAGTCCCATTGTACTGGTCAGACCACACCTGGAATACTGTGTGCAGTTCTGGAGGCCTCACTTCAAGAAGGACATAAATAAAATTGAAAAGGTACAGAGGAGAGTGACGAAGATGATCTGGGGCCAAGGGACCAAGCCCTATGAAGATAGGTTGAGGGACTTGGGAATGTTCAGCCTGGAGAAAAGGAGGTTGAGAGGGGACATGATAGCCCTCTTTAAGTATTTGAAAGGTTGTCACTTGGAGGAGGGCAAGATGCTGTTTCAGTTAGCTGCAGAGGAAAGGACGCGCAGTAATGGGTTTAAATGGGTACAACGATATAGGCTAGATTTCAGGGGAAAAATTTTCACAGTCAGAGTAGTTCAGCAGTGGAATAGGCTGCCTAAGGAGGTGGTGAGCTCCCCCTCACTGGCAGTCTTCAAGCAAAGGTTGGATACACACTTTTCTTGGATGCTTTAGGATGCTTTGGGCTGATCCTGCGTTGAGCAGGGGGTTGGACTAGATGGCCTGTATGGCCCCTTCCAACTCTATGATTCTGTGATTCTTTGATTCTCATCAAAATTTACTTCAGTCTGTAAGTGTGAGATTGATTTTATATTTGTTTTGTTACTATGACTTCACCATGGTACCATAGAAAATAAACTTTATAAAATTGTCATAAAACATAATAAAGCACAAAAAGAACTATGCCCAGGAAACTCATGGCCTAGCTGATTGGCCCTTTGAGGCGTCACTCGGCCAGCAGGACCTAACAGGTGGGGCGTGCCTACCTCTGCCTGCCTCCACCTCTATTTCAAGTAATGACTAACCACCTAAATTTAAAAACCTCCTGATCTTAACTGATGCCTTTAAACCAAACTTACCCGTTTACTCTGACTGAGATTCTGTGAAGTTGAAAGACTTCCGATTTAATTCTCATATTCAAAAAAGAATATTGGTTTAAATCAATATTGTTTTAAATGACCCCAGCCCCGTATTGATCTTACAACATATAAGGAACAAAAGGGCCGTTCTTGAAATTATCCATAGTTTTCAGACGAAGATCATTTAGGGCATCCTCAGAAGACCTTAATCCTGCCCTGGAGAGCCATGCTACTCTCTGGGGATGCAGAGGTAGATCAACCAACAGCAGCATACAGATAACCTCCTAGTTTAGAGCAACTGCTAACAGGCCAGAACCATGTCAGGGTGGAAGTGTGAGACCACCCATCAGGCCACAATCAACAATCACAACACAGTCAGAGGGCCACCACGGTCAGAGTTTAAATTTTCCCTTAAACATTCAGATTTATTCCCCTCACAGTCCCTTTAGCATCTGATGAAGTAGATAATAAGTTATGGAAATTTAAAAATTAAACAAAAAACAAAAAACACTACAGCCTGTATTTTCCTAATATTTCATATTGAGAAAACCTCTGCTTCAAATGTCCTTTCCTCCTAGAAATCAAATAGGGGAGCATGACTCCTCTGTGCTCTGCAGGGGGTGATCACTGCCTTTGCCACTCACAATCCTCCCAATATGCAGGCTTGCTATTTTGTGCAAACACAGGAAATCACATATTCTATCCGTGAACATACATGTCTGTTACGCATGAATGGAACACTGGGAGCCAGGTTGGTGTAGTGGTTAAGTGGAGCGGCTTCTAATCTGGGAAGCCGGGTTTGATTCCCCGCTCCTCCACATTCAGCCAGCTAGGTCACTTTGGGCTCATCACAGCCATGATAGTGCTACTCTCACAGAACATGAACCCACCTAACTCAAAGGGTGCCTGTTATGGGGAGAGGAAGGAAAGGTGATTGTAAGCCACTTTAAAAGTCCTTCTGGTAGAGAAAAACAGCATATAAGAACCAACTCTTCTTCAGTAATACAAAAGGAGTCTCAAAGTGGTTTACATTCACCTTCCCTTCCTCTCCCCACAACAGATAGCCTGTAGTGTAGGTGAGGCTGAGACAGCCCTGCTATTACTGAAGAAGAAGAGTTGGTTCTTATATGCCGCTTTTCTCTTCCCGAAAGATTCTCAAAGGGGTTTACATTCACCTTCCCTTTCCTCTCCCCACAACAGACACTCAGTGAGGGAGGTGAGGCTGAGAGAGCCCTGATATCACTGCTCGGTCAGAACAGCTTTATCAGTGCTGTGGCAAGCTCAAGATCACCCCACTGGCTGCATGTGGAGGAGCAGGGAATCAAGCATGGCTTGCCATATTATAAGTCCACGCTCCTAACCCCTACACCAAGCTGGCTCTCATATACTCCTGTTACCTATGGTGGAGCATCAATATAAAACAACCAGACGTGTCTAAGTTTTACATGCTCAAACCAAAATGGCCATGACTTGCCCACTGAAGCTTAAACCAAGAAAATAACACATTTGCACTCCATTAATCAGTGCAGTACTGACATTTCGGAGGCACAATTTGCCTTTCTGGTAATTTCCATAATCCTTTTAAGCATTTTATATCCATTGGACTCAGTAGAGAAAAGATTAAGTCAGTGTTATTGAGGAAAGAGAAAGAGAAGGTGTTTTTTTTTGTTTTTTTTTTTAAGCCATGGCTTGCTGGATGAAGGAGAATATCTAGAATTAATATTGTACTTTACACCAGGCAAAACTTTAAGGAAAAAAAAACCCAAGAAATTCTTACACTTCTGCTTCTCAACTGCTTGCAATTAACATGTAATCTTTTCAGATAGATTTTTCTTCTTTTTCCCCCCCTCCTGCATTCATTATTCTTCTCCCCCTAAGGCACTTCCTTATCAACAAAGGAGAAACTAACTGTTCCAATATGTTTTGTTTAATCTTTTTAATATATGCACAGGAGTGCAGGCTCGGTTGTACATGAAAATAATTCCGCATTCATACAGGCAGAGAAATTTCCTCGTGGGAACAGCTCCACCACTAGAAGACTCATCTTTGGAGCATGGTTAAAAGACAATTATTTGTGGAGCCATTAAAGCTACGTTTTGAATACTACAGTCCTTCAAAACCTGAGGTTTTTTTCTAGGGGTTGCAAGCTTTTGACATCAGAGATACAAGGACCACAGACAAGGTCAAGGGGCATATCCACAGCAAAGAGAGAGCTTGTTGGGTCTATATTGACTGAGGGTTGTATAGAGGGTGGCAGGATACAGAGAGCCAATTTCTTGTGATCATGACGAATGAATTAGTGTGGCCAGACCACCACAACCCCCAAGATGGAGGGGAGGTCCCTTTCCTCCAGGTCCTACCACCTTGTTGCTGATCAGTTGGGAGGCAGAGTGGACTCCCCCCCCCCCCAAATAGCAAGATCCAGCTGATGTTAAAGCCATGTCCCTTCTGATGTGAGCCAGAAGTGATGTCATCATATCAGCAATGTTGGGGCAAAACTCTGGTATTTGGGGAGAAACTTTATCTGGGACACTTAGCTGCTGATGTAGCCCATGGAGAACGAAGAGGCCTGAGCCAAAAGAAAACCAGAAAGATTGCAACATGGAATGTATGTGGAATGTCACAAGAAAAATTGGATATTGTGAAATCAGAAATGACCCGACTCAATATCTGTCTGCTTGGCGTCAGTGAATTACACTGGACAGACAATGGCCACTTTCCATCTGAATATTTCACAGTCTACTATTCTGGTCATGACAGTATCAGAAGAAATGGTGTGGCCGTTATTGCGGATAAGATGACAGCTCGTGAAGTGGAAAGTTACACAGCAGTAAATGACCAAATTATGTCCATCTGAATTCAGGGAAAGCCAATGAACACACCTATTGTATAAGTGTATGCAGCAACCACGGCCGCTGATGAAAATGAAATTGAAGATTTCTCTGTGAAAGTTCACGAAACAATTAAACGGGTGCCTCAAAATATACATTATTGGGGATTTCCATGCCAAAGTTGGAAATCACCAAGAACTGGACATCTGTGGTAGGTTTGGACTAGGTGAGCAAAATGAGGCTGGTGACAGACTTGTCTAGTGCTGTCAAGAAAACAAATTGACTAACACCGTCTATGAAAAACTGAAACGCCATTTATACACCTGGATATCTCCAGATGGCATATACCGCAATCAGATCGATTTTATCCTTTGTAGTCAGAGATGGCAGAGCTAGGTTCTAGCAGTAAAAACATTTCCTGGAGCAGATTGTGGCTCTGATCATGAACTGGTGGCCAAGTGGAAAATCAGATTATGTAATATCAAGAAAAATGTACCTCCAAAGAAGTTTGAGGTCACCAAGATTCCGCCAACATATGCCATAGAAATGAAGAACAAATTTGAACTGTTTGATCCTACTGACAAAGCTACCTGAGGAATTGTGGCAAGAATTTCAGTCTAATGTCATAGAAGCTGCTTTAGAACATATACCATACAAAAAGCTGGAAAGAAGATGCAAATGGTTAATATCTGACACCATCAAAACTGCTGAAAAACGAAGAGCAGCAAATGCTTCTGGCAAGAAAGATGAATCCAGAAGGCTAAATGCAGAAGCACCAAAGTCATGATTGACAATGAGAACATTGAATGTATTGATGATTTCATCTTTCTTGGCTCTATGATCACTTGAAGTAGTGGATGCAGCCGTGAAATTGAACGGTGAATAACACTGGGCCAGAACGCAATGTTAAGCATGAAGCAAATATGGAAAAATAAAGGTATCAGCCTTAATACAAAATGCCAGCTAGACACCACCATTGTCTTCCCCATAACAAGCTATGGATGCGAAAGCTGGACCCTGAAGAAAGGAGGAGAATAGATGCTTTTGAATTATGGTGTTGGAGACGAACGCTGCGAATACCATGGAGCCAAAGTTACCAACAAGACAGTTTTAGAGAGAAGCAAACCAACTATGTCATTAGAAGGCAAGATATTACGGCTAAGGCTCACTTACTTTGGACACATCATGCGATCAAACTCGTTAGAAAAATCATTAATGCTCGGCATGATCAGAGGCGAAAGGAAACGTGGTCGCCGAAGGATCCGCTGGCTCGACACGATCAAAGCCGATATAGGGATGACCATGAACCAACTAAAAGAAGCAGTCATTCGCAGAGACATCATCCATGGTAGAAGCCAAAGGTATTGCCCACTTACCAGACTGTTGCCCTGATGTCATCACTTCCAGGTCACATTGGAAGTGATGTGGACACCCTGCAGCTTCATCTGGATCTCTCTCCAACTCCCAGTAAGCCCCCCCTAACCCCCATCAGGAGAGACCTGGCAACTCTAGTCTATGCCTTAAAAAACAAACAAAAAACCCTCTGTTTACATTTTGTTCAGCAATTTAGGGGTTTTAGCTTCAATAATTGTTTAGATAAGCCTTTCTCAACTTTTTTACTGTTGAGAAACTCCTGAAGCATTCTTCAGACTTTGAGAAACCCTAGAAGGGGCATGATGGTGCCGAAGATAGTTGGGAAGCATAACCGTGGACACGAAGGTTGTGCGAGGCAGCCGCCCGTAGCAGCTAACGCTGTGCCATGGGTGATGGTGGGGAGGCGCCCGCATGCTGGTTGACACACATATGCAGGCACAGAGCTCTGCGCTTGAATGTGTGCATCAACTGGCACGCCAGAACCCACACCTCCCCCCTCCCGGCGGCACGGTGCTGGCTGCTATGGATGGGAATGGCTGCTTCGGCAGCCGAATCACACAACCCTAGTGTACACACCCACCCCAACCCCCTCCCCTTCCTACTCCTCCAGGCCCATCAATGGCCATTTTGGTAGGAGAGGGTGGATTGACATGACCATATATTGTCATACCATCGAATTCTGCAAGACCTGCAAAATGGAGCTCTTCCAGCAAGCCTTCGATTGAGACAGATGAACCAACTCCACTGACCAGAGCCAGAGGTCCCCCCCCCTCAAGCTGCAGGTGAAGAACTGAACGATGGTGCAGCCAATAAGAGCACAGTTGTTGAGCATGAGATCATAATGCCCTACTGTTAAATGTTAAGGATTCCATTATTATAAGTTATATTATACCATTAGAAATTGTTGTATGTTGGAAACTGTTATGCATTCAAAATCATGTTTCTTGTATTGTATCTCTATCTTTAATGAAAACTGCCCTGAGCTGAAAGGGGAGGGCGGCATATGAATGAATGATCAGATGGATGGATGGATGGATGGATATATACACATTAAGTAACCCACCCATTTGGGAATTCCTTCCAGGGCTATCAAGGAACCCCCGGATTTCACAAAACCGTGGTTGAGAATGCCTGGTTTAGAGATGACCTTGTATTGTATGCATGCCACATGATTCTGTACCAATATTGTACGAGAGGAGCTATGATGCCTGTAGAATCAGGTGAATTCTGGGAACTATAGGAGTATGGTTGCCATCTCTGGGTCAGGATACTCCTGGATATTTGTAGGTGGAGCCTGGAGATGACAGGGTTTGCAGAGTGGAAGGATTTCAGTAAGGTCCACCTTCCAAAGAAGATTGATTTTTTGCCTCCCTGCTTTTTAGTGCCTGAAGGACTTTCAATGCAGCATACCCTTCCTCTCCCTACAACAGACACCCCATGAGGAAGAAGGTGAGAGAGCTCTGAGAGAACTGTGACTGGCCCAAGGTCACACAGCTGGCTGCATGTGGAGGAGGAATAGGGAATCAAATCTGGTTTTCCAGATTAGAAGAAGAGTGTGTTTTTATATGCCACTTTTCTCTGCACGAAGGAGTCTCAAAATGGCTTACATTTGCTTTCCCTTTCCTCTCCCCACAACAGACATCCTGTGAGGGAGGTGAGGTTGAGAGAACCCTAAGATCACTGAAGAAGAAAAGTTGGTTCTCACATGCCACTTTTCTCTACCCGAAGGAGTCTCATAGTGATTTATAATCTCCTTCCTATTCCTCTCCCCACAACAGACACCCTGTGAGGGAGGTGAGGCTGAGAGAGCCCTGATATCACTGCCCGGTCATAACAGCTTTATCAGTGCTGTGGCAAACCCAAGGTCACCCAGTTGGTTGCATGTGGGGGAACTGGGAATAAAACCTGGCTCGCCAGATTAAAAGTCCGCACACCTAACTGCTATAGCAAGTTGGCTCTCTTACAGGCTGTCTTTATTGCCATCTGGAGATCAACTGGAGTCTCAAACTTGAAAGACAGGCAGGCAGGAAAGCAACAGATAGCAGCAGGAAGTATAGTGCTCATGTAAAAGACTGAGACAGCACAGCATGGAAACCGGAAGGAAGACTAAGGCTAAGCACTAGCTCAGGCCAGGGATCATGTAACTGTGTTTCCGTAGGCGTGGTCTGACATCTGTGGCTGTGTTCTAGGTGCCACTTCCCTAAAGGGGGCATTCAAGAAGATTAGGCTTCTGCTTCATAGACAGTTGTACAGGACAGAAAACTTTTACAGACCCTTTCTATAGAGTTTGGTCTGGTAATTTGCTTCTGGAATCATTGGGTTGACAATCTGTTCCTTTCAATAGAGAAAATCTCTCTCTCTCTCTCTCTCTCTCTCTCTCTCTCTCTCTCTCTCAATCAATCAATCAATCAATCAATCAATCAATCAATCAATCAATCAATCATTTTTTGAATGCTTATTGCTTGTCTACTGACAAACACACAAGAGCCTCTTGTGGCACAGAGTGGTAAGGCAGCTGTCAGAAAGCTTTGCCCATGAGGCTGGGAGTTCAATCCCAGCAGCTGGCTCAAGGTTGACTCAGCCTTCCATCCTTCTGAGGTTGGTAAAATGAGTACCCAGCTTGCTGGGGGGTAAATGGTAATGACTGGGGAAGGCACTGGCAAACCACCCCGTATTTAGTCTGCCATGTAAACGCTAAAGGGCATCACCCCAAGGGTCAGACATGACCCGGTGCTTGCAGGGGATACCTTTACCTTACTGACAAACACACACGCAGCATTTTTCTAGCAAGGATTTTGATTTGCCTGTCTTCGGTACTTTCAATTTTTTCTTGAACATTAATCAAAGGAGTCTCCTTTGATGGTTATGTGTCTGTGAAATGGATCACTTTTTAAAAAAAGACATTAACACAATGATGTTCCTCGTGCCAGATTTGATAGAGATCACCGAATGAAATGGAATGCTATCAAGCCTTTTGCAGAAGCCTGCTGGAATTGGAAATTGGGGATAAAAAATGAGGTAAAGCAAAAATATTACCATTCCTACTTTATTGTTTGATGGGGGTATGTTTAGATGGATCTGGGCATGAAGAATATCCATCTGTGGAATGACAGCTTCAAATGTTATTAGGAGAGTATAAATAGAAGAGCAGGTTTCAAAGACATGGTGTGAATAACCCATGGCCTAAATACAACAGAAAGAACAGTTCTGAATTTCTTGCCCAGCCTTAAAACAAAGCCAAATGGTAGGTAATTTTTAGTGCAGTACCGCCTTATTGTTGGGGTATAAGATTCTGAGACCCCCAGGGGAAGTTTGACTTACAAATGTTTATATTCCCCCCCCCCCCAAAAAAAATCTTGATGGTCTTTATAGAACTATCACATATCTGGATTCAGTAAGCAACTCAAATTTACTGGACAGCATCAAATCCTGTTGATGCTGTATATACCAGACCCTCAGTTTTAGATTCTGCTTGTTTCATATCTATAATTAGAAAAGTGCTAGGAGAAAAGCCCAATCTCACTCATTTAGTCTTGAGAATGGTAATCCTTTAAGCAGAAAGGAATTTTGAGCAACCAGAGGAAAGAGACCTCTTTTGAGAATTTATATTAAGCCATTGGAGAATAGATTCATTCATTACTTTGATTTATATCCCGCCACCCTCCATGGAGTCAAAGTGGGTTGCACAAAAACAGATTAAAACCCCAATAAAACCAATCACAATCTCTTAATACCATTAAAACTCAGAAAAAGGCAGCATAACCCCATTCCTCCTCCCGTCTACAGTCAATCATCACAGGTATAAGTTCGCAGAATGGTGTAGCATTGGATGGAGAAGGGCCCCCAGTTGTTTCTGAAACCCGGCCTCAACCAAAGACCTGGCAGAAGAGCTCCATTTTGCAGTCCCTCAGGGCTCCACCAGGGCCCTCAGCTCTTCTGGGAGCTCATTCCACCAGGCTGGGGCCAGGACCAAAAAAGCCCTGGCCTGGATCAAGGCCAGGCGTGCTTCTGTGGGGCCAGGGATAGCAGCTGTCTCCAAGTGTATTCAAGCATTAGAGACGCAAGGAGGAACCTAGAGAAATTTAGAGTGCAGTTTCTCTAGATGGAACAGACTAGACATTGCCAGGCCCAAATAGATACCATGCAGCATCCTTTCTCAACTTTATTTTTGAGAAACTCCTGAAACATTCTCCAGGCTTTGAGACATTCCAGAAGCTGCATCATGATGCAGAATATGGTTGGGAAGCATAACTGTGTACCCACCCACCTGGGGCCCCTCCTTTTCCCACCCCCTTCAGTCCCATCATTGGTCCTTTTGCGAGGAGTGGGTGGTCATGATCATTAAAAATACATAAATTAATGTAATAATAATAATACTAATAATACTAATAATACTAATAATACTAATAATACTAATACTAATAATAATACTAATACTAATAATAATAATAATAATAATAATAATAATAATAATAATAATAATAATAATAATAATAATAATAATAATAATAATAATAGTCATATCCCCTAATAGATGTTTAACAAATTGAGAGAATATATATTAAAAATTAACTCCCACCCATTTGGGAAACCCTTTCAGGGCTGTCAAGAAATCTCAGGGTTTCCCCAAACCCTGTTTGAAAAACCTGCCACAGAGTAACTGTAACAGATCTGCCCTTGCCACTTTTCCCTGTCTTACTAAATGCACTTTGCCTATTTGCCTTTCAGACCGATATTCATTCTGGATTCTATTTTTGGCAACAAAAACAAAAAAGAAAGAAAATGCTTCCATACTACTGAATATCACACTTTCTATGTAGCCTCCCGCAAGCTTTCTCTGTATAAATTCGGCTCTGAAACCAATCCAGGAGGTGGGAGATAATTAAAATGAGCCGGCTGCTCAAAATAAATCACACAAAACTCTGGTGTGTGTGTGTGTGTGTGGGGGGAGAGACAGGCCCCAACAACATTGGTAACCTTGTTTGAACTGCTCTCTCCTGAAAGCCAGAGATGTTATAAATGCCACAAGGGGGAAATTCCAAGAAATATAGATTCTTTTGGCAGGTTTCACTGGTTTTCTTAAAAAAAAAACAGCAAAAAACTTTACCCCAAATCCAATCTTTTACTTACTATGAGCACAAATCTCCAAGCCTTTCAGTTACACAGATATAGTAGCCCTTCCTATATAAGTCAATGTTCTGTATCCTGTTAATCAATTACAGCAGTGGTCCCCAACCTCCGGTCCGGGGACCAGTGCCGGTCCGTGGATCAGTTGGTACCGGGCCACGGCTCCTCCTTGTCCTCCTCTCCAACTGCTGCCTCAGCGGCTGCCCTGCCACTCTGCTCACCTTTGGTGCTCTCCAGCGGCCACCATGGCTGGGGCTCCCCCTCGGTGTGGCACTGCACAGCTGCTGCTGGCAGGGTCGCCCGCAGGAAAGCAAGTGGAACAGGGTCTCAGGCAGTGGCGGTGACGTCCCTCGGCAAAAGTACCCCCCCCCCCGGGCCTCAGTAAAATTGTCAAGTGTTGACCGGTCCCCAATGATAAAAAGGTTGGGGACCACTGAATTACAGGACATTCTGTCCGGCAAGCATGACTGGGGCTGCAGAAGCATCAATGGGACTCCATCTCATTCATCTCGGTAAGGTGTTAACTTCAAAGACAACTTGGGACCATTTAAATGTTAACATTATGAAGCTACAGCAGTCTTCCTGATTACTCCACCTAATAGGCAACATCTTCCAGGCGGCTGCAGTGGTTCAAGGCAGGTGGAAAATGGGAGGTGATTTTCCACATGAGGAATGGTGTCTTGATAAAACCTCAGGCTACAAAGGGTGGAGAGTCGGATTGTATTCGGGAGACCCAAAATATGACGGAGAAAAACTGCGTCTATATGGTCCACTTCAGAGTTAAGAGCTTCCATCCAGACTGGAATCCCATATAGAGGTTGATTAAGAACCTTCTTCTGGAAGATCTCAACCACGGCTGTCACCAACTGGTTCCTCATTCCGTATCACATATTTTGCTCTACTGTTGGTCGTGTCCTATGCTCAGACACCAATTTTTTAAACGTATTATTGTAAATTCCCTTGGCCTTGTGGATAGAATTTCTCAACATCCATTAGCTGATAAATCTCTGGAACTAACAGAACCAGTAACCAAATGTTTGGGCACTGTGATGCTAAAGGGAAATCGGATTAGCAAAAAATAATTCTAGGCCCTTAGAATTGATGTTGATGTAAATGATTACCATTGAGCATATTATGGAGGAATGTATCTTTTATCCATTATTTTATTCTTGGTTTACATAATTATCATTACTTACCTATGTGTAGACACAACCTTTGATATGTCATCAAAGGTTTTGAATTTGAATTTAAAACCTTGGGCCAACAGAAGTCTTCTTCTGCTGCACAACTTGGGTAACTTCAGACGGACAGCTGGTATTTAAGGGCATTTTTGCAGTCTAGGTATTATTGCTATTCTGCCATGCAATTAAGCAAAGATCTAAGGAACATTCCTCCTGTGTAATAGCCACTTCAATGGTAGGAAGGCTCTTCCTTTTTCAACCTTTTGACTATAGAGGAACCTCTGAAATGTTTTTTTTTTGGCTTCAAGGAAACCCAGAAGCTGGCCACGCCTCCCTGCCAGCCCCCCAGGAAGTGATGTCACCCAGATACTCCCCCTGGATGTGACCGGACCACTTCCATTGGACAGGCTGTTTATATCAGATGTGAAAACTGTAGAATGTAGACCTTGTTTGTGAATGTTTAAACACTCAGGGCCATTCCGCACCGGGATCCATGTAGCAAATTGTTTGCTGAACGAAAAATCGCCATTTTAAATAGTGGAATTCGGCGTAACGCATACCTGCCTTTGTAGTGGAATCCAGTTGCGTTTCTATCGTTTCCCACAGGGTTCCGGTCTCTGCAAAAATCGCTAGCCAGGAAGCGCTATTGCTAAGCTGTGTCCCGCCCCTGGCCGTCAAGCAGCCAATGGGCGGCCGTTATCTTGCTCCCAAACAGCCCCTTTCCCTTTAAGGAGGGTTTAAAAAAAAAAACACACACACACACACGTTGCAATGAATATGCATTGATTCATTGCAACGGAGAGACCCATCCAGCTAGCGGGTGGTGTTTGAGTTACCGTTTCATCGTTGCCATGCTCCCCCCGAGTGAATAAAAAATCCCCCCCCTCACGGGCGCAATTTTCAGCCAAAAACAGTGTGAAAAATAAAGTGAAAATAAACCAGCAAACGGGCCTCTGCGATGCTTGTGCTTGGTGACTTTAAACAGAGGGGCTGCAGCCGGGGAAGCCTCACTGGGTAAACGAAGGCTCGCTGGTGCGTTGATCTCCGCTCACTTGGAGAAAAAAAAATGGCGATCGCTTCACCGGAAGATCAGAGGACAGAACCAGGGGAAGGGACTTTGCAGAAACCGCAACAATGGTAACGCACAGAACTTTCCCACTAGTGTTGCAGATTGGTTGCAGGAGTGTAGCGCTTTCCGGAGGGTGAATCCACTTTTTGGGATTTCCCTGAAAGCGCTACAATGAAGCACTTTTTGCAGATCGGTTTCAGGAGTGTTGCAGATTGTCAACGACGTTGTGCATAATGGCAAAACTGTAGCAATTTCAATTAGTAACCATTGTGCTATTTTGGACGAATGCGGAACGGCCCTCACTTTGTTGGAGGTATCGATAACTGTAAATTTAACTTTGTCGATAATTTACATTTTTATTCCTGTGAGGGGTTATGTGGGCAGAAGCCCAGTGCACTGCTTTACCTGAGGGCCTAGAATGCAGTTAAGATCGCCAAGTCTTTACACCTGGCAGACTCTGATGCCCCCGAGGAAGGGAGCAGAAGCTGAGGCCCATTCCACATACATGGGATAATGTATTTTCAATGTACTAGAAGTAGATTTTCTTGTTTTGCATGGGAAAATCCAGCTGCAAAAGCACACTGAAAGTGTATTACCAAACATGTGCAGAATGGGCCTGAAAGTGATATGGGGGCGGTGGATTTCCCAGACCACAAAGCACTGAGGATGAAGAGAGGGGAAGAAAAGTAGAAGGGGAACAATTTAGCTAAAGCCAATATTAACTGCAATGCAAACAGGGTGTCCAACCAACTGCAGTCTTCTTTGCACTTTGCGTGACCCAGGGAAAGCAAGACATACAAAGCGTCTGTTTGCTTTCAATTTGCAGACTCTTCTGGAGTCTGCTTGCTTTTTTATCTGCTGTTCCAACCCAACCTCCAAGATATACTGTGTTCCTTTATTGAATCCTCCCCCTTTTTTCTCAGGGTTAGAGAGAGAGAGAGAAAGAGAGTTTTCTTGTATGATTGACAGGTTTGCCTGAAGATCTGGATGAGAGATTGCTATAGAGGCCAGTTTTGCATTCAGCTTTGTGAGCCCAACCATGGTTGAATCCACGTTGTAAGTAGGTCTGGAGCCCAGCTGTAATCAGAAGATTAAAGCCTTGCTTATTGATCCTCGGGAATGTCTCCTATCCTGCCCCAAATTGCATAGGAGATAAAGCATTGTTGCTCCCAAGAATTCTGGCTCCTGCTACAGCAGCGCCCGCCGAATGCGGATAAAAGGAAACCACAGCGTTTGCCTATTACAAGCAGAGGCCAAAGAGAAGGAACCCATTAAAAGATAGGGACACATGCCTAGAACTCGGTTGCTTTTGAAATATATTTTATATATCCTCTCTTAAAAAACCAATGCATAAACTATAGTTTAACTCAGTTGTTCCAGGTTGGAAAATAACAAAAAAAATAGAATAAAGTGGTACGGATCTGTTTGGGGATCAGGATCTTCTTCCACGTAGGGTCAGTTGCCAACAGCGTGCCTTTCCGCCAGAGGGAAGCTGGACTGCTTGGTGCTAAACAATGATTTGGATATGGTGGGTGGAATGGGGTAAATTAATTGGGCATTCTTATCCATGGATATGAGCTCTATAGGGAGACGGACAGGGATGTGCTGAGAATTGAGGTGTCTTGTAGCTAAGAGAGGGCATAGAGTCAACGTGATACAGGAGAGGATGCCCAACAAGAAGAAACATTGTTTTTTATAGCCTGCATGTCTCTACCCTAGGATACTCTTCTTAAGGTAAGAAGAGTAAAAGTGGCCTACAGTCACCTTCCCTTCTCTCCCCACAACAGTCATCTTGTGAGGCAGGTTCTGAGAGAACTATGACTGGCTCAGGGTCACTCAGCAGATCTCATTTGTCTCACTGCAGCTTACAATTGCCTATCCTTTTTCTTCTCACTGTTATCCTGGCAAGCGCCCTATAATGGAAGGCAGTCTTCAAAAAGACATCTCCACATGGCTGGCACATATTGGGAACTGTGCGGAATGGTGCACACAGGAACCAGACTGACAGCAGATTGATATGGAAAGTCACTGGATTCATTTCTTGGTCAAAGAGTTCAGGTGGACTCCATCTTGTCTGAGTCTGCCAGAACAGGATGGAAAATTCCTTCCTCCTCCATTTCCTCTAGGCCACTCCAACAGACTAAAGCCTAAATGGACAGTTATGGGAGCCCAATGGGACCATTACTCCTCCCAGCAAGAACCATCAGACTGTCCAGGGAAAGGAGTGGATCCCCCCGAGGGACTAATTGAAATGTCTCTTGTCTCCTGCCCCCGAATTGTCTGATTTGTTCAGTGCCATCTCTGTCTATCAGCATCTCTCCTGCTTAATGCTGTTGTCCATGTTTTTTTTACTTCAGTTCATTGCTCGAAGTGTATAAAGACAAGATGATGGTTTCTGTCAATATGACTTTTCTCAATTGATAATTCATATAAAGTTTCTCATACACTCCAAAAGGAATTTTTCAAAGGACATGAAAAATTTCGCACTACCTCAGGGGAATTGTAGTTCATGGACATGTGGAGGGCCACAGTTTGACTATCCCTTCATCCCTCAGGCTTTTAGCATTAATATCAGGGCTCTTTCAGCCTTACCTTTCTCAAAGTGTTTGTTGTGCAGAGAAGAAAGGGCAGACAATTGTAAGCTGCTTTGGGACTCCTAGTAATGAAAAGTGGGGTATAAAAACTAACTACTACTCCTCCTCCCCTCCCCCTCCCCCTCACTTTTTTCCCATGAGTGATTGGAATTCAGGGCAAAAAGGTATAGTGATGGCCTTAACCATAGAGAGTTTTAAGTGGGATTGGATGGATTCATGGATGAGTCCAGGGCCTCTTCTGCATGATGGATAAGCTGATGAAAACTCACTAAATACATTGTTGTTTTTCTGATCTCTGCACAGAAGAGTGAATTAACTCTGCCATACTGATTTTGCTCTGCACGGTGAACTGCCTCTTTGGTGCTTTAAGCATCTTTTAAGAGTTATTTCTGAAAAAAGCTTTTCACCAATTCATTTCTCTCCTGTCTGGCTCAGGCGCCCTATTAGTCATACAGAGAAGCTCCTTGGTTATGCAGATTAGTCACTGCATTAGAGAACAAAGCATGTCACTGGCAAAACTACAGGGGGCAGGGCAATGAATTGTTCCATGCAGAAAGCATTGCAGCATAGGTTTTCAACAGATTATATTCAATGCAGAACAACGATTGTTGTATAATAAAGTGGTCTAAACTGGTTGTTTTTTAAACTGTTTTATTTGGTTCCATGCAGAATACCTCCAGACATGGCTGCTAGCTCGGGTGACTAAAGGGGGCCTCCTCATTTGGGACCAGCAAACCTCTATATGAAATCCCTATGCCTTGTTTGCTGGCCCTCTGTGGTAACTGATCCGTCCGTATAGGGTTGCTCTGCAGTAAAGCAGCTAGATTTGTCCAGTAGCACCTTAGGGGCCAACAAAAATGGTCAGTAGCACTTTAGGGGCCAACAAAAAAGGTCATGAGGTTTCTAGAATCAAAACTTCCTTTGGGGCTACCTAGCTTGAATCAAGCTGCATAAAATGCAGGGGTGGTTTAAGGATTTGTGGGGCCCATATCTCCAGAGCCAATATCAGAATTCATGGGGCCCTAGAAGAGTACAATTGCAGCAGGAGCAGCCCTCCACAGTAAAAAGGGAGTTCACTCTGTGTGTCTTGAAGGAGGAAAAAGGCTGGGAGGAGACAAGCTATAGACCTGATCCGCGGGGAAAGACACCATAAGGGCCCCCTAGAAGCCTGGGGCCCATAGCATGAGCTACATGTGCTACATGGATAAACTGATCCCCCCTAAGTGGAGTAACCCCTCCGGGGTCTCTGGAGTAACCCCAGGATTTCTAGTAACCCTGGTTGAAATTGACTGCATCGGGGATATGAAATTAAAAATCATCTCTACCAGAAAGTGACATAGGGCACTATTAAGCAGCCTGCTGCAATGACAAGAAACATTTCAGTCATAAGGAATGAAGGAAAAACCCTTCCTCTCTTCTCACATTTTAAAGCAGACCTGCCTTTGATAATAGAAGCGGAATTGCAGATCAATATATGCATTTGCTCCGCATTCCGCTCCAAATGACAAGGACCGCAGCCTTTTGGATTTAAAAGGTTACGGCTTTATTGTTTGATAAGTGGTACCTGCCACTGAAAATTGGTAGCAATCTTAGGAGAGGTTGTCTAATCTAAGCCACTAAGAATGTGTATTTAATCAGAAGCTCTCTTAAGTGGAAGCTATCCAGGAAATGTACACAGACGTGCCTTCTGGAGAGCCATTACCCTTTCTTAGAGAGCACAGAAGATAGTTGGGCAACAAAGAGTTGTTGTCACATCTGATCCTTGCGCAGGGGTTTTAAAGACAGGCGCATGAGTGGGTATTTTATCACAGGTGAGAAGGCACATTGAAGGGCCTTGCTGTGTTTCAAAAGGCAGGATTGGGAGTCCTTAGGAGGACTCAGCTGAGACGAGACAGTGCCGCTAGAAGGAGCTGTTCTCACCCTGGAGGTGACAAGGGAGAAACAGAATCTATCCAGTGGCTTAATAAAGCTGGAAAAGATAAAGAGTCTCTTATGTTATTTATTCAGGCTTCGACTCTGCCAGAACGGTCTCTAGATTTGTTTTCCGTTTTCAATCTTTCGTCAGTGGCAGTGAGTCCGTCCTTGTTAATATTTGAGTATAATTAGGCAAACGCTCCTGTATCATGGAGAGTCAAGGCTGTGAGCTCACCCTGGAGGTGTCAGTTCAGATTTAAAGTTCCGGAGAATTGGCCTGAATCAAAGTGTGGTCCAGGGCTGCTTATTTTATCCTTGTATTGGCAGTCTGTATTTCTACCCTAATGGGTAGTCAAGAGGACTCACAGTTGGAAGGAGAACTCCCATTCTGGGATGGCACTTGGTCCATAAATGACATGCAGGACCCTCAGCAAAAACATCGGAATGTTTTTTCAGCTACTCAAACCTGGATTGAAAAAGTTTGGCACCAGTGCGTTTTCATTTGATGTAGTGGTTAAGAGCAGCCTCTTCTAATCTTCAGAGCTGGGCTTGATTTCCTGCTTTTCCTTGGGCTAGTCACAGTCCTGACAGTGCTGTTCTCACAGAGCATTCCGGTCAGAGCTCTCTCGGCCTCACCTACCTCGCAGGGTGAGGAAGGCAAGGCAATTGTAAGCCACTCTGAGACTCCTTCAGGTAGTGAAAAGCAGTACATAAAACCCAGCTCTTCTTTTCCCCACATCCCCTCTCTTGCCCATCATAGTTTAAAATCAATTCACAAAGAGGAATTTCCAGTTCTGCTCAGGAGAAGGGGGGAGGTTGTGTGACATGTCTCTCCACTGGAGTTCTGCTTCTGTTTCCAGGCTGGTTCTATGTGAACTGGTTCCAGACTCCAAATGCACATGTATTTAGTATACTTTTTGTATTTAGTACTCTTTGGCCAATTGACCATGATTTCTACATCTCCCCCATGCAGTATGATTTTGATATTTCTGCATTAGCCAGAGAAGCTGACACCCCATACAACTCAGCATGGGGGATAGAGTCAAAGGCCTTTTTTAAAGCCCATAACTGCCACATAAAGGTTACCACCTGGTTGATTATTGGGAAGAGCTGCACAGTGACCTAAAACCAATCTGAGAGGGCAGAAAGATTTGGGTGATCTGACAAACAACTTTGTAATTTTGTAAGCAGGCATTGGCTAGCTCCCCGTCTGTAAGATCAGGGTTGCAAATATTTTTCTTATGACTGCCATCATCCCGTATCTGTCAGCTCCACATTTGGCATTACAGCACCTCAGCTCACAAATTATCTCTTTCCCTTTGTTAGTTCAGGACTATCAGGACTGGGTTGGGTGTGGGCAGGTACATGGTTAAGAATGGTGGTTAAGAATAGTTAAGTATGGTGGTTTCTAATCTGAAGAACCAGGTTTGAATCCCCACTCCTCTGCATGCAGCCAGCTGGGTGACCTGGGGCCAGTCCCAGTTCTCTCAGAACTCTCTCAACCTCACCTGCCTCAGAGTGTACCTGTGGTGGGGGGAGGATGGATAGGCAACTGTAAGCCACTTTGAGACTCCTTCAAGTAGTAAAAAGCAAGGTACAAAAAGCCAGCTCTTCTTCTTCTAGTGTTCCAACCATTTGTCTTCCTGCCTGTATCCCTCTGTAAGGCTTAGTCCGTCTTGTTGATGTGGAACATCTGCTGGTGTACTCCCTTAAAGAGCATGTAAACAATTAAGGGCCAGCTCCTATGCCAGCGAAAACAGTCTTTCTGAGACATTGAATGAACAAATATTAGTTGCTACTAGTGTTTTCAGGTTTTTAAAAAACAGTTTTTAAAGGGAAAGGGCCTTTTTGGGAGCATGAACACAACAGTTCATTGGCTGTTCTGTTGGATTGACTGCCAGGGGCAGAAAGAATCGCGGAAAAATATTGCCTCCGGTGAGACCGGAAACCTGTGGGGAATGAATAGACTGCTACTGGGACTTCAATATTCCACTAGAATTGAAGGTGTGCAGAATGATGAAATTCCACTATTAAATATAGCATTTCTGCATACTGCAAACATTTAGCAACATTGGTCATTGTGCGGAATGGCGCCATGAGTTACCTGCCACTGGTATATACAATTCCTTAAAAGAGAGCAACAAAGGGCTCAATGGAAATACTTGTGACTGTGCTGTTGTTTTCGACTGGAAGCAGATTGCTGACCCCTCTGAAAGGAAAGCCAAATTCCTTTGCCTTCCCAGGGCAAGCACCCCTCAACGTTCTTGGAAGAAAGTTCGGCCCTGAACCCAGACCAGTCCTGGCTTCCTACCTGGCCATGGGGTGGAGACTGCCTTGGTCACCTTGACAGATGATATCCGGCACCAGCTGGATCGAGGTGGTTCAACCATTCTCGTGCTTTTAGATCTGTCGGCCACATTTGATGTGGTCGAACACGAAATTTTGGTGCACCACCTTGCAGGGCCAGGATTAGGGGGACCGTGCTCAAGTGGCTAAACTCCTTTCTCCAGAACCGGACACAGAGGGTTGCAGTGGGGGAAGAGTTGTTGGCCCCTTTCGGGCTCCCATGTAGAGTACCTCAGGGGGCAATACTCTCCCCTACACTATTCAACATCTATATGCGCCTCCTAGCCCAGCTGGTCCAGGGCTATGGGCTGGGTTGCCATCAATATGCAGATACTTCCTAATGGATGGCTGACCGGACTCCCCCACAGATACATTTGCCAGATGTTTAGAAGCAGTGGCTGGATGGCTCAGAGGTCCTGTGGCTGGGTAGAAGAGGACAGGATCAGGAAGCACATCTCCCATGCCTGGACGGGGTGCAATTAACACCGGCACCAGAAGCCAGGAACTTGGGTGTGACCTTTGATGCCTCCCTTTCCATGGAGGCTTAGGTCATGAAAGTAGCCCGAATGGCATTTTTATATCTGTGCCAAGCACCCTACTGGCTTATCTACGGGACCGCTTATCTGCTTATGCCCCCCCCAGGGCTCTTCGCTCCGCAGTTATGAATTTACAGGTGGTCCTGGGTCCCCGGGACATACGCCTGGCCTCAACCAGGGCCAGGGCTTTTTCAGCCCTGGCCCCAACTGGTGGAACGAGCTCCCGGAAGAGCTGCGGGCCCTGCGGGATTTGTCAGCTTTCTGCAGGGCCTGCAAGAAAAGGCTCTTCCACCAGGCATATGGTTGAGGCCAGGGCAGCTCCCGGTGCTGTCAGCTGTGGATCTCTAGCAGAAACGAACTAAGTCTCTCGCTTCCAGATAGAGAGTAATAGACCTTGCTGGACGGGGGGGGGGGGGGGGGGGGGAGGAGAGTGGGTTATATATTTATTATCCGCCATTGTGATATTGTGTTTTAATTACGTTTTAATGGGTTTTTATGGGATTTTATGAGTACCCAGCTTGCTGGGGGGTAAACGGTCATGACTGGGGAAGGCACTGGCAAACCACCCCGTATTGAGTCTGCCATGAAAACGCTAGAGGGCGTCACCCCAAGGGTCAGACATGACTCGGTGCTTGCACAGGGGATACCTTTACCTTACCTTTATGGGATTTTATTACGAATTTTTGTAAACATTTGAGAGCGGTGGTATATAAATATAAAAATAAATAAATGATGTTAAGCTGGTACCAGCCCTTCCGTTTCCTCGCACCCCCTTCAATCCATACACAACCCCTTCAAGGAGGAAGCTAGAGGCCTGGCTGGCTCCTTGTTGGCTGCCTGCTGTTACTTGCAGAGATAAAAGCAAAAAAACAATAGGAGCCTCCCTGATAAAGCATGCCAAGTTTCCCTGACATATTTTCCCTCGGAGGAAGAGACAAATCATGTCCTAACAACTCCCCCCTTCCAGCTTTTATCTCGGGCTTTATTCAGCTATAAATACTGAATGTTCTAAGCGCTTTTTCAGTTCAGATGCTTCCTCCCCATTTCCCCCCACCTCATGAGGAGCACAAACTGGGCAATTTTTTTCTGACTGCTTTTCCCCACCACGCCTCTCTCACGCTTATTTGATTGTTAATTGCCAAGGTGATTGGTGGTCTCTAACCTAAATAGCCAGGTTTGATTCCCCACTCCCCGACATGTACCTTGGGCCAGTCACAATCCTGTTAGAGGTGTTCTCACAGAGCAGTTCTGTCAGAGCTCTCTCAGTCCCACCTACCTCATAGATTTTCTGTTATGGGGAAAGGAAGGGAAGGCCATTTAAAATACTTGTAGGCCCATGACACCTACTCACCTACTTGGGCCAGTGACAATTTTCTCAGAGTTTTCTCAGCTTCACTGAAATTGTTATTGTTATTGTTGTCATTGTCATTGTCATTGTTAAGATTTCGAGCCCGCCACTCCCAATAAGGCTCATGGCGGGTTACAAAATGTGCCAATAAAATCACCCCTAAATCAATAAAAAATCTACTCCATAAAATGCACAATCAATACATAAAAATGTCCAAGATGTACAGCAGCAAAAAATCCAACAGCAAGATCCCACTCAATATCTACCCCAGGAATGGACAAAGGGGTTGCTAACCCTTAATTTGCCATCAGAATAACCTGGGGGGGGGGTGTCTAGATCTTCCTTAGAGCCATAAACCTGGTGGAAGAGCTCCATCTTCCAAGCCCTGAGGAACGCCGAAAGCTTCCTCAGGGTCCATAGCTCTTCCGGGAGCTCATTCCACCAGGCAGAGGCCAGGACTGAAAAGGCCCTGTCCAGTTGAGGCCAGACATGCTTCCTGGGGCCCAGGTATGACCAGCAGATTTGTACCCACAGAGCGTAAAAGCCCTCCAAGATGTCCCTGTGAGGACCGTAGCAGCTGCATTTTGCACCAGCTGTAACTTCCAGATTAAGCTCAGGGGCAGACCCGCGTACAGTGAGTTATAGTAATCTATTCTGGAGGTGACCGTTGCATGGATCACTATGGCTAGATGTTCAGGGGACAGGTAGGGTGCTAGTAGCCGAGCTTGGCGAAGATGGAAAAATGCCTGGCTGGCTACCTTCTTGACCTGCGCCTCCAATGTTAACGAGACATCCAAGGTCATTCCCAAATTCCTGGCCTGGGACATGATGACCAGTTGCGTCCCTGCCAAGGTGGGTAAGAACCTTTCCTGATCCACTCCCTACCACCCAGCCATAGGACCTCTGTCTTGGAGGGGTTGAGTTTCAGGTGACTCTGCTCGAGCCACCCAGTCACGGCTTCCAAACATCTGGCAAATGGTTCTGGGGAAGAGTCCGGGTGGCCGTCCATCAGGAGATACAGGTGGGTGTCATCTGCATATTGATGACAACCCAAGCCATAACTCCACACCAGCTGGGCCAGAGGGTGCACAAAGATATTAAACAGTGTGGGGGAGAGGGTGAGTAGATGATTGTAAGCCACTTAGAGACTCCCTTGGATAGCAAAATGTGAGGTACAAAAAAACAGCTCTTCTCCTACCTCATAGGCTTTCTGAGAAGACCAGGAAAACAATAACAGAGCCTGTCATATGAGCTCCTAGTCCAGTAGAAAGGTAGTCCACCAAGTCTCATGAGGCCTAAGCAGAGTTGTCTTCCCAATGGCCTGACCCCATCACATAACCAAAGGAAAAGCAGCCTCTTCCAAGATGCATAATCTTGGGACGTGCAGTTCATGGGCCAAAATGGTCATGGGCCCTTTGAGCCAGGTATTGTCAAGGAATGCAGGTCAGTCAGAAGGGTCAAAGTTTGGGTCTCTGAAATACTAGAAGTTCCTCTCCCTGGAAAATGTGGGATAAAAAGATGGGAAAACTTGCAAGGAGTGTATTTGTTTTTGTAACACCTAGATATATTTTCTACACCTACAGCTAAACTCAGTCTTACCTACAGCTAAACTCAGTCTTACCTACAGCTAAAATCAGGTGTCAAATTGATCGAGAGTTCTTTTCACAAGGTATTTTGCTCTTGTTGGCATCATCTGAATATTGCTCATCCGGATTCTGAGCTTTCTCTTTACAACCAGGCTTGATTCTTTACAGCAGAGAAGCCGAGATAGATTAAAGCACAGGACAAATGGAAGATCTCCATCAAGCAAATTACATCAGCTTATTTCCCCCACCGGGCAAAATGCATTCGACCAAGTCTCTCTCCTTCAGGGTATTAAACCGTCCAAATGAATGCCGGAAGCATTGTATTCAACACTGAATGGTGTGTGAGCAATCGTATACCAATCAATGTGATCAGCAAGAGACCCACCTTAGCACCAGCCATGTCCTTTTGCTGAAAACTGTGCAAGCTGTTTAAGGAGCTGCAGCCGACTCTAGATATGGAAAGGTCAAGCCACAGATTGAATTGGGAACCCAATGGCGTGGAAATCCTCTCCATTAAGTTTTTGGATGGCTTTGTAAAAATCCGACGGTGGCTTAGTCATTTGGCTCTTACCAGACCGTTTCATTTCTAGATTTGCTATGCAAACTTCGTTGTGTCTAGGCCAGTCTTTATCAACTTTATTTTGCCATTGAGAAATCCCTTAAATATTCTTTAGGATTCAAGAAATGCCAGAAGTGGTACAATTGTACAGAATATGGCTGGGAAACATAGTGTACACACCCACTTGGTGCCCCTCCCCTCCCCACCCAACCCAGGCCAATCACTGGCCATTTTAGGAGGGGAGAGTCAACATGACCATATACGGTCATATCACCTGATTAATGAAATGGGGAGTGAGACGGCTAGAGTGAGGGTGGTGGGAAACTCATGACGAAGCAGCAAGAACATTTCATCACATGCTTATGAGGGTATCTGAGATGGCAGTCAAAGTGGCAAAGCGGGATTTTTTTTGCCGCAGAAATTGTGTCCGCAAACTCTCGCTGGGCCAAATTATTTAGGGTAGTTCAATCACTTACCGCCCTGGAGGAAGGACACCAAAACACTAGTCAATTGGATCTTGGCTGTGAGGCATTAGCGAGCTACTTTGTGGATAAGGTCTTGTCATTCTGAAGAGCCACAGTTGATACAGTAAATGAACTGGAGGCCTGTTGGCCACCTTTGGAGGTGCTGTTTGATGGCTTCAGGTGACTCTCTTTACCCGAAGTGGACAAGTTGCTGGGATTGGTTAGGGCTACCACCTTCTCCCTTGATCTCTGCCCGTCTTGGCTCCGCAAAGTAGATGGCCAGTGGATAGGAGGTCTGTTCAGGGAGATTGTTAACCTCTCCCTGGCTACTGGGGAGTTCCCTGGGCTGCTAAAGGAGGCAGTGGTATGCCTTCTCCTTAAAAAACCATATCTGGACCCATGGGACCCATCCAGCTACTGCCCAGTGTGGCATTTGGTGTTCCTGAGTAAGATTGTTGAAAGGAATGTGGTGGATCAGGGTGTTCTTGGAGGAAACTTTGGCACTCGACCCATACCAGTTGGGCTTCCATCCTGACCGTGGGGTGGAGACGGATCCGGTCACCATGATGGATGATCTCCGTTGCCAGATGGATTAGGGTAGGTTGACCTTGCTTGTCCTGTTAGATCTGTCAGCTGCTTTTGATATGGTCGACCATGAACTGTCCATGTGACAGTCACCTCCAGAATAAATTTCTGGAACTTGCTCTACGCGGGCCTTCCCTTGGTCTTCATCTGGAAATTGCAGCTGGTGCAGAATTCAGCTGCTAGGGTTCTCATAGGGACATTTTGGAGGACTTACATCCAGGCTACCCCGAGGCAGCTGGTTTAAGGGTCTGGTTTTGACCATGATCCTTCACGGTCGAGGTCCCACATATCTGAGGGACCTTTCACGCTATGCCCCCCACTCGGCTTTACACTCTGTGGGTACTAATTTATTGATCATTCCCACCCCAGGGAGGTGTGCCTGGCCTCAACCAGGGCCAGGGCCTTCTCAGTCCTGGCCCCTTCCTTGTGGAATGAGATACGAGAGGAGCTAAAGGCCCTGTGGGAGCTTTCAACATTCTGCAGGACCTGCAAAACAGAGCTCTTCCGCCAGGTCTATGGAAGATCTGATGCCCCCCCCCCCCAGTGTTAAGAGCATAGTGCTAGTTAGGCAATCTGTGCTCCCTTCTCCCACTTATGTACTAGTTTTCTTTTTGAGGGGTTAGTGGGGCGCAGTCCGCCATGGATTTTTAAATGTTTTTAGGAGTCGATTGTATTTGGAGTCGATTGTATCGGAAAAACTATTTCCGATATGGTTTTAATGAGGTTTTAATATGGACAAACTGTAACCCACCATGAGCCAGTTATGAGAGTGGTGGTCAATAAGTCCAAATAATAAATAAATAAAAATAAAATAAAATATTGTTTAACAAATTAAAACAAAAAACTGAATTAACTCTCACCCATTCAGGAAATCCTTCTAGGACCATCAGGAAACCTAAGGGTTTCTGCAAACCCTGGATGAGAAAGCCTGGTCTAGGTAGACGTAGAAAGACAGGATGGTAGGTAGAAAGAGGGGACTAGGAAACACTCACAGATGCCCTTCAGTCCTTCCTTGTTTGATGAATGCAATATGCAAGAAATGCCATTCAGGAACTGATAATACAGAACAAAAATCCTAATGACAACAATACCTGCTTCTTCGGGTTGGATGGAAGGTCATTTGATTTTTCTTTCAATATATCAACTTTATAGTGCAACAGAGATCAATGCTTTTTAAATTAATTTTATTTTTATTTCATTCTTTTCGACCTCGCCTTTCTTCTGAATGGGGGACCCAAGTCGGCATATATCATTCTCCTCTCCTCCATTTGATTCTCACCACTGCCCTGTGAGGTTGGAATGGCTCAGAAAGTAGGAGTGGCCCTAGGTCAAGTGAGGACTGGCACAAGTGAGGATTTGAACTGGAGTCTCCCAGAGGCTAATCCAGTACTCTTAACTGGAGCCTTAAATACCTGGTACCATTAGTACTTCCTTTTTAGATACGTTGCTTTGATTTTCACAGGACATGTGTGAAGTCATTAGCATCTATAAAATTTTTCCCCACAGAATCATGGGAAATGTAGTTTGCTGAGGATGCCAGAAGCTTTGATTTAAAATCCCTGGCTATCTCAATGTAAAACTGCAAACTCATGGGGGTCATCTTGTGAAGATGAATATTTAGCCCGTTTACATCTGTGGCAGACACATACCTGATGAATAATCATGCAGAAAACATTTCACATGCAGCATTATGTTTCTTTTCTAATTAAAGGTGCATGAACTTTCTCCTGTTTGATGTGGAAACAGGTCCACAAGCATGAGATAATTGGCAAATGTGAAACAACCCTACTTAAAAAATAGTCTACCTTGATTTGTAATTCAAAGAGAAGTTCCATGCACATAGTGAATCTGCTTTCAGGTTAAAACTATCCTGGGCATATTCTGCAATGAATGATTTTTCCCGCATTCATTCTTACGGATCTCCGTTCGATTTGGGCCCAGACATAGTGAGTGATCTGCAACAAACAGTTTCCCCGAACCAAAACAGCCTTCAGTCGCTTTTGCCATCTGCATCCCCCACCCGACTGTAGCCCTCCTTAGTGCTTCTGGAGCACACCACCCCTCCCCCAGTTTGTGGTGGGCTGCCAGGAAATTTAGCGCCCACCGCATCACTTTAAAGCAACCTTGCGCTTATCAGCCCCCCACCCCTCCCTCCCTCCCTCCCCCCATGCATAGCAAGATGATATAAGGGCCCGGGGCAGAGTGAGCCTTTGAAATGCAAGGCTGAGGCCAAAGTGGGGGGGGGGGGTTGCAAGTGCCGCTGAGCTGGAGCTCGGAGGAGAGGTCACCAGAAAACTGGTTTCCATTTAGACAAAAAATATATTATGCCTCAAGCCACTTAAATAATTTTTTTAAAAAGAAAGAAAAGGCTCCGTCAAATGTATGTTCAGATTAGTGAGCAGAGAGCAGAGAGTAGCATAAAACGGTGAATGATGGCCTGATATCAATCTCTCAACAATCCCAAGGAAAGGATCCAAAGGATAGCCCTTTCTTTTTGAGACTGCGACTAGACCAATCAGCAAGAGAAACCGTGCTACGTCAGCATTGTAAACACGTTTACAGCATTGTAAAAAAGTGTGTGTGTGGGGGGGGGGGGAGAGTGCCAGTTAATCCAAAGCCACAGACATCTACACTTTCATCTATTGGTCATCCAGAGCACTTTAGTTGGATATCCTGGAAAATAAGTGCTCCCTGATATTCCGGTGAAAAGGTAGGGTCAATGCAGGTCAAGGCATGGAGATTGCAGATAGAAAATTTCCATCGACCAAAATAAAAATGGAAATCGATTTCAGTGCAGACGGGAGGGATTTAATCGATCTGGGATTGCAATAAAAGCTTCGTGCAGATTCAGCCCTGGACACAGATCTGGGGATAGAAGAGCTAACTCACCCCCCTCCCTTTTATAGGGACTTTGGGCAAACCTAAGGATTCTTCAGGGGTCCCACTAAAAGCAGATGCTGTGTAATCCTTGAGGCTGACTGACAAAGATCCAGAAACTTCCTAACCTCGATAGTCCATAGCAGGGGTCCTCAAGTATTTTGATCCTGAGGGCACATTTGGGATTTCAAGAGGTGGCATTGAGTGCCACCCCAAAACCAGCTTCCACGGACTGAATTAAAGAACGGTAAAATTAGAACCAGCAGATCTTAGGGATTAAGAAATTGACTCAAATAATTATTAACACAGGAAAGAAGACACCGAGATGGCCTTTTGAGAATATGGTTGACACACTGGAATTAGGTCCACAAACTCTTTGTCTGTATCCCAAATATAAGCTTATTTTGGTAAGAATATGAGAAATATTGATTTTGTAAACTTAGGGCATGACGAGAAACACTCTGGGGAAAATCAAATCTTGGCAAGATATTAAAGATGAACTTTCAGTGACTGATATATTAATTAGTCTCAAGACCAAAGGAGGTCATGAGTATTGAAGGCGACGTTCTGAGAGATGCAACCAAATTTGAGCAGATGATAATATTTTTAAAAGAGCATTGACTAAAATGGGTATATAAGACTTTGTTCCAGCTAGAAATGGAAGATGAACAAATTAAAACATGTATTAAATATAAAAACCCAGTTTCCACAGAAGGTGGTACCAAACCCCAAATGGCTGCTGCAGAAGATGGAACCGCATGAAACACCTGTCTCCACAGGCAGGTGAGAAGGAAAGCCTGAAAGGGGAATGGAGTTACTAAGGAACCTTTCCTGGCTAAGGAAAGCCTGGGTGCTTACTAGTTTTTTAATTACCTTCAAGGCCATTCACAGTCAGGGCCCAGTGTACCTGAAGGACTGCCTCCCTGCCTATGCCCCCAAAAGAGCTCTGCGCTCCTCCGCCACCAACCGGCTAATGGTCCCTGGCCCTAAAGAAGTCCGCCTGGTCTCAACCAGGGCCAGAACATTCTGTGTCCTGGCCCCCACCTGGTGGAATGAGCTTCCAGAAGAGATCAGAGCCCTGACGGAGCTTAAACAGTTCCGCAGGGCCTGCAAAAAGGAGCTCTTCCGCCAGGCATTTGGTTGAGACCAGGCACAACCAACAACAAACGAAGGGCCCCCGCTCCCCCCCCTTCCTCCCAGAACTCCACCAGAGTGCTCTGGACCTGTTGGGCCATTTGCACGGTTGCATTGTTATACTGTTATATTATTATTATTGTTATACTGTTTACTATACTGTTATTCTGTTACAACCACTGTTATTATTGTATGATTATTAATGAAGATTGTTCCATGTGTTGTTTATAAGTTTAATGTAAACCTCCCTGAGCCTCCGGGGAGGGCGGTATAGAAATATAATAAATAAATAAAATAATAAAATAAAAATAAATAGTTCTTCTGCTACTCCAGTACAAAATCCTTTCATTTGAATGGGGTAGACAGAAACAAGCCCCAACTCGTACTGACACTGCCCATTTTCTGTCGAGCTTGTCAGGCACCAAGGAAACTACTGGTGAGCATCATGGTGCCCACGGGAACCAAACAGGGAAGCCCTGGCCTGTAGCTTTGGGAAGCTTGTTATCAACCATTACATTCCAATTCAATTACAAACGGAAGCGGACAACTTATTACTTAGGCGGGCCCAATTTCTCACGGATGGCTGCTTGTTTTAATGTCGCCATGGAATGAAATGCCCAGAAACGAAACGCACTGAACCCAGGCAGAACTGGGATGAATGTGGTTGGCCACCTCCACATCATCTCCAAAGGTCATGAAAATAAAGGCACAGCAGACAGTAGCGTGGAACGTATCAAAAGTGAGAGCTATTGGGTTGGGTGGATTCCAAGAACTTAGTCAGACATGGTGAGGGCTTGCACATCTCTTGTCACAAGGCCCTGGAGCTCCTTTAGGGATGCCTTCAAGTTTATTGAGGAGATCCAATGTTGGTCTCTCAAACCCATTAGTCCCAGAACAGGAAATCCCCCTCCCCATAACCATACTCTAACGCAGCCAGTTCACATAACCAACTGCCAGTACAGTAATTAGGTAATGCGTACAGACGTAGGAAGGACGGGGTTGGTTGGAACCTCAAATATTTCCTTCCCTTTCAGCCCCCCTCCCCATTGCAGTGTAGTAAGACTATAAAACATCCTTGAACAATTCCCCTCCTCTTCTCTAAAGTGCAATCTATCAAGTGCACACAGTGGGAAGGCAAACATTGTCTATTATTGTGTCCTCACTGGGACGTACAATTAGTAAAGAGGCATTTTAAGGCTGCTGTACTATGTAATTATGCTCCGCAGAATCTTATCATTAACACATGTTTAGCATGTCAGCCGAGGCAAACAGCATGGCAGAATTAGCATATTTGACAAACAGAAGGGAGCTTGTAGGAGAGAGACCAGATGCAAGAGCAACAATAATTACAGGCCCAACAACGGCCACACCTTTTCAAATGTTCTCGCATCAGAGCTAACTAGGAGGGCATAGCGGTGGTGGAATATACAGGAATCATATGAATAGGCCTTGAAGTTGCATCCCAAGATGGGCAAGATGGACAAGCCCATCCTGTTCTGCTGAAGCCCACCTCAGACATAATAAAAATCCAGGGTTTAACTGAACGGTGGTTAGCATGACCACCCAAAAGCAGGTCACTTCATGATGATAGACTCAGAGGCCATCAAACCATGATTTCAAACCCTGGTTTGAGTGGTGTGAAAGATACAGACATAATGCCAAACCGGAGTTTAACTAAAGTATGGCTAGCATGACCGCCCCAAAGCAGGCTGCTCCATTATGATAGACTCTGAGGGCACCAAACCAAGATTTGAAACCGTGGTTTGAAGAGTGTGAAAGATACAGTGCATGTTTGCGTGTAGTGGGGTGAAGCCTGGAAATCAAGGTGTCTGAGCTGGCTGATAGTCCATAAAACTGTCCTATGGTCTCCATAACTGTGCCTAAGGAGCTACTCAAAAGGTAAGTACTAGTGAGGGCCATGGCATGATGCCTTGGTCTTTCCATTTCTTATCTTCTTCCCCCCCCCACCACCTCATAAACGGGGGACCTGCATGTCTTAGCAGAGAATTGGGGTGGAGTTCTGCTTCACCACCACTGGCAGCCCACCTCTTCAGACCCAACCATATCTTTTTGTTCCGAGGCAATACATTGTGGCTGAGCAAAAAAAGGGTATATGTGTGTGGGCGTGGGTGGGTGGAATGGCCACTATTGGAAGCAGAGAGCCTCTTGTGGCGCAGGGTGGTAAGGCAGCAGAAATGCTGTCTGAAGCTGTCTGCCCATGAGGCTGGGAGTTCAATCCCAGCAGCCGGCTCAAGGTTGACTCAGCCTTCCATCCTTCCGAGGTCGATAAAATGAGTACCCAGCTTGCTGCTGGGGGGTAAACGGTAATGACTGGGGAAGGCACTGGCAAACCACCCCATATTGAGTCTGCCATGAAAACGCTGGAGGGCGTCACCCCAAGGGTCAGACATGACCCAGTGCTTGCACAGGGGATTCCTTTACCTAGTACTGATCCGGCAAATAAACTGAAAGTTTTTGGCTGATATCTGGTTAACATGGATTAAATGGGTGGCATCATACATTCCAATGCAAACCAATGTATCAGGAGGGGATGGAGGAACCCAGTTATATTGCAAAAACTATTTCCTTTATCCCACCATTTTTCCATACTGTGATAATCAAAGATCCGCCAAGTTCTTTACAAACCCTTCTTCTTTCAGAGCTCTTGCAGGAAACAGCTTTTCTTGGAAAGTGTACAAGGAGATAAAGATATGAAACATTAAATAATTATTCATAAAACCCAGACCTGAGCAACCTCCAACTACTGTTACAGACAGTGTGGTGTACTGGTTAGAGTTCTCAACTCATGCCTGAAAAACCTGTGTTACAGGCCCACAGATCTGTTCTGCTAACAGGGCTGCCTCTCTGTTGCATCAGGTGAAGGAGCCTTGCTCCAGAGAAGACAAGACCCTTAGCAGAAAAGATGGATGGATTCCAATACCTGTGTTTCCATATAGCCATGAAACTCACAGGGTGACTCTGAGCCCCTCCCTTCCTCCCTGCCTGACTTACCTCACCTTTGGGTTCTGTTGAGGACAAAATGGGAGGAACCAGATGCTCTTGGTGAAAGACAGATATTGATACTACAGATAAACACGGAATGATTATGATGACGGCGATATAATCAGTGTATGATGCTAAGTGCACTCATCTGCACCCGATTGCCCTTGGCATGGCAAATCCAATCAGACCCCAATCACAGGTTTAGGTGTAAATCAGACCTCTGTCTTGCTGACTTCAGTGGAAATTAATTCTCAGAGAACACATCTAGTGCTGGGCTGCATGTATTCAAGCTCCCACCTCCAGGGGGCAAAATGGTGGCAGTGTGCCCTCAGAAAATTGCCCAGCCTTTTGCTTGAATTCCCAACTTTTATTAAAGTAGGCTTGGGTGCACAGCCTCAGTCATTCTGGAGATTTAAGGGAAAGCACTCCGGGCGCATCGGAAGGAATGGTGGATGGGAAGCTATTACAGGACTGGATTATATCTTTTCACAGAGATTATGTAGTATAGGGGTAGTCAAACTGCAGCCCTCCAGATGTCCATGGACTACAATTCCCAGGAGCCCCTGCCAGCAAACGCTGGCAGGGGCTCCTGGGAATTGTAGTCCATGGACATCTGGAGGGCCGCAGTTTGACTACCCCTGATGTAATGCAACGTGTAGTGGACTGTGGAAGTACTACTATTAACACTGCTGTGACACCATTAGATACCACCTAATGCATCTTGGAGTTTGGGATGATGGGGACACCGTAAAATTTGTGACGATGAGCCTGACCATATTAGTTCATTTGAGGGAAACCCCAACACAAAGTCTTACAACCATAATATATAGTTTTCCTTCATGGTGCGCACGCCTTTAGGATTTGTGCTATTCTGGGGAATTTTAAGTGGGAACCATGACTGGCATATGCCACAAAGATTGCTATGGAGAAAATTACTGTGCTCCAATATGTTATAACAGAAATCACTGCATCCTATAAAAGCTATAATGCCACCGTATTTACACAAGATAAAATCATCTGGAAACAGGAGAAGATAGGGAAGAAAAGGTGATGAATGGGTTATTTGCTGTATGCTTTTTAAAGAAACCACCAAATACAGGTCATATATCAAAGAGGAAAACTTTCCACTTTTTAAGATACAAGATGCTGTTGGTGATGGGGGGGAAGCATTCCATATTCTAGTGTAGTATTGTGGAATACGGTCTGACCTACATATCAACTCAAGATATCCTTGGTTTGAATGGTGTCTGTGCTGTAACAGCTAACAATAATAGAATTTCAATAAAAAACCTGTAAGTTGGACAATAAAAAATACCCATTAAATTCAATACCAACATCAACAGCTCCTCCATAGAACAGGCTACCAAGATCCCACTTTATTGGTCCCAGTATGAGTACAGGTGGGTGCCCCTGGCAGAGATGGTAAAAATGTTTATCCTGGAAGTAAAGGGGGGGGGGGGTGACTATACAGACATCCATAGAAAGAGAGAGAGAGAGAGAGAGATGTTTTCCAATTTGCCAAGCACTAGTAGATCCTATACTGTGTTATTGGTCACTGAAAAGAATTCAGAAAGAATCACACAATCTCATAGTATGGGAAAACATGTTGAGTATACAGAATGCACAGTAGAATCCACTGACATTAACAACACAAGCTGTAATAGTTGGCAATGTGTGTGTGCGTGTTTGTGTGTATACCTGTTCAAAATTGGCTGCAATTCTACCATACTTTGTACAGGGCTACAATGTATATGAGGGAGGAGTCCTTTAGCAGAAGTTCCTGAGAGGTTTTTTTTTTAGACTTTTGCCACTAAATTGGGGTGGGGGGAGAGGGAGAGGTATTTTTTGCTGATGCCCTTGAGCAGCTGCACAGTAATGCTAATTTCCTGCCCTTGCTTTCAAATTTGCAAGGTTTTCTCTTTATGATTCTCTAATTTGATCCTGCACACTGGTCGTGATCCTGGCAGTTTTTTAGAGCCTGTCTCGTGCTCTGTCCTCCACATGGATTGAACCAAAGTGATGCTTAAGTTTGGAGGTTTGCAGAAGGTCCATGTGGCTCAGCTGCCAAAATCCCTCCCAGTTTAGGCTTTCCACCTCAGGTTCTCTCTGTCTTTACAACTCATGGCAATTTTATTCTGTGCTGATGATCCCCCTACTTTGTTTGCATGCAGCAGTGAATTCTTTTTGTTTTGTTTTTTGTACTGGGGATCCTGCTGGGGGGAGAACAGTAGAAGATGCAGGAATGATCTTGAGGGAAGTGATCAATAAAATTGAAATGGTACAGAGGAAAGTGACGAAGATGATCTGGGGCCAAGGGACCAAGCCCTATGAAGATACGTTGAGGGACTTGGGAATGTTCAGCCTGGAGAAAAGGAGGTTGAGAGGGGACATGATAGCCCTCTTTAAGTATTTGAAAGGTTGTCACTTGGAGGAGGGCAGGATGCTGTTCCCGTTGGCTGCAGAGGAAAGGATATGCAGTAATGGGTTTAAACTTCAAGTACAACGATATAGGCTAGATATCAGGAAAAAAATCTTTCACAGTCAGAGTAGTTCAGCAGTGGAATAGGCTGCCTAAGGAGGTGGTGAGCTCCCCCTCACTGGCAGTCTGCAAGCAAAGGTTGGATACACACTTTTCTTGGATGCTTTAGGATGCTTTGGGCTGATCCTGCGTTGAGCAGGGGGTTGGAATAGATGGCCTGTATGGTCCCTTCCAACTCTATGATTCTATGATTCTATGATTTTTGAGGAGTGGCAAAAGGGCAGTGGGGGAATTCAAGTGAATCTGTATGCTTTTTACCTTTGGCTTGGAAGTGAAGCGTGGGGGAAATTGGCACAAAAGCACTCTCAGAAAATGTGGAGAAACAGCAACCAGAAAGCAAACTAAGAGCTGGAGGGAGGAAGATTAGTGCAGAATGACAAAGAAAACCCAATGGGCAAGTACCATGAAGGCAAGGAAAAACACCTGTGCATAATAGGCCTTTACTGAACTCCATTATCCTAATGAGAAGAGATTCTGCACTTGAACTTAGCCAAAAGGCTGGAGATGTTTTAATGACTTACAGAGGCAGCTTAATGAGAAGATTTCATAATTACTGAAACTACATCTGTTTGGCTAATGGGGTTTGTGCAGTCTTCATCCTTACCCTTTCAGCTCTTGCTGATGACAAACATTGCAGCAGAACAACACATAACAAATAGGATGTGCCAAAGCTTATTCTTCTATAGTTACATTAATCAGTCCTCAGTGTGAAATAAATTATAAATGTGAACAGGAGTTATCAGGTGGGATTCTGGTTGAGTTTGATCTGTAGCACCTTTGAGAAAGCACTCCTAACCAGAGATGTTAAGAATCTTCTTGAGAAATGTTGTATCTCAGATGTTTCTTCCAGAAATGTTAGTGTTTCCCTTTCATTGCCACGAAAACATGAAGCTGCCTTATACTGAATCAGCCCATCAATGTTGGGTGCAGACGGAGGAAGGCTTCAAACTTTGTTTAGTAGAAGGATGAAGGTAGGATTCAGCTTCTCAAAAAAAGCGGATCAGAGAAAAGGCAAAATGTACAATGAATCAAGACATGACCAAAAAGTAGAAGATATATAACCTGAACTAAAAGTAACAACTGGTTTCCCTTGGGTAGCAAAGTCATAGGAATCGTCCTTTAGCCTGATAGAAATAGATGGTAGCAAGTACTTCATGAAGGCTCAACAACTCTGGGAAAATCTGTTTTCCCAGGATTTCAAGGGGTTTTTGAAGAGGTCAAGAGTGAAAGATCTGCAAACATATCATCTTCCATCAACAGGTCACTGAATCCTACTACATGGTTAGATTGGCCCAGTCAAATCAGGATAGGAAAACATGGTTTGAACAACTGTTGGTCTTATTTAGAGTTTTGCATGATTTGCAAGCACAAACATAGTTTAATCCTGGCTTATTCCCGAACATATCTACCCCTCTTATCAATATACTCCATTCACACCATGGCCAAAATTGTGGGCAATTAAACCAATGATTGTACTCGTGAACAGATAAGACAGATCTCTCTACAAACCTGAGAAAAGCCCCCAGTTTGCAGAATGCAAAACACAACCCAACCCTGAAATATTAGTTTGTTTGTTTTTCTTAAAAGGGGTTACCCCACAAATAATAGAAAAACTATGTGTAGCTTTAAGATTATGTGTGGCTATCAAGAAAAGGCAGAGGGATGGCCCTTTCCAGGGCTGTTCTGGCTTTTGGAAGAGAATTTGTTAGGGCCAGACCCAGCAGCCACAACCCATCTGCTCACTGCTGTTCTATGAAGCCATCCCACAAAAGCCATTGTGGCCTACTGGTTAGTGTTTCAGACTGAAGAAGTGAGCCGTGAGTCACAAACATTCAAACCCTAACTAAATTCTGTTAGTCTTGAAGGCGCTATTGAACTTTCTTTTTTTTTTACTGCTGCAAATGGACTAACGAGTCTACCCATCTTGACCAGTGCTCAATCTTCGAGACTCCATCTGAATCCCCGCTCTTCAACAAAAGCTTAAATCGTGACTTTGAGGCCTGTTATGTGTTCTCGGCATACTGTGCCTCATAGGGTTGCCATGAAGGTAGCATGGAGGAAAGCAAAATGAGATCAGCCACGTTGGGTCCATGTTGTGAAGAAAGGTTGGACACCAATAATAATAATAATAATAATAATAATAATAATAATAATAATAATAATAATGATGATGATGATGATGATGATGATGATGATGATGACGACGACGACGACAACAACAACAACAACAACAACAACAACAACAACAACAACAACAACAATACTAATAAGGATTTATTACCCACCACTCTTGGCAAAGCCAGCTTGTGGCGGAGTACAAAATAAAAATGAAACAATCCCCTAAAAAACACTAAAATACAAAAATTCATAGCAAAATCTACAAAAATATGGTGGCAAACCTACCCCCGTTGGAAAACAAGAGGGATAGCTGGTCACTTGTTAAATATGGAAGCAAACTTCCTTCTTTACTCCTCCTTGTCCTCCTTCAGGGGGAGCCTCAACCGTAAACCTGAGTCCATAAACTTGCGTCCAAGAATGCTAGGAGCTGGACCCCCATGGCCCTTTCAATCACCTTACCCAGGAACGCAAGATGTGAAACCGGGCTGGGTTTGGGTAGTTGGCAGGGTCCTGTGAGTCCAAAGATAGTTTTTTAAGGACAGGGTGAAGCACTGCCCCCTTCAGCTGCTCAGGGAACACGCTGGTCAACAGGGAGAGATTGATAATATCCCTGAGTTGGCCTGCTATCCACTGCTCCCCCCTTTGAGGAGCCAAGATGGACAGGGATCTAGGGGTAAAGAGAGCCGTCTGAAGCCATCAAACGTCACCTCCAAAGGCAGCCAACAGGCCTCCAGCTCCTTTTCTGTCTCAACCATGATGGGAAGGTCACGGTGGAGTGACAAGACTTGTCTTGTCTGCAAAAAAGCTCGACAAAGCTTCACAGCTTAAGTCCAATTTACTAATATTTTGGCACCCTTCCTCGAGGGCGGTAAGGGACCAAACTACCCTAAACAATTGAGCCAGGCAAGAGCTAGCGGATGCAATTTCCATGGCAAAAAAGGACTGCTTTGTCGCTTTCAGTGCCACCTCATACACCCTCATAAGCATGCAATAAGATGCTCTTGCAACCTCATCACGAGTTTTCCGCCACACTCACTCTAGTCGTCAAAGATGGAGAAGTACCAGGCAGGTTGGTTGACATGTGGGAAGGAGCAAGGAAAGATGGGGGTTGCCTGGAGGAGGAAAAGAGGCAATGGTGTGAGGAGAGGGATACGGGGGAAAGTGAAGCATCCCCCCACAAGACATTGCAGTTTCTCATTGCACAACTGGGGCATAGTTTTCCAAGGTAGAGGATGCAAGTGGGAGGGAAGGAGCAAAATCTGAAGGGGACAGTTAAAGATAGGTAGGCTAGCTCATGGGTGGGAAAGAGAGAAGGAAAAGAGGGGAGATTACTGGGGCTGCCAGGGAAAGAAAAAGAGAAATGGTGGGAGAGAGTAAAAGCCTTTGAAGGACTTCCACTTGTTATAATAGAATGCTGAAACGCTAAAATGTCCACTTTCTGCGAGTCCCCAAAGAAGTAGAAATGGTACCGTCTCTCTGCCTATACACCCAAAAGAGCCCTACGCTCTGCCACTGCCAACTGGTTAGTAATCCATGGCCCCAAAGAAGTATGTTGGGCCTCAACAAGGACCAGAGCCTTCTCTGTACTGGCCCCCATGTGGTGGAAGGAGCTCCCTGAAGAGATCAAGGCCCTGGTTGAACTCTCAGAATTCCTCATGACCTGCAAAAGGGAGCTCCTCCACCAGGCATTTGACTGAAGTTAATCTGATCTCAAAACATCTGACCTAAAAAACATCTGGCAGTCCCCCTCAAGCCATACCCTACATAATCTGAAAGATTCTGTTCTCCCTAGGGGTTGTTCAATTGAAATGTTCAATGAATTAATTATTTAAAAGGTAAAGGTATCCCCTGTGCCAGCACCGAGTCATGTCTGACCCTTGGAGTGACGCCCTCTAGCGTTTTCATGGCAGACACATTATGGGGTGGTTTGCCAGTGCCTTCCCCAGTCATTACCGTTTACCCCCCAGCAAGCTGGGTACTTATTTTACCGACCTTGGAAGGATGGAAGGCTGATTCAACTTTGAGCCGGCTGCTGGGATTGAACTCCCAGCCTCATGGGCATAGCTTTCAGACTGCATGTCTGTTGCCTTACCACTCTGCGCCACAAGAGGCTCTGGAATTAATTATAGTAACCTGCTAAACTTATATTTACTTATTGATAGAACTGTTACGATATGTTGCGAGTGTTATTTAATATAATGTTCTATGTTTCCTAAAACGTTCCATGTAAACCATCCTGGGCATATGGAAAGGGTAGTATGAAATTAAAATAAAATAAAATGTAAATTGATGCACAACTTGCTCAGCAATTCTTTGTGGAAGAGAGTTCAGTAGGGCTTATTTTGGGGCAATTGTGAACAGGAATGATTTGCATTTTTGTCTATTGATTACATTGATTTTAGTTATACATGTTTATATTTTATAAGCCACCTTGGGCACTGTGGAACAGCGGGATATGAATATTTGAGATACGTGAGATGGATATTTGAGATAAATAACCTGCATCCCTTTTCTTCTAGCCCTTAGCTTTCTATATAAGATGTGATATCTCACAGTGAACATAAACTTCTTACATTGTTTAAGAACATAAAATGCATCATTCATAACCGTTAGTGTACAATATGGTACTATTTGGCATATATATGAAATTTAAAAGTATAAATGCCTTCATTTTGTTCAAACAAAATTGCAAATAAATCCAATGCTAGAGGGTGAAAGACAGCAGCAAATTGTTGAACCCAATTCTACATTAATGCACGTATCTTCCAAATTTTCATTATTTGAGAAATATCGGGGTGGGGGAGCTAAACATACAAACAAGAAAATCCTGTAGCAAACAAAATTACATGAACTAAGGAAATGTCAGAACTGGATACTGAACAAAACTTGACAGCCACTTCAATTAGATTCATTTAAATAATAAATTTGTCCTTGATAGTATGACATCTAAGCGTACAGTCTACATTATTCTTTAATGCAGTGGTCCCCAACCTTTTTGAGGCTGGGGACCGGCAGCAGCAGGGATGGCGACTGCCCGGACGTGCATGCGTGCATGCGTGAAAGTGCTGTGCATGCTCGATTTTGGCTGCGCATGCGCAATGCGCGTGCACAGCCCTGCTTCCCTCTCCCCCCTCCCACAGTAAAAAGCTTGCCGGGCTGCAAGCTTGCGGCCTGGGAAGTTTTTTCTGCAGGGGGGGCGGGGAGAGGGAGCCGCGGCCCGGTGCCAGGGCCTTCGCGGCCCGGCACCGGGCTGCAGCCCGGTGGTTGGGGACCATTACTTTAATGTATTGCACTGCTGTACATCAGACTTTCTTAACCACAGTTTTGTGAAACCTTGGGGTTTCTTGATGGCCCTGAAAGAGTTTCCCAAATGGGTGGGAGATAATACATTTTAATATATTTATTAAATTAATTAAACACTTATGGGGTTATATGTCCTTATGTGATCATGTCAACCTCCGCCCTCCCCAAATGGCCAGTCATGGGCCTGGATGGGGTGGGAAGGGGAGGGGCCCCAGGTGGGCATGTACACAGCTAGGCTTCCCAGCTATATTGTAGACCAGGGGTAGTCAAACTGCGGCCCTCCAGATGTCCATGGACTACAATTCCCAGGAGCCCCTGCCAGCATTCGCTGTCAGGGGCTCATGGGAATTGTAGTCCATGGACATCTGGAGGGCCGCAGTTTGACTACCCCTGTTGTAGACAATCATGGCACTTCTGGGGCTTCATGAAGCCTGAAGAATGTTTCAGGGGTTTCTCAGTGGGAAAACAAATGTTGAGAAAGGCTGCTGCACATAAAGGTTTTCATATTATAGTCCCCAGAAAGCATTTGCTGCAGTGAAATCCTCTACAGTATTAAGCTCTTCTAAATTCATTGCACTGTACATAACTGTACTGCAAGAATGTACTTTTATATGGATTTCACTCATCCTTGTTGATCTCTCCCCATCCAAACAACAACTTCTGAGATCTGATGAGAACAGGCTAGCTTGAGCCAACCAGGGCAGGGGGCAAGTAACATTAGGCTCCCCCAAATCCTCGTTTCTTGAGCCCCAGATGTATTCACACTGATACTCAGCCCATGAAAGTATAAAACTCTTACAATAACCGGGGCACCAAGGTTTATGAAGCCAAATGCTTTATAACAATGATGAAAAAACAGATATCCAATTTTGAAACAACCAGAGTTCTGTGGAAAGAATCTATTTTCTCCAGAAAAACCTAACTGTAATTTGCATGAAAGTAACAAGACCAAGAGTTTATCGTCCCAAATGTAATATGTTATGAAGGGTACAAAAGTCTGCCGCTTTTTCTCTTTAAAATACGCAGACGCATCAACCCAATGGTTTCACAGTCGCTTATTTCACCTAATAGACAGTGGAAATAATCCATGCATGTGCGCAAACATCCATGACTCCTGAAATGACCTTTGCATAACTGCTACTGTGAACGTGCCATAAATGCAACAAGTTTGCAAACAATAATACCAGCTATCCTAGCAAAGCAGCAAATAGATAAAACCCTCCGAATGCATCTTATTACACCTAACCCTAACCTCTGAAATGCAGCGATGGCTAAAATCAGGAAATGGTGCACATTTCAGTCAAGTCTGAGTCAATGGAACACAATTAAATCAATTACAATGTGTACAATACCAGCTTGGTGCCATGGTTAGGAGCACAGACTTGTAATCTGCAGAGACAGGTTTGGTTCTCTGCCCCTCCTTCACATGCAGCCAGCTGGGTGACCTTGGGCTTACCACAGTATTTATAAAACTGTTCTGACCGAGCAGCAATATCAGGGCCCTCTCAGCCTCACCCTCCTGACAGGGTGTCTGTTGTGGGAGAGGAAAGGGAAGGTGAATGTAAGCTGCTTTGAGACTCCTTCAGGTAGAGAAAAGCAGTGTGTAAGAACCAACTCTTTCCTCAGTAATCTCAGGACTCTCTCAGCCTCACCTCCATCACAGGGTGTCTGATGTGAGGAGAGAAAAGGGAAGGCGACTGTAAGCCGCTTTGAGACTCCTTCGGGTAGAGAAAAGCGGCATCTACGAACCAACTCTTCTTCTTCTCTCTCAGCCTCCCCTCCCTCACAGGGTGTCTGTTTTGGGGAGAGAAAGGGAAGGTGAATGTAAGTCACTTGGAGACTCCTTTGGGTAGAGAAAAGCAGCATAGAAGAACCAATTCTTCTTCATGGGTAAGAAATCAGATAATTGCCTGATCACGGAATGCCACTATTTTGCCAGATGAGTGGTGGGATAAGTGGTGGCCTTTATCCAGCATCTGGACAGAGACTTTTCCTGGATGCTTCAGGCTGATCCGGCGTTGAGCATGCGATTAGACTACATGGCCCGTATGGCCCCTTCCAACTCTATGGTTCTATGATTCCAAGAATAAATGAAAACATCCATACATGAATGCACCCTTCATGATCAATGAGCTATGCATTATAGTTTTGTTCATGGGTAGTAATGTATGAAAATTCATTCTCAAGGGTCCCAGGGCCGGGATGGGACTGACACGTATGGTTTTCTTTGATGAAGCTGAGCAAGTCCGGCAGGGACAAAGGTAGCAAAACAGGCTGCTCCTATTGGATATCTTTGCAACATCCCAGCTTGACTGATCAAAGTCTGCTTAGTTTAACTGCAAGGGCACAAAACACCAGCGACAGGCAAGAACTCTAGTTTCAAATTGGGAATTCCGTTAAATGCAGATCATATGGCTTTTTATTTGAATTATTTAGGGACTAGAGGTAAAGCCCATTTATTGTGTAATACAATGGGTGCTAGGCTGGGTGCTGCTGGCCCCTCTGGCCTTGCAGGGCTCCTGTTGGGCCCGCTGCACCGAAGCCTTCCCCCTCCCCACCCCCGAGGTCATGGCTTGCTTCTGTCACCGTGGCCTGCTTCTGTCATCGTGTAGAAGCCTTTCCCCTCCCCCCTCCCCCTCCCCCCCAGAGGTCCCAGCTTCCGGGCAGCGAAAGGAGTAGAGCCGATGTGTCTCTGACGTGGCCGGCCTGCTCCTTTCACCACGCAGAAGCCTCTTCCCGCCCCTCCCCCGGATGTCCCAGTTTCGGCGCCGGAAAAGGAGTGGCAGCCTGCTCCTTTTCTGATGGTGAAGGCTCTTCCCCCAGCCCCCTCATTTCCTGGACTGACACTTGGGGCTTCGCGGCTCCTGATTGGTCCCTTTGAGTTTTTATCCCGGACTCGCCCCGCCCCTTTCTCCTCCCACATTGCCCTTAGCGATTTATTACTACCGCTTCCGCGGAGCGGTTTACAGATACCATGTCAATGCAGAGGGTTTTTTTTTCTTGCTAGATTTAATATGTTGCCATTAGCAATTCTCTTAGGGAGATTTAAAAAATATGTCCTACTTAGACAGGCACTGTCCTTGCGGAATGAAGTGTGTTGAAACGATACTGCACCTCTTTTTCCATTGTCATTTTTATACAAATATTCATTTTAAACACTTAAATCCACTTTTAGTCAACAAGAAAGGACTTTCCGATATGTCTCAGATTTCGTTCCTTACTGTAGTCCAGAGACCCCTGACAACGTGGCAGATTTTCACAAAAGGTCATGGCATGAGTTGTTGTTCTTAATAATATTTTTATTCCCAAACTAAACTATTAAGCATTATTATCTATTTATATTTGTACATTTTTTTTTACATTTTACTCGATGAATATTTTAATGTTTTATATGCTGATCAAGGATTACGGATAGTACGATATGAAATGAACAGGCAAGCAAAAGGAGGGAGGGCACGAGGTCTGTAGCAGACCAAAGCAAACAAACCAAAAACCCCTTTGCAATTAGCTAGGTGAGGAAAAGAGGCAGGCGGACGATCCATTCTCCTAAGTGTTGTATTGGAGAAATGCCAGTGGCTCCTGTTAATGAAAGGGAGGGGAATGACTACGGTGGCTGAGAGGGGAATACGAAAAAGGGTGAGTGCCCAAAACAAAACAAAAAATGCACTGTGTTACTTTTCCTCTTAAGGCTTGAGCCATTCAAAAATATATAGTTCATTTGACTGTTTTTTTTTTTGAGGGAGGGAATAAAAGCATTTACAGCTAATTAGCATCCATAAATTAAAATCCCTTTCCAAAAAGGAAAAGCTACTCTTCATTATGTGCTTATGGTGCCTATGATAGGGCTGCCTTAATCATTACAGACAGATGTAAACATTTCCTGGTCCCCCCACAGGGAGAAATTCTGCCGTTCTGGCCAGAAGCAAACACAGCTGAAGGCTCCCTCTGCTGGTCCCCGGTAGTCGGTCTGATGAAAGCTCACAACAATCCGGAGAGCTCGCCGCCAGAAGTCGGAGCCAAGACACAGCTGAGCTTTTGATGCACAGCCAGCATCGTTTGAAAAGTCAAGAGGTCATTTGGGTCACTTGTCTCCTTCAACAGTGTGGGCTTAGCGAAAGGAACCCCACAGCAGGGGTAGTGAACCTGTGGTCCTCCAGATGTCCATGGACTACAATTCCCAGTTTGGTGTAGTGGTTAGGAATGCGGACTTCTAATCTGGCATGCCGGGTTCAATTCTGCACTCCCCCACATGCAACCAGCTGGGTGACCTTGGGCTCGCCACGGCACTGATAAAACTGTTCTGACCGGGCAGTGATATCAGCGCTCTCTCAGCCCCACCCACCCCACAGGGTGTCTGTTGTGGGAAGAGGAATGGGAAGGCGACTGTAAGCCGCTTTGAGCCTCCTTCGGGTAGGGAAAAGCGGCATATAAGAACCAACTCTCCGTCTTCTTCTTCTTCTTCTTCTTCTTCTTCTTCTTCTTCTTCTTCTTCTTCTTCTTCTTCTTCTTCTTCTTCTTCTTCTTCTTCTTCTTCTTCCCATGAGCTCCTGCCAGCGCTGGAGGATCACAGGTTGACTACCCCTGCCCTAAGGAATATGATTTGTTCAGTTTAAGCCTGGAGTGACCGCATGTCCTATCAAGGCAGCCTGGAGACTTTGGGGCACTCCTGGAGATGACTATGAAGGAGTCACATGACTGCATTAGTCGTGGCTGCTAAGCCAGCCCCACAAGCTAAACCTATACAATTCTGTGCAACCCTCTATTCTTTGTGCATGTTTTTGATTTTAAAAAAGAGTCCCTCCATGACATTTTGGTTTTGCTGCAACTAAATTAAAAAAAAAAAAGATTTTCCAGTCTGGTGTATATTTGGGTAACTAGGCAAGGGCCCTGAGCCTTCGGCCAAGACTCACTCAACCATCCTCCCTGTTCTGGGATGCATGGTATTCCTCTCAACTCAGGCACGCTTTGGGGACATTTTCTGTAGTTCTTTTCTGTCCAGCTGCATCATAGAGAGACTGATGCAGACACCCCGAGTGCTGGTGTGGACCCAATCTCTTTCCTCACTGCACTCATCAGGCTAATGGAAGACAGCGGGAGACCAGCTGAAAGGCCGGCTTAATTATAGAGGTAAATGCCACCAAGACTCCGAACTGTTAAAGCAGTGTGGGGGAGGGAAGGGGAGAGTTGATGGAAGAGTTCCACTTAATGAAAGGTTCTGCAAGAACAAATACGTGTGTGTGTGTGTGTGTTACATTCCAAAACAAAACAAAAATGTTTCCTTGCCAAGGGCCGCAACGGTGACGGCATGAAACAACCTTTGGGAGGCAAAAGCCTCTTAGGAACCGGCTTATTAAAAATGCTGCTGTCCCACCTTAGCACCATTTATTTCAAGCTGCAATGTGCTAGCTGACATTTGCTCTGTATTGAACCCCGGCTCCCTAATTAAAATCCGGAGCTGCCAGGCATAAGGGTCGATTTGAATCGGGAGACAGCCGAGAATTCACACACAGCCCTTTTTTTTTTTTAAAGGCATCGTGGCTGCTCAGAGTTTGCAGAGGAAATGTTCCCTTTCTTTCCTCCTGCACTTGCAGCGTTCTAAACTGTGGAGAGCAAGAGTGGTGTAGTCAGTGGTTAAAGCAGGGGTAGTCAAACTGCGGCCCTCCAGTTGTCCATGGACTACAATTCCCAGGAGCCCCTGCCAGCGAATGCAGGCAGGGGCTTCTGGGAATTGTAGTCCATGGACATCTGGAGGGCCGCAGTTTGACTACCCCTGGGTTAAAGAGTAGCAGCCTCTAATCTGGAGAACTGGGTTTAATTCCCCACTCGTCCTCCACACATGCTGGGTGACCATTCAGCCCATGTCCTAGGAAACTGGGAGGACATTCTGTGGTCCACCTTGACTCTTTCATGGAAGACCAGACTTTACCACCAAGTCAACAGCAGGCCACAGCTGTAGCTTTGCTTACCAAGCCCAAAAGGAGCTGTAACACTGACGGAAGGAATCCCTCTTTCACACTTGGCATTCATTCAAAAGCATTTTTGAGTTTCGTTAAAAGTAAAACCGTAGAGAACATCTGGCTATGGATCTGAGTGGACTGCGGGCCATCCATTCCTGCAGTCTCCCCACAGACCATGTCTAATTTAGAGTTGTGGACAGGTGACAGATAATAAGCAGGATTATCACTGCACACCGTACACCGATTCATATTTTGTACACCGTCTGGTTGAATAAGACATCAAGATATCAAACAGCAACAGAAACCCGTGAATCTAGATAATGATAGCTAGGTGACCTTGGGCTAGTCACAGTTCTCTTAGAGCTGTTCTTACAGAGCAATTCTCTGAGAGCTCTCTCAACACCACCTGACTCACAGGGTATCAGTTATGAGAAGAGGAAGGTGTTTGTAAGGCTTCTTTGGGTAGTTAAAATCAGATTATATATAATATATACTAGTAAGAAAGTCCGCTGTAAAAAGAATTAAGTAGGTGCTAGCCATTCCCAGCCTCCCTGGAAGGGCTGGCAGGGCAACTGGGAAGGGTCCCCCCCCCCAGGCTAAAGGCGTTCCCAGGTGGGCGGGAGTGCGATCGCCAGCTCTGAGAGCTGGCTCTGCGAGCTGGCCACCCGGCCGCAATCTGGGGCCTTCAGCCGGGCCCAGGAACAGCTGTCCCTGGGCCTGGGAGAAGCCCCCCACCTACTGCGCCCCCCCCTGCAGCATGAAGGGACCCGGGGTGGGAAATGAGCAGGGCTGCTGCGTCTTTGATGCGGCGTCCCTTTGCAGCTCCTGATTGGGCCCTCCGAGTTTTTATCCCAGACAGGGCCCGCCCTTTCTCCTCCCACATTGCCCTTACCCTTTTATTACTACCGCTCCACAGGAGCGGTTTAAAGATATTTTAAAAACCCACCTCTTCTTCTCTTCTTTCTTATTTAGACACACCAAACTGCTGTGCCAGACTTTTTATCCATTAGTCACTATACCAATCAGTTCACAGATGAGTAAGGGTAAATGGAATAGCCCTATGTCATCAACAATAAGCAGTGCATCTGGAAAGACCCATTGCAACGCCCGTTCACATGGAGCAGAATCGTGGATACGTCACTAATGCCGTGGTGCATAATGAATAATGTCAGCCCCTTGCCTGCAAAACCCATCATCCTTTTACAGACTTTTGGAAACAGACTTGTTATTGAACAGCCGCTTCTTCTATCTGAGAATAAAACAGCCAATATGGTAATGCCCGGTATAGATCTATGTGCAGCCTTCTGTGAAATAGCGTGTACAGTTCTGGTCACTGTATCTCAAAAAAGACAGTCCAAAGCTGGGGGGAATACAGAGGAGGGCAACTAAGATTATTGTTTTTTTTGGGGGGGTACAGTACGTTCAGTTTTGAGATGACTAATGGAAGGGAAACAGGATAGAGGTTTATCATCTTACTCATGGGGTGGAGAGGCTTGGCAAAGAGAAATGATTCTCCTCTCCCCAAATACTAGAACCCGGGGGCATCCAATGTCCAGTACATTCTGGGCAGACAAAAGGAAATGTTACTTTACAAATAGAGCGATTCAAATGCGAAATTCGCAGCAGGCAGAAATAAACAGCTTTAAAGGGAGAATCACTAGATTCGCTGGGGATAAGTCTTTCAAGGGCAACTAGTCTTGGTGGCTAAGGGTAAAGGTAAAGGTAAAGGTCCCCGCGGGCGCAGCCCGATGCCCTGCTGGTCCCCAGCCTCATAAAGGTTGGGGACCACTGCTCTAGCTTTTTCATGGCAGACTCAATACGGGGTGGTTTGCCAGTGCCTTCCCCAGTCATTACCGTTTACCCCCCAGCAAGCTGGGTACTCATTTTACCGACCTCGGAAGGATGAAAGGCTGAGTCAACCTTGAGCCGGCTGCTGGGATTGAACTCCCAGCCTCATGGGCAAAGCTTTCAGACGGCTGCCTTACCACTCTGCGCCACAAGATGCACAAGGGCGGCTAAGGGGCACCTCCTCATTCAGAGGCACTAAATCCCAGAGCCAGGAGACAACACCTGGGAAAGGTGTCAGCCATTTTGCCCTGTTGTTGATCCTCCTGAGGAACTGGTTAGCCTCTGTGTGAAGAGGGATGGTCCAGTGAGCTGACCCAGCAGGGCTCTGATTTTCTTATTCACCTATGGTAAGTAAAAATGGCCTCTAGGCAACCAGGTGTGTTACCAAAATGCCGCAAACTAAGAAAGAGAAAGGGGAAACGGCACAGTGAAGCAGCAATTTGCTGTCTCCCAAGACAGCAAGAGAAGTCTGGTATGAATACAAATGAACACGCTAATTGAACTGATTTGATCTCCCCCAAACAAAAGTCTGAATCAATACTAAAGTGCTACTGAAGAGGGAAGTCCTTTCTCTAGAGAAAGGCTACTTTAATGGAGACATGATCACAATGCTATCTATTTAAGTAAGTGACGGTGCATCGTTTGCACACCGTGAGATCGCTGGCACTTCGATTCCATGGCTGTCTTCAACGAGGGCTTCTCCTGATGAACATGCTATATTGGTTTGCTCCATTGATCTCCATTCTCCTACAGCTGTCCCGGACTTATTTATTCATGTTTGTATTTATTTCCCACTCCCCTGTCTTGCTACAACAAAACAGAATAGATAGACAAAACAAAATACAATCTAAAAGTAATTACATTAATTAATCAAAAAATTAAGCTATTAAAAGCAGTGCTGACTACTAGTTGCCTGATTTTCTCATCAGGGAAGAGTAGAGGGTGGGTCTTAAGAGGCTTTAGCTGACTAAAAAATGGGTTTGTACTTCATTGGGTGGATTTATGGCAGGGAGGTCAGTACTTTCAGATGTTGTTTTGTCCTGAACCAAAGCTCCATTTACAAGCCCAGCAGAACTGATTAAGTTCCCTCAGGGCTCTGATCTCATTCAGTAGGGCATTTCACCAGGCTGGGGCCAGGGCCCAACCCCCCCCCCCCCCCGGCCCTCATTGAGCCCAATTTGATATCCTTAAGATCAAGGATCCTGAACAGATTTTGGCCTTTAGATGCCACTAAAGTTTGGTTTAAGAACCTCTGCCCTAGTCCAATTACCATCCTGCAAACTGCTTCAGGAAATACTAAAGGGGAAGATTCTATCTCCCTTTTGAAATCTGTAGCTGATTGAGACTAGGAAGAATATTCATGAAGAAGCTAGAAAAGAGTCTTAAGGGCAAGGGATGGGTCACCAGTGACCAAGCTCAAGATCATTCATACCATGGACAATGAAGAAGCTGACAAGATGTGCATTGATTTTATTGCTTTACAGACCCCATGGACCACCGAAATGGCAAATAGGTGGGTTCTAGACCAAACCAAGCCTGAACTCTTTGTAGAAGCTAAACTGACTGAGGCTATCAAACTGAGGCTTTCCTACTTAAGTAGTGTGTGCCAGTGTAGGAAGGAGAGGAGGGAAGGAGAGGAAAGGAGGGAGGCCTGTATGGTGTTAAAACACCCTGGCCTTGGCCATAGGCTTTGCAGAAAAGTGCCATCTTATTGGCCTGGCATCAAGAAAGCAGAAAATGGACTTCCTAACATACTGGAGATAGAATACAAAAAGAAGTGAAATGAACTCCCAGCAGAACTGTGGGCCCTGTCGGAAGTAGATCTGGGGCCCCTGCCTGGGCTGACCTTAACATCTGGTCTACCCTGTCCCTGAGCTACTTACTTAACAGGACTGTGTGGAGGGTGAGGAAAGAGTTTTACCACTGCTTGTCATGTACATCTTATGTTTTCTGGGGTTTTCTAGAGTTTTAAGGAGTTTTATTGGGAGTTTTATTGATATTGTGATCCACCATGAGCCTTTGGGAATGACAGGATATAAATCCCATGTTAAATAAATGAATAAATAAAAAAATAGAAAAATAGAAAGGCCTGCATGGAGCTCCTTAATTTATAGTCAACACTCACATCTTGCCCCAAAGGTCAAAAATATAATGTATAGGCAAAAATCTAACAATGTCTTCAACCCATTATGTACACGACTCATCCCTGTGTGTAGGAGGCTAAAAATAGTCACCTCGTCTTCGCAAGAAGTTCGGCTCTATTGCTATTATTGGTGCAATTGTGCTAAAAATTCTGATTCTATCTTTGTTACTGGAGTCACTGTGCCCACACAGAATTCGTGGATTTTAGTCTCAGGATAATTGCCCAGGTGACCCACATTGTCTGAATAAGCAGGCAAGCAACAGCAAACAACTTGGGATTTTATTCAAACAAGATCCGCTCTGAAACAGATTTCAGGCAGCTGTCAGTCATCGCTGTGTTACTGGCGGAATGTTATAAGTAGCACGTTCTTTGTCAGTCTAATGAGTATCTCTACCACAGTATGATTAGTTGAAAATATACATTCATAGAACCATGGAGTTGGAAGGGGCCATCCAGGCCATCTAGATCAACACCCTGCTCAGTGAAGTTGTGCGGAATGGCCCTATATATTTTACCATTCTATGTATTGTTTAAGACCTTTACTGTGTGCCTTCACCTCTGCTGCCAACAGGAACCGCTCCCTGCCCTCCTCCAAGTGTCAGCCTTTCAAATCCTTAAAGAAAAATCACCCTGTCCCCTCTCAAGTTCCCTTCTCCAGGCTGAACATTCCCAAGTCCCTCAGCTTTTCCTCAAATAATTTGGCCCCCAGGGCCTAGATCATCCTGAGCCCTCTCGATTTTGTTCACATCTCTTTTTAATATACATATTATATACTCTCTTTTTCTGTTTTTTTTTTGGTAGTATGTTGACACTTAATAACTGACATGCCAAATGCAACTATTTTTGCCTTTTTTTACTGCTGTTTGGCATTATACCTCTCATGTTCCTATTCCTGTTTAAATATTGTCCTGTTCCTGTTTATATATTGTTAACTATTGACATGTGTTATGACTGTTATATCTGTTATATTTGTTGCAGTGTTCTATGCAATTACCCAATGATGTTATATGTAAACCATATGTAAATATGGAAGGGCGGCATAAATTTTTTAAAATAAATAAATAAATAAATAAATAAATAAATAAATAAATAAATAAATAAATGAAGAAAGAAAGAAAGAAAGAAAGAAAGAAAGAAAGAAAGAAAGAAAGAAAGAAAGAAAGAATATGTGACTCCTTCTGTTTTCTGTGGCTGTAGACGTTGGTTTCCCTCTCTACCTTTGGTATCAGGACAAGGACAGCTCGGAATACACATGCAGAAATACACACCGTGGTACCTACCACAATAAAGCTCTGTTATACAACTTGCCTTGAATGGCAGAAAGAATATGAGAACTTGCCTTCCCCAAGAAAGAAAAGACAAGACTGTGGATAAAATTGAAAGGATACAGAGGAGAGCGACGAGGATGATCTGGGGCCAAGGGACCAAGCCCTATGAAGATAGGTTGAGGGACTTGGGAATGTTCAGCCTGGAGAAAAGGAGGTTGAGAGGGGACATGATAGCCCTCTTTAAGTATTTGAAAGGTTGTCACTTGGAGGAGGGCAGGATGCTGTTTCCGTTGGCTGCAGAGCAGAGGACATGCAGTAATGGATTTAAACTTCAAGTACAACGATATAGGCTAGATATCAGGAAAAAAAATTTCACAGTCAGAGTAGTTCAGCAGGAGGTGGTGAGCTCCCCCTCACTGGCAGTCTTCAAGCAAAGGTTGGATACACACTTTTCTTGGATGCTTTAGGATGCTTAGGGCTGATCCTGCATTGAGCAGGGGGTTGGACTAGATGGCCTGTGTGGCCCCTTCCAACTCTATGATTCTATGATTCTAACCTGGAGAGTTCATCGCCAAGTTAAAAACAAGGCAGCACGATACAGCCCTTCTATTCCCCTTTCAACTGCAGAAGGAGAGACATTGCAAGACTCAAGGCTTCTCACTGTGAAAAACACTCTTCCTGGCAAATGTTAGCATGAAAGGGAGATGGGTCCCAGCTGATTGCTTAGCTATGAAGCTACATGGTTTTAGGGTTGCCAGTCCCCGAGTTGGGGCCTGGGGATCCCCTGGTTTGCAGCCTCTCCCCTTAGGGAACTTAGCAGGCACAGAGAGGGAAGAAGCAGGAAGTAAACGAGACATGCTGACGTCATCTGTCACATGCTGGGCAGCCTGGTGCATCTTTTTTAATGCTCCAGGATGCCCTGCAGTGTGGCAAAGCCTCTCTGAGCAGGAGCAGCACTGTGGGCTGGTGTGGGCCATTTTTGGTATTTTAAAGAAGGTGCTGTTGTGTTTTTGTGCAATAGCACCTTCGTGAAAACACAAATGTCCCACATGGTGGTGATGCACTGCAGGGTGGCAGTAAGCATTTATTTAATTCATTCAGCATTTACTCCATTTATTCAGCCTGGACAGGTGGTGGCAGGTGGGCTGCCTAGTAAGCAGGAGCCAGCGGAAGTGATGCTCAGAGGTGGTGGGATGGCTGCGAGGATGGAGAAACGGCCACACGGCCCAGGCCCAACATGTGGCCCATTCTAGGGATAATGGATTTATCCATGCTTCCTTGGTGCAGGCCAACTGAGGGCCTGAGTCACAACAGGTCAAGGGCTGCCCCCTGCCGAGCTCAATTTCGCCTGGAAGCGGGAATTAGACGCGTGACAAGACAAGCACTGATCCAAGCCAAATTCCTTGCGTGGAAGCAATCCGAGTCACCCCTGAGAAACATGAGCCGTTTTCCCACTTGAGGACTTCAGTGAACAGACGGTGGGGTCAGGCAGACCCCTGCTCAAGTGAGTGAGGAAAGCAAATGAAACACTGAACATCTTGAGTGATAAAGGAGAGCTACATCACCCCACCTACAAGAGGCATAAAATGAGACATAGAATTATCATGTTTAGAACAGGAGCATCCTGGTATTTTTACAAATAGTCTTCTCCTATGTCCTGATTTATTCATGGAGACTTCCTGTTCCTTTGAGCACCCTTCCTTCCTGCTTGCCTCCAGGACAGACGGAGTGAAGATGACAGAATATCCCTCCTCTTTCTATACGAGGTTTGCTGCTGTTCTAAATAAAACTAAGCCGCTTTTAAGCAGCTTGGTACTTGGCACCTCTGCATATATAAACTCTGCCAGCAACAACAAACCTCTGCCAACGAATAAAAAACAAAACAAAACGGGTAACAATTCAGTAGTTTTTAATTCATTGAAGCACAATCCTCTCAAAGGAGGGTGCAAACATTCAAAGAGAAGGTAACTACATTTTGGATACTTATCTCTTTATGGCAGCCTTTCTTGACTTTGCTACCATTGAGAAATCCCTGAAATATTCTTCAGGCTTTGAGAAACCTCAGAAATTGTGTGATCGTTGTGGAATATGGTTGGGAAGCAGAGCTGTGGACATGCCCACCCAGGGCTTCTTCCCTTCCCACCCCCTCCAGGCCCATCATTATCAATTTTGAGGGGGGGGGAGATCAGCATAATCATTTATGGTCAGATAGATAGATAGCTAGATAGCTAGATAGCTAGATAGCTAGATAGATAGATAGATAGATAGATAGACAGACAGACAGACAGACAGACAGACAGACAGACAGAATTTAATTTAATTAATTCCCACCCATTTGGGAAACCCTTCCAGGGCCCTGAAGTTCAGCTTATTAATGCAGCCAATGACCAGCAGAGATATATGTATAGGGCTGTCAAGAAACCCCAGGCTTTCAACAAACCCTGGCTGAGAAAGCCTGGGACATGAGTGATATAATCGAATACAGTCGTCTTAAGGACCACACTGGAATGCGCGTGGTGGACGAAGGAAAGCAAAGGGAGTCTTTCAAAAGAACATTTCCCATAAAAGTAACGTTGGGAGCATGAGCTGATGAGAGGGAAACAATCTCTGAGTTTTTCCGTCTTCTCCTACGGCCCAAAAGAGCCAACGTATAGATATTGTCTTCAAATAATGACCTATGGAAAGCTAGGGAACGCAGAGAGATTCTGAACGGCTGGTCCAGAGGGGAGACAAGCACTCTTTGTAGTACACAGGGGACCAGCCCTGCTCTGCTTGACCTCAGCAACTCCCTTTCCAGGCAGAGATATACAGAAATGAATTCCAAATGCCAACAGAACTAGACCGGCCTGTTAGCCCTGAAGGGTTGACGAGCCAGAGCATTATGGGTGATGGAAACCTATACTGCAGCTCTAAAGCTGTCAATCCAGCACCTTTCGCCTGAACTAAATTCACTTAAAACATTTTTATGGGGAGTGGGGAGAGAGAGGAGGAAGGGAAAGGTTGAATTCTGTCCCCAGAGTCTCCATTAGATCGGCAGCGAGGTTGAGAAAACCGCCAGGTACCCCAGCCCAAAAAAGAGAAGAGGGGGGTGACTTTCCAAGCCTGAAGTTAAATGGCCTTGAAGCCCTCCTGGGCAGGATGCCAAAAGGGTATATAATTAACAGCTCCCTCCCCCGGCTACCAAACTACCTCGGTGAACGATTACCCCACAGCGTTTTGGTTCCGAAATGGAAAACAAAAAGATAACCCTTGAACGCTTTCCGATCAGAACATTTTCCCACCACGGCAGAGGGCCCACAAGGCTCCAAGTGAAGGGAAGGCAGGGCAATACAACAGCGCACCACTCCCAGACGGTAGGAGAGCCCACAACTCAGCAGAAAGGAGAGCTGTGCATCTGAGCATTTCAAACGCATATTTCCAGGACGTTTTAATTAGAAGGGGAAAGGGCATGAGCCAGACACAAGGGTCTGATGAGATCCTGAACCATTTAACACTGGGGAGCTTTACAGATCCTAGATTTCATAACGGCACAATCAACAGTAATTTCACACAACATATCTTAACTCTTTTTTGGGCTGTCAAATCCCAGCTGCCTTATTACAACCCCACAGGGTCCTCAAGGCAAGAGACTTCAGAGGTGGGTTTGGAACTGCCTGCCTCTGCATCATGACCCTAGTGTTCTTTGGAGGTCTCCCATCCAACTACTGTCCTGGGCGGACGACGCTTAGCTACTCCGATGAGATCAGGCTAGCCTGGGCTATCCAGGTCTTTAAAAAGGATTAAATTTGTCTAAAAATTAAAGGCATTTGGCCCCAGTATCATATGAATAAAAAGAGGGCCAGCTTGGTGTAGAGGTTAAGAGTGGCAGCCTTGAATCTGGAGGAGTGGGGCTGATTCCCCACTCCTCCACTTGCAGCCAGCTGGGTGACCTTTGTGTAGTCCCAGTTCTCTCAGAGCTCTCTCAGCCTCAACTACCTCACAGGATGTCTGTTGTGGGGCGAGGGAGGCTAGGCGATTGTAAGCTGCTGTGAGAATCCTTCAGATAATAAAAAGCAGCATTAAGGATAAGGTTCTATTTTCTCTCTCTTTTAAAATAAACGTAGGCATGTTCAACTGGTTTCAGATAAACCAGTATTCATGAAACTTTGTAATCAACCCATGAGACGCCTGTGAAAGAAAGAAAAATTAAAAGGAGGCATATCTAGAATATACTCTTCACACACCTTTGCATCTTTGCGCACCTTGGCGTCCTCTCACCTCTCTGGTTCTCCCTCCCTGCCCACCATCTCATCTCATTGCACAACATAAATTATGACATGCTCAAGTTGCATTTTATCTGCTCAGCAGTCACAAAACAGAGGGAAACTTCCAGCTCAGCGTTCCCCTTTTGTGTTAAATTATCGGGGGGAAAGTCAATAATGGCACTAAGTTTCTTCCCAGCATCAGCACTTCGGGCACTGTTTGGGTGAAAGCAGCCAAATGAAGCAGGGAAGAGAAAGACTCTTGTGCCTGCATGTTTTTGTGGAAGCATTGAGCTTTTTTGGCAGAGACAGCCAGGCCCGCCAAGAGCCAACATGGCTCACAGACAAGGTTCCCCAGTAGGCTAGCTTGACTCTACTCAGATGCAACTCAACTTGCTATGCAACTAAAGAAGCCCTGGATGGTGCACAGGAATATGGGAATGGCCCTAAGTCGCTCCGTACTGTAAGAGCTGCATGCTCTGGTCTCATTAGTGTTATTGGAGTTCGAACATGCAGAAAGAGCTAAGTACCAGGCTGCTTCAAGAATAAAAGAGTTTTTATTCAGAAGAGAAACAGTGATGTATAGAATGAGAGAGCTAAAGCTAAAGGTAAAGGTATCCCCTGTGCAAGCACCAGGTCATGCCTGACCCTTGGAGTGACGCCCTCCAGCGTTTTCATGGCAGACTCAATACGGGGTGGTTTGCCAGTGCCTTCCCCAGTCATTACCGTTTACCCCCCAGCAAGCTGGGTACTCATTTTACCGACCTCGGAAGGAGGGAAGGCTGAGTCAACCTTTAGCCGGCTGCTGGGATTGAACTCCCAGCCTCATTGGCAGAGCTTTCAGGCAGTATGTCTACTGCCTTACCACTCTGCACCACAAGAGGCTCTCACAAGAGAATGAGAGAGAGAGACCAATATAGCTAGTGGATGTCTGCAGTCATTTATTACAATCAACAGTTGTTCCAGAGGCAAGCAGGGAGGAAGTGCACTCAAACAGCAGGAAGTCCCCCATTGAGCCCATCAGGATACTGGAGGAGACAATTTGAAAATCATCACGAGGTTCCTATCAGAGCTATGCTAAATAGGCATTTCCTCCGATGCCGCCTGCAGGACACTTTTGGTATTCTGCTGAATGATGCACCCTGCAGATCTTTTAGATTCCAACAATTATAACCTTCCCCTGTTGTGAATATGGCATGGACTGTGACACACCAACAGGGCTCAGGTTGTGCTAGTTTCCAGGTCTTTGCTTTGTTTTCTGTGCCTTGGCTCCCAATGATGGACCATCTTTGTCATTACCATTTCTTGAGGAGGCTTCTCATAGAATCATAGAATCATAGAATCATAGAATCATAGAATCATAGAATCACAGAATCATAGAGTTGGAAGGGGCCATACAGGCCATCTAGTCCAACCCCCTGCTCAACGCAGGACCAGCCCTAAGCATCCTAAAGCATCCAAGAAAAGTGTGCATCCAACCTTTGCTTGAAGACTGCCAGTGAGGGGGAGCTCACCACCTCCTTAGGCAGCCTATTCCACTGCTGAACTACTCTGACTGTGAATTTTTTTCCCTGATATATAGCATATATCGTTGTAGTTTAAACCCATTACTGCGTGTCCTCTCCTCTGCAGCCAACAGAAACAGCATCCTGCCCTCCTCCAAATGACAACCTTTCAAATACTTAAAGAGGGCTATCATGTCCCCTCTCAACCTCCTTTTCTCCAGGCTGAACATTCCCAAGTCCCTCAACCTGTCTTCATAGGGCTTGGTCCCATGGCCCCAGATCATCTTCATCGCTGTCCTCTGTACCCTTTCAATTTTATCTACGTCCTTCTTGAAGTGAGGCCTCCAGAACTGCACACAGTATTCCAGGTGTGGTCTGACCAGTGCCATATACAATGGGACTATGACATCTTGTGATTTTGATGTGATGCCCCTGTTGATACAGCCCAAAATGGCATTCACCTTTTTTATCACTGCATCACACTGCCTGCTCGTGTTTAGTTTACAATCCACAAGTACCCCAAGGTCTTGTTCACACACAGTGCTACCTAGAAGCGTATCCCCCATCCAGTAGGCATGCTTTTCATTTTTCTGACCCAGATGCAGAACTTTACACTTATCTTTGTAAATTTCATCTTGTTCTCATTTCCCATTTTTCCATTGTGTTCAGATCCTGTTGAACTCTGTCTCTATCTTCTGGAGTATTTGGCAGTCCTCCCAATTTGGTGTCATCTGCAAACTTGGTGAGTAGTCCCTCCACCCCCTCATCTAGATCATTAATAAATATGTTAAAAAGTACCGGGCCGAGCACCGAGCCCTGAGGTACCCCGCTACTCACCTCTCTCCAGTCTGATGAAACACCATTGACAACAACTCTTTGAGTGCGGTTCTCTAACCAATTCCCTACCCACCAAACTATCTGAAAATCCAGATTGCAGTCCTTCAACTTATCCATCAGAACATCATGGGGAACCAATCACAGCCAGGGAAATGTCGACCTCAATGAGCCAGACACAGATTCTTCTCCACACTTGGCCAATGTATGCCGAGAAGAAGTCAGGTTGCTCTGCTGAATTATTGTTAATGATGACAAGCAAGAGTGGAAGGGCATGCTAAGCATCCTCGGTGCTCCAGGGAGGGCAGGGCAGAGAGTTGTGCGCTGGCATGGAGAGAACTGGCCCGCCCTCTTTCTCCAAGGCAAAGCAGGGCAGCAAGCAGTCGGAACCCACCCACCCACCCTGTTGGCTGGTGATTTTGTGATGTTCACCTTACTGCTTTGTTCAATTTGTCATACAAATCTTGTATGGTGGAAATGACAGGGTAAAGGAGCCTCTTAGAGTAGTTTGATGAGGGCATCGGACTTCATAAGCGGGGCCTCAAGTGTGAGGCGGCCTGGAGCGAGCGAGGCCAACCCAGAGGGGAGGCTGGATGCTCACCATCTGTGCTAGGGTTGTGCACAGCGGTGTCCGAATCAGCTGTTTCAGGCTGATGCAGACAGTGCTGGCTGCGTCGGCCTGGAATGGACAACCCTAGACTGTGCCTCTCTCTGGCATATTAGGTTGGAACGCTTCCTTTGGTAGAGGCTCAGCGCTTAGGGGTGACCTGCCTCCTGGGGAGGGAGACGGGGGTATCATTGAGCCCTGGGCCAGAAGGTTTGAGATTAATCCCGCTGGGTCAGGCTGTCTGCAACCGTGCCTATTTTGTTGCCAACTTGTGTGTTAAAATAAAAGTTGTGGACATGTTTAAGCCATCTACGTTTCATTGTCCTCCTTCCACCCCATCAGACACGCCTGCCTGATGGCCAATTCATAGTCTGAGGAAGGGTGCTTGCCCTCGAAAGCTCATGCCTTGAATAAATCTTTGTTGGTCTTAACCAGGGGTAGTCAAACTGCGGCCCTCCAGATGTCCATGGACTACAATTCCCAGGAGCCCCCTGCCAGCATTCGCTGGCAGGGGCTCCTGGGAATTGTAGTCCATGGACATCTGGAGGGCCGCAGTTTGACTACCCCTGGTCTTAACGGTGTCACTGGACTCTGATTTTATTCTGCAAGTCAACTGTCTTTCTCAATGCACAAAACAGGTGATGTGAAATGAAGAACTTGAATAAAAGAGAAAAAAAACAAATAAACATAACGTTCCTTCCCCATGCAACACACATTGACCTGGCTATGCGACCTCTTAAAGGGGAGAAAGTATGAATGGCAAACGTCAAACGAGAAAATTCAGAGAATCCTGCTTCCATTATTGATTCACCTTTATTCAATTTGATACTCCCCTTTGTGGAGACGGGTAGCAAGTAATTAACTATCAAACAAATTAAATACCGAGGAGATGGAAAGGTGGGGATACTGCCATTGTCAGCAAAACTAATGACAATTAGCCGGCTGAATAAAATCAGTGGCCTGCTTTCCTATCCACTTGGAATCCACTGGGGTTCCGAATCGAATGACAATATAGATCTGAATAAATTTCCTTTCAATATGTGTCCCATGTTATCCAGAAAGCTACGCAGGGAAAGGAATAATGTGCCTGAAAATACACTAAACTCCAGAGTAAAACTGTTCAACTCTAACTACTGAGTATGAAATTACTTTAGTAATGAAATTACTTTAGTTGCAAAAGGGCACAAAAGCCTTCGATAATTTCCAGAAGTTTTCTCAACAAGAGTTGTAACAATTCACGTTGTGTGCGATCATCACTGAAGACTAGAGCCACCACCAAGAATACCTCTTCCAGTGACATCGTAGCCACATGAGTAGCATTATGTAGGAATTTAAGGGAGAGTTGTCACACAGTTTGAAGTGAGGCAGGGATGCCTGTCTCCTGGAATTCCAGCTCACCTCCAGGCAGCAGAGATCAGTTCCCCCAGAGAAACGGACTGCTTGGAAGGTGGGCTGTGGGGCAATATACTCCAATCAAGTCCCTCCCCTCCCCAAATCCCGCCCTCTTCAGGCTCCACCCCCAAAGTCCCCGTGTTTTTCCCAGCCTGGAGATGACAACCCTAAGTGAGACCCACTTCTGAACTATTTTGGGGACTCTCTTACAAAGGGAGGTGATATGACTTTCCCCTAAAGTTCATAAAACACCTCAGATTAGGTCCCATGGGTTAGGTCCCATAAAACACAAGAACCTCAGATTAGGTCCCATAGTATACCTTTTCATTTTTAGCACCACAGGTCCAACTATCTGTTGACTTTGAACAAAGGGACACCACCAATTCTCCCTCTTGCTGTAGCCTCTGAGTCTCCCTCCCTGGGATTTTGTTCCTGGGGTCAGAAGAGGCAAAAGCAATTGCGGTGTGTGTGTGTGTGTGTGTTCTGTAGTGGCAAGAAGAACCACCTGAAATCACCATCCCCTCTTCTGCAAAGAGAAATTCCATTTCGCAGGAGGTGTGAAATGCCAGTAGTTATAAATACATAGTGTTATTGAGTGCGCAGCAGAAAGCATGCTTTGGCAGTTTCATACGTTAGGCAGAGATAAACTCAATGTTTCCATCAAGTCTTCCAGAGTCTTCTCTCCTAGTTTGCACTGGTCCACCTCCCATCCTCCTGATCCACCTGTCACAGACCCGTGACCCACCTTTTATTCCCAGCCTATATTGTGAGAGCCATTGCTGTAAGGTCCGGAATCAAAAAATAACTCTAGTGCCAGGGATGAAGGGTGGAACCACATCCCAAACACGTCCTCATATCATGTTCTCCTTCTCTCATCCAGCATGTCTGATCACTTACCCCAATCTGTGACATGTTCCTGTCTTTTTTCTCTGTCCCCACTCTACATTACTGGCTATCAGTGGCAGGAGAGGGAAATCCATTTTGGATCCTCACTGAGGAGAAAGGAGGAGATGTGTGTTTGTGTGTGTGTCTGTTGATGGATGGATGGATGGATGGATGGGTGGGTGGGTATGTGTGTGTGCGTGTGGAGAATCATCAGGTGGAGGCAGCTTTGACCATATATATCTCCCCAAGAAAGTTAAGGTCAGGCAGTTTAAATCTCCTTAGGGCCCCTGGCCCCAGGGAGATAAAACTGGCCTCACCCAGGGCCTGGGCTTTTTCAGCCTTGGCCCTAACCTGTTGGAACACTCTACCTGTGGAGATTAAGGCACTCCAAGATCTCACATAATCCCAGTGGGCCTGCGAAACCAAGCTGTTCCACCAGGCCTTTGGTTGTGGCCAGACAATGACACCAAGAAATACTGGCCTCCTCACTTGAGACACCCACCATCAGAGACCCCTTCATATTCTAAAAAACACATAGAGAATTAATATTAGTGGGTTTTAATGTAATATTGTGGTTTCTTGTTATATGATATGATATTTTACCATGTACAGTTCTAAAATGCTGTTGACCACCCAGGGCTGGTAGGATGGGGCGGTATACAAATAAAATATTACTATTACTACTAGTAATAACTACTAGTAGTAATAGTAGTAGTAGGATGGCATGTATACTTTAGGCCAGGAGAGCAGAGCATTGTCTGGCAGCCTGACAAGGGACATTTGGAGGTAGAATTGCCACTGCCTGCTTCCATGTCAGGACCCCGGGTTTTCCTTGGAGGACCCCCCAACCCCAATCCTTTGAGGTCTCCCACCCAAATACTACCTGGGGTTGGCCCTGCTTATCTTCTCAGATCTAATGGGATTGGACTCACTTTATTATCCTCATCAGGACATGGAGCTTCGACTATCAAGAGCTCCTACCTTGGAAATCTTATTGGTCTGTAATGCACTGGAATCATCTCGCTTTTCTATCGCAGACCAATGTGGCTGCCTACCTGAAACCTCTCATGACAGAGAGTCAAGCCACCAAGACCATTTCTGCACTGGAATTCCATGCTGGGCTGCAGGCTGGAGTTTGAGCTGGGTACATTGCCCCACCTCTTCCTGCTCCCACACGGAGGAGCATTTGGCCCAGTGCACCTTGTTCACTCTGGATTTGTAGTCCCACACAGGAACCAAGACAGAAAAGTTCCCAGTGCAGAAATGGAGACTGAAATTCCCCAGAATAGTTCTCCTGCTTTTGTGCTCAAACAGTATGATGCATAAAGTCTAGAAGGGGTCTGTCTCTCATCTGTTAACCTGACAAAAACTTCAGGTCTTCTACTTGGCATTATTTAAGCTCCTTATCATTGGATGAAAAACAAGAATATAACCCTTTAGGGGAAAGAGCAAATCTGCATCAATAGTTGCCCCTATAAGCAGAAGCACTAATGTGCCAGGCACCATTAGTATTGAAGAAGTAAATGGTATCTTGAAACACACCCATGCACAGTGATGCACAGTTCTTAATGCATGCACTGCTTTTTATTTTAAAGAAAGAGAATACACATGTGATAAATGATCAATAAGCTCATGGTGCATTAAGCAAATCTCTGGATCTTTTCAGTTCATTTTCTAAACACAACAGTCTGTCCCTAGAATGTAAAGGCTATTTGCCTGGAGGAGGTGAAGCAGAGCAGACAGAGGAGCTTGGCAGACAGGTGTGCTGGCAGGTAGTCAGGCAGGTGAACCAGTTAGCTGGCAAACTGGAAGTAGAAAGGCAAGGAAACGGACGGAGGGAATTTGCTGGCCGGGGCTTTCAAGAGCTACTGGAAAAAATATTGTCTCTGCTTCCTCACATTTAAATAGAGATGCCAGTCCCCAGTTGGGCTAGAATCACAGCTCAAATTCAGATTAAAGAGATCAGTTCCCTTGAGGAAATGGCTGCTTTGGAGGGTGGAGACCATTGCATCATACCCCACTGAGGTCCTTCCCCACTCCAACTCCTGCCTGCACCCAGCTCTACCTCTGAAGTCTCCAGGGTTTTCCCGACTCAAAGCTGGCAACCAACCCTATGCGAGAGAAGCATGAGAAAGGGATTGAAGGAACTGGCCACTCCTGAATGGAACAAAAAGCCTCCATAGGATTCCACCATCCATTTTAATCTTTTGCTCAACTGGGAAACACAGCTATAGTCCATTTTCAATATCTTCATCCGTGATATTCTCAATACTGTAGTAACTCAGTCTTCTCTAATAGGGTCACTCCTATAGAGGGATTACAAATTGTGATGTTAATATTAGTAAGGTAAAGGTAAAGGTATCCTCTGTGCAAGCACCGAGTCATGTCTGACCCTTGGGGTGACGCCCTCTAGCGTTTTCATGGCAGACTCAATACAGGGTGGTTTGCCAGTGCCTTCCCCAGTCATGACCGTTTACCCCCCAGCAAGCTGGGGACTCATTATACCGACCTCGGAAGGATGGAAGGCTGATTCAACCTTGAGCTGGGTGCTGGGATCGAACTCCCAGCCCCATGGGCAGACAGCTTCAGACAGCATATCGGTGCCTTACCACTCTGCGCCACAAGAGGCTAATATTAGTAGACCCCTACAAATTCGGATATTAATTTGATATCCCTACAATACCCCTACAAATTCGGATATTACATGACCAATTTGGGATTGAACTACATAAGACACTAAGTTATTTCCAATTATCATAAAAACACTATTAGAGAAGACTGAGTTATTACAATATTGAGAATATCACTCATGAAGATATCGAAAACGGGCTATACCTGGGAATCTGTTTTGAAATAGTTTTGAACATGTTGAAATTGTTTTGAACATTAAATCACTTCACCATTGCCAGCTTGAAGCTTTTTTCTCCTACTTTATTACGGCTGATGGATCTTCACCTGTTGCAACGGGGAAACACAGCAAGGGACCTCTTGCTGCAGAAGACCACTTGCTATGACAAGCTGAAGGTGAAAATGTGTGCTATCAGGGCCTAGAGAGACTTTTTCTTCTCCAGTTAAGGATTTGTGCGTTCCTCTTCTCCATCACTTTCCTAGATTGGCTTCTAACTGCTGTCGAAGGGACAAGATTACTGGTGTTATCTCCGATGAGAGAATGGCAGCACATGAGGTAGGACAGGGGTAGTCAAACTATGGCCCTCCAGATGTCCATGGACTACAACTCCCACGAGCCCCTGCCAGCCTTCGCTGGCAGGGGCTCATGGGAATTGTAGTCCATGAACATCTGGAGGGCCGCAGTTTGACTACCCCTGGTTTAAACATTCACAAACAAGGTCTACATTCTACAGTTTTCACATCTGATATAAACAGCTTGTCCAATGGAAGTGGTCCGGTCACATCCAGGGGGAGTATCTGGGTGACATCACGTCCTGGGGGGCTGGCAGGGAGGCGTGGCCAGCTTCTGAGTTTCCTTAAAGCTAGAAAAAAATATTTCAGGGGTTCCTCTATAGTCAAAAGGTTGAAAAAGGAAGAGCCTTCCTACCATTGAAGTGGCTATTACACAGGAGGAAAGTTCAGAAGTCCTACCTCAGGGTTAGTCAAACTATGCCCCTCCAGATGTCCATGGACTACAACTCCCACAAGCCCCTGCCAGCCTTTGCTGGCAGGGGCTCATGGGAATTGTAGTCCATGAACATCCATGAACATCTGGAGTCCATGAACATCTGGAGGGCCGCAGTTTGACTAACCCTGAGGTAGGACTTCTGATAGTCCTACTGATCTTTTTCTGAAAGAGCAGCCTGACTTGGATAGCCCAGGCAAGTTCAATCTTGTCAGATCTCAAGAGCAATCTAGTACTTGAATGGGAGAAACCCAAGGAACACTAGGGGTCATGAGCCAACCCTAGAGATGTGCCATGAGCTAGCTATTAACATTATTATAATACGGAGGTAGGCAAATGCAAACCACCTTTTTGAAGTCCCCAAGGGGGTGGGGGGGGGGGCTGGACTGAGTGGCCCTTGGCGGTCTCTTCCGGCTCTGCATGATTCTGATTCTGTTGACACATCAGCATTCAGCTGATTGATATGCCGCTGACATACTTTGATATAAAAAACTGAATGCATAGCTCAGTAAGCTCTCTTTGTAGAAAATGTGAACCTTCACCCTGACTTCTCTGCTGTCAACACTCTGCATGTATCCCAGTTAACATTCAGCCAGGTTGTTCTGCTGAGCTCCCATTTACCATGCCTGACGCTTGCCATGAAGCGCTTTCGATAGTTTTAATTAAACACCGTAATCGAGAAATATATTAATACCATGATGCATCAATATTAATTAAGGAATTAACTCTGCTTGGGCACCCTTTGGCACTGGCAGCGTGTGCCGCTCAGCATTTAATGTTCTTGGCACCGGTGGGGACTCTTTCTCCTCCCTGAATGGAGACAAGCGAAAACCAAGCTTTGCCACCAGGCTGCAGCTATCAGAGCCGGGACCACGCTGGCTGCTCGTTTCAGCCACCATGGGCGGACCGACACATAGAGGACAGCGCATTCTGAGTGGAATCACATCAAATTAATAAGCAGGCGACCAAGTAAATGAAATGTCAAAACACCAAGGCTGTTGATTGACTGCGTAGCACAACATGGTGGCACCTCCATCAATAACGGCAGCTGCCGGAGAAGAGTCGGCACGTTCCCTTCCTGATAGATTCCCTCTTGTCACTTGAAATTAACCCGTTCTCCCTAGCAAGCCATGTTGGATTTGAGTTCTGTGGATTCATTTGTGATCCTTCTCCCATTCTTGCCCAGGCCTGTTGGAAACGGGGCATTCGTGTGGCAGAAGAATCCAACTGGGCCAGAAATCTGTGCCTTAGAAACTCTGATTTTTGGTTCAAAAGGCCTCTGGCACTCCCCACTTTGGGAAGACTGAGTCGCCCGACAAGGTGGCATGGCATGGGTCATGCAAAGGAGGACTCTGCAGTGAACTGCATCTGGCGTTTCTGGAACTCTCTCCTTAGCATGAAGCCACCTGCCTTGTTCTCTGGCAATGCAAACCTGTAGACGTCTTCAAGGGTAACACAATTTAAATTCAGGATCAACATATGTTCATAGCTGATGGCAAGCTTGTGCTATGAATGGGTAATACCACTTCCCACGAGAGAGATCGACATGTAAACTGCAAAGAAGGCACCTCGCACAGGTCCTTTCTGGGAATGGGGATAGAATTTAACTGTTTGTCTTCTGAAGACCTCAGCTACATGTCGCTCCCTGGACCAAAAGAACTTTGTCAGGCCTCCACCAGGGATGGCGTATTTTTGGCCCTGGCCCCAGCCTGGTGAATCGAGCTGCCAATTGAGATCTGGACCCTGATGAAACTACCTAAATTCTGTAGGGCCTGCAAGATGGTGCTCTTCTACCAGCTTAGGGCTGAGACCGGAGCAAGCTAATATAGCCAACTAAATGTACGCCCCCCCCACCCCCCCACACCATTAATTTTCAGTATTCCCACCACTGAACTAAGGAAAACTCAAAGGGAAAATTATAGAATGCCCATGAATGGACTGACAGGTGGGTGACCACCTAGAATGAGAAACAAGAAAACAGAGCACTGCAAGGTTTTATTACTGTTTTAGTGGTAATTTTAATAAAACACTGCATGCATGATGTGAACCCCCTCCCAGAAAATGCTCACGGGGAGGGGAGGTCTACAAGACCAATAATAAATAAATAAAACGACTGCCACTTTATCAGGTGTCCAAATGGGAGATGAACATCCTTCCTTATGAACAAATAAAGCACAAGATTTAGAGGAAAGCTAAAGCTGCAGCATAGGAGATATTAATATTTCCAACCAACATTTACATTCAATTTTGGACGATATGAAGCAGATAATAGAATATCCGGTATCACTTAGAGCCACATGCGATAATGACATGACATTCTAATCTAACGCTAGCCTTCCTCGGATTGGGGGGGGGGGGTTACTATGCTATCGGAACAGCCGACAGGGGAGGGGAAGGAGAGCGGCACGCGGGGCCTGTCCCTCCTCTCCTTCTCCAACCCAATTGGAAAATTCCAATCAGCAACTCTCCCGAGCGTCACTGCGCTCGAACCAGCCAAGTGTGCCCAGGGCAAAATGACACAGAGGCTTACCGACTTGATAATGCTCAGAGAAAACCGGTTTTGTGTCAGCAGCAACCTCTGCCAGGGCGAAGAAGCCCACACTGTTAAGAGATTAGAAAGGTGCCATGATGTTTTTCAAAAGGAAAATAAGGAAACAGGCTATCAGCTCTCCCAGGGCTTAAAACCAAGGCTGGTATCCCCCGATATATATGTCAGTTGATCTCCACGACTGCTAGCTTTGGAAAAATCCCAAATGTCTGCATTTCAAGAGAACTGTAAGCTGGAAAACACAACCACACGACCCCAGATTTTTCTCCTAAGACAGAAGTGGCTCACACTGGTTATTTCATTCATTCACACCCATCTCTCCTCTTTTCTAGGTTAGGTTATTTCTTCCCTAGAAAATGGCACGCTGCGGGGGGGGGGGGGGAATCCTAAAAACGTACAAGAGGGTTTTCCTTTAGATCGTGAAATGCTATCAAGTATACTCCCTGTAGTAAAACTGCAAGAGACGCTGGTTTTACAGATTCCCTTTTACCAAAGCTTCATGTCCATATTCGGCAACTGGATAACAAAGCAAAAAAATATTCCCTTATGGACTATGACTATACTTCTATCTCACTCCAACTGTCTAAAGATTTATTTCCAGGTTGGAACATTTTCTCATATTAAGAGAGGTGTTCCATATTTTTCCTTTTTCTATCACAGGTTTTCTCAACCAGGGTTTCGTGGAACCCTGCGGCTTCTTCACATCCCTGGAAGGGTATCCGGAGCAGGTAGGAGTAATTAATTTTATATATATTTTTTTCAAATTTGTTTACCATTTATCAGGTGATATGACCAAGTATGGTCCTGTTGAACCAAAATGGCCAATGATGGGCCTGGAGCGGGTGGGAAGGGGCAGGGCCGCAGCTGGGCGTGTCCACAGCTCTGTTTCCCAACCACATCCTGCAGGATCGCGCCACTTCTGGGGCTTTTCAAAGCTTGAAGAATGTTTCAGGGGTTTCTCAGTGGTCCAAAAGTTGAGAAAGGCAGCTCTATCATTGCACAGCTGTCCCCTGCCCACACTAAAGTCTACCCACAGGATACACCTATACATCAGACAAACATGTGTTTGGATCATATGCATTGCTAGTCCAGTCTGGTCAGATATTAGAAGACGAGGAGCTATTTTTTTATAACCTGCTTTTCCTTACCTGAATGAGTCCCAAAGTGGCTTACCAACAGCTTTCCCTTCCTCTCCCCACAACAGACACCCTGTGAGGTAAGAGGGCCCTGACAGAACTGCTCTAGGAGAACCAGGACTGGCTCAAGGTCACCCAGCAGTCTGCATGTGCAGGAGGAGTGGGGAATCAAGCCCGGTTCTCCAGATGAGAGGCCACTGCTCTTGACCATGACACCAAGCTGGCTCTGAGTGGAAGGTAAGCAAGGTTGGTCCTACTTAGAATAGAATGGGAGACCACCAGAGAAGTCCAGGGTTGTGACACAGGAGCAGCCAATCATAATTATATTATAATAGATTTTTTATTTATATCTTGCCCTTCCGCATCACTCACAGTGGGCAACAGCATTAAATTGACATACAAATTTTAAAGATGAAAAACATTTATGGTATACTCAGTATAGCTGGCAAACCGCCTATGTTTGTCTCCTGCGTTGAAAACCCTGTGAGGTTGTAATAAGTCAGCTCTGAGCTGATGGTACTTCCCACCACCAAATTGCCTTAGCCCATGCGGGCAGGGGCTCATGGGAAGTGTAGTCCATGGACATCTGGGGAGATGTCCCTGCTTTAGTATATCTGGTTGTTGGTGGGTTTTTTTTAACCATTTATTTATCTTGGGCACTGTTATTTTCTTTTTATGAGCTTCTATCTCATTCTTGCTTCATTGATATATGGGAAAAGTCTAGAGGCACATCAAAGACTATTAAACGTTGCCCAATACTGAAAGAAATCTCATGGTACCACCAGGGTGTGCCTTTTATTTTGCTGTGGCAGACTAAACATGCCTAACCCTTTGCTATCCTCATGGAAGGCTGGCGTTATTGGCCACCTTGAGTCTACACTGATTTGCAAATATCTTTATTTAGGTAAGGGCTGTGGTTTAGTGGTTGAGCATCTGCTTGGCATGCAGAAAGTCCTGAGTTCAATCCCTGGAATCTCCAGTTGAAACAACCAGGAAGCAGGGGATGTGAAAAATCTCTGTCTGAGATGACCTGTATTCTGTTCCCTTGGGGTATGTTTGACTTTTTTTGTGTAATTATTATTACAAAGCTGAAGAAGTCTCACAATGAAACTAGACATTACCTAGAATTCTAGTCTTGTTTCGATGATTATTAAAGACTCCAAAGGCAAGAACATTTATTCATGTTTACTGCTAAGCTCTAGTAGGAACGTACAAATTCTGTTAACTGCAAGATTTATGGAGTCATGTAGTTCCCCCTGCACTTGCATGCATCCTCCTGTGCGCATTTCCACTTTGTTATCCTGATTCAGTCTAAGGCAGCTTCAGGTGTTCACACGGCATTAAATCAAATATACCTGCAAATCTATTTCCGCTAGAAATCTGGCTTTCTTTGCTTTTGTCAGAATGGCTGGAGGCGGCTCTTTCTCTCTTTCTCTTTTCCAAGGGACCACAATTCAGACAGACCACAGGTGTGAAAATGAGCAGCAGCTTTATTTTTAGCTCCCAGGCCCGTTGATCTACGAGACAACGCTAACAGGGGCCATAAATCATAGCTGCTGATGCATGCGTAATCCCACATGCCACTTTGGATTACCTGTTCTTGGGATGGACCAATGAGAAACCGCTCTTCCTGAACCTCATGTCTCCTTTGGTTAATGCGTCTTCATTTACCTGCTACTTTGCTTTGGGGAGGGTTCATTTTGAAATGAGACACGTGTCAGTTGCCTTCTCTCTGCCACTTACACACACAGACTGATCTTGGACGTTCCGTCAGCTGTCGGAAGGAGCGCTTTTAAGTTGATGTCAACATCTGGGTGTTCAAAAGACATCCACCGAATGGGCCATACATTGCTCAGAGGACAACACTGACTCCTACCCGCCCTAGGGCACGGTGTTCAAGAAAGGAGATCTTCTCAGAGGTAATGAAAGCAGGAAGGAGTTGTATGGCACCAATCCTGGATGTTTCATCAGCTGCCAGAAGGAGCTGAGACATATACCATGGCTGGCATCATCCACTCCGACTGGCAGAGGTACTCTAAGTTTTCTAGCCAAAGCTTTTAACATCACCTTTCAAACAGAGAAGCTGGGCTGTGAATTTGGGACCTTCCAAACACAAAGTGGAAACTCTTCCACCTCCGACTTTTCATGCATCAGGTACATGCTTTAGGATGCTTAGGGCTGATCCTGCGTAAATCAGGGGGTTGGACTAGATGGCCTGAATGGCTCCTTCCAACTCGTTCAAAATTGCACAATGGTTGCAAATTGAAATCACTACTGATTTGCTGTTATGCACAACGTCGTTGACAATCTGCAACACTACTGAAACCGATCCGCAAAAAGCGCTTCGTTGTAGCGCTTTCAGGGAAATCGCAAAAAGTGGATTCACCCTCCGGAAAGTGCTACACTCTTGCAACCAATCTGCAACACTAGCGGGAAAGTTCTGTGCGTTACCATTGTTGCGGTTTCTGCAAAGTCCCTCCCCCTGGCTCTCTCCTCTGATCTTCCGGCGAAGCGATAGCCATTTTTTTTTCTCGGAGCGAGCGGAGATCAACGCACCGGCGAGCCTTCGTTTACCCAGCGAGGCTTCCCCGGCTGCAGTCCCTCCCCAGAGCTGTTTAAAGTCACCAAGCACAAGCAACACACAGCCCCGTTTGCTGGTTTATTTTCCCTTTATTTTCCCCTCTATTTTCGGCCTAAAATTGCGCCCGTGCACGGGGGGGCGGGGTATTTTTTTTCACTTGGGGGGAGCGTGGCAACAATGAAACGGCAGCTCAAACACCACCTGCTAGCTAGATGGGTCTCTCCGTTGCAACGAATCTGCAGTGTGTGTGTGTGTGTGTTTTTTAAACCTTCCTTAAAGGGAAAGGGGCTTTTTGGGAGCATGATAACAGCCGCCCATTGGCTGCTCGTTTGATTGACGGCCAGGGGCAGGACAAAGCTTGGCAATATCGCTTCCTGGCTAGCGATTTTTGCCGAGACCGGAAACCTGTGGGAAACGATAGAAACGCAACTGGATTCCACTACAAAGGCAGGTATGCATAACGACGAATTCCACTATTTAAAATGGCATTTTTTTGTTCCGCAACCAATTTGCTACATAGATCCTGGTGCGGAATGGCCCTATGATTCTATGATTCTATCACTGAAGCCTATGAATAACAGATTCTCCATTCCGAACTTACAAGCAAAGACATGTATTGCCGCTTCTTTTCCTTGTGCTTCCCCTTTGCTGGCTGTCACCTTGCACGTTCACCCTCCCATCGCCTCCAGGTGACCTTTCTCCTCTGCAGGTGAAAGAGTGGTTCCCTCTTTTCTGAACATGGAAGTCACCGTGCCCTCTGTTCCCTCCCCGTCCTTTTTCTTTAGCAGCTCGCCCCCTTCTTACTTATTTCTGAGAACGCCGTTTGTTTACCCTTCTGGAAACACCGTTAATGGCTGGGAATGTGCAGAACGCAGGTGTCCTCTGCCTTGGCAGGCTGCCTCCTCCTTTTCCTCAGGTGTTCAGGCCCGGGACAATCAACTCACATTCACTTCAAGAGGCATTACAACTTAACACCAGGTGGGCCTGTTTCATAGATAAGTAGGTTCATTACCGTTTCTCCCTGTGAAATGGAAATTGCTCAAGGTTAAATAGAAATGGAAGGTTGGTGGCGCGGCTCTCACTGGCACGCACATCCACCTCTCGCTCTTTCCCTCTCCCCCTCTCCGTTTAATCTCCTTTCTTTTGTAATCTTTTCTTCCTGCTTAGCATTATGAAAGGCTGGAAGGTGCTTTGTTTTAATTAGAGGAACCACTTCGTAATTCCCCGGGTTCTGGATGCTGCACTCGGTTCTGTTGAACCCTCAGAAGGACCACCAGGCTCTTCTGGAGGCATGCCCAAGCGCTGGGACTCTATGGCGGCTGAAACAACAAGAAAATGGTCACCGTGTCTCGATAACGAGCATCTGTGTGCCACAGTCAGTGATTCAGCGCATGAGGTGTTTCGCACACTTCATCATAATAATGGGCATGACGGTCTCAGCATGCCAGGCCATGGTTATCATTAAAGATGGAGGCTGAGACTCAGAGGGACTGGCTTGCCTGAGCAATCTAGCAGATTTCTGGCTAAGATCTGATTCAGTGTCCTCCTGGCTCAGAGACCCTTCTATGCTCAATCAGCCCTCTTTCTACTTCAGCTCCTTGTGTTGGCTGCCCTCCTCCATGTGAAATACAATGACGATGTTAACCATTCAGTTGTCTGACTCTGGCCTATCCTATGGCACAAATGCCGCCATGATTTCCAATCTTGCACGGCTCCTTTTAGTTGTTCTGGCCAGTGTCCATTTTGATTGTATTCAACCACTACGTTCTTTGTCGGCCTGGTTTCCTTTTTCCACTGACCAATTCTAGCAGAATTGTTTTCTGTGTTGAATTGGATCACGTGATATGGCCAGAGTAAGTGAGCCAGAATTTTGTGATTTTGCCTACCAGTAATAGATCAGACATTATTAGCTGTAATATTTCCTTGTTTGTGACTTATACCTCACCTACTTATGAGCGAGCCTGCCAGTGTGGAGAGAGGAAGGGTAAGTGAATGTAAGACGCTTTGAGGCCCCTTTGGATAGTAAAAAATGAGATACGCAAATCAGCTTTTCTTCTCTTCCTTTGGTAGCAACCTGAGAACTACACTTGGTACCACATCTACTCAATTACACCACATAGGTCACTTGCAATTCCACCCCCTATTAAAATTTGGGCCATCCCAGGCTGGCCATAAGAACAAGACTTTACCCAGCTTAACATCTATCTCTATATATGGTTGGTGGGATGAGTTTGTCCTAGTAAATCAGCTTCAGCATACTTATTTCTGCTAGAGCAGGCTTCAGGATTTCATGAAACCCTGAGGTTTCTTGACAGCCCTGGAAGGGCTTCCCGAATGGGTGAGGGTTAATTAATTAATATATTCAAAAAAATTGTTGAACATTTATCAGGTATCAGGTGATGTGATTATATATGGTCAAGTCAACGCCCCAAATGACCAATGATGGACATGTTCACAGCTATTCTTCCCAACCATACTCTGCCTGATCATGTCACCTCTGAGATTTCTCAAAGCCTGAAGAATGTTTCAGGGGTTTCAACAGAAAAAAAACTTGAAAAAGGCTGGGTTAGAGGAAGAACAGAAGGGTGTTTGGAATTGACTGGGACTGAGCAAGGGAATGCCCAGAAGGAGTATGTCCAAGTTTCAGACTTACATCTGTATTCTTCTACAGCAAAATGTGTATTACTTCTGCATACAATAAAATATTAAAAGTTTTTTCCCCTCCTCTTTGCTGCTAAAGCAGTATGATTGGTAAACTCATAGCAGTCTATTTCTTCGTTCAGTGGTGGTGAAAGGTTAATATCCCAGCAATTAGTGGGATGTTTTATGGGAATAATTTGCAAAGAAAATGATACATGTTCCACAAAAATCAGGCTACCTCCCCCACCAGATTTGTCCTTATTATAGTAATAAAAAAACCCTTCACATGCAGGGTATAAAAAGGCGAGCCTGTCTCATACATCATCGGCTCCACCAAACGCATTGTCATCAAGGAGACAAACTTCTGCCAATTTGTTTTTGGGAACAGATGCTTTGGGAATATACGATGTACAGTATGGCTCCCTGGAAAATATATCCATCTGTGATCATTTCGTGTTTGCAAAAGCAAACTTCTAATGGGATGTCTTCCTCCCATTCGTCTCCCGGAGCAAGCAGGTCACCCAGTGATCAATAGTCAAACCAGGCTGCCACAATGCAGGCACCGTTTTGCCCCTGAGGTTGCCCCTCCAAAATGCTTGGCTTCCTAGATATGTCCTTTCTTAGGTAGAATCCCCAAATTACCTTCATTGAATTTGTGACTTGAAATTTTACAGCTTCCTAGGGATTAGGAATGGGAGGGGCTGTGGCTCAATTGTAGAGCATCTGCTTGCCGTGCAAAAGGTCCCAAGTTCAATCCCCATCATCTCAAGTTAAAAGGAAAGGATAGTTGAAGAAGAAATGTTTTTGTACCCTGCTTTTTACTAACTGAAGGAGTCTCAAAGTAGCTTACAATCACCTATTCTTCCTCTCTCTGCAACAAGCACATTGTGAGGTAGCTGAGGCTGGAAGAGTTCTGAAAGAACAGGAAGTGGTACAACAGGGAGTGATACTGAGCAAGACTCATGTGTCTCCAAGCAGCTGGCAATTATCTACCCTTCCTCTCATCACAGCAGATACCCTAAAACAGGGGTAGTCAACCTGTGAACCTCCAGATGTTCATGGACTACAATTCCCATGAGCCCTGCCAGCATTTGCTGGCAGGGGCTAATGGGAATTGTAGTCCATGAACATCTGGAGGACCACAGATTGACTACCCCTGCCCTAAAAGGTAGGTGTGGCTGAGAGAGCTGTGACTGGCTCAAAGCCACCTACTCAGACCGCGTATGGCCTTGAAGGTCAGTACCAATACTTTGAACTTGACCCAGAAACAGACTGGTAACCAGTGCAGATGGTAAAGCACCGGCGGAATATGGGCTCTCCAAGGTGTCCCGGTGAGGACCCTAGCAGCCGCATTTTGTAACAGCTGTAATTTCCGGATCAAAGTCAAGGGAAGAACGAGTTACAGAAGTCTAGTCTGGAAGTGACAGTTGCTTGGATCACTGTGGTCAAGTGATCCGAGGACAGGTAGGGTGCTTGTAGCCAGGCTTGGTGACCTGACCATCCATGAAAAGGGAGGCATCAAAGATCTCTCCCAAATCCCTGGCAACCAGTGTAGGTGTTAATTGCACTCCGTCCAGGCATGGGAGGCACACTTCCTGATCTTGCCTTCTTCCTAGCCACAGGACCTCCGTCTTGGAGGGGTTGAGTTTCAGATGACTCTGCCTGAGCCATCCAGCCACTGCTTCCAAACAGCTGGCAAATGTATCTGGGGAGGGGGGTGGAGTCTGGCTGGCCATCTATTTGGAAGTAGAGGTGGGTGTCATCTGTATATTGGTGACAGCCCAGCCCATAGCCCCGGACCAGCTGGGCTAGAGGGCACATATAGATGTTAAAAAGCGTGGGGGAGAGTATCGCCCCCTACAGAACTCCACAAGGCAGCTCATAAGGGTCCAACAACTCATTCCCCACAGCAACCCTCTGAGTCCAGTTCTGGAGAAAGGAGACTAGCTATTGCAGCACAGTCCCCCTAATTTCGGTCCCAGAAAGGCGGTGGGCCAGTAACTCATGGTCGACCACATCAAATGCGGCCAGCAGGTCTAAAAGCACGAGAATGGTAGAATCGCCTCAGTCCAGCTGTCACTGGATATCATCCATCAGGGCGACCAGCACAGTCTCCACCCCATGGCCAGGATGGAAGCCAGACTGGTAAGTGTCGAGGGCCGAAGTTTCTTCCAAGAATACTAGGAGCTGATCCACTGCAGCCCACTCTACCACCTTAAAAAGTAATGCAAGATGAGAGACCGGGCAGTCAGCTTTTCTGAATTTTATATGATGTTTTCTGGAACCAAATGATATTTGAATATCCCATCTCTTTGTCTACACATCCATTAATTATGTGATTAAAATAATATTTTCTCTTGTCCTTTGAGGTAGTGCACATACATTTTTAAAATTTCATAACACTGGAACCTACCAGTGCAACATCTTGCCCTCCTTCTCAGCCATAAGACATCATTAACAAATGTGGCTTTCAAGCCATGGCTTGAAAGCCACCAAGGAAGAGGGCATCATCAAAAGATGACATTTCAAGGAAGAAATGAACTCCAATCTTCCACTACCTTCTTCCACTGTGGATATTGAAAAGGCCAAACCCAGTAGGAAGGAAATTGTGGAGCAATGGAAGACATGTAAAGGAAGAAACTTCATATCACTCCTTATCTTGGCTTTGGTGATATCCCAGTGCAGCTGAACATCAAACTGGATAACACTACCACATTTTAAGAAGGCTTTGCCTCTCTTTCACTAATGAGTTTCTTCTGGGGTTATGTGAGATTATACAGTGTCTAAGATTATGCTGGATATTTCTAACTGAAGCTTGATGCTGATAAATTGCAGAAGGAAGTGGAAGGAATCTAACAGGATCTATTCTCCTAATGCAGTTTCAGGTTCAACAAAAGGAAAAAAATGAATCCAAAGGTTCTGCAAAATTTACGATTCCAGTGATAGAAAATCTGACATGTATGCATGTCCTTGCTGCTACCAAGAGGCTCCAGGCCTCATATAGGAGTTATTTCTAGGTCTGCAATTCCTTAACTCAAGCTTTCTAAACCAGGGTTTTGTGAAACCCTAGGGTTTCTTGATGGCCCAGGAAGGGTTTTTATCTTTTTTTTAAATTTATTAAATAGTTATAGAGAGATATGACCATATATGGTCATGTCAACCTGCCATCTCTCCCAAAATGTCCAATAATGGGCCTGGAGGGGATGGGAAGGGGATGGGCCGAGGATGGGCATGTACACCATTGTGCCCTTTTGGTGTTTCTCGAAGGCTGAAGAATGTTTCATGGGTTTCTAAACAGTTAAGAAAGTTGAGAAAGTCTGCCTTAACTGGGAGATCAGTCAATTAAAGATGTCCAGTGGGGTATAGTGGTTAGAACAGTCTTTTTCATCTTTTTGACCATGGAGGAATCCCTGAAATATTTTTCAGGCCTTGAGGAACTCCAGAAGTGGTAAAATGCCCCTTCAGAGAGTGAGTACGAAAGTAAGGTGTGGAAGCCAGCTAACCAATCAATCGATCATATACCATTTTGCCAATGTGGAGAAAGAGACGAGGCCTGTAGAGCAGATGGGAAGTGGACTCCAGTGATGTCTAGGCTATTGTAACCCGCCTTGAGACACATGAGGCCTGCTAGGTAGCCTTTGTCTTGTCATAGTTCTCTCAGAGCTATTTCAGCCACACCTGCCTCACAGGGGTGTGTTGTGGGGAGAGGAAAGGTAGATGATTTTAAGCCACTCTGAGACTCTTGTAGGTTGTAAAAAACAGGGTGCAAAAAACCAACTCTCTTTCTTCTGAATTGATTGAGTGGCCTAGTGATTCAATTTTATCATCACAATATAGGTAATCTAGAGAAAGGTAATCTGTGCCTTGCCCCAAAACCTATTAGGAATCTGTCTTAAGCAGGTTTCCTGCCAAGTAACTCCCGTGTCTTTTAACAGGCTCATCCCCAGGAAAGCGTTCTTAGGATTGAGGCCTTCATTAGCGTCATGGCAGAAGCAGAATGTCGAGCATGAATCTCCCCACACCCAAATCTACTTCGCTAGCCAGAACATCACTCAACTGAAAAACACACCAAACCAAAAGCCCTGCACTTGGGTTAGGCAGCACTTCCCACTGTGCTGATGAATGTGCTCTGAGCATATCTGAGTAGCATCAAATTATGCCTTACTTTTCAGCTTGGACCAAGCTCAAAATATGGGCTCAGATGGTTTTGTCACCGATTAAGATCACATGAAGTCAAAACTGTAGTAACGATCTGATCTCCGAGGCTTGCTGTTCTAGCAAATGAAGGTACTTTGGAAGGCATGCACAGACTCCTAAGCAAATGTCAAATTGTTAGGCTGCTACTTCAGTATTGCAGATCTTGGAAGCTAAGTGGGGCTGACCCAGGCTAATCTTTGGATGGGAGACCTCTGAGGATTTGGGGGTGGTTCCTCCAAGGAACAGCAGGGGTCATGACACGGAAGAAGGAAATGGCCAACCACCTCTGAATGTCCCTTGCCTGACTGCCAGAGAATCCTTGGATTCATTTCTTAATTTATATTCCAATTTCTAGACAAACCTACCCTGCAAGTAGGTTTGGGGTGATTTAAAACGTAAATCGGTATTGAAACCATTTCAATAAAATAGCCAGGATCTCCTGGCTGTACGAATGCACACATGATCCATCAATGCTGCATGCAGATGAAAGCAACACAACTGATTTGGATCTTGGGATGCTTCAGGTATTGTTGCTTTTCTTTCCCCTCTATGAAAACTGCAGGTTCCTCATGTTGAACAAGTCTAGAGAAAACCTGAAAAAAACATTTTCATGGAGGTCATGAAAACAAAAACGAGTTAAACAAAACTGAAGGGCCACAATTATCCAGAACATCACTAAGAGCAGTAAAGCCTCTTGCACATAAAAATACACATGCAAAGCAAAACAATAATCCAAACTGCAAAAGAAACAACATTTCCACTTGGGCAGATCGATCCTGTACCATGTGATACTACAGAACCGAAAGGTGAGATAGTCTATGATCGTGAATACTGCCACAAGTAGTCAGGAGCGGACGGGAAAGGGAGGCCATGGTTGTTTTGTTTTTATGCTCATAAGTCAGGAAGATTTGTTTCTGATATTCAACAAGTTTCCTGAAAGGGCTGCACAGCCCCGGGCAGCATTGACTTATTGAGCAGCAAATGAATCCATATCTCTGCAGCATTAGTTAGGAAGAAGATGAACTCCCTGAGTGCTACACTAACTGGTACTTACTGGGGCTGCCACAAATGTGGCCACAAAGGGGTTTGACTGTGCCCTGCTCAACAGTGGTGATCCTATTACTTGGTCTGTTCTGTTTGTCTCCCAACAGCAGAGAAGCTTGCCCAAGAGGCATTTTCAAAACTACATATGTGCGAAAATCCTGTCGATCCTCACAGACTTGCAGCTGATGTTGCTAAGTGGAGGAGCAAAGAATGGTAGATTTTTTTCATTTAAAACACAACATTTATTTATCATCTGTTCCACATAATATCTTTCTGGTAAGGCCTTGAAGGAGGAGAATGTCTCATACTCAGCAGGTAGCATCCACTCAGGGCGGCTGTCCCACCCCAGAGTGCCTCCTCCTCGAACCGGCTTGCCTGTCTGTCCAGCGGCCAGCCAATCTCCTTCCGTCCCCCACCCCTGACCACCCCTCCTCCTTCCACTTCCCTCCGAGGCTCAGAGGCTGCAGATCCCTGCTGCGTGAGAGCTGTCACCACCAGTGAGTTCCCTTCCCAGGGGCCTTTCCAGGTCCTGGAGGGAGGGGGAAGCCATCCACAGAATTCTTCCACCCCCCCCATCCCCCAATCTAGTGCCTGTTGTAATTCTTGAACTCAATGGGCTTGTCCCCTAGTTAATGTATAATTTGTGGTTCATTTCACTGTCTAGCTCAGCCTTTCTCAACCAGAGCTTTGTGAAGCCCTGAGATCCTTTGACAACCCTGGAAAGGTTTCCTGAAATGGTGGGAGTTAATGAATTTTTATATCTTTGAAAAATTTGTCAAGTATTTATCGAGTGATATGACCATATATAGTTATGTCGATTGCTTCCTTCCTCCCAAAATAGCCAATGGTGGGCCTGGAGGGGGCGGGAAGAGGAGGAGTCCCAGGTGGGCATGTCCACAGCTCTGTTTCCCAGCCGTATCCTGCCCTATCGGGTGACTTCTGGAGTTTCTTGAAGCTGAAGAATGTCTCAGGGGTTTCTCAGAGGAAAAAATGTTGGGAAAGGCTGGTCTAGCTGAACAATTTCTTCATGACTGACAAAGCGTGATCTTTGCCTTTGTTTTCACTAGCAGTGGATCCTTTTGCACTTTCCCTTCTTATATTGTACTTTTATATGCTATTAAAGGCTTGCTGTTTTTGTTGTTGTTGTTGTTGACTGACACTGGCAGGGGGAATGTGTAAGAACCTGTACGTACGTACGTACACACACACACACACACACACACACACATTATTGTGCTGAACTTCACTGTTACGAAAGAATACTTTGAAACAACATGCCAAGCAGCCACAAATGGGGCGGCAAAGCAGATGAACAGTTTACTAAAAAACTGGTTCCCACGTTCTGAACGATGACCAGAGTGTAAACCAGGCTTGCGGATGTTCAGGGCAGGCACCCTAACAACTACACAGTGAGATAAACTATAACTGTGAGGACTCCTTCTCCTAGAACAAAGCTGCTACCAATGGAAAAGGCTGAGGTTTCTATGAGACCTCCAAATTATTTATTTAAACGGAGGAAACTTTGTCTATATAGTAACTCTAGTTTGTATGGAGCTTACCGAAGTCCAGGAACAGGTTTGCTCAGAGCTTTCTCCTTTCTAGCTCAGAGCCTTTGGGTTTCCCACTGCTAACTTTGAACATAAGCTCTTTTAAAACATAAAATCATACCAGCCAACTTGTGAAATCTCAGCTGACAGGTAAGCATAGTCCCTGGAATCAAAAGGCAAAAAGGAATGAAAGTTTCTGAAGTGTAAATGAGATTCCCGATATCCAATCTGCATTCTCCCTAACAAAGATGGGTGTCAGATTCCTGCCGACTTTCTCAATAAATACACTTGGCATTAGCCGCGAAAGCGGTTAACTTCAGGTGGTAATACGAAGCTCATGATTCTTCTTGGTGAAATTAAAATGATAAGCCATATATTAAGAGCCTCTTGTGGGGCAGAGTGGTAAGGCAGCTGTCTGAAAGCTCTGCCCATGAGGCTGGGAGTTCAATCCCAGCAGCCGGCTCAAGGTTGACTCAGCCTTCCATCCTTCCGAGGTCGGTAAAATGAGTACCCAGCTTGCTGGGGGGTAAACGGTCATGACTGGGGAAGGCACTGGCAAACCACCCCGTATTGAGTCTGCCATGAAAACGCTAGAGGGCGTCACCCCAAGGGTCAGACATGACTCGATGCTTGTACAGGGGATACCTTTACCTTTTACCTTTTTAAGCCATATATTGATCAATATAAATCTAAAAGCCCCATCCCCAGAAACACAGGATAACATCCCGATTAGGAAATTTGGGCACCTGATGTCACGCCTGCAAAACTGAACCAAGGCCATCCATACCAAGAACATCCAAGCACTCTGCCCCATGGTTCCACCTTCAAGAGTGTAAATTGGCTGGTAGACTACACAAAGAGTTACACAGAAAAATCTGGCAACAATAACAGTTATAAATAGTTAATCTTACCGGGACATTGACAATGAATAGACCCCCCCATCCCACACAGTTGCAATTAACAATATAAGGACAGCTGGGAATATTGATTATTAATTCATCACTGATTCTTGAGCAATGACCCTACAAAATGACCATGGCAGGAGACTGGCAAACAGATTCTGACCTTGGGGCTAGATCAAGCGTGTGAACCTAATTCTTCCTGTCCACTATGAGAATTTATATTGATAGATTCCTGACTTATAAAAATGCTTTCATTTGCTTTGTAGAACGGCTGGATCAGAGCAGTAGTCCATCTAGTCCAGCATCCTGGAGGGCCAACAACAGCACATAAAGGCTGAGGCCTTCCTCTGAGAGGAACATAATAACAGCCCTGCTGGATCAGACCAATAGTCCATCATGTCCAGCATCCCAACTCACACAGTGGCCAAACAGTTCCTCTGCAGGGCCAACAACACAGTAGGGAGGCTGAGGCCTTCCCCTGATGTTGCTTCCTGACATTTCAATAATATGCCATCAAGACATCTTGGGCCTGAGTGTCTTTCACAATCCTACCTTGCTCAGGCAAAACATCTGAGAAGTTTCAACATGGGAGGACAGAGGAGAGTCTCCCTGTCTTCCTACTTCCCAACCTTTCCCACTCCCACCTATGGATGCCAATTCACAGATCCACTGGAATTACAGCTCATCTCCAGACTATAGAGATCAGTTCCCTTGGGGGAAATGGATGCTTTGGAGGGTGGCTTCATACTGCAATGAGGTCCCTGTCCTTTCCAGGATGCATCTTAAAATCTCCTAACCTAGATCCAGCAACCCTACCCACCATTCCTTACCAATTGTCAAGGGGGCACCTGGCAACTCTATTCCCAGCCAACACTTCGAATACTGGTTGGGGCAGGAACTGGTTGGATGGTATCTGACTGGTGCACTCTGAGAAATCTACACCCCAGAAGTCCCTCACATTTATAGTCTAAGCCAGAGAAGAACCCCAGGCTGTGACACTTGGCTTTGTATTTAAAATCAACACAATGAGTTGCCACCCCAACAGAGGCCCACTTTCACTTGGCACACCCAGGAGGCACAAACAGCATCAAAGCCATCTCAGGTGACTTCAGCCATCTCAGGTTAGCGCCAGGGTGCTATTATTCCTGCCTTCCTTCCAATACCGGGCTTAAGATAACACAAACCTTCACGGATAAATTTGAATTAAAAAAAAATCAGAAGAGCAAGATGTGTCTCCCAAGGAAGCCATAAATCGCTGCAAAGGTGGGAAAGATTTTCAGGAAGAAAGAATCCCCCCCTTCCCCCTCCTTCTCCAAATAAGACACTCAGGGGGGAAAAGATTAAATTCCACTGAAGATGCCTGCTAGGATTAGAGGCAGAGAGACCTTACATTAAGACTCCTTGTGATAAGAAAGATCAAAAACATTCTATTCGCCGTCAACCCACTTGACCTCGTCTCAGTCCATTTCTTTCCGGAATGACCCCTCCCCCCCTTCCCATGGCTGGAGAACATGCCTGCAAACCTTTGAATTTCTCTCTTCAAGGCTCTCTATTTCAGAGAGAGTAATCTGAGAACAAATTGTTAGATATGACTGCTTTAAAACTCTCTCCCCTTGATTGCATTTCAGAAGATTGCAAAAGGGGGGGAAAAAAGGAGTACCACATTGCTAGAACAGGTATGGTCTTCCTGGCAGTGCAAAGAAACAAAGCAATCTACCATTGAAGATTCCCCTGTGTGAGATTAGCAGTTAGCATATATTTTACCGTGTGTTTGTTTTAAAACAAACAAGCAGAGGCGAATGCAGTTCTAGGCTGCGTCAACAGAGGCATCCCATTGAAATCGCAAGAGGTCATAGCCCCACTGTATTCTGCATTGGTCAGACTCCACCTGGAGTCCTGCGTGCAGTTCTGGAGACCTCACTTCAAAAAGTACGTGGAAAAAATTGAGAGGATGCAGAGGAGAGCGACGGGGATGACCCATGGCCAGGGGTCCAAGCCCTATGAAGATAGGTTGAGGGGCTTGGGAATGCTCAGCCTGGGGAAGAGGAGGTGGAGAGGGGACAGGATGACACTTGGAGGAAAGCAGGGAGCGGTTCCTGTTGGCAACAGAAGAAAGGACCCGCAGTAATGGCTTTAAACTATGTGTAGAACAGTACCAGCTAGATACCAGAAATTCTTTTTTTTTTTACAGAGCAGTTCCACAGTGGAATAGGCTGGCTGATTAAGTGGTGAACTCCCCCTCACTGGCAGTCTTCAAGCAGTGACTGGACAGATGCTAAAAGAGATGAATTAGGATGATCCTGCAGTGAGCAGGAGGTTGGACTAGATGGCCTTTCCAAGTTTACGATACCATGATTCTCTGATTCTACTTCTTGGCTCACTTTCAAGTGCACCTTGCACATTGGCAGAATGCTTAAGAAAGCAACATCTTGTAAATTCAGTAAAGATTAAGTCCGTGTTCTTCCACACATTCCTTCCTGGGCATACCTTGACACAAGCCCTCTGCCTGCCAATCCATCTGATTAGATCCATCTGATTAGTCTGGAGATGAGCTCTAATTCCAGGGGATCCCCAGGTCCCACCAAGTGGCTAGCATCCCTATCTCCAAGGCAGCAGATCCCACATGAGATGCGATCATGAAACCTAGTCTTGATTTATTGCCACCGGAATCTCTGCTTGCACTTGATTGTCAAATGTCTGTAGGCCATTTTATTTCCTGTGAAAGTCGCTGAAGTTTCTAATAGGTCTTTGAGGGGTCCCAAGGCATACCTAACATGCTTTATCTTTACCTTGGATCTCTTTTCCCCTAGAGAGCCACCTTTCCACTGGGTACACTCCCCAGACAGATAGGTGCTTGGCTAAAAATAGTGTATGTTGACTGCTAAGTAGTATGTTAATTTTGCTGCTGTCAAGGTAATGTGGAGAGGTATGAAACTTTAATATTAAAATGCTTTTTTGGCCTCCATGCGCTGCCACTCAGTTTTCCCTGGGGAATATCATGTGAATCTCAGAGTTCTTGAATGTTCCTACCATTAATTTTGGAGGGGGTTGTTCATGAAGTTGTAATCACACATGACATTCGGAAGTCATTTTACACATTTATTCCACACATGCATATATGCTCCTTTGAATTCCAGCAATCCACTTGAGGTATTTTTTATTCCCCACCCCAACACTTTTTACATCCCTCATTTTGCACTGTGTACATTAGGGATGCATAAAATGTTGGTTGGAGTGAGCAGCTGAGCATGCCTGAACATGGAGGGAGTGGGTGTTGTTGGAATATGCAAGATTTAGAGTGTGCATGAATGCACAGAATAAGTAGAGTGTCCTGCAGGGCAGTGGTCCCCAACCTTTTTATCACCGGGGACCAGTCAATGCTTGACAATTTTACTGAGGCCCGGGGAGGGGGGGTAGTCTTTTGCCGAGGGACGCCACCGCCTGAGCCCCTGTTCCACTAGCTTTCCCGCCGGCACCCCTGACTTCCCGCTGCCCGCTGGGGGGCGCTGCCAGCAGCAGCTGTGCAGTGCAAAGCCGTGGGGGATCCCCAGCCATGGCAGCCGCTGGAGAGCACCAAAGGTGAGCTGGCGGCAGAGTGGCAGGGCAGCCCCCGAGGCAGTGGCTGGGGAGGAGGATGAGGAGGAGCTGCGGCCCGGTACCAAGTGTTCTACAGACTGGGACCGGTCCCCGGACCAGGGGTTGGGGACCACTGCTGCAGGGGACATCAGTGATGTGTATTTAGCAGAGTTGGACCAGAAACTGCCAGCATAGGTGTTACCTTATAGACCGGTTTCATTCATTCATTCATTCATTCATTCATTCATTCATTCATTCATTCATTCATTCATTCATTCATACCCCCCCCCCCGCCACAATTTCAGACAAGCCAGCACTTTGTGACAGGGAAAGTACTCTTTGGATTAGGCTCCTGACTCTTCTGACTATGGCAACCTTAATGTGCACTGCATCTACTTGAATAAACGTCAGTTAACCTTTTTTGCAAAATGCTTCTTGGGAAATTTATTTTGTGCACTCTGGATCACGCTTCTATGACTTGGGAAACGCTGATATATTAACCAAATATTTCAATAGCTTTAACACCAAGAATTTCAGAATCCCTTGAAACCCCTCTAATATCTTGACGGAGGAAGAACCTCCCAAATTTGATTGGATTATGCTCTGGATGAAATTTACTGACAAAATTGTGTTTGGGGAAGTTCACCAGTAATTGTTTATTTGTTCCCTGGCAGGGAACTCAACCATCTTTAATGGAATGGAGAAGGAAAGGTCTCTCTAGGAATCAAAGAGCTCTGCTTATTTTAATTCTTTGCTTGGCTCAAAATCATAGCAAGTATAACTGAACCCTGAGATTACAGGCAGCGTGAAAGAATCGAGGGTTCAGTACAACCAAGGAAAAAGTGGAAAATATTTATGAACTAGCTTCACAGCCCATTCCTAAGAACGGGCCTTGAAAGGGCCCCCTCCCCGGCCCCCGGCCAGGCTGCTTAAGGGGGCTTTGGGCTGCAGCTCGCAACCGGATCAAGTGGAGCAGGCGGGGGCTGGTCAGCTTGTTAACAGACCCGGGACAGAGCTTTTTAGCAGGCAGTCAGCAGGGCAGGAGGCCCTCGTTAGGAGGCCCAGCCTAGCAGGGCAAGAGCACGCCCTCCACCATGGCCCTTTGCCCAGGGTCCTCTCCGCTTACTTGCTGCTGGCTCCTGGCATTGAGGTGCGTCTGAGAGCAAAGAGGCTAGAGTCCAGGGATGGAGGGCAGGAGCTGCAGGGGCAGGGCCAATCAAGGTACAGCCAGCTTTGCACTCCAATTTGGATAGCCGGACATGTCCCACCCACCACACGTCACAAATATATAGAGGAACCATGGATAAGGATAGGCCAGATATATGAATTACATATATGTTTGTTAAATATGTGGTCACGGGACACAACAATCTTGCCTCTGAATAACTGTAGGTTCTGTTCTATTTACAAAAAATGCCGACATAAATCATCATCTAAAATGAAGACATCTGTAAATCGTTCCTGCAGGAGAGGTAGGAATAAAGTAATAAGGGCTAAGTGGGCGGAGATAGGGACAGGGCAAGTCCGGGATAAAAACTCGAAGGGACCAATCGGGAGCCGCAAAGCAATTGCCTCCTTAGAGTGTCAGTACAGGGGCCGAGGGGCCAATCTGTGCAGCTCCCGATTGGCCTATTGGCCCAACCCAGACTCGGAGGTAAGAGGGCCGGGGCGAGAGGCTTCGCCGCCAGGAAAGGCGGGCCTGCTCCTTTCCCCGCACTAAAGCCGGGCCTCTGGAGGGAGAGGGAGTAGGGGTGAGCCTTCAGAGTGGGGAAAGGAGCAGGCCGCCGTGTCAAAGACGCGGTGGCCCTACTATCCCCACCACAAAGCCGGGGCCTGGGGTGGGAGGGGTGGGGAAGGGTGGCCGGTGGAGCCTTGGCGAGAGGGGACTGGGTGGGAAGGGTTCAATGCCAGGTTTGGAGCAGGCCTGGCACATCCACATCAGTGTTGAAGCTGCAGCATCAAGGGGATGCAGCTGGGCAGGGGAGGCTTTAGCCCCGGCCTCGGAGTAGCTGCTCCAAGCCCTAACCTGAACCCAGCAGATGGGGGGGAGGGGGGCGGATGGTGGAGGCTTCAGCCCCGCTCTGAATCCAGGGGCTGGGGGGAGGGGGGCCGGAGGGGAGGCAGCCGGGACCCCCCCCGCACCCATCCACTGCATTCTAGCGCCCACTGTATTTTATATACAGCGATCTTAAATTCTGGCAATCCAGGGTCAAGTGGCTACAGTTCTCCCAAGCCGCCATCCTTGCTGGATGGCCGCCGGGGAGGACCCTTGCCCCACGCCACTGGGCTCCGGGAAAACAACTTTCCCTCCGCTCAGCGACTGCCCTCGGATGACAAAGGAACTTGCCGCCACCCCACCCCCCCTCCCCGAACGCCGCAACCCGGCTGCATCATGAACCGACCACCACCCTCCGTCCCTGGCTGACCCACAGCACGCCCTCCCCACCCCAGCCACGATCGTCCATCTGCCGCCACCTGCCCCCTTCCCACCCCGAACCCCATGCCAAGACATACTGCTGGCCGCTTCCCTGCCTGTCCCCGCCCTTCACGCCCACCACTGCGCCGAGGCCCCAATGAATGCCTGCCTCCCGTCATGAGGCTGAACACCCCCCCGTCAAGACACGATGACGCCATTGCGGCACCTGGGCTACCGCCCGCAGCCACCACGCTGCAGGACGTGGCCGCCCACCTCAGAGGCGCCCGCGATTCACCGTCGCCGCAGCTCCCGCCTGCCCTGGAGCCGCGAGTGGAGACCCAAAGTAGGATGCCTTACTCACTTTCAACCCCCGCCCCCCGCAAGCCTTCCCCAGTCCAGAGGGGGGGGGAGGAGAAAGGCTTCTGTGGCCCCACGGATGGCGCGGCCCACCTCGCAGATCCGCCCCACACCATCCCCAGCCATGCAGAAGCCTTTGGGAGTCGGGGGGGGGAGAGCCCATCTAGTGCCCATTTTATTTCAATATAAAATGGGCTTTGAATCTAGTTAAATATAAAGATGGGCCTGAACTGGAGAAATGTCCAGTTCGTAAACCAGGAACTGTCACAAACCTTCATGGAAAGTTTATGCCAGCTGACCTGCTGCAGACTTCCGTTTGCAAACCATGAACCAGGGAAAATTTATCACAAACTTTAGTTCGTGAGCCAACTGATGCCAGTGTCTAATGCGGTGAGCCTGGTTTGATTCCCCGCTCCTCTGCATGCAGCCAACTGGGTGACCTTGGACTCATCACAGTTCTGTTAGAGCTTCTCTCACGGTCTCTCAGTCTAAACTTTCTCACAGGGTGTATGTTGTGGGGAGAGGAAGGGAAAGAAACTACCTCCTTTTCTTAAGTTTGCACACAATGAAACCACTTCAATATCCTTATGGGGTCAAATACAAATCACTTGTGCCTTTCTTTTAAAGATCTTCAGCATCTCTTATATTGCTTTCAAGTCTGTCAGTGACGCCATCCTGCACTGCATACACTTTGCATTTCCACTTCCAACAGAAAATGAATTAATGAAAAAGAAACACAAGTACGCTGCTAAAAACACTCATATTCTTTCATCAATCATACTCATGAAGGACACCCATCAAGAATACTTATGATAGGCAGCAGACATCTATCTGTTAACATGCTGACACATCCGACTGTGACATACTGGGTATGGTTGGGTTTTATACTGCATTAGTAACACTGAGATCATTGTTTCTGGCATCTACTGGAAGTGCAAATCAGAAAATACAGCCGAGAGGTGGAATTAGAATCCTTGTTGGAGGATTGAATGCCCCAAGGTATTAACTGCACCCTCAAAACAATACAAGTGTCATGAAAAAGGTGCTGCTACACTCTGAAAGAAAAGTTGGGGCCAGGTACATGTCAGGGTGACCTGTAGTATCTTTCTTTTAGTCCCCATGAGTTACTGCACTCGATTGCTCCGGTTCACCGGCATCACTTTCCCCCAACATGTCCTCAAAACCCAAAGCAGTCTGGATGCTCTTGTGCATACTTGTGCGAAAATCGTTTGGGTGAAGGGGTATTATTGATGTTTGCACATGCTTGTGCAGAGGGGGCAAACGCTGCTCAAAAAGGAACCTTGACACTATCATGTCACTACCCCAGAGCCCTATAATCCAGAGTCCTGAAAAGACACTGGTATGCTAGGCAGACTCCACCATAATCAGGTAAGGAAAACTGGGTTGGACTTAACTGTAACTGTTATTCATCAAGTAATTCATTGAATGACCACGTGGAGTCTGCAGTGGAGAGATTTTTGAAGCCCCCAAACTCTTAAAGGCATTCCTTTCCTCCCCCTCCTCCTCCTCCTTTCTCCACCTTTTCCAGTATCAAAGGAAGAGTTGGAGCATCCTTCTCTCAGTTCCTCATTTCCTGAACATGGGAGAAGCTCACAGTTCAAATCCTATTCACTCCCCTGTTCTCTTCCCCCTCCTCAGACCAGACTGTTCTGTTCTCTGTCTTTTCCTACCCCACTCATACGTTCTCCGATACAGTCTTCTTTCTGAGTTTTATTTTTAGCACAGACAATTTTTATGTCCAATTCTCATTTTATCTCCTTTCATAACAACATATATCTTTTTGTGGGGGTCATGATAATGGAAACAGGCCGTGTCTGGATGTTGTGTTTGCTTTTTAAGTACATCTCCCTCCCTTTTAACATCTCTAAAATTTATTATCTGAGACCGTCACCCAAGAAATGCTATTTCGCCTTTCTTTTCTGACAACCATCTAATGACATAAATTTCAGATCATAAAAATCAATATGACAAAAACAATAATAGCCAAGAGAGACCATGGAACGCTTCCCCGCAGTAAACAATTCAGTTATATGAAGAACTATGGCAAGTCGGCAGGGGAAAATTTCTGAAAATAACAGCAGTGTCTCCCATGTCAAGACATTTGGACTCTTCTTCTCTTGATTAAGTCGAGAAGGATGGGCTGTAGGCTATTTGCCAGAGCTATCAGACACCATCAATACCAACCAAGTCAACAGAATAGCGATTGAGAAGACCACCAACATTTATCACAGTAATCATAGGTGACCTCATTTGTCCACTTCCTACCACCGCCTTTTAATGGTTAAGGGGTCAAGATGATGGCAAACCTTTGGCTCCAACACTGACAAACTATTTCGTTCTGGGGATATTCCAAAGACACTGTCAAGATGGTGTGTCAATTAATATGATTAGCAGTTTCTTCCAGTCTTAACCATGTTGACATCTCTCTCCAGGGAATCCTAAGAACTATAGTTTCTGGAGGAATGGAGAAAGATACGGCAATTAAAATACTAAGTATAAAGCAACATGTTTTTTGCATATTTTTCAATATACTGTATTTTTTTTATGCCATGGGCTCAATGAGCTGCATGAGAAGCAAATCAAAAAAGGGAGAGACAGAAATGTATCTCCTTCTTTCGTAATATTAGAACACAGGGTCATCCAATTAAGTTGACTGACAGCAGGTTCAGTGCAGACCCAAAAGAATTATTTTTTTTTCATGTAACACCTAATTAACTTGTCATAATTTGCTTCTGTGGCTCTAAAGAAGGATTAAACACATGCACCAGGATGTGTCTAGCATAGACTTCCTGAGTTTCGCATAGCTGCCAATGGAGGATGGGAAGTGCACATTCCAGGAGAGAGGAAGAATGTGAAAATTAACATGTGTTGACATCACATGGAAGTAAAAGAAATTTAGACTCTAAATTTGTTCTCCTGCTCCAGAACAACATGGCTACCCACTTGAATCACTTGGAAGTGATACTGGCACATCAGCGACCTCATGGCAGGGCGGTGCTCTAGGCTTTGGGCAAAAACTCCATGGTAGAATCAGCTTCTTACCCCTCTATGGTAAGAATTAGTTTCTTTCTCCAAAAAACAGTGTTGCTCTTGAATGTCAACAACATTCCTGGATAGCTTCCAGGTGACCTCAGCACATTTCCTTTATTTCCTGCTTTTTCCTTCCCTGTGCCTCGTAAGTTCCCCTGGATTCTGAGAGCCCCAAAACATAGGAGGGGCTCCAAACGAAGGTTACAACGAAGGGGGAAATACTACATGGAGCAGAAAACAAGAAACCTAGCCAGAATCAACTAGGACCTGAAAGGTTGAAGGTCTCTATAATTTAGAGCAGGGGTAGTCAAACTGCGGCCCTCCAGATGTCCGTGGACTACAATTCCCAGGAGCCCATGCCAGCATTTGCTCCTGGGAATTGTAGTCCACGGACATCTGGAGGGCCGCAGTTTGACTACCCCCGATTTAGAGAATAGGAAATCCTGCACTATAGGACGAGCAACTTCACACATTACACAGGCTGGGTTCAGAGTCGCTGCCCTGTGTTGGATTGATTTATTGATTTATTGATGTATGTATTTATTGATGTATTTATGCATTTATTATTATTATATTTCTGTACCGCCCCCTTTCAAAAGACTTGTGGCGGTGCACAAGAAAACTATAAACCCCAATAAAACCTGTGTCAACACAATCATTTGCACATTGTGAGTTTCTCCTCAGTTCCTGTACATGTGAGGCCTGATGATGATGATGATGATGATGATGATAAATAACAACAACATTTATTTACTGACGTTCCCAGCTCTGCTGGCACATGGTAGTTTACATCATTTTAAATAGAACAAAACAGCACCGTAAAAATGCTGACCAACCACCTGGATCTGGCATCTCACCGCACACAATCCCTACCAGTCAACCCTGACCGCACCTGTTCATAAGGGCCAGTCTAAAAGCTCCTAAATAATCCATAAATCTTTTTGCCAAGTTGAGGAACCCTAAGCAGGAAGTTAGACCCTGAGTCAAGTCCCGCAATGAGCTGAGGAGACTTACCCCCTTGTAGCTGTGTTGCTGCCAAAACTGGGTGTATTTCCCCCCTGCACATGCCCTTCTTTCCATAGTAACCAAGTCATTCCACTATCTTTTCTCCCAGCTAATCCTCTAAAGCCATTGCAAAAAGATTAATTTAATTTGCTCAGAGATTCACGGGCAGGTAATATATACACACAGCAGAGCCTGGAAGTTTAAGTACATAATGAAATACCTGTCGCACTTGGACTTGCACTAAGATTACAAAATGACCTGGAGGGAGAGGAAATAGCACATCTGGAGAGAGCAAAGGGGGGAAATAAGAGGAAACCCTCAAAGGCAGCAGTCGGAACAGAGAACTTTTTAATTAGCCCTGGCAGCAACTAAGGATGATTCTGTTCTGCTGATGGGAGGCTGTACAGCTCAGAAAGGGCTTCTCCTTGTTCATGCGGACCTCTCTTCATTATAATTATATTTTGTAGCTTTGGAATATGAATATATATATTTAATATGCAGTCAACCAAATAAAAGGGGGCACCTGGGGGATTCATCTCTGGGAGCTGCTGCCAAAACAACATTAAAACACACAAACACACACACACACTCCACAGCCAACCAAAAGCCTAGCTGTGGAAAAGCTCCACGTGGCCCTGTTCACTTTCCCCAAACCTGTCATGGGCACCAGAAAGGTGTCAGTCAGTGACATGGAGCCCAGGAGCACCATACTGGTGGCCCCTGTTGTAGATCCGCTGAGAGAGACAGCGAACCTTCTGCAGATAGGTAGCAAAACATGTATTTCATTTGTTAACTGATCGCGTAATCTGTGTTACTTCTTTATTCCACCTTAAGGGTGGCTGTTTCTCTCTTTCGGACACAGTTTCCTTTTTTTTGCTCAAATGGGCCCTGTCCCTGCTAAATTGGAAGTGATAGTTTGTGCATGCAAATAAAGAAAAGCAAAGCATACGCACATGGACGGTTATGAGCTGAGCACTCAGTCTGCATACCGCGTTCTCTACTAATTTCAGGAAGAACTGGCCTTTGTACGCTGCTAAAAGGGGTCTCAAAGCACCTTACCATCGCCTACCCTTTCTCTCCTCACAACAGACCCCCTGAGAGGCAGGTGGAGCTGACAGATTTCTGACAGCTCTCTCCGCACTGTGACTAGCTCAAGGTCACCCAGCTGGCCACATGTGGGAGACTGGGGAATCAAACCTGGCTCTCTGGAAGAAAGTGGGGAGAGGCTCAAGTCTGCCCAAGGAAGTCATCCTTCCTAACTGTGGTCTTACAGGTCCGTCCTACATGCAGACACACACTTCCTTGTTTACTGGAGGCAATGAGCTTAGAAAAATGAAGCCTGTGGGCAGCAAGGAGGCGGCAGGAAGTGGCATGGCCTCCGTGGAGAAGTTGACCAGCCTTTGCAGCTCCCACTGGCCATGGGGAGGAATGCTAAGCTGCGTGGCTTATCTCCTGCCAGCTCTCTGTGCTGATGGATTTATGGCAGTCCACAGTTGCAGGTCTCCAGTACGATACCAGGAAACTATGGGCCCTTCATGGAAACGCTGCCGGAATCCACCACACCTTTCTGATCATCAAAGGCAGACAGACTCACAACTCGGCTTCTGTTTTAATAGAAAGCTTTAATTGGAAGTAGTTCTGAACACTCTAACATCTGAAGTCAAGAGTGATCAATACAGGGAAAGCAAGCAGTTATCAATGCATTTCTCCCACCCAAATGTCCCCAGTTCCCAGGGAGGAATTATCCCCCCCCCCCACCACCACCAGGTGCCATCCTGGGCTTCCTGCCAGACCGTCTCTGGCTCCAGCATCCTTGATGCAATTGGCGCCTCTCTTTGTAGATAACATAGCTCAGAGGAACATTTGCAACTAACTGTCACAGCAGGGGAGAATGTGGTGCGAAAAAGCTCAGGGTCATCAAAGGGGGGCAGAGGTTCAAAGAGGTACTACAGAGTCATAAAAGCACGAGGGCTACACACAAAGATGGAGACTCTCAGGCCCACCTGAAACAACCATGGCAGAGAGCAGGGAGCTGATCCTGACACTGATGTGGGTACAGCTGGCTCATGAGAGCATCACTCATTATGTTTCCCCGCTAATTTTTTCAGCTGTTCTCTACTGGAAGCCATTTCACAATCCCCTAATGAACATAATCAACGTGCACATTTTGTAGACAAAGTTTTCCACATAATTGCACCTGATATAGTTCACCCCCCCCCCTTAGTCTGCTGTTTGGGGACACCCATTGCTAATGATTGAGATTCCACAAAGAAACGTGGCGCTAGTTTGAACTCCGTGGTTAAGTTTCCATCTGTTTCTCCTCTGTATTTTATTCCTTTGTGTCACAAAGCAATAGACGCGTTTTCCGTTATCTGTGTACTAACAATTAGGATTAATGTAATTAAAATGAGGATTATCCCATGAACTATGGCGAGTCACCTCTCTCTGTTCCTCTGTTGATTGGTTTAGTTCATTTGCTTCCATTTCCATTCTGAGAATTATTTGATCGTTCCACATTAATTTACTTCCAATACATTAAATGAAATGCAGCAAGGGACCAACAAAGCAAATGGTTTCTTAGCTGAATCACACATTAAAGATCCTAAACTTGATTTTGTTTCTTCCACTCTGTAGAATCCATAAATATGCATCACATGGAATGGTACAAAGCAGCTGGCATTAGGTTTGTCATGTCTAAAAGAGTAGGGGGAAAACTTGTTATGAGATATCTTGCCAAGGAAGTAATTCTGTTGGTGGGGGAGCAGAACTAAGGTTACTCCAGGAAAGGAATGGGTAGATGAAGAGGTGGGCAAGTACTACATCCCCAAAAGATAAATAGGTAGGTGTACGTTTGTATACATTGTGGACATGATGTCATCTGTGAGAGTCTATGTGCACATGGGAGACATCACCTGGAAGTAAACCCTTTCCAAAAGAACGGGAACCCCTTTTAAACATACCCCTAATGTAAATGTATTGGCTTGGTGTTAATGATGGGAACAATGAAAATCAGATGCATTCTGATACCTCATTAATGGAAAAGAGGCTTCAAGACCAAAAGAAAAACCAACTCTTGTTGGTTCTTCAATGTCGCTTTTCTCTACCCATAAGAGTCGCAAAGCAGCTTACAGTTGCCCTCTCTTTCCTCTCCCCACAACAGACACCCTGTGAGGGAGGTGAGGCTGAGGGAGCCCTGAGATTACTGAAGAAGAAGAAGAAGAAGAGTTGGTTCTTAGATGCCGCTTTTCTCTACCCAAAGGAATCTCAAAGTGGCTTACAGTCGCCTTCCCTTTCCTCTCCCTACAACAGACACCCTGTGAGGGAGGGGAGGCTGAGAGAGAAGAAGAGTTGGTTCTTATATGCTGCTTTTATCTACCTGAAGGAGTCTCAAATTCGCCTAACCTTTCCTCTCCCCACAACAGACACCCTGTGAGGTGGGTGAGGCTGAGAGAGCCCTGATATTCCTGCTCGGTCAGAACAGCTTTATCAGTGCTGTGGTGAGCCCAAGGTCACCCAGCTGGCTGCATGTGGGGGAGCGCAGATTCAAACCTGGTTCACCAGATTAGAAGTCCACTCTCCTAACTACTACACCAAGCTGGCAGATTAATAGCCATTAAATATTAGGGATGATTTTCAATTTGTCATCCATGTTCTTTGTCCATTTTGATTTCATTTCACCCTTGTAAGAACGGAACCTGCAATTCTTTATTTCTTGGCCACTACCTGTGTATAAATGCCACAGTTTTAAACCCACAGAACAGTGGTCCCCAACCTTTTTATCACTGGGGACTGGTCAGCGCTTGACAATTTTACTGAGGCCCATGGGGGGGTAGTCTTTTGCCGAGGGACGTAGCCGCCGCCTGAGCTCCTGCTCCGCTTGCTTTCCCGGCGGCACCCCTGACTTCCCACTGCCCACTGGAGGGCGCTGCCAGCAGCAGCAGGGCCATGCTGAGCCCCAGCCATGGCAGCCACCGGAGAGCACCAAAGGTGAGCCAGTAGCAGAGTGGCAGGGCAGCCCCCAAGGCAGCAGTCGGGGAGGAGGGCGAGGAGGAGCTGCGGCCTGGTACTGACTGATCCATGGACCAGGACTGGTCCTCAGACTGGGGTTGGGGACAGCTGCCATAAAACATCCATCCACAGTACAATACTGTTTACAAAATCCATAGCAAAAAAGTAGAGAAATAAAACCATTGGCAAAAATATCTTTAAAATATAAAAAGGGGGAAAAAAAGGTAATATCTGCAAATCTTCATTTAGGCTCATTTTGCACACTTTGGATAACGTGCTTTCAGTGTGCTTTTGCAGCTGGATTCTCTTGTGTGAAACAGAAAAAATCTACTTCTAAAGTACATTATGCAGCATTTGCAGAATGAGTCCCAGAAAAGACTGTTGAGAAAGATCAGAGCTCAATTCTGGGTCAGCTGCTATGGTTTCACCTGTGTTCAACCCAGGATCTCTTGGTCTGGCAACATTTAGGATCAATTCGGAAATCCGCATTTGTATTTGAGTTTTATTAATATATATATATGCAGAAAAGAAATACACTGTACATCAGATGCCACATAAAGCACCTGTAAAATCTTCATGAGGTCTATAACGCAGACAAATCTATGGAAAAAATACCACACAACTAAACTGTTCATTAAAAAATATTAACTATTATTCTTTAAAAACAATGCTATGTTTGTTCATCCCTGCATTGCTCCTGTGCTTTTAACTAGTGTCTGACAGCCAGAAACTTAGCAGCCTCAACCTTTTCCCTGGCACTGGGGAGAAATGGCGACAAAATTTCACCTGCTCAATCGCAGTTGGTCATATTACTGCTACTGCTCAGTGCCTTCTCAGTAAGAAATATCCAATGAGACACTCCCAGATAGATGTCCTGAAAAGTGTGAGGGCAATGCTAACTATTTCTCCTCTCCTCTCCTCTCCTCTCCTCTCCTCTCCTCTCCTCTCCTCTCCTCTCCTCTCCTCTCCTCCCCTCTCTGTCCTGGCTAAAAAGTATGTCTGGGTTAGACAAAGAACATAAACCGGCACAAGGGTGGCAGTAACGGTGGCTGTAGTTGGAGGCTTGTGAAATGCCAATCACCAAAGATGGTGGTGGGCAGCATGGATAGATTGTTCTAGTCCAGAATTAATGTGTGGAGTATTTGTTTTGGGCTAAATGTAATTCTGAATCCTGTAAGTTGGTAATTTTGAATTCTGTAATTTTCTAATATAGAGTTTTCTAAGAGTTGTATATAAAAAAGCTTTATGTGTTGGGAGAAAGCAGCTTTTAAAATATGGTGCTTTGAAGAACGGTGATAATCTAATAAAAATATTTTAACCTTCAAAAATAGTTTTACTTTCCTCCCCTCCCTCTTCCTTTTCTTCCCTTCTGTTCTGCTGGAGACCTGCCCTCGGGGCTGGGCAGCCTGAACTGACACATACATGGAGGTTTAGATTACTTCTTTAACACATAGGTATTTTACCCTGGCTTAAAATACTGGCGCTTGTAATTTCTGAAAGAGGCTTTGATGGTTCTGCCGGACCACGGTGCTTGCAGAACGGCTATATAGGGATCTGTGCTGGTAATAACTGGGTGACAAATGGAAGTCATGTGATAAATGGTATCCATTAGGTGCTTTTTAACCACTTCACCCTGAGGTGGTCCTCATCAATCTGACGCTAAAAGGACCACTTCATACATCTCTGCTATGGGAATAGCTTCACTGCACAGACTTTTTGCAGTACTCTTGTCCATTACCTTCACCTCTCCCAAATTACAGACATTAGAGGGTATGGCTGCCCTGCAGCTTTTATTTTCTCACCCCTCCTCCAGATTTGGTTTCCTCCTCATTGCTTCCCAAAGGCACGTGGCTTGGAACACACCGGCCCCTGTTTATATCAGGAGGAACTAGAGATGCCCATGAAGAGGTCCCTCAATATTCTCTCATGTGGCCTCTGGTCTTGATTTGGAAACTGATTACGCTGTCAAAACATGAAGAGGCAGGGATGGGGGAAATGCCCCTTGTTGGTCTTCTGATGCTCGTGTGGCTGTTGAAGGGTCTAGTCCAGGGGTAGTCAAACTGCGGCCCTCCAGATGTCCATGGACTACAATTCCCAGGAGCCCCTGCCAGCATTTGCTGGGAATTGTAGTCCATGGACATCTGGAGGGCCGCAGTTTGACTACCCCTGGTCTAGTCCATCCCATGTGTCTGATGGCGAGGAGAGTACAGAGGCATCTTTTAATGGGTAAGGACAAATGAGAACGAGAGAGTCTGAGGACCAAATGGAACGGGATACTGGGAACAGTCTCAGGTTTTTTGTTTCTTTCTAAAAAGGAAACAGGAGTTGTGTGGAGGAGCCTTAATCTGGATGAGGGTTCTTATTGCACACTGAAGCCAAGATCTGGAGAAGAGGTGGGGATATTGTTCCCCACTTTTTACTAACCAAAGGAGTCTCAAAACGGCTTCCCTTCCTCCCCCGCCCAACGGACATCCTGTGAGGTAGGCAAGACTGAGAAAGTCCTGCAAGAACTGTGATTGGCCCAAGGTCACCCTGCTGGCTGTGTGTGGAAGAGGATGGGGAATCAAACCCATATTAGAGGTCACCACTCCTAACCACGACACCACGCTGGCTCTCAGTGGGCAATAAGAGAAGGCTTTAACTTCTACTGTATCTGTTTTCTCTGGAACTAAGAGATTGGAGGCCATGAACAATTTCCATTAATGAATGGCACTCCTGTGCCTCCCCCTTCCCACCACACCCTATTGAGTCCCCAAAATGTTTTTTTTTCTACGGGATCAGGGGCCAGTTTGAGAAGATAAAACAAAAAGATTCTTTATTACAGTGGATAGAGAAGGTCACTTCTGTTTGAAACAGAAGGAGAGGTGTGTGTTTGTGTGTGTGTGTGTGTGTGTGGGGGGAGATATGAATAAATTGCTAGTAACATTTTCAACCTTTAGAGCTGCATCAGTATTCTCTCCCCAGCTAGTTAACAGGTTGAGAGTAAATTCCACATCAGCTGGTTGAAATCAGTACCAGGATCAGAAAGTGCAGACCTGATTTACTTATGGGATCCCTCTTAAATCAGATTCCAGTGCCAATGAGTTTGTTTCTCTCCCCCAATTTCTTTGGCTCCTGGACCACTAGATAATTGCACTTTCCCTCCCCCTATTTGCAACTTTGGCTTCCTTCATCCAGTTGTCTGCAATTTGGAAGTGAGGGTGGCATATTTACATTTTCCGATGGAATTCATTTTCCTCTCGGTTCAGGTCAGCCAGCGCAGACTCCCTGGCAATGCGGCCAAGTCTGCTTCCGCACAGATGTTTCTTCCGCTATTGCTTCCCAACTGAAATGCTGTTGCATTGGGGGGGGTGTGTGTCTGGAGAGCACAAACACGGCGTCACCCTCAAACCCTCTAGCTTTCAGGTTTCCCTAGCCTCAACATGCTCTTTGTGAATCCCAATTAAAGTCGATCGTTTTCTGGAGAACGCAGTCCAAGGTTGCTCGTGTGGCATCTGGGTGAGCAGGTGCTCCTTCTTCAGGCTTTCTGGTCCTATTGGCACAGGTGCTTTCCCCCTTCTGTCTCCCCTTCACGGTTTCCAGTTCTTGACCATGCTACTCGAGGGCTTATTTAAGAAGTGGTAATCGCTCGCTTGTGATAGTGCTCTAGCACTGTAAGAATTTCTGATTAAAAATAAATAAATAGATAACCTAAACAATTCCTCCAGTAACGTTGTTGGGGGCAAAACTGTTGGAGGGACTGTTGATAAAAAGGGAGCAGCGAGAAGAAAACTCAAGTTACTAATGGGAATATCTATCCATACAAAGAAGGGACAGTGAATGCAGAACAGAGAATCTGTGCCAAGTGGAAACCACCAGACAGTTAATCATAGAATCATAGAATCATAAAGTTGGAAGGGGCCATACAGGCCGTCTAGTCCAACCCCCTGCTCAGAATCAGAATCACAGAATCATAGAGTTGGAAGGGGCCAACCCCCTGCTCAATGCAGGATCAGCCCTAAGCATCCTAAAGCATGCTTTAAAATTGCCTGCTGTTTGCTTAGGGACATGGGGGTGTGGGATCCAGAAGAAACGTTTTACGGGGTTCTTTCAAACCCTCTTTATTTTCCTCAAAGGAGCTTTGGTATTTTGCTTGCAAAGGAGCTTCCATTTTTGCCTTGGAATTACACTCTTTTCAAAATCGGATGGTAACTTGGGGATAGAAGAAGGAACCATGCTGAAAAAATACTGTGAGAAGTTTTGCTCCCCTCCAAATTCTTCAGATGGCTTGATTAAGCACAAAACTTCACATCCACCTCATATTGTCACTTTAGGCAGAATTCACTGACAGGCTGCCCAGTTCCTCTCTGTGCCTTGCCTCGGGGCAAGGGGTATCTCCTTCCTGGCTCCCCCCCCCCCAAATCACAAACTAAAGTGTCAAGTAAGTCTTAGCTGTGCTTTCTGCAGGAAGAATGGAAGACAGAACCAGCAATAGGATGAACAGGATACGGAGGAAGAGGGACTGTTTCTTATTCCCCATTTTTCACTACCCAAAGGAATCCCAAGGCAGCTTACAAATAAACATCTTTCCCATCCTCTCCTTGCAACAGAGATGCTGTGAGGTAGGTGAGAGAGCTCTAAGAGAACAGCTTTAAGATAAATGTGACTAGCTCAAGTTCACCCAGCTGGCTGCATGTGGAAGAGGAGTGGGGCAATCAAACACTGTCCTCTAGGGCTGAATCTGCACAGAGTTTTTATTCCAATCCCAGGTCGATTCAGATCCTGCCTACACTGAATGCAATTTCCATTTTGATTTTGGCCGATTTAAATCTTCCCTCTGCAACAAACAAAATTGATCATGAGTGACCCAACCCTTTCCCCGCGATATCCTGGAGTGGCTATAACTCTCAATATTTGAAAAATATTGGCAAGAGTAAAGGTGCAGCTCTCTGCTTGTCCCAAACTAACTTGCTGAGCCTTCAACACTGTAGAAAAGCCCTGATTGGCCAGAGCATCAGTTCAAAGGCTTTTGCAAGGCTTCCCTTAAAGGGGAATCCTAACTTCTCTCAGCAGAAGCTCCAGAAGCCCTAACTTCTCTAAACAGAGATTTGCCTCTTGGATTTATTCCCCCTCCTCTGCTGTATCCAATCCTCCCCCCCCCTTTCAAGAAAAGAAAGAGGCTCCTGCTGCACTTGGCTCCCCCCCCTTCTGAGCTTCCCTAACCACATGCAAAACACTTTTCCATTTCAATGGGGAGGTGGGGATAGAGGAAGAACCGAGGTCAAATTGATCTGAATTCAGCATGATCCACAATGGACTAAACAAAGTAAGTGCAGAATCTGCCCAGGTTAGAACCTGCTGTTCTTCACCATGCTGGCTCTCACTGTACATTTCATTCCTGAATGTCTTCTCAGTAAAAACCCGCTTCAGAAAGAGATATGAACAAAAACATTCTCTTTTCACACATTTCGCGTCGTTTTTTCCTTTCTCGCTTTTCCTCATGGACACATTTCTTCTCTCGAAGGCAAGTGTCTAAAGGCTAACGTGGGTTCCTTCCAATACTGATTAAAAACATAGTTCATCAAGCTCTCGAAGGAGAGCCATTATTTCAGAGCATTTTTTTAAAGAGGTGCCAAGAGAAAGAAATAGACATGGAGTGCCTTTGATCCAGCCCGTTCTTGAGTGGCATCGGCAGAGAGGGGCCTCACCTGGCCATTCCGAAGGCCTGCCCTCAGCCAAGAATAGACTCTACCATGTTATGACCCGCGGCCAATTTCAGACAAGCTAATAACTCTCTGGAGCAGGGGTAGTCAAACTGCGGCCCTCCAGATGTCCATGGACTACAATTCCCAGAAGCCCCTGCCAGCGAATGCTGGCAAGGGCTCCTGGGAATTGTAGTCCATGGACATCTGGAGGGCTGCAGTTTGACTATCCCTGCTCTGGAGAATGCAGGCGGCCAGCCTAATGCCGGGCTTGGCACACAGTTGCCTTGTCAGTCCTTGCCACTCCCCAAGAACAACTATTAAGGCCCAGGCGGTTTATATGTCGCATCATCACCATCCTCTTTACTTTTATAACCCGCCCTTCCTACTCTCAGGACGGGTAACAACAGTCAATAAAACAATCACTAAAATTATAAAATCAATTATTAATACAGTAAAACCATTCTGCTTTTATCGGCCCCAACTAATTCAGGTTTTGATGGGGGAGGGGGTCTGATATTTAGAACAAGTCTACTCTCAATTAATGGCAGTGAGGCCAATGTATCTTGCAGGTCTGTCAGGACCCTGAACATAGGCGTGGTGGAGCAGCCCACTCTTGCAGGCTCTGCAGAACAGGTTGAGGTCACGCAGGGCCCTGATCTCCACCAAGCCAGGACCAAGGCTGAAAAGGTCCTGTCCCTGGCCAAGGCCAGTTTTACCATCTTTGGGCCCAGGAGCCTCAGCATGAGAGGCAGCCAAATGCTGAGATGAAAGGCCGGCTGGTTGATATCATCATCATCATCATCATCATCATCATCATCATCATCATCATCATCACTACTACTGTTGTTATTGTTATTGTTATTGTTATTGTTATTGTTATTGTTATTGTTATTGTTATTGTTATTGTTATTGTTATTGTTATTGTTATTGTTATTGTTATTGTTATTGTTATTAATTAGACTTGTTACTAGCCTCTCCCCTGGGGCTTGATGCGAGTTACAGCATAAAACCCCCAATAAAACCATACAATAAAATCCATAAAACCCCAATACACAATAATACACAAAATAAAATAATAAAACAGATGTGGCAAAAACTCCAATAATATCTATATAAGTTACCCCAGATAATCCGTTCTAGAGGGGTGATGGATGATGGAAAGCAAAGGGTGCTGATTATATTTTGCTACTGCTGCCACGCTGCTATAAGGGGGCCAGATCTTCCTTGCGACCCAGCTTCATCCAGCGACCTGGCGGAAGAGCTCCGTTTTACAGGCCCTGCGGAACGCTATAAGCTCCCTCAAGGCCCGTAGCTCCTCCGTGAGCTCATTCCACCAGGTCGGGGCCAGGACTGAAAAGGTCAAGGCCAGGCGCGCTTCTCTGGGGCCAGGAATGACCAATAAGTTTGAACCCGCAGAGCGTAAAGCCCTGCGGGGGGCACAGGGCAACAGGCCATCCCTCAGGTACGCTGGTCCCAGACTGCCTCAGCCTGCAAAGGAAAGATTGCCTGTTTTGTGATTTTCTTCATCAATGACTCCTGATAAGTGGAAAACTAGCAGTGCATGCTGGGCTAGAACCTTTTTCTCTGATACACGCTGGAAAATTTAACTCTCCACACTGGCAGTCTGAAGTCATACAATTCATCGTTCCAGCTCATGATCCAAACACGTCATCCCACTGCCGTGTGCAAGCTGCCACACAATCAGAGGCAGTCATTCCTGGCAGCAGAGTTTCAATATGCAAAGGAGCCGAGCACCAGCTACTTAGAGTTTACAATAGCTTTATTATGAGGAGAAAAAAGGGAGAAGAAGAAGAGCTGGGGGCGGGTTTGTACCCCACTTTTTACTCCCAAAGACTGTTTATGCACTGGAGGTTTCATGCCGGGCTGCAGGCTGGAGTTTTAGTTGTGGCAGGTTGCCCCACCAGTTCTGCACCCACATGGGGGAGCATTTGGCCTGGTGCACCTCATCCACCCCCGATTTGTGCTCCTGCACAGGAGCTGGGGCAGTGAAGTTCCCAGTGCGTAAACGGTCAAAGGGAATCTCAAAGCAGCTTAAGATCTCTTCCCCCTTCGTTTCCCCACAACAGACACCCTGGGAGGCAGATAGAGATCTTTCACATCCCCTCCTACTGGGTCATTTAACTGGGAATTCTGGGAATTAGGAAATTCCTTTGTGCGAAATAGATCAGCCACAACTCTTCCCTTTAATCCACCATCAAATCAGAATGCCTTAATATTGAAATGCAACATTAAAGTGTTAATTTTAAATTAAGCTGTCAAAAAGATTGTAGTGGACTGAGTCTGGTCTCACCTCCCTTCTGCCTTGTTTTTCTATAAGCATTTGGAACCAGCCTGGAAATATTAATGGGTGAAGTCCTGCAGATTAGTTAAAGGACGTGGGACATACAGTTACCTTTTCAGCAAAAGCCAGCATCAGTAGCTCTGAAGGGTCTTCCTCTGCCACAACCTTGAAACAAACTCCAGTTTAACATTTATTGTTGCTCCCCCTTGGAGTGGGTCATGGCACGGAAGACACATTTTGCTCAAAAGATAACAAGAGACAGAACAGAATCGAGCCAGTCTCAGTCCTGATCATTGACAAAACTACTTTGTTATAGGTCTGTTGGCACCGCCAGCAGGGATGGGGAGAGGGACATTTTGGGAGTGGTGCGAATGCTGGCAGGGGCTCATGGGAATTGTAGTCCATGGACATCTGGAGGACCACAGGTTGACTATCCCTGGTTAAGAAGGCCAACGCAGAGGTTTCTGCCACTGGGAAACAGTCTTGCAGGTTCAGAGCCAATCCTCCCTCCTCACTTTCGCCATGATGGTCATCATCCGCAGGTAAGGGAGTGCATTAGTGTGTAAATGCTCTCGAGGGGTAAGCTGATGGTAACCCAAATAGTGAATGCATGTTGGGGCGTGTACCAAGCACCATCCTTAGCCTACACAGTAACTTAACTGGAATGTGTGAATGAGTGTTGGGGAAACATTAGGAACAGTTATTCTAGCCTAAATTCTTGGAAATCGATGAGTGTGCATTGGAATAACTCTGCGTAGGATTGCACCATGTAGTAAATACATCTCTTGACACAGTGGTTAGATTCTCCACTTCTCCACATGCAGCCAGCTAGGTGACCTTGGACTAGTCGCAGTTCTTTCAGAACTCCCTCCCTCCTACGTACCTCTTGGGGTGCCTGTTCTGCGGTGAGCAAAGGTAAGCTGCTTTACTACCTTTGGGTAGTAAAAAGTGGGCTTCAACAAAAACAGCTCTTCTTTTAAATTGAGGCTTGGGGGAAAGCCAGGTTTGCATCCTGCCAATGGAGATCTACACACATCCATTCTAGTGCACATGTAGGTTCTGTAAATGCACTGTATAGGTCAGAGGTTGAGTTTGCAGCTGCAGTCCTGTTACCCTCTTCCATGTGCAAACCTTTTCAGGGTTCAGAACACCTGATAACGGGTGGCCGGGGTGTGTGTGTGTGTGTGGGAGATTTCTTACAAGGAAACTGCATGTAAAAGACCAACACATTACTGCTTCTGGCAGCTACCCCCAAAGAAAAACAGAAATATCCCCTTGCCTCCAAAAACTTCTTTGTCCTCCCAGGAAAAGAATGCACAGCACATTGACTTACTGTGTCCTGGTTTGGGATTAACATTCCGCAAGATCATTCAAACTTTTATTTGCAACTTGGCATCCGTCTACATCAGGGGTAGTCAAACTGCGGCCCTCCAGATGTCCATGGACTACAATTCCCAGGAGCCCCTGCCAGCGTTTGCTGGCAGGGGCTCCTGGGAATTGTAGTCCATGGACATCTGGAGGGCCGCAGTTTGACTACCCCTCTACATGGCACTCCTCAAGCAGTTTCAGCTCTCCGCCAGTGATCCCTTCCTTCCTGAATCTTACATTTGCATTAATGGACTTGCCTCCCTCTTCAAGTGGGCAACAAACTTCCAAAATTAATCAATAAACATACCGTGGGGCTCGTGGCTCGAGGCAGGTACATCATCACCCCAAGGGACCCGGCTTTCAGAGAAGGCATTTCGACGTAAAGGCGCTGCGGGATATTTGACTGCTCAACATTATGCAAACAGATGAGCACAGAATGTTACTAAATCTAGTCTCAGCTCTGTGGAGCACCGTTTTTTTCCTTAACAACCAAAATAACTCATGATTTGTAGGGAGACAAAAGCAAAGAGAAATGCAAATAAGAGAATATCTCCTGGGCCTTATTTCTCAAAGACAATGGAATGCGGTTACTTTAAATTCTAAAAAAAAGCTACATTTTACATTTTATTTATAACACTTCTTTAAAAAGAAAAGAAAAGAAAAGAAAAGAAAATCCTGCTGGCATTCAGATCGGTGGAGAAGTAGAAGGGAATGAAGTATATTTTATAAGTAAAGCTGCTTTCCATTTTTTACCCTCGATTTCCTGTGGGAATTACAGTCAGCAAGTAATTTGGTGAAGTCAGCCTTGAAAGGCTGTTGTTAAGTTGTTTAAGCAGCTGTGCAGTACTTGTGTGCTCACTAGTGACATCAAGTAGTCACTGGTGTCATTGCAATGGAAAAACCCCAAGCACCTGTCCTGGGAGATTCCATTAAGGTGGGCTCCTGACCTCTCTGACCACTTCCACACTGGGAACTTTGCTGCCCCAGCTCCCATGCAGCAGCACAAACCTGGGGTAAATAAGGTGCTCTGGGCCAAATGCTCCCCTGTACAGGAGCACAAAGAAGCAGGACAACCTACTCTGCCCCAAAATCTAGCCTGCGGTCTGGCACAAAGTCTCTAGTGCGGAAACGGTGAGTGAGGTGGGAAGAAGCAGCTCAGTGTGTGTGCTTTGCTGAAGCAAGGAGCAGCAGCTATTAATGCTCTCTGTGGATGTGTAGGCATATAGCTTTTATACGCTGCTTCAGTAAGGTCACTGAAGCAAATGAATATGACATATTTTCATGTATAATCTTTCCAGTAAAGATTGTCTTTTTCAGACCTCAAAGCACTGTGAGCCTGGATCTGTGCCTTATCCACAAAGTCAACTAATAACTGTGTACTTTCAAAATGCTCTGGAGGGCCTTAGGACCTGGCCAAGTCACAACACCTTACTGTTAAGAGCCACTAGCAGACCTATGAAGAATCTGGCATAGAATTTCACTTTTAAGCCTTTGTTTTAAAAAACGACTGATTTAAGCCCTCAGCTTGTGAGAGCTTCCTGCTGCAGGCTCAGAAAATCTAGGGTTATTGGACGAGGCTTTCAGATCTGCTCCCATATCTGTTATCAAATCTCACCCATAAGGCCTTGTCAGGTCTATATGTCTATATGTCCCATGTTTTTTTCCTTACCCACCAAACCCTAGAGCCAAAACCCTAGAGAAAAGGTCACTGGATGACCTTGGGCATTACCCACACTTGAAATAACCTACGTCATAGGATTGCTGCATGGATGAAATGGAAGAGGAGCAAACGTTATAAATCACTTTGATACTGGAATGTGCAACAGCCTGGATGATTGAACGGGATATGAAAAATTTCTACAGGGGGATATGTGAATTTAGCATGGTTAGCATAGGAATTTCTTGATATTTTTCAAATAATTTCCTCCAGCATCCTGATTGGCTCAGTAGGAGACTTCCTGCTCTTTTGAGCACATTTCCTCCCTGCTTGCCCCCAGAACAGGTATGGCAGGTAGTTGTGAATATCCTGCATTTTGCAGGGAGTTTCACTAGATGACCTAGGAGGGGCCTTAAAGCTCTATGATTCTATGACTGTAACAGAAAGAATAACACTTAGAGCTGTCTTTCTATCTAGACAATGTTGTTTCTCTTCTGAATAGAACTATTTTATTATTTTAAGCAACTCTCTTTGTATATTTCAACTCTGCCAATATTTAGCGGCCCATTTGGGTGAAAAGTGGGGTATAAATGAAGTGCATAAATAAACAAAACACAACAAAAGAATAAGGATCACCTGTCCTACTTCTAGGGTTGCCAACCTCCAGGTGGTGGCTGGAGACCTCCCAGGATTACACCTGACAGAGATGACAGAGATCAATTCCCCCGGAGAAATTGGCTCTCCCACCCTTTTCTAAATCCTATTTACTTCAGACTCATCATTTGGTTTTCCTTAATGAAAAAAAAGGGGGGGATGCGTATTACCAGGGGTTATTTTGACACAGGCCTGGCTGTAATGAAGATATTTCAGCTGCGGAGGAGATTCCCCTCTGTGCCATGTACCAGTTAATTTCAAGAAAACAGCTTCGAGGGGTGCTTCTTTTGGCGTAAGATTGCTATTCATTATCCCTGGGAGACATTTACAGAGGCAATTGCAGGAGTGGAATCGCCTCAGAAAACCGAGCAGGGACATTTTGCCAACATCTCAGCGAGTAACAAGGTAATGTTATCTTTAGTTCGGAATACGAGCCCTGAGGCGCAGTTGACATTTCTTAAATCTCCTGGCCTGGGGAAAAAATGTATTGGGACCTCTGAAATTACTCCTGCCCTCCAAGAGCACCCGTCCACCAGATAGCATTTCATTGTATGAAATGGGCTTAATGCATCCCCAGATGGGGAACGTGAGCAAATGGAGTTTAAAGATAATGCTCACTTCATCGATGTCAAATTGCTGTAGGATTACAAACACTCATTGACGTTAACCACGGCTCCTAAGCCTGTTTTCCTTAGACGAAGGAATTAGGAGGCGCAGAGAGCCATTCTTCTGACACGGCACATTTTCCCCTTCAGCAACTTAGCACCTTGTTTATGAAGATATCCACAGGAAAGGGGCTTCGTGACATTCATGAGAGCAGCCATTCCAGGGCAGTTTATTATACTTTACTTAATTTATGCCATTCCTTCCTCCCAATGGGGACACAAATTGGCACAGATCTCATTAGGGGCCAGAAGCTAAGCAGGGAACGTTGTTACCCAAATTGCTGGACACGTGTCCTAAAACACGTATCTTTGAGCTTGTGGGGAATATTAGCTCAAATGCTGCGAGAGGGGGGTAACTTAGCGTTATCGGATCGTTACCTTTGTATACGAGGGTTATTCCACCTGTAGGAACTCAAGGCAAACACAGATTTAAATGGTAAAATGTTAATATAAGCTTTTATTGAAAGGAAAATAACAAAAGTACACACAAATAGCTAACACACACATACAAGCAGTCATATAGAGAAGGGGGAGGAAGAGTGGAAGGCTTGATAGTTACCTGTCCGAGGAGTGGTGGGTCAGAGGAAGGAGCACGAACCAGCGTGGGAGGTCCCGGGTTGGAAGACACTCAGAGTGGCTGTGTGAAGCCACAGTTTTTATAGGATTTTGGGAAGGGGGCTATGTGACAAGGCTCAGGTAAGCATGTGCTGGAAGTTTCCAGGGTCCCTGGAGCTTAGGACAATACCTGGCCAAGTGGGGGGATGGCCGTAAATGGATTTGGATAAAGGTATTAATGGCTCTGAGGAAGAGAGCTATCAGGTCTAGCTGGCAGGATGTGGGGAGGAGATTTCCCCTGGCAGAGGGGCCAAGTGTGAAAAATGTTGCAAGACAAAGGATTTTCCTAGGAGCCCTTAGGCAAACAGGAGGAAGCCAGTCCACTCCCTTAGAAATACAATGGGGGGGGGGGGTGAGCTGATGCAAGCTTGAGTCCAGAGGCACCTCTGGGTCAGGCAAAGGCTGTCATTCCAAACCTAAGGCAGAGATGGAGTCTGGCCTGGCTTGGCCGACCCTAGCAGTGTCGTCTTGGCTTTAGCTTAAGCCTAGACTATTGTGGGGTGCCATTGGTTATAGAAGACAGTGTGCCTGTCAATGAGGCAGGGGCCCTGCCACACTTAACAATCCCCCCCTCTGGAGCGAATTTTATTTCCATTTATTCGCTCCAGACCAATGTATACTGCGTTAGTGGCGGCAAAGATTGAAATTCAGACTAGAAATTCAGAGAGAAAAGTGGGGCCATCTTCTGCCACTACAAAAACTACAGAAACTTAAGCCAAATTAAAAACAAAACACATTTAGGAGGGGTTTGGGTGACTTAATGAAAGCTGTGAAGTTGCCGTTCCTCTTTACCACAACCACTCAAAACTAAATGTAACATACATGAACAATGAACTAGCTAAGCGTGAGGTCTCCACAATATGAATAAAGCAATAAACCAATGCAAACTAATACGTTGAGCAAGACAATCTAGCAAACAATAGACAAAAAGCAAATGCAGGAAAAACCAAATTCTATGCAGGCAGGAAACTGTGGGCAGTACCTGAACAATATTTTAGAATGCAAGCACTAGGCAATCCTAAAAATGCTGGCAATGAATATCAAGCAATTACTATGAAGCAGGCAGAAAGTGCCAGAAATTAAAAAGTTAGACAATGAACTAAGCAATGGCCTCTAATAAGCAATGCAATAAGAACAAGGTAAAGCTAAGCAATTTAGCAAACCTTATATACATAAACTAGCAAACTATTTGCTACATTCTCAATCTAAAAAAAATGGATACATTGTACACAATGAAAGATGTATATTTACAGCAAAAATGTAGGGTGGGAGAGGTGGCAGTCACCTTCCCAATAAATACAGAGGCAAATTATTCCCGTTCCCACCCCTCCCTCCCAAGAATCTTCTTGGCAGGTTGGCAAGGTCTTCTGATGCCCTCCCCCCCTTGCTTCCAGGAAAACAGTGGCGGCAGAGCGGCTGCAGCAAAGTCTCCCAGGGAGGGTGGCATCAAGCATTATTTGTGGCAAGCCTTACAATAGGGGAGCCGCGAGATCTTTGGGGCAAACCGGGAACAATTGGCATCTGCGGGAAATCTGTAGCAGGGAAACAAGCTGACAGGTTTGGTTATGGATTCCCGAGCAGCAGGAACCCAGGGAGCTGGATAGGGAAAACGAGAATCTGGTGTTGGGGAGAGGAGGTCAAAGGTGGGGGCTGTGGGGAAGAGGGAACAATAATCTCTTGTTGATGAGGAAGAGTAGGGGAAGCATTTCCAAGAGAGAGCACAGCAAAGACTAGAAGGAGAAGCATATCTGTTTCTAGCATCCGTGTGTTCGTGTGGCAAAGCAAAGTGAGCGACCTGAAAAGGAATGGGGGTTGTACCAGGGGCTATATACACAGGTGCAAAATGCCTCAGGAAAGGGCCTCCCCCCCCCTTGCGTCCGAGAGCAGGCAAGGTATTTGTCCCTATTTCCCTTTACCCTGGATCAAACTGGAGGAAGGTTTCTGCCACACCTTCCAAAGCAGGCTCTCCTGAATTGCTCAGTGAGAGTTGTTTGACCACAACTGTTGTGGTGGGGGCTGGAGGTTTGACCTCCGGGGGCTCTTCAGTGGCACAATCCTCCTGGGGATTGTCTAATTGTCCTTTCCATTTACTTCAACCAGATGCTCCCATTCTTAGGCAGAGCAACCTGGTATCCTTAAAGGGAAAGACTGTTCCTGTGCATGGGCAGAGGGTCTTTATTGGCTGCCTGATAAGCTAGATTTTCATTCAAAACAAAAAAAAAATGACAAAAAGATGTTCTAATTGCCAATTAAAAATAAAATGACAAAATGTAAAAGGGAAGAAAAATCTGTAAAGGACGCATTTCCCAAAGAGGATCTGTGACTTCCCCCCCTTGCTTCCCTGAGGTGGGGGTCAGTCTTTAAAGAAACAAAACTTCTTCCCTTCTGGATTTGAGAAGAAAGAATACTTTCTGTGCTGTTAAAGTTTCTTAGTTATGTAGATTAGTTGCTTCCCTGGGGGAGAGCAAGGCATGAGTCATAGGCCTGAGTGCCTAGGAAGGCAGTTAGACAAAGAGAGTCTGTTTTAAGATTGCAAAATAGTAGCTGTTTCAGTGTGAATGCAACTATCAGTGGAGGCTCTACCAATTGCAGCCAAATTTAAAATTTGGAGGTTTAAAAGTAAAAATGGAAGCACACATGTTGAACAATTATTGTGAACTTGGATTTTGGAACTCTGTACAGGTTCAGAGGCAGGGTTTCCTTCCTGACTCTGAGATGTGGGAACTGAGAATATTTCCTCTTCTTTAAAGACAAGATGTGAAGCTGGGTTGCTGGATCTGCTGTATTTTCTTTTCAATTTACTATCTGTGTGGCTTTGGAAATCCAGTACATTTTGCAAATGTGTTTTTACTTTTAAAAGTTCACCCTGGAATTCCTTATTTTTCTTATCAAGATCCTTAATTTCTAGATCTTGTTTCTGGGTAAGAGTTTTAAATTTCTCTATTTCCTTCTGCCAATCCTTAGGGGATTCAGAAGAAATTTCTAGGGGGCTAGTTTTCTGTAGCTCATATCTAAGTATGTCTCTGTTCCTTTTCTCTCTAATGGCCTTTACAAAAGCACACATGAGCACAGATGTGGGTTGGTTATCATACTGGGTCATGTCTGCCCCAGTATTTCTAAGTTCCCGCCACAGAAAAATCCGGTCACTAATTTTATTCTGCTGCCGAAGGGCAGAATCTCTATTAGGTTTGGGATTATTCTGGGGGAAGTTACTATAAGAAAAACCACTCTGTTTCTTATCCCTGTTTTGGGCAGGGGAAGGTGGCTGTGGGCGCTCTGCTGAGTTGGCAGTAAGCTTCCCATAGGCAAGGGCTAGTTTTCCCAGAGGCTGCCTGTTGAACTGGGCCATGTCCAATCTGGCCTCCTTGAGCCCGGCCCAGAAGTATCTCCTTAGGCAGGTTTCCGGGTGCTGAGGCTGTTTCTGGGCAGAGGGAACTGCCTGCTGAGGGTTCCCAAGAGGTGTTGGGGGAGGCACAGCAGTTTGGGTGCCAAGGGAAGACTCTGCACTTTGGCCAGAGGGGTTCTTCCTGGCTCTAAAGCTGCTGTGTCTCCTGTTTCTTCTACATTTCAAATGCAGGCCACTGTTGGCATAAGTGACCACATGCACTGGTTCCTGGGAGCCTTTCTTGGGATGCTTGACTCGAGAACCATGAGCATAGGCCGCCTCACGGAAAAGGTCGCCAGCGAGCCATACCTTCTCCTTGAGCGCATACCAAGTGATGTTGGTCGGGTTGAACAAGCCTATAGCAATTTTTGTTCTGATGTTGAGACCATTGTAGAACGGGGTCTTAAAATTGTCTACATTAAAGTTCCATATACCCTGAGCATTTGCCTGAACCTTCTCAGCTAACTGCGCAAGGAAGCACTTGCGGCTTGAATAGCTTTCAGGGTTCTCATCGGGGCCTTGCTTGTCCATGAGGAACAGTAGCTCCGCTGATTGGCCTGGCCATAGCAACTTGGCTATTTCACGGGCCCAATTCATTGGACCTAACTGTGCCATATTACGTTGGAGCAGGCCATTCCGTAAGGCTTGTGCGTCTGGTCCAGTAGCACACACCCTTACCAATTGGCACAGATCCTCCCCGCTGGCAGTGGGGTACTGCTCTAGGGTTGAATACAGCCATTGCACGCCAGTGTCCCTGTTGAGAGGGCCCAACTGGTCACCAATAGCCTTCGCTTCATGAGGCTTCCAAATCATGACTCTCTCCTGGTTGGTAAGCTCGACACGGCCGTTTGCCATGTGCCTCCGGACTGTCTCATGCTGGACAGGATGGACCGGAGTGGGGGTTTCCGTCCAATCAAGGTGGATTGGCGGATGTGAGACAGCCTCTGCTGGCAGTACCTGCTCGGTGTGAGACAGGTCTGGCAGGGAAGGGAGTGTCTCGGGGTGCACAGTTGCAATGAGAGCAGTCTGAAGCCCCAATTTTTGCTTCAGACTTTCAATTTCACGGCGGCACACATCATGGCTTATGGCTGAGACTTGTGCTGCTTTTTCCCTAGCCAGAAATTGTGCTGCACTCTGTGCCTGATCATGCAGCTTGCCCAATTCTTTCACCTTAGCGGAGGCCTCTTCTGCTCTCAGAAGAGCCTGTTGGCACTGGAGATCTTTCTCATGTACCAGATTTGCATAGTGGTTTTTGTCCACCAGCAAGTCAAACTTCTCTCCTTGCAACTGTTCTATTTTTCGGTGGAGCTTGCTAATTACAGCATCTCGCTCCCCGATTTCTCTCTCAATATCTTTTCCCAGGGACTCAAGGCGAGCTTCCCTATCAGAGAGCTTGAGTGCATACTCGCGCTCCTGATTTTCCAGTGCTAGTTGGAGGTCCTGTTCCAAACTTTCCGATGCTGTTTGGAGTTCTCTAATCTGTGCCACACTGTCCTGCAGCGCAGTGTAGAGACCCCAGGCAGCGTGGGTACTCACACTTCCCAGTTTCAGCCTCCTGGAGTCACAGTATGACTGAAAAGTCTCTGTAAGTTTCTCCAGGGGATTTGGGTCTTTAAAGAACCCAGGTTTCCAGGGGTTGCACCCCTTTGACATGACCCACTTGGTCAGCTGGTCTACCCTGTCCTTGCTCTGAAAGGCTTCAGCAAGAACAATCTTTGCAGCCATCCCTTATGGCAGCAGTTACCCAAACACTCAAAGAGATAGGGGAAATCCTACAGGCAACGCACCCAAGAATTAACCCAAAGATTGCTGGCACCGAGCTCCGGTATGCAGCAATAGAAAGACCAGGCCTGTGTCCTCTGTCTCTGCAGAGTGATTACAGCCTGCACCAACCCTGATTCACGGTATATACAGCACATGAACAGGAGGAAACAAAAAGGGGGGGGGGGGTTGGCACGGTGTCCTTTCTTGCCCTGCACTTAACGGGAGTGCCCGAAGTCAGGAGGAGCACCTGCAAACCTCGACTGATTCACGGTATCTACAGCTCGTGATCAGAGGAGGAGGAAGAGGAGCCCTAATTCACAGTATATACAGCACATGAAAGGGCAAACCTCAGCTCTGCCTTAGCGAAGGTCAGATGCATGATGGCGGGGTTCCCTATCGCACGCTACCGTGGTGGGAGACACCCAGTGGGTCTGAAAGACGCAATGTGGGGTCCCCACAGAGCGACAGTCAAAACCCACAACAAATTCCAAGTGAACACCGTTTTAGCCCACGGCCAACAGGCTTTATAGTACTAAAGGAGGGGAACGGAAAACAGCCCACCCAAAATTCACACTTCCAAGAGCACATTCACACACTAATGCCAAGAGTTCACTCAGGCTTTTCCCCTTACGTCCGGGTTACTGGAGAGTGCCGCGCATCCACTTTACTCCCTAGTAAGCCTGGGGCAATTGCCCGCGTAATCCACCATAATCTGTTACCCAAATTGCTGGACACGTGTCCTAAAACACGTATCTTTGAGCTTGTGGGGAATATTAGCTCAAATGCTGCGAGAGGGGGGTAACTTAGCGTTATCGGATCGTTACCTTTGTATACGAGGGTTATTCCACCTGTAGGAACTCAAGGCAAACACAGATTTAAATGGTAAAATGTTAATATAAGCTTTTATTGAAAGGAAAATAACAAAAGTACACACAAATAGCTAACACACACATACAAGCAGTCATATAGAGAAGGGGGAGGAAGAGTGGAAGGCTTGATAGTTACCTGTCCGAGGAGTGGTGGGTCAGAGGAAGGAGCACGAACCAGCGTGGGAGGTCCCGGGTTGGAAGACACTCAGAGTGGCTGTGTGAAGCCACAGTTTTTATAGGATTTTGGGAAGGGGGCTATGTGACAAGGCTCAGGTAAGCATGTGCTGGAAGTTTCCAGGGTCCCTGGAGCTTAGGACAATACCTGGCCAAGTGGGGGGATGGCCGTAAATGGATTTGGATAAAGGTATTAATGGCTCTGAGGAAGAGAGCTATCAGGTCTAGCTGGCAGGATGTGGGGAGGAGATTTCCCCTGGCAGAGGGGCCAAGTGTGAAAAATGTTGCAAGACAAAGGATTTTCCTAGGAGCCCTTAGGCAAACAGGAGGAAGCCAGTCCACTCCCTTAGAAATACAATGGGGGGGGGGGGTGAGCTGATGCAAGCTTGAGTCCAGAGGCACCTCTGGGTCAGGCAAAGGCTGTCATTCCAAACCTAAGGCAGAGATGGAGTCTGGCCTGGCTTGGCCGACCCTAGCAGTGTCGTCTTGGCTTTAGCTTAAGCCTAGACTATTGTGGGGTGCCATTGGTTATAGAAGACAGTGTGCCTGTCAATGAGGCAGGGGCCCTGCCACACTTAACAACGTGGCCGACTTGGTATGAAGACCACCAAGGGCTACCAGGGGTGTGATGTGGAGGCAGGCAATGGCAAGCCACCTGTGAACGTCTCTCGCCTTTTAAATTAATTATTTATTTATAATTGGACTTTTAGCACCGCCGCTCTCAGTGAACTGGCTCGTGGCGGTTTACATTTTCACAATACAAATCCAAACATAAGAAACATTATTAAAGGTAAAGGTATCCCCTGTGAAAGCACCAGGTCATGTCTGACCCTTGGGGTGACGCCCTCTAGCGTTTTCATGGCAGACTCAATACGGGGTGGTTTGCCAGCGCCTTCCCCAGTCATTACCGTTTACCCCCCAGCAAGCTGGGTACTCATTTTACCGACCTCGGAAGGATGGACGGCTGAGTCAACCTTGAGCCGGCTGCTGGGATCGAACTCCCGGCCTCATGGGCAGAGCTTCAGACTGCATGTCTGCTGCCTTACCACTCTGCGCCACAAGAGGCTCTTAGAAACATTATTATACCCCATTAAAACCCCAATTAAAACAATATTCTAAAACTCATTCACAATTGATGGTGATATGTAATTTAGTAAAAAAATGCATCCCACACGGGCCCACTGGGTGGTCCAAGACGGGCAGTTGGCTGGTGTCATGGGGATAGAGAGATCTTGGAGATCTGAGGCCAGTCTAGTACTGGTCCCAGCTCTGAGGGGAGCTTGATCTTAAACCCCTGGGACCACCTCCTGGCCTCAGACAAACGCCTGGCAGAAGAGCTCCATTTTGGATCATCAGCAGATTCGTACTCACCCTCAAAACTCCATGGGGTTGCCATGAGTCAGCAGTGACTTGAATTTCAAGACAGAATTGAAATACGTGAAGAAGAGCCAGGATTTTTATACCCCGATTTTCACTACCCAAAGGAGCTCCAAAGTGGCTCACGATTGCCTTCCCTTCCTCTCCTTACCACAGACATCTTGTGAGGTAGATGGGGTCCTGCTTTGGAAGGCAGACCAAATTTTGGCAGAATTTAAATATGGAAAGAGGATCAGAGCACCACACTGCTTGGATAGTATGAAGATAAACAACTTTGTAAAGAAAGAGAGGTGTGTGAGAGAGAAAGAGACCTAGTAATCATATCCTTGTCCATTCTGTCTGTTGTGGAGGCAAAGAGGAAGGAAGTCTGCTCAAAGTAACAGGAAGTCTCCCAAGGAGCCAATCAGGACACAGGAGGAGATTATCTGAAAATATCCACAGTTCCTAATCCAAATGTGCTAACGACACCCCCTCCCCCTCTAATACCCACTGTAGGATATTCTTCTTAAGATGTTAAACCATGCATACTACAGCTCTCGCATATTCCCACACTGTCCTAAAGGAGATACCTTTGGATGGAGTTCCTCTAGGGAAGAATATGGGTCCTGACACAGAGGCAGGCAAGGGCAAACCACCTCCCACTGTCTCTTGCCTGCCTGCCAGACAATCGTTGGCTGTCCTGGCCAGGCTACACACATCATACAGCAACATAAATAAATAAACGCATCCCCAAATCTGCAAATTCACATCCTTCCAGGTGACGATCTAAGAGGTCTGGGAGGGAGAAATCCATTTCAGACTGATTTCATTCCACAATAATTAAGAATCCTAACGGCAAGCATTGTACAAATGGTGCAAAAGCGGCAGAGATCCACTGAGTCCAACTTTGCTAGCATTAGACAAATTCCTTGTACTGTGGGAAATTGTTATGAACCAATGGAAGCACCAGGGGGTGTGAAAGATTGCAGAAAGCTCTTTTGTCACATTTGCTTTAGCTTTATTTATGGGTTTGCCAAGATTGGAACATGAACATTTTCATCATGTGTGATTTTCCTCTGTGGCAGAAACCTCGTTTGTATTGGGAAATGCTGCCAAATCCTGGTTGTTTTTATGTATTGGTGCTGACATACGTTTCTAGTTTAAATCTAAAAGCCGTGAGAAATATAGCTAACCATTCAGATTGCCCTATTGCAGCAACTGGTGACAAAGAAAAGAACCCCAAGACATACCTTCTAACAGGAATATAGTATTGCCCCACTAACACCGTAGTGTCTAATGGCTGAGGTTTGGGGGTAGCTGGGTAGTATCAAGCGTCTGTCGCACTCTTAATTAGCAGGTTCACATGTTGAAGGAAATCTCTTTATTGAAGAAAATAACAGAAGGCAAGGTGGTTCCTTGCTAAAACTGAAAAACTACACTAGCAAGCAGACTCTAAGCTTTCTCTAAATCCCCACCACCACCACCAACTGAAATTAGACATGCCATGCATGAACAATGTTTCCATGCAAAAGCATGTACAACAGCTTAGACACTGCAAGGACACTCTTAAGAGATACATTCAGGCTAGTAAGGTCAAACCAGTAAGATGCTCCCAAGAGATATATGAGGAAGAGGCCTCAGGTGAGGTGGGTTATCTTTCAGCTGATAAATGTTTGTATTTTAATTTACATTTTGTTGTTAATCACTGAGAGATGGCAGGTCCAGGAGCGGCAGTCTACAAATTCAATTAATTAATAGTTAATAATGGACAACCAGAGTGCCCTCTTACATTGCTGATATCAGTTCTGGTGGGTACCAGAAGTGATGATAACACATCACCACTGAAGCCAGCCTAGCAAGTCCACCCCTCTCCCCTTCATTTTCACATTTCTGTATATTTTAAGCCTGCTCTGGGCGGGTGACTGGCCCAAGGTTAGCCAGTGACCTTCACGGAATCTGTAGGAATCTGAACCCAAGCTTCTGAACTCCTACCTGGTCACTGACCATCACCTCACAACTGGCTCTTTGAATTGACCTGAACATGGTGGCTGTCAGTTAAACATTTCGCAATGTGTGAAGTTGTCACCATAGACCACTCCCCCTGTACGCCTGCCAGCTTCTCCACAACTAGATGAGTCCAGGGAAGCCTATCGCTCAAACGGCTGCATGAACTCACCTTCGGCAAAGCAATTTTCCGCCCTCTCACTCCTAGATGATGGTTGTAAAGAGTTTAAACTTTGTTGACAGGCCTCCGGTAATCCACTTCCCAGGTTATTTGATGGTGATCACAGCAAGAAAGGTGAGGCTTTAACTTGTGTACAGAAGACCTTTATATCCTGAGAACAGAGTTTGCTCTCGCAGGTGTGATGTTTTCTGCCTTGGAAATTCTCTTGACATTTTATCTCAGAGTGCAATCTTATCATTAAGTAAATACTGCCTCCAAGCCCTGGTTGAAAGAGAAAAAGAGCCAAAAGATTCCCTGAGAAAGGAGCATTCAGCTGATTGCCCACAGAAGCCTTTTATTTTTGATGCCTTGTGTCTCCTCATTTGGATTGCATTTTTGGTGTATTCATTTAGAAAAGGGCTTCTCAGCCAGTGTGTTGTACCACACCCAGTGTGCCCACGAGGTGTGTCACAGCACAGTGGTGGTGGGATTTTCTATTTTTATTATATATATTTAAAAAAAATTAATTCTGACTTCCCCCTTATGTGGGCAGGTATGTCCAGCCCCTCCCAAAGTGGCCAATGATAGTCCTTCAGGGAGGGGGAAGGACAGGGGCCCCGGCTATTCAACCCTGCCAGCCAAGTCTCCTCTCACTTTGGGCTGACCTGTGTCAGTGGTTACTTGATAAGCAAGGTAAGTTTTTTCATTCTAACTTGGCAGAGGGTGGCAGAGGAGCTGGGTGCCAGGCCACAGAAAGCCTCTAGCAAACCCCAGGGTTTGGAGGGGAAGCAGAGGGACTGGCTGGGCCTAGCAAGCCAGGCTCCTGGAGAGCTCCAGGGCTTGGGGGGCAGCAGAGGTTATTAACACAAATGTTTAGGGGGGGCACTGTGTTGGTCTGATGCAGGGGAACGAAGAGTCCAGTAGGGTCTTTAAGACAACATTTTATGCAAAGGTATAGGCTTTTGTGATCATGCCCACTTCCTCAGATTCAGTGAAGACATGTGGGAACACGTGGAAGTTTCTACTTCAGATAAAACCTTGTTGGTCTTAAACGTACCACTGGGCTCAAAAGAGAAATGTTGCCCACAACAACTTTGGGCAATAAAGTCTACTCCATCTAACCATTGTGGCTAAAATGCAAGGGAGCGATCCAGAGTATGAGAGCGCATTGAATACAGAGTACAGCCTACAGGGAGGCCAGAGAGCACAGGCGGATATTGGGCAGCCAGACACAACACAAGGTTCCCGAAAGCTTTCACTTGGCAGACAGCAGAAACAAAATCGCTGCAGGTCACAGGAGGAGGCTGAACTCGAGGCTGGTTTCCAACCCTTCGGAGATTTGAATTGAATAGCTTTCATAACATCAATACCACTTTAAAGATGCCATAAAAGTTATTGAAGAGTAAAAGTTAAGCCCATCGCAGAAGGGGCAAATGGTACTATAGGCGTTTTGTGAGGTTTCACGCCCCCAGGGGGGAGAAAGTGTTATCAATTTGATTCTGTCTGCCAGATTTGCCGTATCTATTTCCGATGAAGATATGCAGCCACATGACTTGGACACCAAATAATGAAAAGCAAAAAGGGGAACAAAAACCCAGGCCGAGAAAACAAAATAGGAACCTGAAGGCTGAGCAACAAAATACATTAACGTTAAAATACAAATATTATCACATCTACATTAAGACTAGAGCCTCTTGTGGCGCAGAGTGGTAAGGCAGCTGTCTGAAAGCTTTGCCCATAAGGCTGGGAGTTCAATCCCAGCAGCTGGCTCAAGGTTGACTCAGCCTTCCATCCTTCCGAGGTCGGTAAAATGAGTACCCAGCTTGCTGGGGGGTAAACGGTAATGACTGGGGAAGGCACTGGCAAACCACCCCGTATTGAGTCTGCCATGAAAACGCTGGAGGGCGTCACCCCAAGGGTCAGACATGACTCGGTGCTTGCACAGGGGATACCTTTACCTTTACTTACATTAAGACTAAAAACATTAAAAGATAACAATCGGAGACTGGCCATTAATGCACATACAGTCTTAATGGTGGCATATGACATGACCTTTAAGACTGTATGTGCCACATTGTACAGACTCAACTATGTTGTAATGTTACTGTTAATCTTCTTAATTTGCTTGCTATCATTCAAAAATTATAAACTCGCCCCAGTCTGTTTGGCTCTGTCTCTGTGTTATAGGGGTTAGAATGCTAACCTGGGGAAACCTAGGTCCAAATCCCTGCTATCACATGAGACCTTGCTGGAGGATGGTGTGCTGGTCCTACATTTGTACCCTAACCTACCTTGCAGGGTTGATGCAAAGATGAAATGGAAAAGAAGCAAAAGACGTAAGCTCCTTCCTTGAGGAAGAAAGGCGGGGGTAGAAATGAAGCAAATAAGTAAATATTCATGGGATTTTATTTGTTTACAGTTTGCTTTTCTTGCTAAAATTCAAGGCAGTTTACTGATTAAAGCAGGACTCTCAGAGAATAGAAAATAACCAATGAGCAATGCATTAGAGAGCCAGTTTGGTGTAGTGGTTAGGAGTGCGGACTTGTAATCTGGCATGCCAGGTTCGATTCTGCACTCCTCCACATGCAGCCAGCTGGGTCACCTTGGGCTCACCATGGCACTGATAAAACTGTTCTGACCGAGCAGTGATATCAGTGCTCTCTCAGCCTCACCCACCCCACAGGGTGTCTGTTGTGGGGAGAGGAATGGGAAGGCGACTGTAAGCCGCTTTGAGCCTCCTTCGGGTAGGGGAAAGCGGCATATAAGAACCAACTCTTCTTCTTCTTAGAACTAGGCTTGCAGTTCAAAAAGGATGTTGACAAGTTGGAGTGTGTCCAAAGAAGGGTGACCAGGATGGTTGAAGGGTTGGATCTTTGAGGAGAGGTTGAGAGAGTTGGGTCTGTGTAGCTTGGAGAAGAGAAGGGTGAGAAGTGATAGGATAGTTGCATTTAAGCAGGGGTAGTCAAACTGCGGCCCTCCAGATGTCCATGGACTACAATTCCCAGGAGCCCCTGCCAGCAAATGCTGGCAGGGGCTTCTGGGAATTGAAGTCCATGGACATCTGGAGGGCCGCAGTTTGACTACCCCTGCATTTAAGTATGTAACACCTAAGCTTGTTGAAGAGGGGGCCAGCTTGTTCACTGACTTGTTCACTCCAGCCTTAGAGACAAGGACTAGGAGCAATGGGTTCAAAAAACAGGAAAGGAAATTAAGGAGGTACCACGAAGTGAAAGAAATCCACATTCAAGTTAAATAGTTGTTCTTAATCGGTTCTTTTGCCAAGAACTCAGTTATTAAAAATCCAGATTTGGATGAGGCAAATGAATTCCAAAAGGCCATCGACAATGCAAAACTAACCTCCTAAACTTTGACTTTTCAGTCGGCTTAACCTCTATGCTGGCTCTTCTGTTCATAATGTTCTACACCTTTCCCAGCTCTTTCCAAAAGAACTCAGTAACAGAAGGTTTGGATGGGTTTGGGTAGATTTAATTGGCATCATTAAATGTAAAGTTCTCTTGTAGTGTGCTGATATCTTCCCCGTTTAGCTACAGAGTGTGAAAGGGATGTGGCGGTCCACAGATGTGGCCCCCAGCTCTTTCTTCTGATTCACTGCTTCACATTGAATGCCCAACACAAAGTGAGAACTTTCTCCCAAATTCCTTGGGGATTTCTAAGGACCTGGAAAAGGATTATTTTTCTGAGATCACACAGATTGTAACACCCCACCCCCCAATTTCTCCAGACTGTGTGCTAGATTTGCAGGAGGGGAGTGGGATGCAGCCATTTTGCTTTACTCCAGGTACAGGAGACACTTACAAGTAGCAAAAATCATCCTGGATAATCCCCCTAGAAGAACAGTCATTGAGGCCCTACATTTTGCTGCAGGGATTCCAAACCGGGGGTCCATGGGAGCTCCAGAGGGGATCTGTGGCCTTTCCCCTCCTGCCTTAATGGACTCAGCCACAAACTACTGGATTGATCCACTTCCTGAGCATGAGTGAGTTCTCTTGTGGTTTCGCCCCTTGGGAGGGGGCAGACCCTGCATAACTACTCCTGCCTTGAACCACTTTCTGCCCCCCCCTCAGCCCTCCTCAAGCCTCTCTGTTAAAGCAGGTGGTGATGACATTTCTAGTGACATGTCACTTCCAGGGGGCGTGGCTGGGAAGCATGGCCTGCCGACATCCCTTCCAGGGCTCCTCGAAGCCTGGAAAATTAGTTCAGGGGCTCCTCAAGATGTTGAAAATAGCTGGTCAAGATGAATGGCTGGATTGTCCATCATTAAGTTAAAAAGGTGACAACGTGGGCTATGTGCTTTGGCAGCTGAAACATACAACCCTAGTGGCAACTACGGATGACTTTGAATTGTTCACCCCTGTTGCTTCAGCCCCCAAATCCTCAATTTGGATGCTGTACCTCCCTTGTGCAAATTCATTCTTCAAAATATTATATCCTGTTGACATCCATCCAAACACCTCCACTGTTGGGACAGTAGTTTTGCCTGTGGATGAGGAAAAACAATTTCTATTGATTCCCCTTTGCATTTGGGAAGAGAAGAGCTGTCTTGTTGTAATCCACTTTTTGTATCCAAAGGAGTCTCAAAGTGGCTGCCTTCCCTTCCTTTCTCCGCAATGGATGCCTTGTGAGGTCGGTGAAGCTGTGAGAGCTCTGAGAGAACTGGGACTGGCCAAGGTCCCACAGCCAGCAGCATATGGAGAGGGTGTGGGGCATCAAACCTGGTGCCCCAGCTCTTCACTACAACACCACGCTGGCTCTCAGTGCATAGACCTCCAAACTGCTCCCCTGCTCTCTGAAGTCTGGAGATGGTTAGATATGTGCTATTTCTGCACTGGGCAAAAACCCATGCTACATGTCTGCACAATCATAATCACTTTACCTAACCAATTGCAAACAATGGGAAACCAAAACCCTTCAGCCAATAATTGCTATTTTCTTATAAGTAATAAAAAGGTGAACCTCCTGAGCCGACAGAAAACACTAAGGATTGAATAGGTTTCTGCAAAGGAGATAATAAACGAATGTATTTTGGATATTCACTGTCAACATGACCTTAATGAAATAAACAGTCCATTTTTTTTGCAATGCCTCCACTTAATAATCTGAGGCCATTACCTTACCTATCAAGTTTAATCATCCCTGAACATAGAAGAGCTTTTATGCTACTTTGCGATAATATACTTCCATCTGCTTTTAGGGAAGGCTTATTCAAAAAAACACCATTCCTCAATCGACTCTGCATCTGCCACGATGGGAGGATCGAAATATCAGAGCGTGGATCACTTGAATGTCAACGGCATGATCAAATTAGAAGAGAATTGACCTCATCCACAGATTAGGCTCAATTCGGAGACATTCAGAATCACAACATCGGATAAAAATACTGAACTAACCTCTGCCATTCCTAAATTTGCATGGAGGGTGACCAAAATAAGGAAGACCCGGGTGAATCCCGAGCAACCTTGGTAAAGTCAGTGCTCAATACTAGCTGCAACATATTTTAATTCTAATCTGAATTTTTATTGACTCCCAAAGTCTGGAATTCCCCCCCCCCTTCTAACTTCAAGTGTATCTATTTGTACTTCATCATAGTTCTGATCTAGTTCCGCATTATGAAATTGTTATTGTTATTGAATAGGTTTCTTGGAGAGTGGACTGTTTTTCCTGAGCGCTCTTGTGTTTTACAAGGTGCCCAAGACCAGGCAAAAAAATGTCTTCTTATTTTTTATGGAGATCATTTTCATAGCTGTTGAAAGGTCAACACAGACCTATTCCCCCTCCCCCTCCCCACTATGACAGGGAGATATCTAGTTTCAAACACCGTCAATATGAAAGCACAATGTCCGGCCTTCTAACATTAAGGCAAGAAGGTTTTAAAGCTATCTATAAAGAACAGGGCGCTGCTTAGGGAAGCATCAGTCACTGTCACTCACAGTGTCAACAGCTGCTTCATGCATCAGCACTGCTGCTGTGCGGTAGAAAGTAATTTATTTTTTGAGCACACCTTCTTCACTTGGGCTTTCTGCATTCTTCATCGAGAACTATTACCCTGGGCTCCGATTGCATTTACCAGCAGGATCCTGGTTTTATAGAGTTGGCTTTGGCAAGGCTCAGCTCGGAGACAGGGGAGAAGTGTTTGTCTCGAATAGCAGCATGGAATAAAGGAAAAGGCACAGAAGGGTCATTTAAGATGGTGGAACTCCATTTCAACATTCCACCAAATGTGTTTGTTCTTCCACATATGCCTCAGGTGCCGTCCTAGTCGGGGCTAGCAAATCCACTGGTCTCTGGTGCCCAAAATGGTTCAGCCTCTGGGCACTCCTGACATTTTGGCATCGCAGGTACCTAGGGCTGCCAGGTCTGTTGCCACTGCCTGAGATGGTTGGGTCGTCGCCTGCAGCGAGTATCACAACATGCTGATAGCACCCAGGAGTGATATTGGCACAACAGAGACGTCGAGGGGCGACACTCTGGTTCTTGGGAAGAACTCCATGTGCTTCCACTAGGGTTGTGCGCTTCAGCTCGGTTTGGCCGCCTCAGCGATCTCTGAAGGCCGAAGCGGCACATAGGAGGCCAATGCTGCAGTACGGAGAGGAGGGGTGGTAGCAGTGCGCCAGCCGGCAGCTGCACGCAGGCACAGAGCTCTGTGCCTGCATGTGGCCTCTGGCTGGTGCACCACTGCCCCTCTTCTCTCTCCATGGTGCGGAGCTGGCCGCCTCGGGCTTTGGTGATCACTGAGGCAGCCGATCAGAGCCGAAGTGCACACCCCTACTTCCAACCATAGAGTTTTGCTGGAAAAATAACAGAGTGGCGCCCAATGTGCCAACGTCACTTCCAGGTGACATCCATGCGTTGCGTTAAATGCAATTTGTGATCAATTAAATGCAATTCATGACAATGTTCCGGGAACAGAAGATCTTAACAAAGCCTTTAGCACCTGTGCCATGCAGCACCTATGCCTGTTTCTATTGCTTGCTTACCAAGAAGAAGAGTAGTTTTTTATATTCCACTTTCACCACCCAAAGGAATCTCAAAGGAACCTCTGGACCAATCTTCCTGACACTTGGGAGTTCTTTTGAAGACAGGTTCCTGCAGCTATGCTGCAAATTTGGTGCCTCTACCTCAAACCCTGCTCACCCCCAAACTACAGAATAGAAAGGAAAGGAAAATTTCGTATACCGCTGAATCGATTCAGCCAAATCCAAGCCAAGGAAGTGTGCTTGGGATATTTTCTGCACATGTTTATTCCTCGTTGTCTATTCAGACTAGCAGTGGTTCTCCAGGGCCTAGGTCCTTCACCCCAATTCCAGCCTGATCTTTTCAACTGGAGATGTTGGGGATCGAACCTGGGCACCTTCGGCATGCAAAGTAGGAATCTTTCCCTGAGCTACTGCAACCCCTCCCAACTTTAACGGCTCTGAAGTTAGCATTTAACTGCTTTGGGCATACCATTCATGCAGCTGATGAAGCAAGCAATGTTTGTCTTTAAGCGTTCATTTGGTACTTCCGTTTAATTTTAGCCATGCTAAATAATTTAATTCCCATAGAGTAGCGATCCCCAACCTGTGGGCCTCAGACCACATGTGGTCCGTCGACTAATTGGAGGTGGGCCCGAAGGATGCCTTCTGCCCCCCCGGCCCTTTACTTCATCCCCCCCGGCCCTTTACAACACACTTTGGGTGTCATTGTCTCCCATCACTCCCAGATGGGACTATCTCGTTGCAGAGAAACAAGCTCAGGGTTCCCATGGATTTGTCATTGTCATGAGTTAAAATTTCCATGAAAATAAAATGTTCCTTATGTTCATTGTTGTGGCGTGTCTGTATCTTATTTTGAAGGGATGTTTAAACATTACCATAGCGACCAGAGTCAGAGAGCGTTAGGGCAGTGGTTGAGAGTAGAGGAGTTAACTACCCCCCCCCCCCACCGGGCCTCAGTAAAATTGTCAAGCGTTGAGTGGTCCCCAGTGATAAAAAGGTTGGGGACCACTGTCATAGAGAATGCAGAAAAATCATCTGACTTGCTAAGTCCCAAGTCCCCCCTGACCAACCTGCAAGTCAAGCTGGAGCCCTCATTCAGTTCTCTGCCTGGCTGTGGCTCTCTCCAAGGCCTCCAGCAAAGGTCTCTCCCAGCCTCCATTCCAGGGGACCTCCTCACTTGCCTCAGTACAGTGGTACTCAGTATACGAAAAGCATGCGCTCTCCACAGAGACCCACCACTGAAGTGTCACCTCTCAAGAAGGAACAATATTTGCTCTCTGGGAAAAAAAGCACTACAAATAAAGTTCAAATTGGAAACTTCACATGGAGCAGCAGGTGAGAACGATGCAGCATAAAAGGAAAGAAATCTTTTAAGCTTTAAGCAGCAGGAGGCCATGCCTGTATTAACAATCGACTTGTTTAAACCCATGTGCTGTTTGAATTATATCCAAATTCCCAGCGGTGAGGCATGGCAGCATATGGAGTTAGAGGAGCACGGATATGGAAAGATGGTTTGGCTTCTGAATAATGTTTGTCTTCTGAAAGCTGGAGGAAAAAAACACCCATTTCCCATTGCATTTAAATAGCAGGTCAACAGCAGAATAAAAACAAACCAACAAACTAGAAACCACTGTGGTGCAGTATAATGTCAGTCATTGGTACCCTTCAGTATGCTCATGACACCCAGCTCTATCTCTTGATGTATGGCCGGCTGAATCTCCACCCAGAAACATTCACCAGTTGTTTGGAAGCAGTGGCTGGATGGATCAGGAAGAGTCACCTGAAAATAAACTCCTCCAGAACAGAGGACCTCTGGCTGGGTCAAAGGGGGCAGGAGCAGGAAGCGCATCATCCCTGGCTGGATGGGGTGCAATTGTCATCTGTGCCCCAAGCCAGGAATTTGGGAGTGATCCTGGGTCACCAGGGTAGCCCAGATGGTGATTTTCCATTAGTGCCAAACACGGCTACTAGCGCCCTACCTGCCTTCGGAGTACCTGGCCACTGTGATCCAGTCAATGGTCACTTCTGGTTAGATTTCTGCAATTCGCTCTATGCTGCCCTATCCTTGCTCTTGATCCGGAAGTTACAGCTGGTACAGAATACAGCTGTGCAGGTCCTCACTAGGTCATCTTGGAGGGCCCATGTACAGCCATTGCTGTACAAGCAAGAGAGCCAGTTTGGGGTAGGGGTTAGGAGTGTGGACTTCTAATCTGGCATGCCGGGTTCGATTCTGCACTCCCCCACATGCAGCCAGCTGGGTGACCTTGGGCTCGCCACGGCACTAATAAAACTGTTCTGACCGAGTAGTGATATCATGGCTCTCTCAGCCTCACCTACCCCACAGGGTGTCTGTTGTGGGGAGAGGAATGGGAAGGCAAATGTAAGCCACTTTGAGACTCCTTCGGGTGGAGAAAAGTGGCATATAAGAACCAACTCTTCTTCTTCTGCAGGTATGAATCTGCTGAGGATCCTGGACCCCAGGAAGCATCCCTGGCCTCCACAAAGGTGAGGGCCTTTTTGGTCCTGGCCCCTACCTGGTGGAATGAGCTCCCTGAAGAGCTGTGGACCCTGTTGGAGCTCTCTGAATGAAGCTCTTCCGCCAGGCTGGGAGGTGGTCCTCGGGTTTAAGATCAGGTCCCCCTCTCCCCTTAGGGCCCAGGGCCAGTACTAGACTGGCCTCAAATCCACAAGATGATCTACCCCTTGATGACATCAGCCCAACTGTTACATCTATCCGTTCTTGGACCAGCCAGTGGGCTCGCTGTGAGGGATGCATTTTTTACTAGATTATATACTGCTGTAATCTGTGTATTGAGCTTTTTAGGATGTTGTTTTAATGGGGGCTTGTTTTAATGATTATGTTGTTGGATCTGTATTGTAAAATTGTAAACCGCCATGAGCCAGTTCTCCGAGAGCGGCCGTTTTATAAATCCAAACATAAATAAAATAAACAAGGAGTCTCAAGTAAAAGGCTCAAAAAGACCTCACCTTTTCAGGATCAAATTGGAATACCCAGAATAACTGCAGCTATTCAACACCTACTAATTAGAGTTGGCACTGCCACAATGAAGGTTAAAGCTTGGGAAGATGATTCCAGAGAACCAAATCCTGCTGGGGATAGATCCCTGGACTTTATAGCTTGCCCTTTCTGTTGCTTGAAGCAGGTTACCTTTTGAAGTTGTTAGCATGAGGGGGGAAAAATCCGACCGCCAGTCGGAAGAATTTATCCGCTGTGGGAATCTGCCTAACATGATTGCGGAAGAGAAGCCCGTGTACTAATCTAATTGCTTATCAAAGTGGAGTCGCTGCCTGATAACAAGATCCGAACGCAGCTGGCACCTCCCTGCCAAAGCAGCCAGCCGCAGAGACTTCTGAGGTCCCATCACAAAAACACACACATCTCAAGTAGGGGGATTTTAAGGGAGGAATGCAATGAGAAGAAGAAATCTATTAGATTTGGGGCCATAACAAGTGGCCTGAGAAACACGTTGAAAAGCAGAATAATTTTCAGCAGAATTTCCTTTGTTTCTTCCCATTTCTCCTGCAGTCAGAACCGTGCTCGAGTTAGATAAGTCATGTGGCAAACCTGACAGGAATACAATGCTTCAGTACTCCTGTGGGTAAGAAATATGAGAAAGAAATATTACATTTTGGGGGGGTTGAAAGGCATCTGCTGGGATATTGTGGCAACCATCGGAAGGATCCAGCTTTAGAAAGAAAATAAAGATTAATGCTCTATTGAATCATACAGAAGGTTCAACATCCTGTACCACAGCAAGATATTCAATGTTCTGTGTGAAGAAGACTTCCCTTCCCCCTGCACCTCTGTGGAGGGAGGTGATCTATCCCCGCACACATCAGAAGCTGGCTTTTTCTGGTGGCACTATCACAGCTTTGCAATAACCTCAGGAGAGATGGTTGCTTAATACCTTCTCTGTACAGTTTCACAATGGGATGTTCAAGGCGCAAAACGTCTCTGTTCCCAAAGTCCCCAATACTGTTGAGCTTGCAGTTGCTTCTGGAATTCTGGGAAACAGGAGTGGGTATCCGCATAAAATGGCTACTGGGGCACAGCCAATCGCCTTGCATTGGCTGTTGGAGGGAGGGAAAGGGTTATCAAAAGATGGTGAGGATTGCGGAAGAGATCAACTTTTTGCTTTGCCGGTTTCAGTTTTTGGAAAAAGGAAAGAGCTCACTCCCAGAAGAGTTTGCGCAAGTCAAGAGTAGGGATGTCATCTTCCCATTTTACAGCTTATCTAGAATCATAGAATCACAGAGTTGGAAGGGGCCACACAGGCCATCTAGTCCAACCCCCTGCTCAACGCAGGATCAGCCCAAAGCATCCTAAAGCATCCAAGAAAAGTGTGTATCCAGCCTTTGCTTGAAGACTGCCAGTGAGGGGGAGCTCACCTTAGGCAGCCTATTCCACTGCTGAACTACTCTGACTGTGAACATTTTTTTTCCTGATATCTAGCCTATATCGTTGAACTTGTAGTTTAAACCCATTACTGCGTGTCCTTTCCTCTGCAGCCAATGGGAACAGCACCCTGCCCTCCTCCAAGTGACAACCTTTCAAATACTTAAAGAGGGCTATCAGGTCCCCTCTCAACCTCCTTTTCTCCAGGCTGAACATTCCCAAGTCCCTCAACCTATCTTCATAGGGCTTGGTCCCTTGGCCCCAGATCATCTTCGTCGCTCTCCTCTGTACCCTTTCAATTTTATCTACGTCCTTCTTGAAGTGAGGCCTCCAGAACTGCACAGGCGACAGAGAGCAGTGTCCCTGTGGAGAAGAGGTGTTTGGGGGGCAGAGTCTGTAGCATAATACTCCATTGAGGTCCCTCCCCACTCCAAATTCCAACCACTCCTGGCTCCACCCAGAATGCCTCCAGGTATCCCCCAACCCGAGCTGGCAACCCTAGTCAAGAGTCCACAGTTGTCAGCATACCAGTCTGAGATGAACTCAAGTCAATCAGCTGACAGCAACCTACCGATCTCTCATCATTTTTTCCTGTTTCATTCAAGAAAGACTCAAGAAACACACAAAATCAATAAATGCCCAGCAACTGTTCTCACACTCCACACTTCAGCATGGAGCGTCCCACCCCTGAAGATGCTAGCTACAGTTACTGGTGAAGTGGCCGGGACTAAAACTACCAGCCACACAGCTTGGAAAACCCACAGCAGCCCGTTGACTCCGGCCGTGAAAGCCTTCGACAATTCAAAGTAGTCTGAGTTGGTTTAGGGTTTTCTCTCTTGCATGCACCCAAATCACACGTCTCTGAGCCATGGTGCATCTCTGAGCCATGGTGTGCTCTGCTGATTGTGGGAACGCTGCTTTCACACATCTCAGTTAGGTGTACCTCTAAAGTTATAAAGTGCAGCAAAAAAGAAATTGCCAACATTTACAATGCACGGGTTAGGTAATCAAGCAGCCATGGCTTGCTGAATGTATAATCTATGGCTACACTAAAGGTAAAGGTATCCCCTGTGCAAGCACCGAGTCATGTTTGACCCTTGGGGTGACGCCCTCTAGAGTTTTCATGGCAGACTTAATACGGGGTGGTTTGCCAGTGCCTTCCCCAGTCATTACCGTTTACCCCCCAGCAAGCTGGGTACTCATTTTACCGACCTCAGAAGGATGGGTCAACCTTGAGCCGGCTGCTGGGATTGAACTCCCAGCCTCATGGGCAAAGCTTCCAGACAGCTGCCTTACCACTCTGCGCCACAAGAGGCTCTATATGGCTACACTAGGCCTGCCTAATATCCTCAACAGTTCTTGGTCCAAAGAAAAGAACTGCTCTGAGTTTCTGATTCACAGACCCTTTCAAGATGTTCACAAGATATAGAGATCCTGGCCTGTCATCATCCCTTGTAAAACTGCACGGATGCCGCTGAGGAATGGATTTGACCTATGGAGCGACATGATGGCGATAAAGTGGCACAGGCACTTGGTGTATTTTGTCCTTCAAATGTTCCATGTTGAGGTGGGGGGGCATATTTCACAATCCCTTTTTATGTTGTCATTTGTAATCCATTCTATGGGATAGTACAACATCCTCGGGATGGGACCTTGTCTTTTTATGATTGTTTTGTAAGGCTCCATATATAGTTATGAGACCCCATAAATAATACAATGGAGAAAGACATTTTCAGGATCCCTTCGTACAACACAATCGACCCCAGCACTGGCGTCGGCACACATGGAAACGGGATAAAATGCAGCAGTCATACTATACTTCGTACTCATGAAAACAATGTGCAGATTTCAGAACTGGTTTTAACAGGTTGCTGTTGGCAGCAGAAGATAGGACCCACAGTAATGGGTTTGAACTATGTGTAGAACGATATCAGCTAGATATTGGGGAGGGGGGGATTCATAGTCATAGTAGTTCAGCAGCAGTGCTGAAGGAGGTGGGCAGATTCCCCTCACTGGCAGTCTTCAAGCCACAACTGGACAGATCTTTATCCTGGATGCTTTAGGCTGCTCCTGCACTGAGCAGGGATTGGTTGGACTAGATGGCCTGTCTGGCCCCTTCCAAATCCGTGATTCTGTTCTATTTACATGGGCATGGGAGTGAATGGATGGGGGGAAGCTTCCCTGTTTCCTCTCAAATGTGTACGTTTAAAAAAAATTAAACTGTGAATGTGATCCAACCACAGTTAAGCATCACTTTAATACTCATAGAAATGAATTCAGGAGGTGCTGCTGGGGCTGCCAAAAGCCATCACAGCCTCCCAGTCCATGATTTCCACCTCAGCCTGCCCAAATCCGCTGCAAACATGACAAGAAAACAATCCATAAGCTTGCCCAATTCCATGCACCCCTAGGAAGATCACAACCCTTGGAATATCATTCCGCTTGACCCACATCGAGTGCCCCTGAGTCTCCCACTAAAATGGATGGGATGTTGGCTGGATGGTACCTGAAAGATCTATTCAAATAATATACAAAATTAAAATGCTAAATGACAGAAACAGGAACATTTTAATTGGCATCAACAGGATCGTCCCTCCAAGTTTGGTGAACTAGGAACACGGTACCTTCTGGTCTACAGACAGAATCAGAAATGGCTACACCAGCTTTTCAGGTCTTACGTAAGAGGTAAATTCCTCAACTTAAAAAAAAAACTACATTATTTCAGCCACAGTTTTTATCATTCTAGAATCATTGGATTGGTTATTTTACAAATGGGAACTGTAGCCCAATCTTGTCAGGTCTCAAAAGCTAAGCAGGGATGACCCTGGTTAATATTTGGATGGGAGACACCCAAGGATTTGGGTGATAGTTCCTCCAAGGAATAGTAGGGGTCCTGATGCAGAGGCAGGCAATGGCAAACTACCTCCAAATGACCCTTGCCTGTTGCCAGACAATCCTCTTGGCCAGCGGTCCCCAACTCCCGGTCCAAAGACCGGTACCGGTCTATAGATCAGTCAGTACCGGGCTGCGGCTCCTCCTCGTACTACTCCCCGACTGCTGCCTCGGGGGCTGCCCTGCCACTCTGCCACTGGCTCACCTTTGGTGATCTCCAGTGGCCACCATGGCTGGGGCTCCCCCTTGGCATGGCACTGTGCAGCTGCTGCTGGCAGCACCTCCCAGTGGGTGGCAGAAAGTCAGGGGTGCTGGCGGGAAAGCAAGTGGAGCAGGGGCACAGGTGGCGGGGACGTCCCTTGGAAAAAGACTACCCCCCCCCCCAGGCCTCAGTAAAATTGTCAAGCGTTGACCGGTCCCCGGTGATAAAAAGGTTGAGGACCACTGCTCATGGCTACATTACATACATGTCATACAATAAAATAGTGCAGCTGAAACTGCCTCATCAACCCAAGCCTATCTAGAAATATTCAATCTCCACTTTTCAGTGCATCTACCAGGGTACATAGTCTCTTTGAGAGAAAGCCAGCAAGGAAGCTCCTTTCTGGAGGCCAACTTCCAAAACATGCAAGCAGCCAATGTCACGGCCTCCAATAAAAGTGGTCAACTCTGACAACTGAAAAGTGACTTGTGGCTTACTTAAGTTGGGACTCCTTCAGCAGAATGACACATTTATAAAATGGTTGGGCATTACTGGAAGCCTAACCTCATGCCCTGTCCTTTGATTAACTCTGGGTTGTTTTTCTGGCAATAAGGTAGAGCCACAGGCAGCTGTTGGAAAAGCCAAGCAAAATCAGAGAGAGAGAGAGAGAGAGAGAGAAGGATTTTAAGAAGAAGAAGAAGAGTTGGTTCTTATATCCTGCTTTTCCCTACCCGAAGGAGGCTCAAAGCGGCTTACAATCGCCTTCCCATTCCTCTCCCCACAACAGACACCCTGTGGGGTGGGTGAGGCTGAGAGAGCCCTGATATTACTGCTCGGTCAGAACAATTTTATCAGTGCTGTGGCGAGCCCAAGGTCACCCAGCTGGCTGCATGTGGAGGAGCGCAGAATCGAACCCGGCATGCCAGATTAGAAGTCCGCACTCCTAACCACTACACCAAACTGGCTCTTAAGTGCCAGAACCAGTGTTTCAGGAGAATGGAGAGTGCTAAGAGCATTTGAAGTCTCAATGGATTAAAGTTAATTAACATCTGCTTTCATATGAACCTAAGAAAAGTCATGTTGGATCAGGCCAAAGGCCCACCAGTTCAACACTCTGTGTCACACAGTGGCTAAAAACCAGGTGCCATCAGGAGGTCCACCAGCAGGATCAGAACTCCAAAAGTCCTTCCACTGTTTCCTCACAAGCACCAAGAAAGAGCGGCCTGTGACTTACCAAGGCCACCACTGAAGCAGCGGCGTGGGCAGGTGGTGAGGGATGGCGCTCTCCCTAGTCCGCAGAAGGAGGGTCGGGGCATGCATGGCATTGACGTCCTGTGTCAGTGAAGGGAACCATCGGAGTGAGTGCAGGGCACTATAAAAGGTGCCACGTGCTCTCTCTCTCGTCCTCTTTTCCCCCGACCAGAACAGCAAGCAGCTCCCACCCATCAGGCAAAGTTCGGTGACCATGATCATTGGGGAGTGGTTGTATAACACAGGGTTTTTAAAAATAATATACTTAATTGTCACAGTTGGTGGGGGACAAGGGGATGAAGACTTAATAAGGAAGGAAGGGGAAGCTTCAGTGAGAGGCAGCAATTGGATATGGGGCTGACCCAGCTGGGTAGTCCCTGATAAACAAAGACAGGTGGGCTGAAGAGGATGGAAGGAGGTCTATGCCTCATGAAGCATTTCAGCCTCACCTCAAGTATGCACCCCACAGCAAGGGATCTCATGGCCTGGCAGGGGTGCAGGACAAGATGCCCAGGGTGCTGTTGGGGTATTAAGGGTCAGATGACCCATGGTATTTAGTTAGGTTCCCTCTCCCCTTGTTGGCCAACACTCTGTTATGTAAAGTTAAATAAAGCTGTGGCCTGTTTGCCAATAAAGTTTGGTGTGAGCGCCATCTTTAGCCCAACTCCACACTTTCAAGTCAATAGAGAGCATCACTGTCCCATCTTTCTTAGCTCTATGATCACAATCCAGAAAGAGTGTTCAATCTATACCTTGTGGCTAATAGCCACTGATGGACTTCTGCACTGTATGTTTACCCAGGCTCCTCATAAGACCATGAGAGACGCCATGTTGAAACAGGCCAATAGCCCATCAAGTCCAAACCTTTGTGGTCACATAGTGTCAATAGAAGGTCCATTAGCTAGGCAGAACTTCAGAAGCCTTCCCACTATTGCCCTCCAAAGCACCAAGAAGACAGAGCATCATGGTGCAGAGTGGTAAGACAGCAGACCTGCTGTCTGAAGCTCCCCATGAGGCTGGGAGTTCAATCCCAGCAGCCGGCTCAAGGTTGACTCAGCCTTCCATAATGACTGGGGAAGGGAATGGCAAACCATCCCGTATTGAGTCAGCCATGAAAACGCTAGAGGGCGTCACTCCAAGGGTCAGACATGACCCAGTGCTTGCATAGGGGTACCTTTACCTTTACCTTTTAAACCAGAGGTAGTCAAACTGCGGCACACCAGATGTCCATGGACTACAATTTCCAGGAGCTGGCAGGGGCTCATGGGAATTGTAGTCCATGGACATCTGGAGGGCCACAGTCTGACTACCCCCTGTGCTTAATTATACTTCATATGATATTTTTTGCACTTTTGGAGACATCGGTATTTGATCCTTAGAGCCACAATTACACAGCTCCCTTTCTTTCTGTCTGGATTTTTCCATTGACTGGAGGGCCGCAGTTTGACTACCCCTGCCCTAAACAAAAGCTGCTGCTGCTCCTCCTAAAGTGTATTCAAGCAGTTGAAGAGGAATAGGATTCCCATCATTCTGTCCCATTCAATATAACTCAATGGTCATCGCCTGGCCATCAATGACCTTAAAGTATGCTAAAGGATTCCTTTCTTAACTCCCACTGCCAGACCTCAGAATAAGTCGCTTCTGTCAGTCACAAACCACTGGTGCCTCGAACTGCTATTATGAAATTTCTACTGTCTAGCAAATCTCCCGTTTTAACCATTTCTTCCCTCATCGGGAGGGTGCTTGCTACACTGGGCACCCTCCCCCACACAAACACAGGAAGCCTCTAAAAGGGGGACGTTTCAGCTTGAGAAAACAGCTGTTCTGGCTTCAGACACCCAACAGGTAGTGGTAATAAAAGGCTCATTCCAAATATCAGACACCAGGACACACTCACAGCTTGTGGCCCAAAGGGAATCCGAAGCAGAGTTCTGGAACAGGGGTATTCAACCTGTGGTCCTCCAGATGTTCATGGACTACAATTCCCAGGATCCCCCTGCCAGCAATTGCTGGCAGGGGGCTCATGGGAATTGTAGTCCATGAACATCTGGAGGACCACAAGTTGACTACCCCTGTTCTGGAACACAGGTCAGAGTGAAGTGAGCCAACCAGGATCACAGGTAACAGAGTCAAGAACGAACCAAAACTAACTAACCAACTAACCAGCCATTGCTTCTACTCAGCCACTCCTTGCTTGCTGCTTATCTGCATCAGGGTAAACACCCACTAGCCACCTCAGCCCTGCTCCAGTTACTGCTGTTCTGCCAATCTGGTGCTGCCCTATCTGCCTTGCAGCTCCCTCCTCTTCTTCCTTTGACGCTATTCCCATGGCTGTGGTGACAGGCAGGTGAACTGGCCAGCAGATGGCTCTCTGTTGTCAACTCAGGACTGGGGGGAGGTGCATTGCACTGGTACCTGACTGCAGATCCCTGTCCAGCTCCTCCTACAGTGTCCCTGTTACCAGCTGCGGGTTTGGGTCAGGTTTGCTGGCTGCCTCAGAGGCATTCTCTGGGCTCTTCTGGAGCTGGCTGGCTTCCTTTAACGGATTCAGCGGAACAGGGACTCGTATGCATTGCCGAGTCTACTTTTCCCCAAGGAATGATCTGTTCTGGAAACTAATCTCTTGGAATAAAGGATTCCGCCTTGAGAAGCCTGCCCGACTTGCCAAAGGTTATCTCTCAATTCGAGCGCAAGCCTCTCCGCTCTGCAAATGTTATGCTTCCTTCCCTGAATAAATCTTTGCAGGTGGTATTTATGGGCCGCTGTTTGTTTCAAGCAAACACCCTTTGGAGAGGTGCAATTAGAGATGTTCAAGAGCTTTCGTTGCCTCTCGAGAAGGACTTAAACTAGAATTAGCAGTGAGCCCAAGGCACAAATTACGGGCCCTTCACCATGGCCTGTACGTCCTGTACTCCTTGCGTTCTAATTACAAGAACAATCTCAAACAGGTCTACTCTGAGGTAAAGCCAGTGGGGTTTGGTACCAGGAAATAATTCTTAGTCCTGTAGCCTCTTCCTGGCATGCCATCAAAAGCCAGATTCCCCACAGAGGCTTTGTTTCCTTAGGAATCTGGTAAGAATGCTGATTCTGAATTGTGAGCTGATAATAACTGTGCACAAAGATGAGAAGATACTACTGCAGCCTCGGTAAACCAAACTTAACAAAACAGAATGCAGCTGCTAGGATCCTCACTGCCACACCTTGGAAGGCCCACATCCAGCCGGTGCTGAGGCAGCTGAGCTGGTTGCCAATTGCTGTCCGGATCCAGTTCAAGGTTTTGGTTTTAACCTTTAGGCTTTACGCGGGTTAGGACCCACATACCTGAGGGACCGCCTGTCGCCTGCGGGAGAAAACCTACTGGTCGTTCCCGGCCCCAGAGAAGTGTGACTAGCCTCAACCAGGGCCAGGGCTTTCTCTGTCCTGGCCCCCACCTGGTGGAATGAGCTCCTGGGTGAGCTGCGAGCCCTGCGGGAGCTGCCAGCATTCCGCAGGGCCTGTAAAACGGAGCTCTTCCGCCAGGTCTATGGTTGAGGCTGGGATTGGCAAGGAAGAACATTGCCACCCCCCCAGGAGGTTTGAAGTAGTCATCATCACCCTCCATCCCCCAATGCCCTTGTTCGGGTAGGGGAGACTGGTATTTTCCACCGTGTTGGGTATTTTTATAGTCTTTTAACGGGGGTTTTAATGGGGGATTTTAAGACTATTGTTACCTGTAGGGAGTGGCAGGAATTAAATCGAATAATAATAATAATAATAATAATAATAATAATAATAATAATAATAATAATAATAATAATAATAATAATAATAATAATAATAGAATGATGTGGTGAGGGGTGGCCATGGAACTGCAGACTAACGTGGCAAGAATTCTTGGGACAGACAATGATTTCACACTTTTGGGTGGAATTACGTGCTGTGGTTGTCATATTCAAGACTACCGAGAGCCAGCACAGGCCTGGGGGGGGGGAGAAGATTCCCGCACACATTGAAAGAACAGACACAGATTAAGACATTTGAGTGAAAATTCACCAGTCCGTAATGATACAATGAAAGGGGCCTTTCAAGAGATCCATACGAAAAAGAAGAACTGGGTTGGTTTGTTTGTTTGTTTTTGGTATCTCGATACTGTGCATCGGCCATAGAGATTCCCCTTAACTGTTTCTTCCGCTAAGTGTTACACCGTCACTGACAGAAACGAAACAGGACCATCTAGAGCGGGGTTAGTCAAACCTTGGCCCTCCAGATGTCCATGGACTACAATTCCCATGAGCCCTTGCCAGCATTTGCTCCTGGGAATTGTAGTCCATGGACATCTGGAGGGCCACAGTTTGACTACCCCTGCTGTAGAGTCTGAGATGGGAAACTTGATCGCCTGAACCATATGGAGCTGTCCAGAAACACAATCACCTTCCTGTTAAAAAACCACCAAATTAATGGTAATTGAAACAGATTGGCTCCCCAATGAAACCTATTTCAACTATGTAAGGAAAGAAACACACATAAAGCATCCCCCCCAACTTGTATGGATTGAGTTCAAAGGAAATTATGCACCGTTCATCCAGTAAATACACAGCCTCCAACCTCAAGGTGTGTTAGGGATGCCCATCCCCAGGTGGGACCTGGGGATCCCCTATAGCTCATCTTCAAGTGACAGAAATCAGTTTTCCTGGAGAAAAGGGCTGCTTTGGGAGGTGGACTTCATAACATTATACTCGACTGAGGTGATAACCATGCAGCCTACTCAGGGTTCTTTTGCCCAGTGCAATGCTCCCAATTAATCACACTGAGAGGAAAGCCTTTTTAAATATTTATTTACTGCAGCAAAGAAATAGACACAGGGGAATTCCCAAATCTGTGCAGAGAACAATAGGATTACATAGTGTTAAGTACCCTTTCCTTGGAGGATGGGCAAGATGATGCCCCTTGCAGGATGAGCCAATCGCCTGGGATCTCTACGTCCCCATTCCAGCTCCCGGGAACGCCCTACAGCCCTTATGCCAACCTTCCAGGAACAGGACAGGGATCTGGGTCTTTTGCCTGGCATCACTCCCAGCCCCCAAAGTTTACAGATTGTCATGGTTTACTTAGGCCTTCTGGCCTTGGGGCACAAGATAAGACCGGCTTGACCTTGTACAAAACATTCCCTCCTCCGACTCATGGGGAAGCTACATTCTAGAGAGGAACATACTGCTCTCTTTTTTTTTTTTTTTTTTTATAATGATTTTTTTTATTTTCATAAAGATAGAAATATAGTCATCATTTGAGAATATACGACCCCACATTGACTCCACAGTGATATAAACTTTTGCCCAAAACTCTAAGAGCCATGAGTCTAAGAGCCATCCACATTTCCACTACATTAAAAAAAAAAAAAAAAAAGCCTGTTTAGATATACAAAAGAAAAGTTATTATTAATCAACTTACTTGAGAGATCGTAGACCTCACATTAACTGCTTGATACAATCTGAGAGCTATCCTAGCAGATATTTCTAGGTTTGAGTTAGATGCTTAACATTAAACATTTCTTATAGCACAGTATTAGTTTTGGCCCTGTATCAATACCCTGATAAAGGGAGAGGAAAGTAGGGCTTTGCCTTAAAGATGTACAAAGAAAAAAAATTACAAAAGGATTTCATAATTTCTCCTTATCCTTAATACAGATACATCTACAAACCATTTATACTTGGCCCATTCTAAGAGCCATCCTGACAGGTATAAGTTGAGAGCTTTGCATTTTCTACAGATCAATATGAGCTTTGGCCCTATAACAATACACCAATAAAAAAAATAATAAGAGGGGAAAGCCCCATTTTATATTTCCAACGCTAACGATTATATTACCTATATGCCTACTAAGAAAAAGAAACAAGAGAGAAAAAAGGCACTGCTTCCCCTTTTTCATAAAAATAGCAATATAGGATACAGTATATGTTGTTAATACAGAGAATAATAAGATTTCCAGGTTTAGATTAAATGCTTAACATTAAACATAGAACAATATAAGCTTTCAGTCTTCTATAGCTTCTCCTTATCCTTGGTTCTAATACATCTACAAAACAATTTTTGCTTGACCCATTCTAAGAACCATCCTCAGTGTAGGCTTTAGTCCTAGGACAATTCACTAATAGAAGAAAGAAAAAATAGGGGGGGAGAACCCCATTTTACATTTTCAGCACTAATGATTATATTACCTATATGCCTATAAAGGAAAAGAGACAAAAAAAAAAAACAAGAGCGAAAGAGACACTGCTTCCCCTTTTTCATAAAAATGGAAATATAGAATACGGTATAACATTAAACATAAAACAATATGAGCTTTCGGTCTTCTTAAGGGGGTCTCATCTCGAGGCTTGCTACATCTTGTCGTTCCCGTAAAATTATATTCTGTCCCATTGGCCTTTGGCGTAGAAAGTGCAGTTGTACTCTTTCCCGCAAAATATGCATCGATAAATCTTGAGGCCGTTGCACCTCCTGGACTCCAGTATCAATACAATTTTTTCCCCAGAGAGATCCTTTAAATCGGTTACTTTCACTGCAGATCCATATTTCTTTTGATTGATTTTTGTACACTCTTGCTTTGAGATGGCTGTATGTCTTTTTAAAAAGGGTGTCCTTATCTGGGCTGCAGAACTCCGGCATCCCATTTTCCGTCTCCAGAATTTCAGATTTCTCTTCTACTGTTGGTTTTCCACCTTGTTTAGAGCTGTCATCAGCCACTGTTATTGATCCATTATTCCTGTTAAAGACGTCTTCCTTGGCATCTTGGATCTCCTTGAAGATATGAATTTCAGATTTCTCTTCTGCTATTGGTTTTCCACCTTGTTTAAAGCTGTCATCAGTCACTGTTATTGATCCATCATTCCTATTGAAGACTTCTTCCTTGCCATCTTGGATCTCCTTGGAGATATTTTTGATCAATCCATCTAAGAATACTTTGTAATCTTGGGTTTGTATCTCTATTAGATGAGCCAATCTTTTTAACATAGACATGATTTTGACTTTAAAAAAACCCGGCCCCAAACAATTTTACAAGTGGCCAGTAGAGGTCCTCTGTTTTATCCTCTAATGTTCCGGCACAGGCATGTGACGTATTGAAGCCGGTTAAGGCAGGGATTCTCGTACTGCTCTCTTGATAAGAACCACTGGTCAAACCAATATGCAGAACTATAGTCAATTTCTAATAACTGTATCATCAGTCAAAAGGTCATTTTCTTTGCCACCATCTAATTCAATTAATTCAAAAGAAATTCCGTCTAAACATCCAGAAGTTCCTGACAGTTAGAGTGATTTCTCAGTAGAACAGGCTTCCTCGGGAGGTGGTGGGTTCTCCGTCTTTGGAAATTTTTAAACAGAGGCTGGATAGCCACCTGATGGAGAGGCTGATTCTGTGAAGGCAAAGGTGTGGCATGTTACAGTAGATGAGCGATAGGGATGTGAGTGTCCTGCATAGTGCAGGGGGTTGGACTAGATGACCCAGGAGGTCACTTCCAGCTCTATGATTCTATGGTTCTATGGTCAGAGGTCCCTCCCCACCCAAATTCCATGCACCCCCAGCTCCATGCCCAAAGTCTCCAGTTATTTTCCAACCCAGAGCTGGCAACCCTACCTGGGAGAAAATGGCTGCTTTGGAAGGTCTCTCTAATATTGGAGTCCCTCCCCTCTCAAACTCCTGTCCTTCTCAGGCTCCACCACTCAAATCTCCAGATATAGTCCCACCTGAGCTGGCAACCTTAGCACATGTGGAGGCGGAGACTAGAGCTTCCCTTTCCCCTCTCTTTCTTGACATGCATGAGATCAACCGGGTGACCTTGCACCTACCACAATTCTCTCAGAGCTGTCTCAGTCTCACCTACCTCACAAGGCACATGTTGTGGGGAGAGGAGTGGAAGAAGAAGAGTTGGTTTTATACCCCGCTTTTAACTGCCGAAAGAAGACACAAAGCAGCTTAGAATTGCCTTCCCTTCCTCTCCCCGGTAAAGATACCCTGTGAGGTAGGCGAGGCTGAGAGAGCTCTGAGAGACTGCTCTGTTGAGAATAGCTTCTAACAGGGCTGTGACTAGCCCAAGGTCACCCAACTGGCTGCATGTGGAGGATTAGGGATTCAAATCTGGCTCACCAGATTAGAAGCCACCACTCTTAATCTTATACCACACTGGCTCACTTCTTCTTTGAGACATATGAGGCTTGTTGTGTAACCTCACGACACTCTCAGTTCTCTCAGAACTCTCTCAGCCCCACCTGCCCCACAAGGCACCTGTTGGGGAGAGAGGAATGGAAGGCAGTTGTAATCCACTTTGAAACCCCTTCAGGTCGTGAAAAGCAGGGTATAAACAGCAATGCTTAATCTAATCTCAGTGCAGAATAAACAGCAACCAGATTTCTATACAACCTGGGGGGGGGGGGGAGGGAAAGATGAGCTTTCCTAAAATGTTAGCAGCTCTTCACCGTTCCAAACATTAAGCAAAATGCTGCAGAATTCTACTTAAAACATGGAGCGCTGGGTTTTTTGGGGGTGGTATCTCCAGATAATTGTATGGTTCTGTTCTGTGACAGGAACATGGGCGATCCACCTCCAGTTCTCCCACCCAGAAGCATATTAAATCTGCTACGTTCTTCAGGAGCTCACGCACCATCAGCTCGAGGCCATGCGTGAAGCATAACACCAATGTGCTCTTGCAGCGTCACATTTCTTCTGCAAGAGTGCGCGGGAGGAGTAATTAGCTACTGGCTGCAAGGCGGTTCTCCGTGCACCGGGGATTATGACGCTTCTTTTCATGGGGTGACATGGCATTTCCTGGGTGTCTCCGGTTCAAGGCCGCCAGGGAACAGGATGGGAGAAAGTTCTCTGGGTGAGACCCTGGAAAGAGACACGCCCACCCAGTGCCGATCACCCTGCAGCTTCTTTTGCCTCCCCGGCCCTTATTTATTTCGCCCTGATGCGGATGAATGACAAAGCGAACTGCTCCAGGGCAAAGAGAATAAGAGACCTGTCTCGATTTGCACCTATTAAAAATGAATCAAAACTCTGCCTCGGAGACACTGCTTGAAAAAGAAAACACTTTTGTACACGGAAATAATTGCTATCCTCCCTGGGTTATCGCAGTAATGGAAACCGCACACTTCCTCGCCTGGTGGATGGATACCTTTCACGAGAAGCTACAGTTTAAGTCTTAAAAGCTACACAAATCCCAGGCTTTTATCTGAAATGGCCGTTTTTTGAAGAATAAAATGTCAACTAAATTATAGAGGTATCAATCATGGGATGCATTAACATTCAGAGAATCCGGGGCTGGATGACAACCTCTTCCCCAAGTTTTATCCAGAAAACAAGATACTGGAGATCATAAGAATAGCCTCGCTGGGTCGAAGGTCTACCTCAGGGGTAGTCAAACTGCGGCCCTCCAGCTGTCCATGGACTACATTTCCCAGGAGCCCCTGCCAGCGAATGCTCCTGGGAATTGTAGTCCATGGACAACTGGAGGGCCGCAGTTTGACTACCCCTGGTCTACCTGATCATCCCTAATAAAGGCCTGCCAGATGTCTCCAGGGATCCCTCAAGCAAAGCATGAAGACGCCAGCCTTCCCCTGTTGTGTGTCCCTAGCATCTGGTCTCTGGGACCATGCTGCTGTTGGCCATGAACGGTCAATAGCCATTGACAAATCGTTCTTCTTGAATTTGTCTAATCCTTTTTTAAAGACTTCTAAGCTAGCAGCCATCACCCCATCCTGGCAGTGAATTCAATAAGTTCATTATGTGTTGCTCGAAGAAGTTTTCTAGACTATTTTGAGCCACCTGCCAATCGATATCATTGGGTGAGCCAAGAAATAATGTCATGAATGAGAGAGAGAAAAAAAAAACCTGAAACCGTTTCTATTCACGCTCTTTGCTCAACTTATAGCTCTGTAAACACTTCCTCCTCCCTCGGTGGTCCTTTGTTTGACTTTAAAAAAACCAAACCTTTCTAACCGCTGTCTGAAGCAGAATTAATAGTGTTCTAAGCCCATTCACTTCAATTCTGTGTGATTATGCTGAAAAAAGGAGCAGCCACCCTTTGGCTCACAGCTCTCTCCATCTGCCAATGTGTGGGACAGGACGTAGCCCTGCCTGCATCCTAGCCACAAAAGGCTTGTAACGTGCTCCTTTGGTAACTACTCTTTAAGCTTTTGTACTCTGCTTCAGTAAGGGCACTGGAGTAGATGAATATGATCTATTTCCATGTATAATCTTTCCAGTAAAGATTCTCTTTTTTAAACCTCCCAACACTCATCCACAAAGGTAATTAATAACTGCACACTTTCAAAAATGCTCTGCAGCTTTATTTCTATGGAGGGACTTAGGATCAAGCCAAGTCCAAAAAAGCCCAACATAAGATAACAGCACTAAGACCAAGGCTGAAACCAAAGCAAATGAGTAATTGTTCAAGAGTTATAGTTATGTACTTGGAAGCAGCTTTCACATATAATTACAGTGAGATCCAGAAAGAATAGAGGCAGTTTTGTAATTTGTCTGCAACTCAATGGCACTTCATACTCACACATCTCCTCCCATGTTTTATGGAACCAGCCACAGGTAGCTCTGGGCTTCCAACGTCAGAGAGGAACAAGGGAGTCTCCAAAATGGACAAGTCAAGTACCTTATAGTTATTCCTTTCTTCTGACCACAGAGAAGAGCATGGGCCTGGCAGAGAGTACTGAGCATGTAAACTAGTGGCTAGGATGCAGGCAGGGCTTCTCTGGCCTTGAGAAGACCAGAAGAGTCAACAGGCATCGTACCTGTGGCAATCAGATCCCACAGGTGTTGTGCCAGTCACTCAATGGTGGTTGACCAGTTTGTTACAGAGTGTTGTGCAAACAGGACTTAAGCATCACATCATGCTTTGTTGCTGTGTTGTGTTGTGAAAGAACCAAGGGATCAGGAGATAGTAGGCTGGTGGACCTAAAGAAACAACTGATTCTGTCCTAGTAATTCTAGAAGAAAAATTGCAGCAGAAAGGTGAGAACTCCAGGAACCTCCCAGTTAAGTTTTACAAGAGCCAGCTTCGACTCTGTAGAAACCCTCATCTAGTTCCCATTAGCCAAGAGAGCCAGAAAGCCCAAGCCTCGATTTGACATCTCCATCCTTCCTAAATTGTCGTAAGTCAGGAGCCGTTATCGGAGCCAGCAGGAGCCTGGTGGTGCGTTAGCAGCGGATTTGAGATTAGCATCTTCACTTCAAAAGATTAAAATGTATTTTATGCTTCAGAAATTCTGCTTTGGCTGGCAAGAAGGAGAGACGCCAAGAGTTCCTTCCCAGGTCGACCACCTGCTAGAGGTGGATGATCAGGATTGTTAGTGCTTGTGCAAGACAGGGGAAAGACAGGATGAGCTAACAGAAGGGGCATCCTGTCACAGTGACACACAGCATTGAGGGAAAGCATCAGCATCATCTACGGAGGGGTGAAAAGGATAGGATGGGGGGGGGGACGATGCTAGTAAGCAAGGAGCACAGAGGCCTCGGGCTTTACATTTTCATCTCATTCCAAATTCACTTGAAAACATCCATGTTGATTTGCACACATTTCTTGTCTGTGTCAGTTGCTGGGTCATCATCTAATGCCGAGTTCTTGCAGGCGCCAGTGTACCTGCGGACATCTTTCCAAGGTGCCCATCCAGGGTTTTGAGAAGATGAGTGAGATCTGGCGAGCTGTTGCCCTGCAAGGCTTCTGATTGGCCACTGGAGGTTTGAGCGGATTTTTAGATATGTTGCTTTGTCTGCAGCTGTTGCCGCAGCACAAGTATCTCCACTGGGTGACTGAAGGCGGCCATTTCTGTGGTTGGCTCTGCCTTCCGTGGGAGCCCTTTTGCGATGGTCCTTTTGTGGCTCTATCTACCACATTGTGGCAAAATCCCAAAGGTGCCCATGGTCTCAGAATGGCTGGGACCCTTCTCCTTAGAGCAGGCTTTCTCAGCCAAGCTGTCACGAAACTGCAGAGGAAAGGACACGCGGTAATGGGTTTAAACTTCAAGTACAACGATATAGGCTAGATATCAGGAAAAAAATTTCACAGACAGAGTAGTTCAGCAGTGGAATAGGCTGCCTAAGGAGGTGCTGAGCTCCCCCTCCCTGGCAGTCTTCAAGCAAAGGTTGGATACACACTTTTCTTGGATGCTTTAAGATGCTTTGGGCTGATCCTGCATTAAGCAGGGGGTTGGACTAGATGGCCTGTATGACCCCTTCCAACTCTATGATTCTATGATTCTATGAAACCCTGGGGTTTCTTGTCGGCCCTGGGGCGGTTTCTGGAATGGGTGGGAGTTAATTCCTAAGCCTTATTCTAGAACATTCTAAGATCATGTGATGGTCGGATGAGCCCTTGAACGACCATGTTTCTAACATTATGAGATAGAAAGGAGTGTCTTTAGATGATAAATTCTCTCACAATCTCTCTTATGCTCAGACATTTAATGAGTTTCTGTTCCAAAAGCTACGGAAGGTAGATTTCTCATTTTAACTGCCTACCTTTTATCTGGCATGATATCCCAGGAGATTCTAATTGCTTGTTGGTACATTGTGGGCATAATTCCCTACTACTTTTTGTCATGAAGAATCTTACAAAGGTATCTTGCCTCCCCCAGCAAGAAAAACTGATTTTTCAGCTGAACAACTTGGAAAATCTGTTTTCCACATCCATTTGTACTGTCTGGAGTGGCGGTTATGGCTAACCTCTGAACAGCAGCCTGCACAATAAACACACCTCCTCAAACTTTGAACGTTATGATATATACGTATATGACATAAAAAAATATAATTTCCTCCTCTTCTGCCTCCTCCAACACTTGACAGCCAGGATTGCAGAGAAGGCTGCATATACAGACATGAGCCTAGGGAAATTGTAGGCCCATTGTAAAATTAGGTTACTTGCACAGATTCTAAGCATCCCAACAATCACTCTAGTCCAGGGGTAGTCAAACTGCGGCCCTCCAGATGTCCATGGACTACAATTCCCTGGAGCCCCTGCCAGCGTTTGCTGGCAGGGGCTCCTGGGAATTGTAGTCCATGGACATCTGGAGGGCCGCAGTTTGACTACCCCTGCTCTAGTCAAATATGTTGGCATATACAAGATCTGTAATGGGGGCATGATTCAACCGCTTCTATCAGGCTTTCTCCATCAGGGTTTTGTGAGTGGCTGGGGTTTCTTGACGGTCCTGGAAGGGCTTCCCAAATGGGTGGGAGTTAATTAATTCTTTTCTTTTTTTAATTCAAAGTTTTTGTTTTATTTTCCAAGAATAAAGATAGTACAATACAAGTAACCTACATTATTGATACAGAAAAAAATAGATTGCGCTCTTCATTTAATACACTTAATTCCCTGTTTCAATCCCCTTTTACACAATGGTATGAACTTTTGCCCAAAGCTTATAAACCTTTTCACGTTTCCACCACATTTAGAAGGAGAAGCCTACTTTGCTACCATCTTTCCAGCATTTGTTTGCATAGTTTTTAACAATTTTAATGGTCATTTTTGGTGTCCCATAACACCTATGACACAATTTATACTTAACACAATCTTAGAGCCATCTACATTTCCGCCACATTTAGGAAAAGAAGCCTACTTAGTTGTACAGAAGAAAAATATGAGCAATAAATTAATTCTTGATGTATTTTTTAAATTTGCTAAACATTTCTAGGGTGATATGACCATATATGGCCATGTTGGCCTGCCCTCCCTTCCCAAAATGTGAACCACTGCAAGACAGTTTCTGGGAGCGGCGGTATATAAACAAACAAACAAACAAACAAACAAACAAACAAACAAGATGGCCAATGATGGGCCTGGTGGGGTGGGAATGGGAGGGGCCCTGAGTGGGCATGTCCACAGCTGTACTTCCCAACTATATTCTGCACAATCCTGCCACTGCTGGGGTTTCTTGAAGCCTGAAGAATATTTCAAGGGTTTCTCGATGATACAAAAGTTGAGAAAGGCTGGCTTATATGAATAATGTCATACAGGGGCACTGGAGGAGATGTGTCATTAGTATGCGTAGATCAGGAATGTCCTGGTATTTTCCAAATAATCCCTCCCAGTATCCTGATTGGCTCAGCTGGAGACTTCCTGTTTCTTTGAGCATACTTCCTCCCTGTTTGCCTTCAGATCAAGAACATAGCTATTGAGTTAGCTAGGACTCTCCCTCTCTCTTTACAAACCTATTTATTCTTTAAGCAGTTGGTGTCTCACCCCTTTGCATATTTAAGCTCTGCCAACAGAATAATAGGTCTACGTCTGCATTCACTTATGGTTGGATATTGCACAGTTGTTGCATATAAGAATCACTCATTAATTTATTTGCCTAGTGTGGGTAAGCCAGCCTAGTTATTATGAATGATTGCTCTAGCACAGTCCCCCAATACCCAAATGCTGTGCATGCTTCCTTCCAAATAATTAATTTCTGAATAATGTTTGGAAGGTTCATATTGTTAAGCTCTGTAGTGGCAGAAACATAAGCATTAATATAATATATACTGGTAGTTTTTGACTCCCTTTGTAGCCTTTCTCTGGACTCCATTCCGATGTATATATGATGTTTAGACACATAATTTCCAACACAATAAAGTCACCTATGATTCAAATGATCACTAAGATTTTTGTAAAAAGAAACTGACTTTTAACAATTGTTCATCTCTTCCTAGGGCTTCAAGATTCTAGGACTCCAAAATTTTGCAGTGCCGTAAATCTACAGAAGTCTTATAAAGGCTATGTGCTCATGCCAATTTACACAAAAGGGGTATTCTGTGGCTAGTCAGATGTCATTAAGAGACCCTCTCAGCGAAAACTTATTCAGGGCTGTTATGTTTTTTTTTTCAGCTGAAGAGCTAAAATTTGTTATGACATATATTAAAGTAAATGAGCTTCGACTTATGAAAATGGAATTGATGGGAAGTTGCTTTGAGGGGTTTAAAAGCTTCTTCGCTGAACACCTGCTTTATTTGACAAACAAATTAAGTCTTGCAAGGAAGCAGTTGACAACCCTCTGCCCAACCCAATCGAAACATTAAAGAACGGACGAGCAAAACTCGCCTATTCATTTTCATGGGCTTTCCCGCATGGCAGCATCACAGGTTTTGGGCACATCTGCCAACGGAATATTTGAAAGAGGAGTCTCCACAGTTGATGTGCATAGCATTCAGATTATTACTTGCAACTGTCTGTAATGTTTCTGGCTCAAACGCACAGAGAAAAATGCAGAACTATATTAGTTGGATGATGCTATGGCCGACTGCAGTTTCAGTTTTCTTGGGTGCAAGGATTTTCACTTGATTTCCCTGTCCCCATTTCTTCAGCAGACAATCCTTTCCCCCTATTCTGTAGGGCTTTCATTGTTATTAATCTTGAATTTTTGGTTGAGGCTGGGGAGGAAGAGCTATCCCGGGGAACAAATAATCTATGAACCAGAGTTCCTGCCTGGTAGATCTATTTGGTTGTACCAGAGCATGGATGCAGTTAAGATAGGCGATCCACTGACTGGGACAGGGGAGGAATGGGGCTGTGCCATCTGAATGGAAATTTTAGATTGTTTTAGAAGAAGAAGAAGAAGAAGAAGAAGAAGAAGAAGAAGAAGAAGAAGAAGAAGAAGAAGAAGAAGAAGAGTTGGTTCTTATATGCTGCTTTTCCCTACCCGAAGGAGGCTCAAAGCGGCTTACAGTCGCCTCCCATTCCTCTCCCCACAACAGACACCCTGTGGGGTGGGTGAGGCTGAGAGAGCCCTGATATCACTGCTCGGTCAGAACAGTTTTATCAGTGCCGTGGCAAGCCCAAGGTCACCCAGCTGGATGCATGGGGGGGGGAGTGAAGAATCGAACCTGGCATGCCAGATTAGAAGTCCGCACTCCTAACCACTACACCAAACTGGCTTTAGTATTTTACTGAGGATTAATTCAACAGGTTTTGTGGCAATTGTTGTATTTTATTCTTTTATCTTGATATAAACCGCCCCGGGCCAACTACGTCGGGAGGTGCAGGGTATAAATTGAAATATCTGTAAACAGCCCGTGGCGCCACGGGCGCCACGGACTGTATAAAGGAGTAAGGGGTAGTGGGGAGGAGTTAGGGCGGGACCGGTCCGGGATAAAAACTCGGGGGGGCCAATCAGGAGCCGCGAAGCGGCTCCTGATTGGCCCCTCCGAGTGTCAATCCCGCCCCAAGCAGACAATGGGGAGCCGCTCCCCATTGCCTGCTTCACTCGCTCGGAAAATGGCGGCCCGCCTGGTGAGAGCCTCGGCTGGGGGGTGGGCCGGGAAGCCTTCTCTCGGCCGGCGAAGCGGCCTCGCAGCGTCTACGACGCTGCGAGCCCGCTCCACCGGCCGAGAGAAGGCTCCAGAGAGCCTCGGGGGGGGGGGGGTGGATGGGTGGGGGGGGACGGGAAGCCTTCTGCCGCCGGCCGCAGCGGGCTCGCAGCGTCGTAGACACTGCGAGCCCGCTCCGCCCGGCGGCAGAAGGCTCCAGAGAGCCTCGGGAGCGTGGGTGGGTGGGTGGGGGGAACGGGAAGCCTTCTGCCGCCGGGCGGAGCGGCCTCGCAGCGTCGCCGCCCGCCTCACCTCCGCCCGGACTACGCCGCCGACGGCCCCGCGGCCCACAACATCGCCGCCCGCCTCACCTCCGCCCGGACTACGGCGTTCACAAACCTGCCAGATCAGGAGCCGACGCCGCCAAAAGGTACGCCGCTTCCCCTCCATGCAGCCCCGGCCCTCCCCAACACCTTCTGCGCTCCGCCGTGGGGAGGGGGGGCAAGCCTCCTGCGGCCCTGTGCTGGCCTGTGCTATGCCAGCCAGGCCTACCCTTGCCCCGTGCCAATGCCATCTAGCGCCCATTTTATCTACAGTAAAATGGGCTTAAAATCTAGTAAATAAATAAAGTAAGTAAATTCTTACTTGAATTTTTATGCAGGGGTTTTGTGTCTTGCACAAGGGCATAATCTGCCCTGCGTTTTCAAAGATGCGGTGGAATATAAATCACAAAATAAAGGAATAAGGAAACAAGTACATCCTGTTGGCGCTCACCACACTGACCCTGGAGAGCCTCTGCCAGGCAGAGTAGACAATATGAGGAACCAAAGATTCCGATTCCGTGTAAGTCATCTCCCCGCATCCATGTCTTCCGATGCTACATGGGAATTTTGAAAGTGGCAGCTACACGATCGGCCCTTTTTCTCTGAAAGCGCGTTCCCCGGCAGATGAGACTCTCACTTCTTTGCAGCCTGCGGGATCGTAATATTATCCAGCACGATCATAGTTTTATCAAGAGTCACTCTTTGTCTTTTGCCCAGAGCACCGCCTTCAATCTAATCACCTGTAAACCTCCACGGGTTCGGCTACGACAGACGATAAATTGACTTTATCTGCCACTCGTTCAGGAAGTGCTAACCCTGTTAGTCTTTTCTGTTGGAATCCCTGTTTCAGACAGGTGACAAAGTTTAAGATGTTGCTTAAATCATCAAAGGGTGGGCCGCGAGGGACGTTAGGGACATCAGTCAAAGAATTTCTGTACAAAAGAAAATATCCTTCTTGTGTTGCAAGGCAAACAGAAGGACGGGGGAATCTTTGGCCTGTTTGGTTGATTATTGCTGCACCACTGATGAATAAGAAGGCAACCGATCTAGACAAAGGGTAGGGTTGTAGCTAGGGTCGCCAGCCTGTCACATTCTACGCTGTTGAAATCCCCCTCCTCCTCAAAACTTCCCTTCCCCAGGTCCCACCTCTAAATCTTCAGGAATTTCCCAATCCCAAGTTGGTATCCCTGCTCAGCACCACAGAACGATTTAAGAATCAATAGCTATATTTCCCCAAAATTACAACAGACCTCAAGACTACAGAGACCAGTTTGCCTAGAGAAGATGGTTAGTTTGGAGGGTGGACTCTATGGCTTTGTACCCTGCTGAAGTCCCTGGCTCCACCCCAAAACTAGGAATTAAAGAACAATGAAATCTCTCTATCTCTCAGTGAGGCTCTTTGTCCCACCTCCCTCATGGGGAGTCTGCTATGGGGAGAGGAAGGGAAGATGATTGGAAAATGCTTTGAGACACCTGAGGCCTGCTGGGTCACTGCGGCCCATTCCCAGTTCTCTCAGACCTCTCACAGCCCCACATCCCTCACAGGTTGTCTATTGTGGGGAGACAAAGTGAAAAGGTGTTTGTAAACCTCTTTTCCTTTGGGTAGTAAACAACATGGTACAAAAATCCAGTTCTTCTTCTAAGGAGTAACCATGAAAGAATCATGTGGGCACATAACATTTTATCAACAGTGAAAAAATAGAGATAGAAGGAACAGGGTGGACACCTGTGTATTGTGACTACCCCATGTGTATTAGGGTAGGGGGACATTTTGGTGTCTGTGGCCTAATTCACACAAGAAGGGAAATGATGCAGACCTGGGAGGAATTGGTTGCCATGTAATCTCCCCCTAAGAAGAGTCTCCAGTCTGATTTTCCCTTCACATGTCTGAAGATATGGCTCTGGAAACCTCATCTGTAACCACTATGCCACAATTCCCAAAGGTCAGTCCTCTCCCACACTCAATGAACATTCCACACCACAGGTTCTTGATACTCATATCTCCACACCCATGCCCTCATTTGCCACAATGCAACCTCCCACACAAGACATATATTCAACCCCATGCCCTTACAGACTGGACAACTCCTCCCCTTCCTCTTCCCAAGCTCTAGCACCCGTTGAATTCTTGAATACAATGGGTTTTGCCCCTAATATAGAATCATAGAATCATAGAGTTGGAAGGGGCCATACAGGCCATCTAGTCCAACCCCCTGCTCAACGCAGGATTAGCCCTAAGCATCCTAAAGCATCCAAGAAAAGTGTGTATCCAACCTTTACTTGAAGACTGCCAGTGAGGGGGAGCTCACCACCTCCTTAGGCAGCCTATTCCACTGCTGAACTACTCTGACTGTGAATTTTTTTTTCCTGAATATCTAATAATCTAAGGGTGGGAAGAGGTGGCCATTGATGTCACATGACCTAACGCTGCCTAATACTGGGGTGGATGGGCTAGATAAGCATTCCGATAAAGTTCTCCATGAATGTCTTTAAAGTAAGGGCCATGGAATGTTTTAATAAGGAATGCCAAAAATCCACTTCAAAAAGTAGGCAATGTCTATTGTTGTTGTTGTTTTTTGTTTAATATTCCAGCGGAGGTTTCCACTAAAGCAAGCTAGATATATAGCCAAAACAATCTGTTGTGGGTGGGTGTGTTTTAAACATCCCCCGGAAAGTCCTAGCAAACAATGTGAAAATGGGCTAGGTCATTTTAAACTTATTATTCATACCATCTGGCGGGCATATTTTGACACAATCCAAAGCATTCAGCAGCTCCTGGCCTCCAATCATGCCCTTTTTGTCTCCCCGCAGAGGTCTCCCTTTACATTCCAGCCCATTGTAATTTTTATTCACTACCAGAAAATAGAGCCCTGTTCATTTGGATTCTGACGAGGCACAAGATTTGTGTTTCTCAAGCAGAATGCAAAACAGCTTTGCAATTTACATTCCCGCTCCTGCCTGGAACTCATGTATTTTCCCCTCCTAGAGTTTTATATATTTTCAACAAAGTCTAGATTTGGGGTTGATTATGCGTCGTTGGCCCCTTTTCATTCCTGCCAGACTGACCCTGAAGCCCCCTTTCTGATATCACTTCTCCCTTCTGTGACCTGTATACACATATTTTATGTACAAATGACATACGGGCTGGAGCAAAAACCCTGAATACATTGCACATAAAGTACAGACCATAGGCATGCACAATGTAAGCCAGTCTATAAAACCAACGGCAAAGGGAGGGGACCGAAACAGATGACACACACACACACATACATTTCTTCAAGAAATGAAACAGAAAACAGACTTTCTTATCTGCCCTTCTTTAAACACCTCAGGGCATCTTAGTTTACTTGCCCCTCATTTTATCTTCACAACAACCCTATGAGGTTGGTTATTCAAAGAGATTGCCACGAGCCCAGAAAATTCACAGCCACCTGGGGAACTGAACCATAGACGGAAGCCAGGACCCAAGTTTCTCCTCTGCCATAAAACACACTGGATGACCAGGGATTGGTTAACTCTGTGGACTGCCCCTAGCTCTCCATGGTCATTCCTAGGACAGATTTGTCACCATGGGCACTCTTGTAACAACTAATACAGGGGTAGTCAAACTGCGGCCCTCCAGATGTCCATGGACTACATTTCTCAGGAGCCCCTGCCAGCGAATGCTGGCAGGGGCTCCTGAGAAATGTAGTCCATGGACATCTGGAAGGCCGCAGTTTGACTACCCCTGAACTAATACATAATAACTATTAAAATAAATCCCACCCCAGACAATCTCATCACATGAGGAACGGGTAAGCGTCACACAGACTTTCTTCAGTTCCAAGGCTGCCTGATTCAATTTTTTTCGCCGCTCTTAAATGTGTTCTACAATTTTATATGTTTTTAGCCTCCACCGGGAAATGTAATATTCATGGCAATATATATTCAAGGATAAAACCCATTGGCCCTATTTAAATATCCCAATTCAGCGTGGATTTCAACCCGTCTTATTAAACTTGAAAGGAGGAAGGCTGAAGGGAGACGGGACAGGATGGCTGGCGCAAACCTCTCCGCTGCCGGCCCCTCGCAAATTACACGGCCGAATTAGACTTTTACTGACTTCATTTTTAATGTTTTTTTTTTTTACTTATCCCGGAGGGCTTTTAAGATTCTTAGCTCACTAGCAGTGACTTGAATTTCAAAATCCACTAATAAAAATCAGAGACAGAGAATACCCCCAAGAGGGAAAAAGAACAGAGGAGAGGGTCAAGAGACAAAGTCATCACAATTCTCCCTCCTTCCCATTCTTGGGGCAAAATCCAGCCACAAGACATTAAGGGCATCACCATTTCTACAGCAGAGGCTTCAGCAGGAACTCTTCATTTGTAATCAAAGGGGCCGAAAAGAGCGAAACTTTCATTTGCTCATGCTCTTAAGGGGCTTTGATGAACACCACCCCAATGAAAGGACTCCCTTTGGAGAGAAATCAGGACAATAACTGTTGTCCTTCAGGCTTGCCTCAGCACCTTTGACCAAGAGAAATGGATTTCCACCTAAAACTACTGTGGATGGGCTTATGTCAATGTAACCTCAACAACTCTGCTTTTTCCCTCATCCTCAAATGTGCCCTAAAACGTTGCTTCAGGGAGAGAGGAGAACCCCATAAATAGATTGGGGGAAAATGGAAGCCTACCTTGGGAAGGGACATTGAGCCTCCCTACACACACACACACACACCCCCACACAAGTGCAGACATTTTTAGCAGGATCCAACCCATCACCTCCACCTGAGAAATCATTAGAACAAACAACTCTACCACTAATAAGAACATACGAAAGCCCTATTGGATCAGACCAATCATCTATATAGTCCAGCATCCTCTCTCATAAAATGGCCAACCAGTTCTTCTGGAGGACCAACAACAAGGCATAGAGGCTGAAACTTTCCCCTGAGAAGAACATAAGAAGAGCCCTGCTGGACCAGACCCAGGTTCCATCTAGGGCAGCATCCTGTCTCACACGATGGCCAATCAGTTCCTCTGGAATGGAAGGCCGACAACAGGGCATGGAGGCCGAGGCTTCACCTGGAATAATATCGGATTGCGTTTAAGGTGTCACGCGACTGTTTGTTGGTAAGGGAAATTTTAAAAGGCTCCTGTTCTGAATCTAGCCAGGGTCATACCCTTTTGAATACCCTTCAAAGATGGCAATGATTTATAGCTTGAGCTGATGGGTTACATGCACGTCAACCACGGGAAGCAGTAATTAGATCTGAAGCGGTGCCTGTCAATAACTGCATGCCATGAATAATTGCTGCAATTTGGTTCCTGTAGCTTTGACACTACCTCACTAATAAGCAGTGGCTAGTACACATCACAGTAACATTGCATGTGATCTCCCCCCCCCCCTTTTTTTTACCTGTTCATTAAGCATTTCTGCACATGGTGGTATGCACAACAGACGCGGCGATTTAATAGAATGACAGCAGGAATGAAACCATGGGAGTGGTATCTAGATGCAATCCTTGTTAACCTTTCTCTTTTCATTCCGGTATCAGTTATTTGTCTTGGTCACCAACAATAGATGATCATTCTTCCCATTCTCTCCCCAGCTGAAATAAACAACTAGGAGCATCACATGGGGCTACTCTCACTGGATCGTGACACGTTCATTCCACCTTTGATGCACTTCATGACGGGATTTGACCATGTGAAACAGCAAACCCACTTGCAAACGGTCCCCAAAGTGGCTTAAAACAGCATTATTGAGCCTATGAGAAATCACCCAGTACTGGAGGAGTGGCAGCTACATGATCATCTCTTGGAGGTCTCCCATCCAAGGACCAGCCAGGGTCGATCCTGTGTACCTCCCGAGTTCTGACTAAACCTGTCCTGCCTGGACTATCCAGGTCAGGGCTTGCAGTGGAGGAATGGTTGAAATATGCAAGATCTGTGGTGTGCATCATTCAGAGACATAACAAGAACATCCAGCAGGGGGCATTGGAGATGTGCATTTAGCATAGTTAGCACTGGAACTTCATGGTCTTTTTGAAATACCCCCCTGTGGTTTTCTGTTTTTACGGAGAGTTTAGTGTGGGCTTATATTATTATTAGTCACCATGAGCCGGTCAACGGGAGTGGTGAATTATAAATTTATGTCCTAGAGTGTTTTAATGGGGGTTTATGGGTTTTTTATTGTGGACTGATTGTACCCCACCACGAGCCGGTTCCATGAGTGACAGGTAATAAGTCTAGATGTTGTTGTTGTTGTTAAATAGATAGATAGAAGAAGAAGAAGAAGAAGAGTTGGTTCTTATATGCTGCCTTTCCCTACCCGAAGGAGGCTCAAAGCGGCTTACAGTCGCCTTCCCATTCCTCTCCCCACAACAGACACCCTGTGGGGTGGGTGAGGCTGAGAGAGCCCTGATATCACTGCCCGGTCAGAACAGTTTTATCAGTGCCGTGGCGAGCCCAAGGTCACCCAGCTGGTTGCATGTGGGGGAGCGCAGAATCGAACCGGGCATGCCAGATTAGAAGTCTGCACTCCTAACCACTACACCAAACTAGATAGATAGATAGATAGATAGATAGATAGATAGATAGATAGATAGATAGATAGATAGATAGATAGATAGATAGATAGATAGATAGATAGATAGATAGATAGATAGATAGATAGATAGATAGATAGATAGATAGATAAAAATCTCCTCCAGAGTCCTGGTTGGATATTTTGGAGCCTTCCTGTCCCTTTGAGCATACTATGACTATGGGATGTCATAGTCCCATTGTATACGGCACTGGTCAGACCACACCTGGAGTACTGTGTGCAGTTCTGGAGGCCTCACTTGGATGTAGATAAAATTGAAAGGGTACAGAGGACAGCGACGAGGATGATCTGGGGCCAAGGGACCAAGCCCTATGAAGATAGGTTGAGGGACTTGGGAATGTTCAGCCTGGAGAAAAGGAGGTTGAGAGGGGACATGATAGCCCTCTTTAAGTATTTGAAAGGTTGTCACTTGGAGGAGGGCAGGATGCTGTTCCCATTGGCTGCAGAGGAAAGGACACACAGTAATGGGTTTAAACTACAACAATATAGGCTAGATATCCGGGGGGGAAATTTCACAGTCAGAGTAGTTCAGCAGTGGAATAGGCTGCCTAAGGAGGTGGTGAGCTCCCCCTCACTGGCAGTCTTCAAGCAAAGGTTGGATACAGACATTTCTTGGATGCTTTAGGATGCTTTCGGTTGATCCTGCGTTGAGCAGGGATGGCCTGTATGGCCCCTTCCAACTCTATGATTCTATGATTCTATACTTTCTCCCTGCTTGCCTCCAGAACAGAATGAATGCAGGACAAGAATTAGACAGTTAGGTAGGACTATCCTCTTTCTATACAAAGATGGTTTCTTTTCTAAATGTATTTTGTTCCTTTAAGCAGCCTAGTGCTTTGTCTTCTTTGCATAAAACTCTGCTGACACGGCAAGAGAGAGACCTGAAGCAGAGGGACAACAGGAGACTACTGTGAATACATGGGGAGAGATGGTCCTTCAGAGACATGAATAATTCCTGGAGGAATTATTATTATGAGGTTCCTTTTCTTGTTGAATTCCACTAGGGCTCCGGTACACTTCTGATATAACTCAAGGCAAATGTTATACATAGTGTATATTTCATTTTTTTAAAAATCCTACATGTTTGCAGTCAGATTATTGGAGAAAATTCTCGAAAGCAGAATTTTATTCCAAAACTGGGGGTAGATTCCCCGTGACCCTGTTTGAAATTCGAAAAGAAGGCCTTCATGAGCAAGGAATACCAGAATGTCCTATTGAGCAAGACACTTGGCTCCTGCTGAGACCCAAACCGTTTTGAAGACTGCACTTTGTGCGACAAGCACATTCCAGATGTGTCTCAAACTGCTTTCATAAATTAGATTTTTCTGGTATAAAGAATAAGTGTGAGAAAGGTGAATCGACCAAAAACTTTTTAATGTGTGCGGGGCGGAAACTATTGTAGAAAAGAAGTGCTTCTGAAATGGCAGATATTCTAGATGGACTTAAAAGAAACTGTTCCCTATATAAAAAAACTCAAACGAGTTAGCAAACACATTTACATAATCTTTGAGTCAATCTTAAAGATGACACAAATAGCCCTTCCGAAATGACGTCACTATCACATTCTCTTCACTATCACATGAACCTCAGGTCAATTTTATCCTCAATATTGTACAAATGCAAAACGGAGGCAATCTGCTCTCTTTTTTAAAAAAACTTCATTCATTTAAATGTGTTAAATAAGAAAACCGACTGCTTTGTAGCCTGGTCCTGTTCCAAATTTTTACACTGACTGGATTGAATCCTATGGCTTCCTTAAACGACTAAGCTGGTTATAAAATAGGCAATTTTCCTGACTTTGAAACCCGAATTTGCAGTGACATATGTGTAAATTTAAATGTGATGTCCTTTGCAGATGGAACAATTCCACTTCCGGTTTGGTTCTCCATACATGAGCAATCTATCCCCTCTCCCATGTTCCCCCATCCTTATCTATGGTTCCTTTATATATTTGTGAAACAGCCTTGGGGGTGGTATGTGTCCAGCTGTCCAAGTTGGAATAGGGCCAATCAGGGTGCACCCCATTAGCCGTGCCCCCACAGCTCCCTCCCTCCCTCCCTAGACGCTAGCCATGTTCCTCTCAGACATGCAGCTTCCTTCCCCCCCCCCAATGTCCCATAGCCACCTGCGTGTTCTTTGAGTTGCCACAGCTACTGGGGGGGGGGGCAAGATCCTGTTGTATTTTGCATACAATGGGCCTATCTGCTAGTCTGCTACTACAATATATAATTCTGGTGATTTGATGTTCTAAATCTTTAATATGCACACTTTATTATAATGCATATTTGCATTTCAAACTTTCTTTGTAGTTCAACCTTGTCTAGTTAGGTTGGGATTGTTTCCCTTTTGGTTTTGAACCGTGAAGCAAACTATGAACTGATATGAACCAGGAGGTTGGTTCACAATCTGAACTGGTTCGTATGGGTTTCTGACCCCTGCTTTCTACTCCCTACCACTTTCCATCATGGTCAGTACTGTCTACTTCGATTGGCAGTCGCTCTCTAGCATCTCTGGGCCCGGCAGAAGGGTGCACCATCGGGCAGCTCTGCAACGTCCCCTGGGCTTTTGCCAGGGCCAGGGACAGCTGTCCCTGGGGCCGCCAGAAGGCTGCGGGTAGCCGGCCAGGCTCCTGTGGCTGGGCCCGGCAGAAGCCCCCAGCTGGCTCGCAGGCGAGCTCGGGCCTTCGGGCCGGGGCCAGGAACAGGGCAGCTCCGGCCAGAGGCCGGGGCCTCGTGGGCCACCTTCCTTCTCGGTGGCCAGCGCAAGAATGGCCGCCATGAGGGAAGGTGGACGACATTGGGGGTGGGGCAGTTGGGGGCGGAGTGACACTTGGCGGCCAATCGGTAGCTGAGTTTTTATCACGGACTGGCTCCGCCCCTTTCTCCTCCCACCTATCCCTTACAGTTTTATTTCTACTGCTCCGCAGGAGCAGTTTACAGATTCTATGATTCTATGATTCTTTGTGACTTCTTAGAGATCAACAAAATATTTTGTAGTATAAGTTTCCAAGAGTCAAATCTTTGTAGCCCATGCCACTAAGAGAAGGCTACCAACTTGAGATCTCAGGCGATGCCCTCTGCAGGATGCAATGGCGAGTGTTACCAGTAGCCCAGCATCTGTGCGGAATTTTGTACATGGAAAACAAAAGATCTGACCCACTATATAATGGAATGTTATTGTTATATAGAACCCAGAAATAACTGTCTTAATGGATAACCCCTGATGGCTTCTGGTGCCCCATTTTGAGAAAGTGATCTTTTTATTGTCCAATACAGATCCTGATGTCTCTAGCAGGGGCACATTGTTTGCGCAGGGAGCCAGAAGGATTACAGTGCTGAAGTGACACTCTGATATCTGGAGATATTTCTCGTATTCCTGTCTTTTATTGTATGTATCTTTTTTTTCTCCCTCTCTGTTCTTTTCTCTCCCCCCTCTCTTATTTAAATCACATAATTATAGAGTTGCTAATCTATTATTGCATCATTGCTGTGCTTTTAACAAATCTGTGTTTGTTGTGTTTTGTTAAGGCTTGCGGCCAACAAACAGAGCGGCCGCGATAAAAGCGCAGCCAGCAGTTGGTGATGCAGAGGGCCCGGCCGCAGAAGGAAGAGGCGTTGGCATCTGGGCCCAGCAGCTAGCGTGCCTGGCTGGGCATGGACCGCAGCACACACGAGGTGGATATTTAAGGTGCCACGTGCATTGCCCCAGCCTCTGCCTTGCTTACCTGCCTGCCCAAACTGCTTCCCTCCCCCCCCCCCCCGCCCTATGTTATCAGTTGGTTGTAGTCATTGAATATGTTTCAGGTTTTTCTTTGTCGCAGTGGTGGTTTAAAGGTAAAGGTATCCCCTGTGCAAGCACCGAGTCATGTCTGACCCTTGGGGTGATGCCCTCTAGCGTTTTCATGGCAGACTCAATACGGGGTGGTTTGCCAGTGCCTTCCCCAGTCATGACCGTTTACCCCCCAGCAAGCTGGGTACTCATTTTACCGACCTCAGAAGGATGGAAGGGTGAGTCACCTTGAGCTGGCTGCTGGGATCGAACTCCCAACCTCATGGGCAGAGCTTCAGACTGCATGTCTGCTGTCTTACCACTCTGCGTCACAAGAGGCTCTTAGTGGTGGTTTAGGGGCACAGAAATTAGTTTAGGGCAGGGATCCAGTCTGTGCGCTAGATGCCTGTGGGTGAGGGATCTGTTAAAAGGCCAGCAAAAAGTGAGAGTGGCTGTCCCGGCTTGGGCCAACCAGGGACTCTGTGCCAGGCAGCAAGAGAGGCCAAACGAGGTGGGCACCCCAATGGTCCCCAGTCTCAATGCCTCCTCACAGTGAGGTCTCCAGAAGCAAGAGGTTGGCCTTCCTGGCTGGGAAGAGTCAGATCCCAATGACTCCTGGAGCCCAGGTAAGTAACAGATGGATGGCTGCAACTTGGGGTTACTCATTTCCTGTGCTCTGCCAACCCTCAGCATGGTGGTGAGGGTTGTTCAATAAATGCTGTGGCCTTGATATTGCCAAAGAAGAGATGTCACATCTTCCTTTGCCGGTGCCATTCTGCTAGTCAATAAACTTCACTGCACTCCACTCCACTGAGAGAAGGCAGGAGCCAATCGAGGATTGAGGAGTGGTATGGGGAAGGGGGGGAGTCTAACAAATTACCCTTGAAAGTTACAGAACATCTCATCAAATCTACAAATCAGCAGGAAGTTTGGCCAAATCCAGAAAAGGAGAGAGGTAACCACAACCGTACAGTGCCTTGAGGTTTCATGTGGCTTTCCAAGCTGGCTGTTGGGAAAGCATCTTAAACTTCATGCTGTTCAAGCTTTATGGGTATAATAAAAGCAGGTAAATAACTTTTGATTCCACACTGGTTTTTAGATGTGTCCCTGGGAAGGCAGAACTCTAACATCAGAGGGTACATCTTATGTCTCAACATGGTGTACATTTTGTTCTTTTTCAGTGCACCAATGATTTTTTTTTGGGGGGGGAGTACAATTTCCCATTGAGGTTAAAATGAAGTTTCGTAGGGATTGCACAGGTGTTTTCAGTTGCAGTTGGGTCTGAGCAGAGGCAGAACTGAAAACTGGTTTGGGGAGATGTAAGCATATCTGTAACCAGCTGTGCAGCTGTCATACTTTCACCCCGGGGAACCTGGGAACTGTAGTCCTGTGGGAGAGCTGACAATCTCTAATGGAGAATTCTCAGGACCCTCATCCTTACTTTTCAGGACTATTTGACAGAAGCTGTGGGAAACTCCCACCTCTGTTGTTATGCCTGACAGGTTTGCAGAGGATGGCCTTTCCTCCTTCCTCCCTTGCCTTGAAGCTCCTCTTTACTGAATGGCTTGTTGCCTTTTCAAAGGATGCAGCTATTGGCTCTTGCCTCATTCGTTCTCAGCATGCAATAAGCCCCAGAAAGCATTTGGAACTAGACACCTGAAGCCCCATTTAGATGATCTGTGCTAGCACGGGTTAGACAAGAAGAAAGGGGAATTTAATCCAGGGCTCATTCTGTACATATTTTATAATGCATTTGCAGTGCACTTTAGAAACAGACTTTTTGCGCGGGAAACCCCCATTCCGCACAACTGGATACAATTCTAACATTGCTATCCGAAGACTTGATCTGCCAATTTTTATTGAGTAATAAGGATGCTGATGTCATTTTTATTGTGGTTGAATTTTTGTCTTTAGTTTTTAAATTCAAACTGATGGATGTATCCTGAATATCTCTGCTTATCTTGCTAATCTGCTTTATGCCAATAAAGGTATTGTGTTGTTGTGTGTTGTTGTTTCTAATATTGGTGTTCTCCATAATAAATAGGTGTAGAGGGCTTTTTTTGTTGGTGGTGTTTTCTGCATTTTTTAAAGACATTGAGTCATATTCTGATCTCCAGTACTCCAGCAAAAATAGAAATGTGACATTTATAGAATTATTCTGGATTTATCACTGCATAATAATGCAACTGACCCAATAGTTAACCCTGTCACGTTCAGCAGCACTTTAATTGCCTCTGAAAGGTATGCATTTTCTTTACTTGGTCCTTAATTACTTAGCGAGTTGCAATTAACACTCATTTTGCAGAAATCTTAATTCTGAGCTTTACCAATGGTATTTGCACATCCGCTTGTGATTTGGAGTTTGCAGCAAATACATTTTGACTGCTCCTAATTGCAGAAAACTCATAATATATCTTTTTGGCAATCAACGCATATTGTTGATGTTTTAACAGCCATGCCCGGGGTGGGGGAGTGGAATCCTGCCTACTTTAGAAACACAGAGATTGTGAGGCCGCCTCTTTCTTGGCCCTTCAAAGTAGTACTGAGAAATAAAATAGCACAATAACAAGGAGAATTGTTTCCCAGTTAGGCTAAGGTGACCAGATTGCCCCACTTTTGGAGGAACATCTGGTGGCACCTGGTTAATCGTACTTATGTGGGAATTAAATATCCTAACCCCGCCTGCGGCGCCACGGGCACCGCAGACTAAATAAAGCCGTAAGGGCTTGGGGGGAGGAGTTTGGACGGGCTCTGTCTGGGATGAGGAAGGGTGCTAATTGGCCCCATCCTCCAGACAGACCATCAGCGGGACCAATCAGCAGGCACTTTGCACCTGCCGATTGGCCTCTCCGATTCCCACCCTGCCGACAAGGGAGCAACTGCGAGCCACAGTGGCCTGATGCGCTGAGAGGCGCGAGGCGCCTCTCGCCGCATCAGGCTGCCATGTCCCGCGTGCCGGTGGCCTGCAGACTCACCGGCCGCGAGACCATGATCTAGCACCCGCTGTATTGTTAGTACTGAGAAAGCTGTTCTGACCGAGCAGGCCTTTCTCTGCCTCACCCACCTCACAGGGTGTCTGTTGTGGGGACAGGAAAGGGAAGATGGCTGTAAGCCACTTTGAGACTCCTTCGGGTAGAGAAAAAAAAATACCTTCGGGTATAAGAACCAACTCTTCTCCTTCTTTATCTATCAGCTGGCCTCCCTGAGAAAATCCATTGGAACATCAAGGGAAAATACATCTGCCCCAAAAGGATAACCTCATTAATTAAGTAGTTGGCAGATGGGTTAGATTCTGAACTGTTTTAAAGTTTATTGTATTTTATGGACTGATGGTGCCTGCTCAGAACCCCACAGGAAAGGCAGAATCGAAAAATAAATATTAATGTATTGAAATACCTAGGTTCATGGAGCCAAAAAAAATAAGCATTCCTAAATACTTAATCTGAATACCATACAGGTATTGGGATTCAGGAATCTCAGGTTGTACTGATATTTTGGGAGTACAATACACCCATACCTGAAAAATACTATTTATTTTTCCCCACCCCTATTCATCAGGTCTTGCATCCCATTAGTACTTGGGTGGAAAACCTCCAAGGGAGTTTAGGATTGCTATCCAGAGGCAGGCAATGACAACACACCTCTGAAAGGTCTCCAAGGGGAGAGTACATATCTTTGGAGGAAACTCACTTCAAGATGATAATCACATTTTGAATCAAATAAAATGTGTATGTGAAGGTTAACTGCCAATGACTTTCCTTTGGGTCCCAACCAAAACCCATGCAAAAGTAAGGGCTAATGGGATAATTATCTCTATAAGCTATTGTGGGTGTAGTGGTTAGGAGTGCGGACTTCTAATCTGGCATGCCGGGTTCAATTTTGCACTCCCCCACATGCAACCAGCTGGGTGACCTTGGGTTCGCCACGGCACTGATAAAACTGACCGGGCAGTGATATTACCGCTCTCTCAGCCTCATCCACCCCACAGGGTGTCTGTTGTGGGGAGAGGAATGGGAAGGTGACTGTAAGCCGCTTTGAGCCTCCTTCTGGTATGGAAAAGCAGCATATAAGTACCAACTCTTCTTCTTCTTCTTCGTTAACATCATGAACTTCTGTCTCATCCGATCTCAAAAGTTACCCTGCAGAATGGAGATCCCAGCTTGATGCTAGGTCTTCAGATCCATTTACCAGCTGAAGTTGGGCCTTTACATTTCAAATTTCTACCCCACATTCTGAAAGCTAGTAGAGGGACATGGGGTTTCATACTGTGACGCCCAAAGTCCGTAGAGTAAGTACCTATAAAGCGTACAGGCCCTGTCTGGTACTACTTGCAATGCCATTTTGAGCACAATCCCTTTGAGAATTCCCAGATGCGCTCCTTCCTGCTTTTCAGCATCTGGCCTCATTTCTGAGGCTCTCCCGACATTTGGGACAGCATTTGCGGTACGTTCCAAATCTGAATGTAATCTGAAAATGGGCATTGAGTCCATTGCCATCTAATTGGCAGCCACTTATCTCAGAGTCTACAATCATTTATTCATCCTGTCCTTTTGAGTCTAACTTTCAGCTCAAGTCCCTGTCACCTACGGCTTGCTGTAAAGCAATTTCTAGACGCCGGGATCAACAATGAAGGGTGTGCAGCAGGTGTTCCAAACACTGGCTGCCTTGAAAGTATGAATAATATAACAGCCTCTTCAGCAAGGCTTTTATATTCGGATATACACAAGTCCTTCCCATCTGGAAGAGCATAATTTGTGTGAGGGTGTGAATTAAAGTATTACCACAATAGTACATAATTATAGCATGCACCGTAGTAGAGTCTCCGGCCTCCATTATGATTCCACAAGTCAGTCATATTGTGTATCGGAGAAAGCGGGAGCATTATTCCAGGGCCACCCCTAGCCACACAAAAGAAGAAGGACGCTTAATGCCTTTGGATAATTTTCTGAAGGACACACAGAAGGCAGTGCTTAAAGTACATAAAGGTAGCTTCTCATTTCTCTTCTGCCAGGCTTTTGGCTAAGGCCAACCATACCAAAAGCGCCAAGTAGCCCCCCCCCCCCTGAAAAACTCCTAGCTATATATTGAATCCCAAACCAATCTAATTATGGAACCATCGTTAGCAACTTAATTGTTATGGAAATGTTACATTTATGCCAATAAAGGTACTCAGACTCTGGAAATGTTACAGAAAATGTCATAGAAACTGTTATCATAAGTTGTGGAAACCACTGTTTTTTTTTTTTGTTTGCCTGATATTATGAACTATGCTGTACTATCCCTCTGTTTTATGTAAACCACCCTGAGCCACAAGGGAAGGTGGTATAGAAATGGGACAAAGAAAGAAAGAAAGAAAGAAAGAAAGAAAGAAAGAAAGAAAGAAAGAAAGAAAGAAAGAAAGAAAGAAAGAGTTTGGCTCTGTTCTGCACTCTGAATCTTTATTAGAAGTCTCCAAGCCCATTGTTACAAACTCTCATTGTCTTGGCTTCCTCTCTATAAGATTGTTGGCATCGGTCATGAGGTAATTTTTTTGTGTTGGATGAAACCATTTTTCCTCTGTAGGGTGGAAAAGGAAGGATGCATCATGTTTAACCACAACATGGCTCAGAATGCTCCAACCAGGATATTGACTGGCATGGGTCATAAGTACCATAACCCTCCAGCCTTGGACCATCTATATTGGCTCCCAGTTAGCTTCTGGGCACAATACAAGATACCTTCATGGTCCTTATATAGTTTGGAGACAACATATCTACAGGACTGCTTACTCACTTATGAACCTGTCCAACCACTACATGTACCTTTGGTGGCCCTGCTCTGGATGTCCCTGCCTTTTGAGGCCAGAAAGGTGGAAAAGGCCTTCTCAGTAGTGGCATCTCTTTATGCTTGATCATTAGTCATTGTAATATCCTTTCCAGTGAGTTACTCAGTAAAGATGACAATTCTTAGAAATGTAGAAGATTTATGAGCCAAATACAGACCTGAATAAATTCTAAGGTGTGTAGCACAGACAGCTTGTTGGGCAGTCTACCGAGCCCTATTTCTCAAAGACTTTGGGGGGACCCATCTTGGTATCTTCTGCTTTGAAATGAATGAATGCTTGACCAAAGCGAAGCAATCAAATAGAATAGAAGCAGGGCCTTTGCCTTCTGCAAAATCAGCTTCTAAACATCAATAACTATTCCTCTGCAACTGAGAATATAATAAACCACAGCAGTTGTGGAAAACAATGTTCTGAAAAAAGGAATGAGGGACAATGTCCCCTAATTTGTGTTTTTTTTTTTCTGTAATCTCAGTACTAGCCCACCTGTGATATTGAAGAGATACGAGTGGTACAGTTTTGTTCCAATAAGCATCTCATGTTGGACAGCAGAAGGCTTAAATCTCCCTCTGTCCCCCTAAAACTGCACAAAAGGGACAAATTAGGGGACTAGTGCAATTACTGTGCATGAAATCTTCCAGCCAGAGTATTGCAACAACCCATTCATTCTCTCCCCCCCCCTCCCACAATGAAATCTTTCCAGTCTACCAGGTACTGTATACATCCTGGTGGACTCTGAATCCAGAATTCAGGTCACCTCAGAGTGAATGTTCTCATCTACCATGATGGGGAGTGTCGTCTTTAGGGGGAGTACCATTCATCCGGTTATGAGAAAAGACTGCAATGGAATATTGGATGGACATTTTGGGAAGATTGAGGAAAGTGACCTCCACCACCACCTCATTAATCAATATTATCCCTTTAAATGGCCAGATGAACTTAAATCTCAGTATTTAAATTCCAGTGGATTTGGTCAAATTTCTAAGTATACATTGAATCAATATATATATTGTAGCCCAAAATGGAAGCAACTTTAACCTCAAGCAACTTGTTAAAGAAGGGAGCACGTAACTCCCCCCCCCCTCCTTTGAATGCCATCGCCAAGATTCCAGTTGGGCACCTCACTGCAGGTGTTTCAGGCCCAAATTGCACATCTGGATTTGCAGTGAAAGGCCAAGCAGTTTCTTCTTGTCTCCTTCTTAAAGAGAATGTTCTTACATACTTCAACAGCTCTGTTAAACCAACAAGTATCTCCCTTCATATTGTCCCAATTAGTTCTCAGGCAAGCTATTGAGCAGACAGCTCAAACAGAGGAATGGCTATTCAGCCGAAGAGGCCTGGTGTTCGGTTGAAATGACAACCATGTTTAATATGAACTGGAATTTTCACAAAAAAATTGCACTGCCTGTTAATGAAAGAATCAAGCGTAACTTAACTAATTACTTAGAGATCGCAAAATCACTTGTGTCAGTAACTCCTTTGTGGGTATTTTCCTGGACAGTTGGGTAGTTTATCTCCCCCCCCCCCCAATAACTTTATACAAAAAAGTAAATTGGTTATCTTTCTGTGTAGAGAAATGTGAGATTATATTGCAATAAATGATTCTGCCCCAAAGTGAAATTAATTCAAATTAAAAATTCATCCAGTTGGGGATCGCTACTCCTCGGCATGACAGAAACTGGAAATTCCTTTGCGGACTCTCATGATTTGTTGAGTTCTGGAGTTTTGAAAATGATGTAAGCCATTCAGTTGAGTCTGACTCTTGGCGATCCATGCATTTCATCTGTCCTGTGAGATCACATGTACTATTGGAACTGAATTTACAAAACTGAGCCCTCATGGTTTCCAAGTTGAAACTGTGCATCTGTTCCCTTTGACAAGCAAGATCCTTCTAACATTTCATAAAAGAAACCCCGAGCAGCAAATTGCTAGGTATGTCATGAATCTTGCAGTAAATATGTCCAGCCGGCTGATATCAGATTGCTCAAGGGCTGATGCTCAAGGGCTGATGTCCTTGTTTCACCACAATCTGATCTGAATACAGAGTTCTGCGACTGTTGTGGAGGAATTTCATTTCCTTCTGCCTCACCACCTCACCACCAAATTATGCAGCATACGAAGCAGCCAATCACAGCAGCCCCCACATTTTAGGCAGTTGGTTCCTTAAGGAGAGCAGAATGTGTCTAGAGTCAGTGATATTTTAGAACAGGTGCCCCAAACCTTTGTTAGGCTTTGGCCTTTTCAGAGGTGGTGGAAAGTGTCATCTCAAAATGGCTTCCATGGGAGGCAAAGATGAACTCAAAATGGCTGCTCCCGGAGGCAGAGCCAAATACCACACGGCGACTAATGAAATCCTAGTTGCTTGCCAATCCTCTTCATCCTCTCTTTCTTTTGAATGGATGAACCCCTAAAGCAAAGTGGGTTTTTCCCTGACCCAAGGGTGGGATCTCTATTCAAATTGGGTGTGTCAGAATATTCAAGATCTGTAGTGTGCATGATTCAAAAGCATATGACACATATCCTTCAGGGAACATCAGATTTAGGATTACCAGCTCTGGACTGGAATATACCTGGAGACTTTGGGGTAAAAACCAAGGGATTATCAGCCTATCCTTAGCTGTTTCTTGACCAACATCCCAGAGACCAGCTCAAAACCTGGAGACATGCCAGTCATGTGACAACTTTAGCGCTCTCTCTTGCTTTACCGCTTTAAGGCAACCAATTGGTGAGTTGGATCATGGGAAAGTCATGTTGCCAAGGAAACGAGGTCCTAGCTGTCATAGCCCCGTAACAGCAATGGTACCGAATTCAGATTACTGCCAGCAGCTATTGTCAACTTCAGGTGTTACGAATGCATTCCTTGATGTGGCGAAGGGGTGAATAGACCTATTGCAGAGGCATGACCCTGGGCTCTCTACATACTCCACTTTTACTTTATGCTAATGAAGTCTTGTTCACGAGTTGGACTAAAGTGCCTCCTCAATCAATGCTTGGCATATTGTGAATCTAATAGACTCACACTGAATTATGGGAAATCCAAAGTGCTGGTTGTTGCAAAATCATGGAAACCTCTTAGCTGGAACATCCAAGGGAATATTATTAAGCAAGTTAGGCATTTTAAATACCTGGGTGTACACTTTCAATATAATGCGAGTCGGACTGTACACCAGAAGTATATAATACCACAAGGAACAGCGCTCAGGCTGTCGCCCGCTTCTTCTGCACCAAAGGTAGCCAATTTGTACTGGCAGCTCTCAAACTTTTTAATGCTAAGTCATGCTCTCAGCTCCTCTATGGAATCCCGTTATGGATAAGTGCTTGCAACCATGCAGTTGAAAGCATTCAATCCTCCTTTTTGGGAAGGATTCTGGGCATCCCTAACTGTGTACCCTATGCTGATCTCTGCTTGGAAACAAACCCAAGACTGTTGGAGACCAGGGATTGGCTGCTTACTATTAGGTTCTGTTAGGAATGCATGCTAACATCTCCATGAGAAGACACGTTTTATTTTTAAAAAAACCTTTATTGAATACAGCTAGGATTAAAACTGTGGAAGAAGCCAGGTTTAAGAACTGCATTAAAAGAAGACAAAAGTTAAAAGAGTGAAGAAGTCCCTAATGAGATGCAAGTCCGGCAAGATTAAATAAATGGAGTAATCAGTGAAGGAATGCATGACTAATCAGGCCTTTGAAGAGACAAGAGGGAACAGGTGAGAAACAAATATATGCTCCCCAGACTTGTAGGGAAGCCAAAAAACCTGGCAGAATCAGAGCAAATCAGAGGCCCTCTGATACCAGGAGCACGGCGCATGTGTTTTTGTAAAGGTAAAGGTAAAGGTATCCCCTGTGCAAGCACTGAGTCATGTCTGACCCTTGGGGTGACGCCCTCTAGCATTTTCATGGCAGCCTCAATACGGGGTGGTTTGCCAGTGCCTTCCCCAGTCATTACCGTTTACCCCCCAGCAGCAAGTTGGGTACTCATTTTACCGACCTCGGAAGGATGGAAGGCTGAGTCAACCTTGAGCCAGCTGCTGGGATCGAACTCCCAGCTTCACGGGCAGAGCTTTCAGACTGCATGACTGCTGCCTTACCACTCTGCACCACAAGAGGCTCACAATGTGTTTTTGTATGCACATCGTATTCTGCACACGTTGCATATTCAGCCTCCTGGATTAATAGGGTTGTCTATTCAGGCCCTTGGCTGGAACAGTTACTGGGTTAAGAGGTTTTAGGAGGTATTATGCCATCATCTATTTTTCTATTTTTTCACTTTATTCAGATTTGTATTGCTAAGGGGATTTTATGGGCTTGTATATTCTATTTTAACTAGTTTTATTATTTAAATATGTATTTGTTTTTTTATCCTGTAAAGTGGGAGTATAAAAATATAGAATCATAGAATCATAGAGTTGGAAGGGGCCACACAGGCCATCTAGTTTGACCCCCTGCTCAACGCAGGATCAGCCCTAAGCATCCTAAAGCATCCAAGAAATGTCTGTATCCAACCTTTGCTTGAAGACTGCCAGTGAGGGGGAGCTCACCACCTCCTTAGGCAGCCTATTCCACTGCTGAACTACTCTGACTGTGAAAAATGTTTTCCTGATATCTAGCCTATATCATTGTACTTGTAGTTTAAACCTATTACTGTGTGTCCTTTCCTCTGCAGCCAACGGGAACAGCATCCTGCCCTCCTCCAAGTGACAACCTTTCAAATACTTAGAGGGCTATCATGTCCCCTCTCAACCTCCTTTTCTCCAGGCTCAACATTCCCAAGTCCCTCAACCTATCTTCATAGGGCTTGGTCCCTTGGCCCCAGATCATCTTCTTCGCTCTCCTCTGTACCCTTTCAATTTTATCGACGTCCTTCTTGAAGTGAGGTCTCCAGAACTGCACACAGTACTCCAGGTGTGGTCTGACCAGTGCCGTATACAATGGGACTATGACATCTTGTGATTTTGATGTGATGCCCCTGTTGATACAGCCCAAAATGGCATCTGCCTTTTTTACCACTGCATCACACTGCCTGCTCATGTTTAGCTTACAATCCACAAGTACCCCAAGGTCTCATTCACACACAGTGTTACCTAGAAGTGTATCCCCCATCCAGTAGGCATGCTTTTCATTTTTCTGACCCAGAGGCAGAACTTTACACTTATCTTTATTAAATTGCATCTTGTTCTCATTTGCGCATTTTTCCATTGTGTTCAGATCTCGTTGAACTCTGTCTCTATCTTCTGGAGTATTTGCCAGTTCTCCCAATTTGGTGTCATCTGCAAACTTGATGAGTAGTCCCTCCACCCCCTTATCTAGATCATTAATAAATATGTTAAAAAGCCCTGAGGTACCCCACTACTCACCTCCCTCCAGTCTGATGAAACACCATTGACAACAACTCTTTGAGTGCGGTTCTCTAACCAATTCCCTATCCACCTAACTATCTGAAAATCCAGATTGCAGTCCTTCAATTTATCCATCAGAACAACATGGGGAACCTTAGCAAAAGCTTTACTAAAATCCAAGTAAACGACATCAACCGAATTTCCATAATCCAGCAAACCTGTTACTTGGTCAAAAAACGAAACCAGGTTGGTCTGACAGGACCTGTTGGAGATAAATCCATGCTGACTTCCTTGGATCACTAAATTGTCCTCCAGATGTTTGCAGATTGCTCCCTTTAATATCTGCTCCATTATCTTCCCCACAACAGAGGTCAGGCTCACTAGTCTGTAGTTTCCCAGGTCATCCTTCCTCCCTTTTTTGAAGATCGAAATAACGTTTGCTCTCTTCCAGTCCTCCGGGGCATCTCCAGTCCTTAAAGAGGTCCCGAAGATGATGGACAAGGGCTGTGAAAGTTCTCTGGAAAATTCTTTGAGCACTCTCGGGTGCATTTCATCCAGCCCAGGGGATTTGAACTCATCCAGTGCAGCTAAATGCCTCTCGACAATCTCTCTATCCATGTCAACCTGCCACCCAGACACCCAAAATATAGGAATGAATGAATGAATATGTGCTTTCAATGGACTTTGGATCTTCCGGTTTGACCCAGAGAACTCCAGTGACAGAATGCACATTTGAAGTGCAGGATCCAGTGTGTCCAGTCAAACTGTGTCCCTCCAGATGTTCATGGACTACAATTCTCATGAATCCCTGCCAGCATTCACCATGTGAAGACAAAAGACAAAAAGACAATACTGTTCAAAAGAACCACAGGAAACAGGGTCGTTTTCTTTAGCTTTTCATGTTTTCACTATTTTGGATAGATATATTTCTCAGTATTTTCTCTACCCTATGGAATCTCAGACTTAGTGAAGCAAGAATGCAGCATAATTGATACACTTTATATGAAGTAACAGCCCTATAACAAGATCTATGAACTTATTGCTGACACTTTCTGTGGAACAGTTAATAAACCTTTTCTTAACAAGTTAAAGTGGACAGTCACAAAAGTTCCCTTCTTCACAAAGACAACAATATCCAGTGACCAGAGTGGGAATCTCACACCCGTATACTGAGAAATATATCTATCTGAAAGAGTGAAAATATTACAGTAGGGCAATTAATTTAACCACAATTGGAGTCATTAGTCGAACTTGTTTGAAATTTTCATACTGGGCAAAATGCTAAAGAAAACAAGCCTGTTTCCTGCCGTTCTTTTGAACAGCATTGTGTCTTTTTGTCTTTTCCACAGAGGATTTCATTGCTAATTTATTGCAAAAGACGGGGAAAGCTTTGCCAAAATAAGGAAATATCATTGTAATGGAAAGCAAACAGACAAAAATAACGTTTCATCATCTTAATAAAGATCCCGGAGGGAAACAGTCTGAAATATAAGTCAAATTCTCCTCCTGACAAAAAGCTAGAGAAGGTAAACAAAACAAAACAAAACTCGGTGTCATTCTATTCACAGTTCTCCAAACCCTGAGGGAAGAATATCAAGTTGAATTCTCTTGGTACCCAGTGAATACTTTTAATTATGATGTTTCACACTTTCACAGTTTAGAATTGGCACCCTCTTGAAAAAAGAAGAGATTATTCCCTGCTTTTCTCTACCTTATCGCATTTCAAACTGCTTACAATCAACCTTCCCTTCCTTTCCTCACAACAGGGATCTTCCGAAGTAGGTGAGGCTGAGAGAGTTCAGAGAGAACTTTGACCGGCCCAAGGTCACACAGCAGGCTTCAAGTGCCTCAAAGAAGCTCACATTGGGGGTTGGACTAGATGACCCATGAGATCCCTTACAACCCTATTTTTCTATGATTCTATGACATTCAGCTTCCCTTCACCTCCCTACAACAGACACCCTTTTTGGCAGGTGAGGCTGAGAGAGCGCTGAAAAAATTGTGATTGGCCTAAGGTCAATGTTCCAGGAGGTTTCATGCAGAGGACTGGAGAATCAAACCCAGTTCTCCATATTAGAGTTGTCTGCTCTAAACCATTATATCACAATGGCTATTGTGTCAGTGAAACCATACTAACTTAAGTAGATGGGGGCAAAGGTTACACACTATTTCCCCTCCATTTTTGTGATGTTCAGCAAAGAGGTTAGTATTCTACCTTGGTGCCTGGCCCAAGGTCCCCTTCTGTTGACTGTTTCCATGGGCAATGTTGTGAGAGCCAGTTTGGTGTAGTGGTTAGGAGTGCGGACTTCTAATCTGGCATGCCAGGTTTGATTCTGCGCTCCCCCACATGCAACCAGCTGGGTGACCTTGGGCTCGCCACGGCACTGATAAAACTGTTCTGACCGGGCAGTGATATCAGGGCTCTCTCAGCCTCACCCACCCCACAGGGTGTCTGTTGTGGGGAGAGGAATGGGAAGGCGACTGTAAGCCGCTTTGAGCCTCCTTCGGGTAGGGAAAAGCGGCATATAAGAACCAACTCTTCTTCTTCTTCTTCTTATGCAGAAAACTTCCTTCCTTCCTTCCTTCCTTCCTTCCTTCCTTCCTTCCTTCCTTCCTTCCTTCCTTCCTCCCTCCCTCCCTCCCTCCCTCCCTCCCTTCCCTCCCCTCCTTCCTTCCTTCCTTCCTTCCTTCCTTCCTCCCTCCCTTCCTTCCTTCCTCCCTTCCTCCCTCCCTTCCTTCCTTCCTTCCTCCCTCCCTCCCTCCCTCCCTTCCTTCCTTCCTTCCTTCCTTCCTTCCTTCCTTCCTTCTTTCCTTCCTTCCTTCCTCCCTCCCTCCCTCCCTCCCTCCCTCCCTTCCTTCCTCCCTCCCTCCCTCCCTCCCTTCCTCCCTCCCTCCCTCCCTCCCTTCCTTCCTCCCTCCCTCCCTCCCTCCCTCCCTCCCTCCCTCCCTCCCTTCCTTCCCCAGTTCCTTGTACAGTGTTCTTGTATGACAAATGGGCTGGATCAGACAACTCCCTTCTAATAAATTGGATTATCTGACTCTCCTGCCAAGCTCTTCTCAAGAAGAAGTCTTTCTCCATCAAAAAAAAGTTTTTTCCCCATCAGAAGAACCCTTTGACATAAAACCCAAGTTCCATTCCCACAAGATTATAGCTTTCCAATGGAAGAGACATCTTACATTGAAGGAAGGCCCCTTAAAATTCCAGTCCCATATATCCAGTCAACTACAGGGATTTATGTATTGGAATATGCAAGATCTGTAGTGTGCAAGATTCAAAGCCATATGATGAATATCCTAAAGGGGGCAGTAGAGGAAATGTGTATTTAGCACAGTTAGAATAGGAACTTCCTGGGGTTTTTCTCCAAATAATCTTTTCCTATGTACCAACAATTGGAGACTTCCTGCTCCTTTGAGCACACTTCCTCCTCTGTTTCCCTGTAAAACAACAGTTAGTCAGACTCTCTCTCTCTCTCCCCCCCTCTTCTTTACAAAGTCTGTTTCTCTTCTCAATAAAGCTCCTTATTCTTTAAGCAGCCAGCACTACGCCCTTTACACGTTTAAACTCTACCAACATTAAGAACATCTCAAGATGCCTTTTATCCTTCTAAATTTTTCCTCATTTTTAAAAGTTACCAAAAGTCCCCAGTAAGCAGAAATGTGGAAACGAAGTGTATAACTAAACAAATCGCCAGCAATATGTTTGACAAGCCAGCCTAGTCTTCTCTTCGCAGTCCCACCCTGCAGTCAACCAAAACAGAAGCCCTCAGGTAGCCTGCCATATTTGGATGATGTACTGATGAGTTCCTTGTGATATATAGGGTTGCCGGCTCTGGGTTGGGAATTGCCTGAAGACTTTTTTTTTTGGGGGGGGGTGGACCTGGGAGTGAATGGGATTTGGGGTGGGGAGGGACCTCATTAGATTATAATGCCATGGTATCCACCTTCCAAAGCAGTTGTTTTCCTTAGGGGAACTTCTCTTTATTCTGAAGATGAGTTGATCCAGGGCACTCACCGGGGACCACTCAACGCCTTTTACTGAGACCCTAGCACTCTCTGATCGCTATGGTAATGTTTAAACATCCCTTCAAAATAAGATACAGACACGCCACAACAATGAACATAAGGGACATTTTATTTTCATGGAAATTTTAACTCATGACAATGACAAATCAATGGGAACCCTGAGCTTGTTTCTCTGCAACGAGATAGTCCCATCTGGGAGTGATGGGAGACAATGACACCCAAAGTGTGTTGTAAAGGGCCGGGGGGGGGGGGATGAAGTAAAGGGCCAGGGAGGGGAGAGAAAGCGTCCTTCGGGGCCCACCTCCAATTAGTCAAAGGACTACATGTGGTCCGCAGCCCACAGGTTGGGGATCGCTAATCCAGGGGATTCTAGGGGATCTGTCATCCCTAGTGATATAGTTCTACTATGCTCAGGTAAGAACTTCTCCAGCACTGAGAGTTGGACATGGCAGCCTTCTCTTGCTTTCTTAAGGAGATTAACAAAATGTTCCCAAATGCAGTCTGATGGGTTGATACTATTGGGCGGACATATTTTGTGATTCACCCCCAGACGTTTGTTCTGGCAAGGGGGACAAAACAGATCAGCCAGCTTTTTCAAAGTCTGTTCTGATGGTGGGCCACAAATCACTGGGATGTGAAAATGGGACTGTTATTCATGGCCAGTTTTTTAAAAATTCTAAACCAGCCGTTGACTCCGAAAGTCTCATGCCAGAAGGAGTGTTCAGGCACCTTTTGTAAGTCAAGCATATTTCATCTACTTACCGAGATAAACTCTGCCAAATGAGTTGTATGGTACATTCTCATCTGAGTTCACCAAGGTATAAATCATTGATAACTTATTCCCCGTGCTGATGAAGGTTATAATGAGTTTGTGAACTGCTGTCTTTGCTCGTTGTAAATCTACATACCAGCACTGAAAAACTGCCAGTGTTGGAGATGCAAGATGATAATGCAATAACATCGCATGGCACAACTTAATAAAGCCAACTACAAAGAACGCTAGGCAGGGACTAGAAACATACTCCCTTCCAGCTGCTGTCCAGAAACACAGGAAGTTGTGGCTGTGATACTGCAAAGGATGAGGCCTGAATAGGCATGTGCACACACACACACAATTCAGGCTGTTTGGGATTTGGCCCGAACCATTTCGGGCTGAATCTAAATCATATGAATGACCTTCCATGTTTTTGGATTCGGCTGAATTAATTCGGCCGGAAACGGTAAAGTATTGGGCAGGAGAGGGTGTTTCTGTGCACATACTCCTCCCCTTCCAAGCCAGTGGAGAACTGCCTGACAAGAGGGGAGAGTAACCTGCTAAACAACTGCCAATTGATGCCATTTAAAAATTAGGGACCAAATATTGCATCTCCCTTCTGCCAGGTCATCCCCGAACAGATGAAGATTTTTCCAATAATGAAAGTTCCTAACTTTGTGCAGGTACCCTAACTCCTTAGAAACCAACATGTGTAATGAGAATGAAATTCTATTTATGTGCTGCTTGTGGAATATAGGCATAGCTTCTATGTGGGCACAAATTCATAATCGGCAATGCTGTTTTCTCAAGCTCCTCTACACAGTCTAGTGCAGGGGTTCCCAACTGTTTTGAGCCCATGGGCATGTGGGGATTCTTGACATGGAGTGGCGGGCACAAGCGCAAAATGGCTCCCAGCTCCAAGGAAGTCTGTGTGGCAGGACGTGAGGCTGACAGGTCAGCCATGCCCCACCCCAGCTGATCCCCAGCTGATCCTGGGAGAGACTTCTATGCTCAAGTCACCTGAACTGGTACTGGCATCTGTGTATACCCAAATCATTCCCAGTTGAACCTAAGCTGTACCAAACTTTCCTTTGGTGCACATCCCTGTATTGAGACTCCTTTGGCTAATAAAAAGTGGAGCATAAGAAATCAGCTCATCTATTGGAAGACACCGTTCTCAATCAAAGGAAGACTGAATAGAAGGGAGCCCGAGGACTGAATCTGCTTCCTTCAACCCTCCCCCCCTCCCTTTATGCTGTTCCTGAAGGTCTCCTGCCTGGAGCAGCATTTTGGGAAACATTTTGGGCAGAGGGAGGGAGGTAATAGGGAACCCCACTTTATTGATAGAAATTTCTTCCTTCAGACCATTTATGCACTGGGAACTTCACTGCCCCAGCATCCATGCAGGAGCACAAATCCGGGCCGCATGAGGTGCACCAGACCAAATGCTCCCCCGTGTGGGCGCAGGAAGAGGTGGGGCAACCTGCCATGACTAAAACTCCAGCCTGCAGCCAGGCATGAAACCTCCAGTGCATAAACGGTCTCAGTGGTGATTTAACAGAGGATGCAAGTCCCTTTATTTTCCCAGCATAGTACAGCATTTAATCTGAAAAAAAAGTTTGCCCCTTATGAATCACTATTTTGACTTGCAACATGGGGAGGGAAAAAATCTGTAATATATTCAGGTTAACCTTTCATTACAACAAGCTTTCTTCTTTTTTTTTCAAGCCATTAACTTTATTCATCCTTTAAGTCCTTTTTTCTGTAATTAGACTATACATGAGCTTCTAAGGAATGATATTGGCTTTCTTATTCCATTAATACATTCATTACTTCCACTTCAAATACCTCCAATAGCTGTACATATAAAATCTATCTTGAACGGCATTTAAATTTGTTCGTGCTGACACAGTTGTCTTTAATGCATTATCTCCAATAATGCCTTGCTATTATGTTTATTAAAAGATAAATGGCTGTTTGGAGTTGCCATGAAGTCAGGCGAGGTATTCTGGAGAAATACCAGACTTCTAAAACTTATCACACAAATTTAGAAACTATTCTAAAACGCCCGAGCAATACAATGGAAAACCAAGGTATCGTTAAAGGTTTTACAGAATCTGTTTGCAAATTAGAACATTTGTAGATAAAGTGTTGAAAGGATGCAGTTATTAGTTACGTTTGGAGATGAGGCACAGATCCAGACTCACAACGCTCTGCGGTTTAAAAAAGAATAATCATTACTGGGAGATATTATTCAAAAATTATCTACCTACCTACCTACCTACCCATCCATCCACCCATCCATCCATCCATCCATCCATCCATCCATCCATCCATCCATCCATCCATCCATCCATCCACCCTTATCCATGGTTCCTGTATATATTTGTGAAATGCCACTGGGGGAATAGCGGTCGGAGGTGTCCAAGCTTGAATACAGGCCAATCAGGGTGCAGCCAGCTGTGCTGGTTGGGCCACCCCCTACACTTGCCACCCTCCTTAGCAGCCTCCCTCACAGGGTGCCTATTCTCAGAGCTCTCAGCCCCACCTCCCTCACAGGGTGTCTGTTATGGGGGGAGGAAGGAAAGGCAATTTTAAACTGCTTAGAGACACCTGAGGCCTGCTGGGTCACTATGGCCCATTCCCAGTTCTCTCAGACCTCTCACAGCCCCACATCTCTCATAGGTTGTCTATTGGGGGGAGATGAAGAGAAAAGGTGTTTGTAAACCACTTTGAGACTCCTTTTGGTAATAAACAGCAGGGTAAAAAAACCCAGCTCATCTTCTTCTGACTTAACTAAATTATTTGCTGCTTTCGGGTGCTAGTTGTGGGTTGAACAAGGAGGGAGCGGTTCAAACCACCAACCCCGTCCCACACATAACCCAACAGCTAGGTGTTCAATGGAGATGTTTCTCTCCCGGGATTGGCTTGGGCTGTGTGTGAGGGGGAGCCGTTTTGCAGAAGAATCTGGAAATGTACATCGAAAACTGGGAAAGACCCCCCCCCCCAGAAAAAAAAGGATATCAGCGTCTAAGTTCTTGCAAAGTCTCATAGGATAATACTCAAAATCGTGGGGCTGCTTGGTAATTGAAGCACAACCTGAGGCATAGTCAAGACAATCCATGCATGTGAGAGAGAGAAGGAGAGAGAGAGGCAGACAGACAGACAGGCAGTAGGCAGACAAACAGATGGTGGTGACAGGAGGAAAGAAATAGATGACTGCAGGAACTGACAAAGGAAGAGAGAATGAGAGCCTTGATGGGGAAGGGAAGAAGTTTTTCTATTTTCTGTTCTTCTCCTGGGACCCTTTTTTCCCTTCCACACCATTACTCTCTCTCTCTCTCTCTCTCTCTCTCTCTCACTGTCTCTCTCTCTGTCATAGATGAAGAGGGGGAAAGTAGTGATGGGAAAAAATGGCAAAGCTGGGAAAGGAAATAAAGAAAGCGGCAATAGGGGAGGAGAAACAGATAAAGTGATGGCCAAGGCAGAAAATGTGAAAGAACTTGCTGGAAGAACTTGAGTCCTGTCCCCCCCCCCAGTGAATCTCAGGCACCCTCTTCCTGCTATAGGCATATTATCCTCAATAGGTTTAATTATGCCAGCTTTCCCCCCACTAAAGACAACAGAGAATATCTTCAAGAAGTGCAATGTAGATTTGAATCTCTGTTGCTCGTGGCAGGTATATTATCCACCAGTGGCTAAACTGCATTGCCCAATGCCCCTTTAATAAAATTATATATATACTAGACATAAATAAAATAAAATGGGTGCTAGGGCCCCCCCCCCCGGCGATAATTCCCGGGGCTTCCCATCCCCCACCCCGCGCGGCGGGTTTTTGGTGGCCTTCTCGCCCATGGGCCGTGCCTCGGGGGCGGGAAAGGAGCAGGGCTGCCACATCTTTCATGTGGCATCCCTGCTCCTTTCCTGCGCCCCGTCCCCATCCCAGGTGCCTGGCTGGCCGGCAGGAAAGGAGCAGGGCCGCTTCGTTTTCGACACGGCGTCCCTGCTCTTTTCCCGTGGCTCACACCCCGGGCAAGGCAGATGCCTCACCGGCGGGAAAGGAGCAGGGCCGCAGCATCTTTGATGTGGCGGTCCTGCTCCTTTCCCGCTAGCAAAGTGTGTTCCCCCAGGCGACTCATCGGCGGCGAAGGCTCTTCCCCTGACGATTCCCCAAACGGCACAGCCGAGGATGGGCCAAGTAGCCAATGGGGAGCCACGCTGTGCGCGGCTCCCCATTGGTCACTTGGCCCTGGAGTGACACTCAAAGGGGCCAATCAGGAGCTGCTTCGCGGGTCCTGATTGGCCCCTCTGAGTTTTTATCATGGACTCGGCCCGCCCATTTCTCCTCCCCTTTAGCCCTGACAGCTTTATTTATACCGCTCCACAGGAGCAGTTTAAAGATATTTAAAAAGATGTCATAACAGTGTTCTCAAATGTGCAGTCTGCCTTTTGGATGTCTCATTGCAAGCCCGGTTGTTCAAAGAAAACCTACTCAACCAGCTAGGACATGAGTTTGCAGGCGGGCATCATTGCTTCTTGTTTTTAACATATTAAAGAACTCTCTGATACGTTGAAGGATTTTTCAGATCAGTGCACCACAAATCCCTCTTCTCTTTGTGCAAGCAATGTAAGTCTTTTTTGAAGCAGGGATGAGCAGGGCAACTGCTTTCCTTAAAACACGTTGGCCATCAGCCCAGAGAGAATAAATTCTCCTGATAGCCTGACTCTCAGAGGATATGTGGGACACATACCAGCTCTGGGGCTACTTAGTCAGAGCCCCTTCCCCTGCAAATACACATACACACAGACTTTTTTCTCTTCCCCCCTCCCACCTTACCTGTTAGTTTCCTGAGCTCCTCCTTGGTTCCTCCACCCTCCCTCACACACAAGCATACACACACAAACACAGACACACTGAGACCCCCTTCCTTTCTCCACTCCTGTTTCCCACCCCACCTGTTGGTTTCCCAACCCCTCCCCTTCCCTCCATTCCCTCCCTCCAAAGCAAATACACACATACAGCAGACTCCCTTCCATTCCCCCTCATATTTCCGCCTTACTGAGGTTTCACAACCTCTTCCCCAGCTTTCCCTCCCTTCCTCCCAAGCAAACACACACACATACAGACACACACACACACACACACACACAAACAGAGCCTCCCTTCCATGCCCCCTCCTGTTTCCACTTACCTATTGGTTTCCCAACCCCCCTCCCCTCTTTTCCCTTCCCTTCCCTTCCCTTCCCTTCCCTCCCTCCCTCCCTAGCGAATGCACGTGCATGCATGAACAGATGCACTTACGCATGAATGGATGCATGACCACATGCATGAAAGGAGGAATCAAACAGATCATTTAAATGGCTCACAGCCATTTAAGCCTACAGTGGATGGGCAGATGCTGCTGCTCAGCTACAAGGTTTAAATGTTCCAAACCCACAATCTGAACAAAAATCCAGCAAATGTTTAGAGAAGGTGCCTCTCCTGAACCCCACTCTGGTGACCATGAACCAGGCCAAATTCATAATTAAACTGGACTCATAAGCTGGTTTGTGCTCATCCCTATTTCTGTACAGCACTCCTCGATCTTCTGCCTGTACAGGTCTAGCAACAGAAGAGAGAGAAAGGGGCAATTTCACTTCCTTCATGTTTTAGCAATGATGTTGTTGTTGTTAGGTGCGAAGTCGTGTCCAACCAATCGCGACCCCATGGACAATGATCCTCCTGGCCTTCCTGTCCTCTACCATTCCCCGGAGTCCATTTAAGTTTCCACCTACTGCTTCAGTGACTCCATCCAGCCACCTCATTCTCTGTTGTCCCCTTCTTCTTTTGCCCTCGATCGCTCCCAGCATTAGCCTTTTCTCCAGGGACTCCTTCCTTCTCATGAGGTGGCCAAAGTATTTGAGTTTCATCTTCAGGATCTGGCCTTCTAAGGAGCAGTCAGGGCTGATCTCCTCTAGGACTGACCGATTTGTTCGCCTTGCAGTCCAAGGGACTCACAAGAGTCTTCTCCAGCACCAGAGTTTAAAAGCCTCAATTCTTTGACGCTCGGCCTTCCTTATGGTCCAACTTTCACAGCCATACATTGCAACTGGGAATACCATAGCCTTGATTAAACACACTTTTGTTGGCAGGGTGATGTCTCTGCTTTTTAGGATGCTGTCTAGATTTGCCTAGATTATCTTGTTAGAGCATTGCAATTCACCACGGTTGGCTCTGGTCAGTATTTGGATGGGACCACCAAGAAAGTCCAGAGTCACTAAAAGCAGAGGCACCTACGAACCCCTTTCACTTTGAAAATTGTATGGGGTTGCCATAAGTCAGCTGTGACTAGACAGCAAAAGACAAAAACCAACCAACATGAGCCAACCAACATAAGCCAAAGAGACTCATTCTATACCCCCAAAACAAAACAAAACCAAAATCCCCAAGAGACTCTCTTCACAGTTGCCCTCTCCTCGGGTCAGCTTTTCATCCAGGCAGATCCTGTGACCTCAAGAATAATCTTTCTGCGGGTCAAAAGAGATTGGGGGGAGGGGAGAGGATCAGAACTCCAGCCTCATTCCTTTGTTGCTTTAAACATTTCTATCCCACTTACCAGGACAAAAATATCTCCAGGGCAGCTTACAGTATTAAAAATATGTCCTTTGAGAAAGTTTCGGTCTTGAAGTAGATAAATAAGAAAAGATCTCCCCTCTTCTTTTCCTACACAATACTTTATAATTCTCTTTTCCAAGGTCAGGAGTGCACGAGAACTCGAAAAGTGTATCTGGATGCTGGAAAAGCTAAATACTAACCTGGGTGTAAACTGCACGGAGCTTTTATTTCAACCCCAGATCGATTCAGTCCCTGCCCTCTACACAGAATGTGATTTCCGTTTGGATTTGGGGCGATTTAAATTTTCCTTCTGCAGCAAGAAGGATTGATCCGGAGTGACCCTACCTTTATTGTGAGATATCTCAGACTGCTTTTAAGCCTGAATATCCATTTGGGAAAGAACCTCTGATAGGCTACACCTGGTCATGTGACATGCTTGCCTTAAAGGAGAAGTCCCTAATTTCTCTCTTCTGTCGGTCCTGGATTTTTCCTCCCTCCTCTGCCTTTTTGATCCTCTCCCTCACCCCTCCAAGAAAAGAAAGAAAGAGGCTTGGCTCCCCCCCCCCCCACACACACACCTTTTGAACATCCTTAACCATGTGCAGAAGACTTTCCTGTTTCAATGGGGAGGGGGGGGGAGAAGAAGATCCGAGTTCAAAGTGATCTGAATTCAACAGGATTGACAATGGAATAAAGAAAGTAAGTGCAGACTCTGCCCTGGTGAAGGTTGATGAAGGTTGTCAATGGGCATGAATGAGGCATGAAGGCCATTAGTCTTTCATATAGAACAGGGTTTCTCAGCCTGAATGAGAACCCCCTGAAACATTCTTCAGGCTTCGAGAAACCCCAGAAGTGATGTCAGCAGGCCAAAACTCCCTGCCACTCCCCCCAGAAGTGAACTCACCCAGACACTCCCACCAGACGTGACATCATGCTCCATCACTCCCCTCTTCCCCCAATGCCAGAAATGGCCAAGCAGCCTACTCTGTTGGACTGGGAACAGAGCTGGGCAGACATCTGCCACTCCGTCTCCCTTGCCACCCCCAACCCCAATGCAGTTAAGTTAAAATAAGAGGACTTATCTCTCTGGACTCCAGTCACTACCATGTAAATTGAGCCTCAGCCAGCAAGGGTTTTTATGACCAGGCCCCCTTCCCTTTCCACCTTGTCCAGACCCATCATTGGTCATGGTGGGGGCAGGTCGACAAAACTATATGATGTCACGTCACCAGATAACCCCCACCCAATCAGCAAAACTCTTTGGGGGCCATCAAGAAATCCCAGGGTTTCATGCAACCCCTGTTGAGAAAGTCTGATATAGAGACTGTCATATTTTCTTTGCGAAGTGCATGAAAACCCATAATTGCAATGAGCTGTTTTTTCTTCAGATCTACCAGTGTCAAATAGAACTTTAGATCGGTAGTGGTGAACAACGCAAAATTAGCTTTGGGATAATTAGATGCTTTCAGAGTCAGATTACCTTTATTGGCATAAAAATTAGATCCTTTGCTTGGAAAGAAGTGATGTCTTTCATCTGTGAAAAATTGTTTTTGCGAATTATGTGGAAACTCACATTCTTTCCTCTTTTCTAAGTCTCCAGGATATGTAAGAGTTGCTTCCCCATTCAAGATCCCAGCACTTTACAGAGGCTGCAAGCACTCTTTATTTATACATTCACATCCAATTCTTGAAAAAAAAAGAATGCCATGACACACGTCTCCAATTCTCTAATTAAGAACAGAAAGTTAATTAGGGAACGCCGGATTCACACAGTCCTTAAGAATACTTTAACGCAGCCGTTCATCCCCAAAGTTCAAGATAAACCATAAATCATAGTGAAGTGGGTGATTTGTTATAGCATAACTTGTTCAGAATGAAAAACGCTTCCCATTGCAATTGCATTTTTGAGAATGCCTTTTTATAATAAAGTCAGCATAATGTACAAGCTCCAGGGAGCAGGTGCAACTGGAAACATGGCAAACGTCGAATTTCACGAATTACGTCGTCAGCGTTCTATAACTCTAGAACTCCAACAGCTAACACAGCAGTTATGACGCCCCGATATCCAGACTGATGTTTGTTTTATGTATTGATGTACTAAAAGAAAAATGCAGATTGCACTACCAAGTGATACCAAAAGACTGCAAGACTCTGGTACAATAACATTCACCTGTGTTTTTCTTTCTTTCTTTCTTTCTTTCTTTTCTTTTTTTTTTTCAAGTATTAACAACCTGAAGTAGGAACTGAAGGGCAAGAACCAAAGGGCTCTTGGCCCATGGCTTTGGCTTTGCATGTTGTAGCCATGGACAAGGTAACTACTGAAATCAGAACCTGACCAAGATGTGTTTCCTCTCCCCTTTTCTTGCCTTTTGCTTATTTAAGAATGTATTTAGAATGGACGATTGGGCAAACTTCTTCAGGGGAGCAGGGTAAAAAGTCACTTAAATAAATCTGATGACTTTGTCAGATATTTCCGTGATGTTTCATTGTTCCAATCTATTGAGCCTTTTGGAATACCTTCTTGGAATATCGGTGGGAGCAACTCGTCTCCTTTGTCCCCCAAGGGCGACTTAGATCTAGTGAGCAGAATTGGTTCAAAATCCCTACTCCAAAGATGTCACACTGGCCAGGTAGAACACTTTACCTACTGAGGTAAGGGCCCTTTAGCTGACCTCCATGGGGCCCTGTAAAACAAAACTGTTTCACCAGACCTAGGGTTGAAGCCAGAAACAATATCAAAATTCTGGCTTCCCTGCTCAAAACATCAGCCAAATGATCACCATATAGTGAACCTATCCTTAAATTGCCCCTCTCAACAGAGGATACATGATAGGATGGCTGTGAAATGAGTTGTTTTTAAATTATGTTTTAATATTAGATTATAATGAAGACTGTGTTATTTTATTGTTATTACATACTAGAATTTAAGCCCGCTGTAAGAAAAATACAGCGGGCGCTAGTGGGCAGGGCCGTAAGGCGGGCCCAGGGATAGCCTGGCTGCGTCTGCGACGCGGAAAGGCTGTTCCTGAGGCCAGGAGAAGGTAGCCAGCCACCCGGCCATGACCCAGGGCCTTCTCCCAGCCCAGGAACAGCCTTGCCATGTCTGCGATGCAGCGAGGCTGTTCCTGGGCCCGGGAGAAGGCCCCGCCTACCCCAGCTCCCCTGCAGCGTAAAGGGACCCGGGGCGGGAAAGGAGCAGGGACACCACGTCTGCATCTTCGAGGCGGTCCTTTCCTGAGGGCAAGGGGAAGCCATCTGGCGGACTTACCATTGGGGAAGTCTTCTTCCTCTGAGCAGTGACTCCCCGGCCAGCCCAGATGAGGCCGGGCCAAGCAGCCAATGGGGAGCCGCGTGAAGTGCGGATCCCCATTGGCCACTTGGTCCTGGATTGACACTTGGAGGGTGCAATCAGGAGCCACGAAGCGGCTGCCGTTTCTCCTCCCACGAAGCGGCCTGCCGTTTCTCCTCCCACATTGCCCTTAGCATTTTATTACTACTGCTCCGGAGGAGTGGTTTACAGATGTTGTTACCAATCCTGAGCCTTTGGGTGAAGGGAGGGTTATAAGTACCATTTTATGATTCTGATGATGATGATGAAATGTTCTGAGGACAATGCAAAATAATTCTGCTAGAGTAGAATGTGCTTCAGGCCTCCATTTGTCCATCAAATTCTAACCTTTAAAGTCCTTCATGTCCAAACCCCAATGTGCTCATGGGATCACTGCATGTCCAACTAACAGTACTCTCAATCTGCCAAGTAAGGATAGTGAAGATACTTTTGATGGTAGCCTGAAGTTTCAGCTAAGTTATTCCTGAATTTTTCTAGAGGCTGGAAGCTGTTCCTTTAGATAAATTTTGTGGAGGAATTCAGTGTTGTCTAAGGCTGTCTAATGTTGGTGAATTTTTCAGATTCCCTGTTGCTGAACTTGGCAACTAAGCCAAGGTTAAAGTGGTGTATATATTTTAAATAAATAATTTCCTAAGAGACAATTAACATGGCTTGGCTTGGGCAATATCAGAAATGAAGACTGCACTTATAGGGAGCAGGCCTACTCAGAGGTAAGTCCCATGCTATCCAATGGGACTTACTCCGAAGACAATGTTCTACTCAAAAAGAAGTTCCATGTTATTCAATGAGACTTACCCCTGGGAAACATTCTCAGGATTGCACTGTTGATCGCTCCTTCAACACTGCAAAAAGTGTCATTTCCCATACCAAAGGAACTTAAAACCGTCATTACTATGAAAAGCCAGTTTCCAAATGACTGATCAAAAAGAAAGAAAAAAAAGCTGAACAATGGATGTTCCAGAGCTGCAGTTAAGATCATAAACCGTGAAAGCCTTACAGTAGATAACAGCAGATTCAAAGTGCTGGGTAATTCTCTTCCCACTCCCTCCTGCTTTGCAAGATAACCAGGAAATTGAATTGTTTAAACTTGGCAAGGGGGAGGGGGGAAGCCACTATTTTGTCCCCCCCCCCTCAAGAATCTGGGGATGCAGCCATTAAGAAAAGGGCTTCCATTGATTTTCAACAGATTCTGTGTTTCATTCATTGAAATGGGGTGTCGGAGGAACGTTTTACCGATCGCATGGTGAACTTTCAAAAAGACAAATAATAAGGAGGTTTTTCATCAGGTCAAGCCTGAACTCTCCCTTCAAGTTACAATGACCCAAGTGAGGCTACTGTACTTTGGTCACATTCTGAGAAGACCAGAGTCACTGGAAAAGACAATCAGGCTAGGAGAACTCGAAGACAGCAAGACGCGGCGGGCCTGCTCCGAGGCCCACAGGGAAGCCTCTCCCTGCAGTGGAGGCAGTCTGTCGAAAGACCAATCGGAAGGCGCTTCATGCCTTCCGTTTGGCCCCCCTGTTGTCATTTTGGGGCCAAGGGGCCAATCAGAAGGCGCATGCTGCGCACCTTCCGATTGGCCCCTGTTTCTTTTCCCAGACTCGGCCCACCCCCTTTATCGAATTATTTGTACTGCTCCCCAAGCGGTTTACAGATGGATATATCAGGGGCAAAAGCCGACCGAGCATAAGATATGGACACTTTTCCTATCTTTCAAAATTGCTTAGATGCTTTGCTTGAGGAAGACCACTTTCATAAGGATCAAAATTTGATTTTGGAAAGAAATCTGGTGCCTATGGAGTTTTTCTTCTAAGAATGGATGATCCTGGATGGCAGCTACATAAATGTGGGTGCTGAAATGAACAGGGACTATGCACTTCCAGTATGTGCCATGTAGCACCACACAACATAACATGGGTCTTAGGTAAAACAAGCCTTAGTCCCAGGAGCCACCAGCTCCTGTTTCCCTGTCCTCCCCTCATTTTCCCTCTCTTAGCTCTCAGCACATATATACACACAATAGTTTGTTCCCAGACCGGAGAAAATGTCCTTCTCAATGCTATCACCTATTCTGCATGTTATGGCTCTTGCAAGTAGTTCTGGCCACCTTTTGGCCACTAGGTATAACAATGTAGATTTTGCTTCGTTCTAGCAGTCCTTTGAAGGTAAAAGCCCTTCTGCTGTGGAAAGGGCTTATGGTGGGAGGGGGAGGGGGTTGTCTACATGTACCCAGTCATGATAAGCAATTTATCATGATACTCCAGATCAGGGGTAGTCAAACTACGGCCCTCCAGATGTCCATGGACTACAATTCCCAGGAGCCCCTGCCAGCATTTGCTGGCAGGGATTCCTGGGAATTGTAGTCCATGGACATCTGGAGGGCTGCAGTTTGACTACCCCTGCTGCAGATGTACCCTCTTGGATCTAATAAACAACTCTGAAATCTTTTCTATGAAGGATGTCTCAGTTGTCTTGTCTCCAATGAGAGAGTAGGCTTGGATTGTGACAATAAGTACATTGCATTTGACCTTTATGAGAGCAACCAGGGCATTTATTTATTTGCTTCCTTAAGAGCCACCTTTCTCCTCAGCGGGGACCCAAAGAAGCTTATATCAGTAGGTTCAGGATAGATAGGAGGAAACACTGATTTTCACAGAGAGTGATGGTCACAGGAATAAACAGTTTTAAACGGGGAGTTGAGTGATTCATGGGAATCTGCTGTATCAGCGGCTACTCGCCATGGTGGCTGAGGGGAACCTCCATGTTCAGAGGCACTAAACCTCTGAATCCTAGAACCTGGATATAACATCAGCAGAAGGCCTTGGTCTGTATGTCCAAGTGCTGGACCTCCAGAGGAACTGGATAGCCACAGTGTGCCAGCAAATGCTGACAGGGGCTCATGGGAATTGTAGTCCATGAACATCTGGAGGACCACAGGTTGACTACCCCGGACGTAGACCACTGGTCTGATCCAGCAGGGCAGTTCTTCTGTCCTTATTCTCTTCTCCCTCATTTTATCTCCACAACAATTGGTAAAATAAATTTGTCTGAGAGTTTGTGACTGGCCAAAGATTACCGAGCAAGATTCCACATCAGAATGGGGATTTGAACCCCCTGGCTGCCTAAGCTGACACGGTAACTGCAATGTAACAGTGCCTTGACTGCACAGAGCTCAGTTGCTTCACCTTCAGCACACTGAAAGCTCTTTGTCATACACAGGTCTGCTTCTTTGTCCATGCTGTTTATGAAATATAATATCACACTGATTAAGCTGAAGGCATTTGTACACCTGTCACCATAAAAAAACTCACCATTAGACTGAATTAATGATAACAAATGATGTAAAACTTGGCCAAAAAACTCAAAACAATGATTTACACAGGATCAGCGTGGACTTCTTGAGCCCAGGAAGACTCTAAAAGAACGGGAAATGTGCGTGTTTCCCTAGGGAACATAAGCCTACACATCATGAGCCAATTATGCACCCCCTAAATAACTCCTAACTAATAGTGCCTGCTCTTGGCTTCAAGTTTACTCACATTTCTCCAGTTCACATTAGTCTCTGCCTAGAAAGGAAAATAACAAGACTGGCTGCAGATTTTAGGAAATCCAATTCTTGTCTGACAGCTTTTTATCTCATCCTAATAACCTTGATATATATGTTGCTGGATAAGCACCGATTCTGGATTAAGTTTAATATTTTTATTATTCTTTTAAAGCCACTTCGACGAGCTGTTGAAAACTACTTTCTTATCCTGCAGCGAAACTGTCACAATCCCTGGCAGGGAAGTTGTCAGATTTTTCTACTGACGACAAGCGAGAGCCAAATGTCAAACTCCATCAAACTTGGCAGCAGGTGCAAAATCTTCTGCATCATTCACATAGGTCAGGGTGTTAGCAGGAGAGAATGTAAGAAAGCCACCCAGGGATGTGCGCCAGCTACTGTGACGGCCTTTGCAGCCTGGCCCACCACTAAGAGAATTGGTTGCGGGGAAAGCAGATCCCTCTCGCTACATTTTTATTCATCTAGTGGTTTGGGAAGTGCTGTTGACTTCTGTCTACTGTCAGTCTTTAAGTGGACATGAAAATGCCTAGGGATGCTCGGCATGCTGCAAATAACCTTACAATAATCAGGAAGGTTTCAATTTCAGTAAAGGGAACCAAAGCCCAGCCTTGGTCTCTGGTAGGGGCTCGTGGGAATTGTAGTCCATGGACATCTGGAGGGCCGCAGTTTGACTACCCCTGTTCTAAGAGAATTGTGACTGGCCCAAGGTCACTCAGCTGGAGGAGCGGAGAATCAAACCCGGTTCTGCAGATTAGAGGGCCCCACTCTTAACCATTACACTACGCCATCTCTCTCCCAGTGCTTTGAATGAACCATATGGGTACAAGAGAATGGCCTTGAGTAACCTCTGCTATGCACAAGGATTCCATGACCAATTCACACTCAGGTTAATATAACTGCACCAAGAAAGAGTGATATCAAATGATTCCAGCCATCAAAGTAATATTAAATTGTATTTAAGCAGGTAATAACGACCTGTTCAAATTTGAAATGGACGCTTCGGTTAATTGCTTTGTCTACCGGAGGGCAGAAATGGAAGAGGAAATGATAAGATGAGTGAAGGGAAATGGTATTTGCCTAAAACATCTCTTCCGTTAAAGTACTGACCTTTATATTTCCATGTCCCCCAAACATTTTAACATGTTCCATAGAGATGAACACCCCCCGTTTCTCCTATTCCCTTTATACACTGCTTTTCAGGTTTTTAGACTCTGTTTTTTGTTGGAGCCTCAAAGCGGCTTACAATCGCCTTCCCTTCCTCCCCCTAGAACTGACATCCTGTGAGGTAGGTGGAGTTGAGAGAGCTCTGAGAGAACTGTCATTGACCCAGGTTCACCCAGATAGCTGCACATGGAGGAGGAGTGGGGAATCAAACCCGGTTCTCCAGAGTAGAGGTTTTGTAGATCTGTCTGAATTGTGTCATTCAGTTATTTAGAGCAACACATATCACATTTATAGTTTCGACATTAGAGGCCACCAATCTTAACCACTACACCAAATTGGCTCTCATGAACTTTCTGCTACCTGATATACATTCAGCCTACATGCTAGGACAATTGCAATAATCCTCAGAACAACTAGAGAGAAACATCAAAAGGAAGGTTCTGGTGTGGTTAAAAAAGAACAAACATTTCTCAAATTGGATCTAAATCAATCCCAATGGAGTGAAGCTGGTGTGCTGGGACTGCTCCCTTTCCAGCTGCAGCCCACTGAGCCCCCTCCCCAGTATTTACTGTATTTGCCGGCGTATAAGACAACTGGGTGTATAAGACGACTCCCCAACATTTCCATTCAAAATATAGAGTTTGTTACATTACATTACAGTACTATGGGCTAGCGATCCCCAACCTGTGGGCCGTGGACCACATGTGGTCCTTCGACTAATTGGAGGTGGGCCCCGAAGGACGCCTTCTCCCCCCCCCAGCCCTTTACTTCATCCCCCAGCCCTTTACAACACACTTCGGGTGTCATTGTCTCCCGTCACTCCCAGATGGGACTATCTCGTTGCAGAGAAACAAGCTCAGGGTTCCCATTGATTTGTCTTTGTCATGAGTTAAAATTTCCATGAAAATAAAACGTTCCTTATGTTCATTGTTGTGGTGTGTCTGTATCTTATTTTGAAGGGATGTTTAAACATTACCGTAGCGATCAGAGAGTGTTAGGGCAGTGGTTGAGAGTAGAGGAGTAAACTACCCCCACCCGGGCCTCAGTAAAAGCCGTTGAGTGGTCCCCGGTGAGTGGTCCCCGGCGTTGAGTGGTCCCCGGTGATAAAAAGGTTGGGGACCACTGCTATGGGCCACTATGGGCAGCTCTGTCTATCCCAACTGAAGTGCACCCGGCGTATAGGACGACCCCCCCACTTGGAGGCATGTTTTTCAGGGGGGAAAGGTAGTCTTATACACCAGCAAATACTGTACTTCTGGTGGAACAGTGTGAGGAGCAAACCAGGGGAGGGTGCTTCATTGGGAGCAAGAAATCCATAGAAATTCCTTTCCCTTCTTTCCAAGATGGAAGTTCTATCAGAATTACACCTTTTGATTGAACCCAGTGAGATTATTGTTCACAATGTACTTTTGTTGACAGTGATGCAAAAACAGCCCCCCCCCTCCACACATACACACACACCTTCCCACTGAGAAGAATCAAAAAGCCAAAGGATTAAAATCCAGGTGATGCATTCAGGACAGATCAGAGAAAAGATTCCTCCCACTGGTGATTATTTTTAAAACTAGCAGACAAAAGGAAACCAGAGCAGCTGAAACGTGCTCTTGAGGAAAACCATCCATTCCGCTAAACGTCACATAGGCAGCATCTTCCCAGACATTATGTTATGGGCTCTCATGGCCTCTTTTGGATTTTAAATTGAATGTCAAATATAATTTGGACAAGAGAGAAATAAAAGTTCACGGGCACCCAGGGGGGAGGACGTAATAGTCCAGTTCTGTATCACACATTAACGTTTACAGAGTCTAAAACCCGATCAATCATTGATGTGTTTATCCCATACAAGGGTGAAATGTTGCGAAGGCACAGATTATTATTATTATTATTATTATTATTATTATTATTATTATTATTATTATTATTATTATTATTATTATTATTATTATTATTATTAATATTAATTGGATTTATTTCCCGCCACTCCCCTTAGGCTCATGGAGGGTCACAACAGTCCTATCCTCATTAAAATACCCATTAAAAGACTTTTAAAACAATCCCAACATGGCGGAAGCTCTCATTATTCCCACCCCTGCTATCAGAGCGGCAGGGAGGGTGGGGAGAAGGTATAACTTACTAGGGTTTCATAGGATTTTATACATCTACCCCATAGAGCTTGCTCAGAAGCCTGGACCCATGCAAATATGCAACCTCTAGATACATTTTGGTCCTCCCCTAAAGTCTTTGGGTCAACCCTGGAGCCCTGATCTCATACCTCTGACGTTGCAGGGTCACTAAGTCAAGAGGACTAAGTCCTCAAGCTTAACAGAGCATCTGCCTAAACAACTCTCTCCTTCTGGTTCTTGCTTGTAGCAAACACTGTTCTATCAAAGATGTAAAGTTACAGCGACCCAGAATCTTAGCCCAGATATGCCAGGGCTATCTGCAGGCTGCTTTGGGGCATAATTCTTTAGCTTATCTGTATTTGGCCTGTTCTATATTCTACTGTAGGTGAAAGGTTACAAAGGTTACAAAGAAAGCAAAGAGAAGACAGAGTTATTTCCAATAACGGTATGATCCATTAGAAGGCTGTAATCATTCCTTTTTATCACTAACCCATCAGGATCCTAATAAGATATTGCAGGTCTATATTGCCACATGTCCTTATTTTGTCGAAACTCCTTGTAGTTTTCTTTGTCCAATATAAAACTGGTGAGTGGTGGGGGGATGGGGGATGTACAACTTAGGAACAGAAAAACAGAAATAGAGATGCATAATTTAGGTTGGTTTCGCCCACCCCACCCCCCATTTGTCCTCTGCCAATTCTCGGCATGTGCAGTGAGCAATCAGGTATTAATGTCACTGCTAACGAAGCCATTTTGTCGCTACCACCCTATAGCTTGTAGGTCAGAAGAATCCATGCGCCAAAGAGCTCCATTCCCCAGAGGAGTTATAAGCTGCCTTCCTTAGTGCCACTGTTTAATTTGCAGGCTGTTTAATGTAGCACGGGGACCTTTCGAAAGGGAAAGCACCAGTTTTACATGGTATTTAAACAAAGCCAGGAATAGATTTTTTCTTCTTCTCCTGACTGCAATTTCCCTCAAAGTCATAGCTTGAAAGTGCAGGCAGAAGAAGGCTACGGTGCCCTTGGAAGGAAGCACCACATCAACTCCACTTGGAGACCCAGCCTCTGAGGCGGCCACATGGACTGGAATTCCCCAAAAGTGAAAAGAATGTATATATTGGAAGAGATGGAACAAAACTCATGAGTCTGCTAACAGCGATTTGAGTCTGAGAAACTCCCATGCTGGAACTAACAAAGCTAAGCAACATGAAAGTATGGGAAAAGGCTTGGTCAGCTCGCAGAAACCCAATTTATATCAGTAAGTCTGATACCTGCAAAGTACTTTTAAGAGTCCGTCCGTCTTGGGTCCCTTTCCTTGTACATCAGCACAACTGACAGCCTGGCATTCCCTTCTGGCTGGTGTCAACAGGAGGAGAGGGGGAAGTGTGTGCAATTCCCACATTTGTCGACCAGGTTTAGACATTACACTGAGAAGAACCAAGTGTCAATTGCAGGGGGGGGGAGAGGAGATGCCCTCAGATTTGGATGCCACATCCGCGAAATTCGGAAGCAACGAATCGCCAGCTAGAATTAGCCGACTGGAAAACTTTATGGGCCGGCAGGAGCAATAGAAACATTTCACGTAAATGGACAATGTGAATGGGCCAGGCTACCCTGATCTTGTTAGGTCTCAGAAACTAAGCAGGGTTGACTCCTCTGGCTAGTACTTGGATGGGAAGCCACCAAGGAAGTGCAGGGCTGATATGCAGAAGCAGCCAATGGCAAACCACCTTGACAGCCCAACAAGGTCACCATAAATCAGCTATAGGCTGATGGCACTTTACTGTAGATGAACGTTCTAGGTCCCTCCTGGTAACCAGCAGGAGATGTGGGGGGACTTACCTGGAGTAAGAGGAAGACCCAGGCCTTGTTGCCAGCATTGCACAGTACGTGACATTTTAATGCTGTGACAATGCTGCAACACTCTGGGTTCTGGGCAAAAACTCTATCATCAAACTGCCCCCTGCCATAGAGTTTTTCTACAAATACCAGAGGGGGCCTGGATGTCCCTGGTGTGGTGACATCACTTCCTGTGCAATGCCTGGTAAGCCCCATTGCCAGCCAGCTGATTGGCGGCTGCAGCAGCAAGGGACTACTTCCCGTCTCCCAAGGCAAGAGTATGGCACCCCAATTGTCAATACGTCTGATCTTGGCAGCATTTCAGTTTAGCCACTATGTGAAGGTATAACTTAATTTAACTCCAATTGGTGTGGTATCAGCTACTCTACTAAATCTGTTTAAATACGACCCATCAAAATAGTATCTGAACCATGGTTTAAAGTTGGTTTGTGAACTAGGGTTAGTGATTATTGATGTAAAACATTTTATGGTGCCTTTCCAACCAGTTCGGGGTGCCCAAGGATGCAAAGACTCAGACTTTGAAACCAATCTGAAAATGCAGTTTTCTAATGTTTGCATCAAAACAATGCAACAGAGCACAAACACATAAGCACAAGAATGGGAAAAAGGATTCAACTGGATCACAGAGGGGCACAAAGCAAAACAGAAATCTTCATCTGCTAATGGGACACAGTGAGAGATGGACACAATTCAATCCCCCTGGGGAGGGAGTTCCATAATTTCTTAACTGAAGTTTCCTATGATGTCTTCGAACAGATAACCTTGCTTACTCCTGGTTTGTCATTCATTCATTCATTCATTCATTCATTCATTCATTCATTCATTCATTCATTCATTCATTCATTCATTCATTCATTCATTCATTCATTCATTCATTCACCTTTATTGCCATTCCATGTTTCTCCCTCAGCGTTGATGGTCCTTCCCCTAGAAGCAGAGCAAAAGTAATGAAACTAGCATTTGTTAATGCAAACTAGGAGTTGACTGACCAATTTCAAGGCGAATCCTGATTTGCCAGAATCATCACGGAAAAATTAAGTGATGAACGGTTCCCTTTCGTCTGACATCAGAGTTGCCAACCTCCAGGTGGGGTCTAGAGAGCTCCTGGAGCTACAACTGACCTCCAGCCTGCAGAGATCAGGGCCCCTGGAGAACAGGGCTGCTTTGGAGGGGGGACTCTGTGGCATTAGATACTCACCGAGGTCCCTCCCGTCCCCAATCCTAGGAGCCTCCCCAGGCTCCACCCCCAAATTTCCAGGAATTTCCCAACTTGGCTTTGGAACCCTTCAGTTCCTTTTAGCCACTTACAGTCATGGATCACATATGGAAATGAAGAATAAAGAATAAAAATCTACAGAGCAGTGAAAGGTTATTTAAACAGCCAACTGGGCTCCAGGGTGTTTCAGGAATAGCACTTAATCAAACATCTGGTCCTTATATACATCAGGGGCACTGAAGCCTGCAAAGCTAGGAAGGCCCATAACCCTTTAAAAATCCTTTTATTTTTGTTTCATTCCTCGAAACCCTCCTGCATCCTAATAAACGTAAGCTCATTACGGGGAGTGGGAATGCATTCTGTTTTCTCGTCTCTTTTAAAATAGGGGGGAAATCAGGTGGTCGGTAGAAATGGATATCTGAAAACCAAGTTCCAAGGGTTGGGTAAAGGTAGCAATTAGGGTTGCCAACCTCCAGGAGGGTCAAAGGAAGGGACAGAACACTGCGTTGAGGCTCCCAATAAGCTCTGATCACTGTAACTGTTCATTCAAAACAACGGCTGAAAACCACACGATGGATTTCCTTGGCAGCCAATATCTGTATTAAATTCATAATGTGTGGGATATGTCAAATGCATACAAAATCCCAAAGCAAAAAATCAAGCAAATCACATTCTGATATTACATTTCATAATAATAACCGCCTTGAAGAAGAAGAAGAAGTAGAAGAGTTGGTTCTTATATGCCGCTTTTCCCTACCCGATAGAGGCTCCAAGCGGCTTACAGTCGCCTTCCCATTCCTGGGCTACAAAGCCCAGATCTGCACCTAATCCACCTGCAAACGCTCAGTTACTCAGCAGCTCTATTTTTCCAGAGGAACCGAGGACCAAGACGAGTCCCAAAGTCCCAATAGGATGTTCTGCAAGTCTGCCCTGCAAGAGCACCCAAAAAGTTTCCTTTCTTTGAAAACAATATTCCGCTCCTTATATGCCAAAAGGACAGTGTGGTGTTTGCCCAGCAGAAAGTATTCACTCAAGTCTTTGTTGGGTTTGATTTATCGCCCTCATTCCACTTCTACCTAAAAGTTAGCTGTGAAAATAAAAGCAATTACAATAGAATGCTACCTCTGGTTACTAAGCAGAGTGCATTTTTGTTAAGCTTAAAATCTACACATTTTTATGCCCGTATCAAGCACAAAAGTCATGTGCAGCTTGGTCCTTTGAATTAAAAGCATGAAAATGAAGTCACAGAGACTTCTTCTGAATAAAGGAGCTATTTGTACAATTCTGGGGATATGAGAGATATCACCCTGGGAAAAAAAGTTACTATACCTTTGACATCATTTCATGGCATGGACGATTATTGGGAATATGTATAAACACCTAATTTTGCCTAGAGCAAATCCGGCTTGCCAGATTAGACATCTGCATTCCTAACCACTACACAGATTAGACACCTGCATTCCTAACCACTACACCAAGATGACACAACCAACCAGCGGCATGAAGGATCCAAATCAGAAGACAGAGTTTGGCTTGGGAAAGCCAATGTTTACATATGTTTTGAGAGGGGGGGGGGTTGTGGTGGGAACCAGGTAAGCATAGGATGAAATTTTCTATAAATAAGAAGTTGGGAAATGGCTTGTCTGGGGTAGGAGATGGGTCTTGATGAGTTTTGCCTAATTTTGCCTAGACCAGTTTTCACATTCCCGCTTCATGATATGCCTAAGTGTTGTCAGGAGAAGAGAGGGGCAGAGACTTTAAGAGCTTAGTGGGATTTCTCCTGTGCAACGCTAATTGGGAACCAAGAGGAGGCATTAGTGCACACTGCTCGTCAAAGTGTGCGATCGGCATCGTTTGCTTCTGGCCAGCACCCTGTCACGCGTCAGGTGTGGTGAACCAGCACTCCACCCAGTAGACCAAACTGGTAAGATCTGATGCTCGGGTGGTCACAAACTTCACTCATAACGGGATCTTGAGAGTTCGGGGCTCCCTGAAAATCATCAGAAGAATATAAAGATTGGAATACATAGGTCACATCAAAGCCCTTATTGATTATGCAAAGCAGACATAAGCAATATGTCTGTGCCAATATTTAAACAGTTAAATTCCATGAAATAAAAGTTAGACAGAAATAGAGAGATAGAGATAGAGATAGAGATAGAGATAGAGATAGAGATAGAGATAGAGATAGAGATAGAGATAGAGATAGAGAGAACAGATCAGATCTTGCATTTTCCCCCTTGGGTCTTCTATCCCACCACATTCGGCAAACTACCAGTCACAAGCTACCTGCTGGAAAGCCCTGGTCTAAGGATATAAACTACAGCTATTGCATTATGGCTTAGAAATTGGAGGGAAGATATATTGTTGGGCTAGAAAAGCAGTGATTTTCAGAAGGGTATACTGTCAGTTTTGTGTCCTGTGCTTAAAAGAGAATGGGTACTAAACACGTTATTATGAGTGATTCCCCCTCAAAAAAAAATATTCAAAGGCTCTGCTTTGCTTTGGCATGGCATTGCTATTAGCAATGAATGCTAATTAAGAGGCAGTCAGACCCAGCTAGGGAGGTCACACCAATTTGCCTGAATCAGAGCCGAAATAGGTTTCGAATTTGATCTGAGCGTGAATAAAGAGGCCGTTGGAATTTGGCGAAAGAAAGTGAAAGCAATTTGGGGGACTGGTTGGCAAGAAGCAGCCTGTGGGAAGGTGGTTTCCAGAATGCGGCTTTTGTTTTACGAATCTGAAGCAGTTTTAGGATTACTATTCTGTGGTGGGCCTGCCGTTTCATCTGCCAAAGAGAAGGCGTTTTGACAAGGCATCTGGCTTTGGGAACACAGAAGGCCTGACTGCTTAATGACACTGTGATATGCACAGTATATTAGAAGGGAAATTTGTTGGTGGACCGCGTTGGAAAATGCAAAACTGAGCAAAATCTTAAGGATGACCCGCAGGGGACGATGGAGGAAATGTGTATTTGCTTCTCTTCATAAATAAAACTATTTTATTCTTTAAGCACTTGGCAGGGGGAAAATCATTTTAATCCACCTTTGGCCAAAGTACAGTACAGTGTAGGGTTTCGTGGTCTCCAGGGACCACGGGCAAGGAATGGGGAGTAAGTTGGACATGTTCAGGTTAGGAGACTCCTGGCAATTTGGGAATCAGCCTGGGGAGGACAGGATCCTCATTTGGGTACAAGGCCATAGACTCCACCCTCCAAAGCATCCCTTTTCCCCCAGGGAACTGATCTTTGGAGTCATCCCTAGGTCCTACTTGGAGGCTGGCTTCCCTCAGAGTGGAGAGCCAGCTTGGTGTAGTGGTTAAGAGCAGCAGTTTCTAATCTGGGAAACTGGGTTTGACTCCCTATTCCTCCACCTGCAGCCAGCTGGGTGACCCTGGGCTCATCCCAGCCCTGTTTGAGCTGTTCTCACAGAGCAGTCCTGCTAGAGCTCTCTCATCTCCACCTACCTCACAGGGTGTCTGTTGTGGGGAGAGGAAGGTGAGGTGATTGTCAGCCGGATTGAGACTCCAAACAATGAAAAGTATGGAAACCAACTCTTCTCCTTCTTCTTGGAATAACTCTCAGAGTACAACCCCAAAGTCTTGTGTTCAAATCTCCACTCTCACACAAAGCTTTCAGGTACTGTTCACAGGATGGTTGTGAAGATAAAACGGGGATAGGAAACGGTACAAGTTGTCTTGGGCATGCAAAAATTCATTTGCTAAATTAAGCTGCGAGTGGAATGTCAGATAGCATCCATTGGAACTTTGCTGACAGATCATTTTCTGCGATTGTCATTTTACCTCGGTGGTCACAGGGAGGATTGTTTCATTTTCATGCTATATTCTTGGGCAGGGGTAGTCAAACTGCGGCCCTCCAGATGTCCATGGACTACAATTCCCATGAGCCCCTGCCAGCGAATGCTGTCCATGGACATCTGGAGCAGGGGTAGTCAACCTGTGGTCGTCACGATGTCCATGGACTACAATTCCTATGAGCCCCTGCCAGCGTTCGCTGGCAGGGGTTCATGGGAATTGTAATCCATGGACATCTGAAGGCCCACAGTTTTACTACCCCTGCTCTTGGGACCCTCAGAAATAAGCCATTTAGGTCCACAGCCTCACACTTCACTTTTTCTCCGAGTTTGCTAATTCCATCATGAAAATTATTGTCCTTTGCTGCATTTTCTCCATAAACAATGTCCCCAACTTCCAGATGAATAGAAGTCCATTAAAAAGATGACCCTCTGTTTATGAACAGTGTCCCATACAGTCATCTCTTTAGTGCACATATAAGTGCAAGCCTATAACCTTTAGAGGGCCATGCAATCCTATTTTTACAGGTTAATTAATTTTAAGTAGAAGGACCATGATTAAATTTTACCATTCACAATATACTCACCAGTTTATAGGCTTTTCTCAGATAATACAGCAAACAACAAATCAGTGTCCATAAAAAAACAAGAAGACCCCAGAATAGGTACCATCTCAATATTGCCCATTAAAATTTGATTTTTTCAGCAGGAATGTTCCATAGAATCGCCTTCTGGGAGCACAAATTGGGGTGGGGGGACAGAGAAAGAGATGGCCGCTCCTGCTGGTCTAGAGAAAGCCTAGGCTGGTGGGAAAGCAGTTTGGGGCTGAAATGAATCTAGCGTCTCCTCTCAGACCCTGGTCTGGTCAGACTCTGGTAATATGCATTGGTGCTCCTTTTCTCTAACAACCTAGCAACAGAGGATACTAACTCTACCCTAACCCTGGCCAGACAGTCAGTCAAAATAAGGAATACTTCATCTCTCTCTTAAACGCCACCCATTTCCCCTCCTAAATAAGTATGTTGAAGAGGAATGGCACAGGAAGTCTCCCCACTGGCAGAGTCTCCACACAGTGGTTGGAGATCTCCTGTAATTACATCTGGTCTCCAGGTTACAGAAATTAGCTTCCCTGGAGAAAATGACCGTCATGAAAGTTGTTCTCTGCTGAGGTCCCTTCTCTCAACCTCCAAATGCTCCAGGAAGTTTCCATCCCAAAATGGCAATTTTACACTGGCATCCCGGTATTCTTGCTACCTCTTGAAATAGCATCAGGAGGGGGCAACAACAACACCATTAATCACTTCTGGGGGAGACCCGGAAGTGATGTAGGGTAGCTCTTGGAATTGTTGGAAACTCTATGGTAACCGGTGACATAGTGATGTCGTTTTATGCCCCACCACACCCTGTCTATGCCTTCAACCTTAGCCTGGCAACCCTCCTGCTTGTTTCAATGCAAGATTAGTGTCTTTCCCAAGTATGCCACCAGAAGTTGCATGCAAGTTGCAGAACAAAATTTGAGTCCAGGGGGACCTTTAAGACCAACACAGTTTCATTCAAGGTTCAAGCTTTCCTGTGCATGGACACTTTGTGAAATATCTGATGTCTGTATCTGCTGAAGTATGTGATGTTACCTGCCCTGATCTAACCAGGAAGGGAGGGCTATAATAATAATGATGATGATGAGAATGATGATAATTTGTTGGTCAAAGATGCCGTCGGACCCAAACTTTGTTCTACACCTTCAGGCCACCATGGCTACCCACCCGAATCTATGTCCGTTACAGTTATTCACAACAATAAAATGTTTTTGTGTACAGCATTAGAAGGGGTGGGAGGGCATCTTATATTCAGGGCAATCTTCCTTTCAAGTTAATGGCAATTGAAAAGGGAAAGTAATGACCCTTCCAAATGTGGTTAAAGCAGCACTCGTCTATAATTCATGGCATCTGGTAGCTGTACTCTATTAGCGCCGGCTAAGCATCAGTGGGAGTTTTATCTGCCATTCCTGGCTGTGAAAATATTGGAAAGGGCTCAGAAGTAAAGCAAGAGAGGAGCTAGCAAAAGGCATCTGCTTTGAGTGGGAAATAAGTTGACTTCGGCAGAGTCAGGATTGTTCCCACAGAGCTGAGGCCGTACGCAGGAGTAGTCAAACTGCGGCCCTCCAGATGTCCATGGACCACAATTCCCAGAAGCCCCTGCCAGCGAATGCTGGCAGGGGCTTCTGGGAATTGTAGTCCATGGACATCTGGAGGGCCGCGGTTTGACTACCCCTGCCGTAAGGCCTAGCAGGCCAGCAGACGGCCGAAATGGGGAATGTTGAGATTTGAGAACCAGGGAAACATCTGGGAAATGCGTGCTCTTACGCGGGTCAGATGCTGCCTACACCTGGGGATACACTGATGATCTTTTTTGAGTAAGGAAACGGGGGTGAGTTCATTCAGAGCAAACCTGAGCAAAGAAAAGAGGAGACTCCGTCAGCAGAGCCCTTCGGTGTGGTTGACCAACTAGCAGAGAGAGTCATAAATAAAGCCTAGAATGGCACAGCTCCATGTCCAAGTCCTCTGGAATTATAACAAAGCTTGGAGCGGATGTCTGAAGATAGTACTGTGCTTTTGAGAAGCTGGAAGGAAAATCCTCAGGAAGAGGCAGCTAAGTTGTAGATGGAGGAAAGAGGGAAAAGAGCTGGTTTTTATACCCCGCTTTTCACTACCCAAAGAAGTCTCCAAGTGGCTTATAATCACCTTCCCTTCCTCTTCCTATAATAGACACCCAGTGAGGTAGGTGTTAGAGCTCTGACAGAACTGCTCTGGGGGAAGAGCTCTAACATGACTATGACTGGCCCAAGGTGACCCAGCTGGCTGCATGGGGAGGAGTGAGGAATCAAGCCCAGCTTTCCAGATTAGAAGCCACCACTCTTAACCACGACATCCAGCTGAAAAGAGTAGTCATGTCATCTGGCTCTTTGTTTGATGCTAAATATAGTTTTACCCAGTATCCTGCCAATTGTCAGAATTATTGTAGTTGGGGATGGGGATGAGTTGATGCAGTCATTTTCATTGTCATGGTCATCAGTTTGGGCTTTCCTCAGATGCCAAAATGTTGATGGATGTGGTAATTGGAATGGGGAGTGTATGGTGTGGAGCAGTGGTCCCCAACCTTTTTATCACCGGGGACCTGTCAATGCTTGACAATTTTCTACGATTCTACGATTCTATGAAGGGTTTGATTCAGTGCAAAATAGCATTATCTATCCCCGTGTGAGAGCCTCTTGTGGCGCAGAGTGGTAAGGCAGCCGTCTGAAAGCTTTGCCCATGAGGCTGGGAGTTCAATCCCAGCAGCCGGCTCAGGGTCGACTCAGCCTTCCATCCTTCCGAGGTCGGTAAAATGAGTACCACTGCTTGCACAGGGGATACCTTTACCTTTACCTTTATCCCCGTGTGTGTGTGTGTGTGTGTTTTCAAACGATAAGGGTCTCCTCCTGGCTTTCTTCTTTCAAGACTGTCTTAGGAAAGAATTACCAGATTTCTTCTTCTTCTTCTTTTTAAAAGCACAGTTTAAAGGAAACAGAACTCGGATTCCTCATGGCAGAGCAGGCCTCGCGATCGGCAGGCGAACAGCAAAGACGGAGAGATCATGACGCTAATCGCTGCTTTCGTCTCAGAGCAGAGGGTCACTCCAGTCGGCAGTTAAAGCAAATGATCCATATTTGACTGTACAGGAAGAGCCATAAAATCATTTGTGTTTTTTTTTTAAACTTGGCTCCGTTTTAGCATTCAAATTTAAGCACAAATGGAGGTATAAACATGCTGTCTTGGAGTGCTGCTCTTACCAGCAAGACACTTAACATGCTAATCTGTGACATAAATTTAGCTTGCAAATGGCAGAGCGCTAAGATTACGGCAACATCTCATTCTCAGCCAGAAGAGATGCGAAAAAGATAACTTGTTAGAGGAATGACTGTCATTCAGGGCAGGGGGAAAGGCCTGGCATGAGTTTCTCTAGGCTCGGAACAGATGTTTCCCCGCTCTGCTGGCAGCCACTGGCCTCGTCGGAAGTCTGTACAGGCTCAGCCGTGTTCAGCAGAAAGAGATGTTAGAGCTGTCCTAAAAGAACAGCCGAGCAGCAGCCCAAGTCAGGGGGATGGGGGGGGGGGTTCTGTCAAGGCCATTGACTTGTTTAGGCGGGGGAATGAGGACCTCCTTGAGAAATGGCCTGTTGAACTATTTGGCTTCTCTCAAGATGCCTAAGAGCATCAGAAGTTGTTTTTCTTTTCTTTTTTGGGGGGGTGTTGTTTTGTTTTTTTATGCCTAGCCACAGACAACTTCTAAATAGAGGTTGACTTTTCTGGATTTCGGGATGGGGACTGATATGGGGTAGCCTGATCCCTTCAGATCTTGGAAAGTAACCAGAGTCGGTACTTAGATGGGAGACCACCAAGGAAGACTGGCAAACCTAATATTTGCTTGTTTGCAAGACGAGGGTTTTTCCCAGGTATTCCACCCAAAGAAGGGAGAAAGGCTGTCTTAGGAACAGCCAACCACCACTACTTCTCACTAGTCTTCAAAACCCCTTGCTGTGGTTCCTGTAAGTCGGTTGTGACTTGATTTCCTCAGAAGGTAAGCAGGCTATTTGGATGGGAGACTCCCAAGAAAGACTCTGCAGAGGAAGGCAATGGCCAACCAGTTCTGCTTCTTACTTGCCTTGAAATCCTCTGGTGCTGGTCACAATAAGTCCATTGCAGAACATGCATATATAATGATTTCACTAAGAATTAATTGGATGTTTGGATGTTTCGTCTGGGGTAGATAATTGGATGTTTCATCTGGGGTAGAACCCAAACATTCATTTTGAATTTCATTTTAGATTATTAACCCTAGTGACAAATGTCAGCTCACGTTTGGGTCTCTTGAACTAAATTCTGGTACATCACTTGTTCATATGCATTTTTGTGTAGTTTTATTCTCAAAACTGGGGGTGGGAATCATGTGAACTGAGAAGCTGTCTTGTGTGATGGTTGGATCACTTGTTCATCCATGACTCATGAAGATCTTTCCAACCCTGCTAGATGAGATCTTCCAATCAGAAATGACCAGGTTCACCATGCAAAGGCTTGCGAGCCTCCCATGATGGAAGCATCCTTTGCAGAGGGAAGAGCAAATGATGGTCCTCACTACATGATTGACATTTTGTCCAGAGGGGGGAAAGATGAAGGAAAGACCAACAAAAGTTTCCAGTGTGAGGAATCCTTTGAGTCAACTGACTGACACAAATATTTCTAATTTCATACAGCCGGAAGGACTCCCCTTTCTGTTTCATATTATGGGTTTTTCCTATAACCACGACAAGAACAAACAGACATTATTCAAAGTAACCCCCTCCATTGAGTCCATGAACTATGATCCTATTATGATATGATTTATTTGCATCTAGAAATGGAGTCCAGTGATAAATAATAAATGCAATCCGTAATGACACTTCACTGCAAATGCCGCTGCTTAGAATGACAGATTCAGGTTTCATATTCTAGGTAGGAAATTCATTGTCAGTTCCAGAGCCACACCTCCAGCAAAAGAAGGATAGATTATTTTCAAAAGCCACATGATGGCTGAAAATATGTCCCCCTCACAGCCAAACACAGAGAAGATCCCTCAAAATTCCATTCTGTTAGCACAGATGAGTGATAAATTGTCAGGTGTCAGATGGTTAGCTGTACAGCAGGTCCCTTAAGAAAAACCAAGTTAAAGAGAGTAAAGTTGGTCATCTCTCATCTGTCAACAGTGGTGTAATCCAAAGCAGTTCAGAACCATGCAGTTAACTTCTGAATCCCCATGTCAGGAAGCAACCTCAGGAAGCAACCTCAGGGGAAAATCTTGGACTCTATGGTTGGTGCTCCAGAAGAATTGGTTGGCCACAGTGTGACACAAGAAGGGCCAATGATCTGATCCAGCAGAGCTCTTCTTATATTTTTATGTTCTTAAGCAGAGTTGGACCCTTCCAAGTCTACTTAAATCAAGGCAGGATCCAACTCTGTTTAGTACTGCACACTTATCAGCAGAATCAGACCTTCCTTCTACTACTAACCTGTGGAATTCAGGGACTCCAGACTCAGTGCAAGCATCTTAGCATCTAGAAATGCAGCAGAATTCTCCCAAATCCCAAAGAGTTCTGGTTATGGTTGAGTGTGGTTCACTCAACCACAGGTACATTTTATTAAAATTGAATGTGAGCAGAATTTGAAAGCTGCCCTTTCACATGAGAGTTTTCAGTTTATGACCATTCTTCTCCCATAGAGAGATCAGAACTTCAGAGGGAGCCATCCTTGCCTGGATGCCCAGTCCTTACCACTGCTTTACACTGTGGCAATTAGAACATGGGGATTCAGTGTTGTACCTATGTGCAGTGTCATGCCCAGTGTGAAACCAGAAATAATACTGTCACATCTGTACAAATCCTAGAGGTCCCAGCCCCTTGATTTCATCGGCCAGGGTTCCAGCTAGGACTGGGAAATCTATTATTACACATTGTTGGCCAAATTTCATATAATCAAAACCCACATGTCAAGAGTCCATCTCCTGGTGCTCACTGTCCATGAAAAGTCATATGTGGAAAAGATATCCTTATGTGGGTATCTGAAGACAAGGTAAAAGAGGCCTTGATATATGGTGGATCACCAGAATGTACTGGAAATTATTGTTGTTTAAGAGGTCGTATATATTCTCTTCCACTTCAGTTCTTCCATAAGCCATTGACAGGCAGGAGTGCATTGTTGGCCCCGAGTGAAGACGCGTAAACCTTGTTTAACTGGCAAAACTGGCCACAGCTTTTATTGCATACAAGGAGTGTTGGATGGGGAATAGGGGAGAGCCTGCCCTGTGGTCAGCCGACCACATCCGCGCCTAAATATTCTGGCGGCCCCGTCAGGAATCCCTCCTCTTCTCCCAGCCGGGAGTCAAGGTTCCTGGGCCACCGGAATCCTTACATTGGGAAGTGTATCACCCGAGGTACCGCAGGGGGCGCACACCTCCATTGGTCCAACCTCGGGCCACCCGGGAATCCCTGGCCTCTTCCGCAGAGGTCATCCTTCACGCCCAGCCACCTCTTAGGAGGTCCCAAATTTGGGAGTCGGGCCGCAAGCCGTCCTCCCCCAAATCTCAGGCTCCCCATATGCCCCCCGCCCAGCTGTGACAAAATAGCAAAACACAACATATTCGAGTACTGATTAACAACAAACCAAAAGGCAGGGAGGGTGGGAGGGAAAGCCTCCTTGCTCCCGGCTCCAGAGCGGCAAATGAGGCCGGGCTGGCGCACGTGGCGCCTTTTATAGCCCGCCTCATTGCCTCTGCCCCGCGCGCGCAGCGTCCTGCTGCTCCTGGACGTGCCGGCCGGCACGTCATTTCTTCGCGCCTCTTCCACGGCGCCAGCAGCTCCGCCCGTCAATGGGCAGCCTCGGGTAAGTCCGGCTTTCTTTTATTGTAAATAGGGAGATCTGAAAATGTTCAGAGGTTTATTGGGATGCAAGTGATAAAGCTGGATTTTGGGATGGAACAATATCCAGTTTTGACTGAAGCAGAGCCAAGGAAATTCAGAGAAGGCATACACAGAACAAGAAATCAGAAAGGTCTTATCAAAATTCATAGCAGATAGAAGGACTAACTCAAGGAATAATCCAAAGTGAGGGGAAGGAAGGAAGGAAGGAAGGAAGGAAGGAAGGAAGGAAGGAAGGAAGGAAGGAAGGAAGGAAGGAAGGAAGGAAGGAAGGAAGGAAGGAAGGAAGGAAGGAAGGAAGGAAGGAAGGAAGGAAGGAAGATTTGGTTTTTTTGACCCTGCTTTTTTACTACCCAAAGGAGTCTCAAAGCAGTTTACAATTGCCTACCGTTCCTCTCCTCACAACTGACACCCTGTGAAGTGGGTGAGGCTGAAAGAGCTCTGAGAGAACTGTGGCCCATTATGCACGGAGTGGAAGGTTCACATTCAGGGTGGAATGGCTTCAGCTAAAATCACCAATTATGCACGCTGCAGGAGGCAACCGGGCGCAGAGTCAACGTATGCTGCCAAAAAAGCTGCATTAGCGAGATGCGGAAGAAAGTGGAGCTTCCCAGGACCAGGGCGCAACCAGAAGCGGCCCCAGAGTAGCCACGTGCATAATCGGATACTCTGAGTTTTGCCGCCGTTGCGTTCCGTCCTGTGCATAAGCGGTTTGCTTCGCTTCTTCCTCCTCCGCGTCCTCCATGCCGCCGTTTCAGCGGCCGTGCATAATAGGCCTATGACTGGCCGAAAGTCATCCAGCTAGCTGCATGTAGAGGAGTGGGAAAATCTAACCTGGTTCTCCACATTAGAGACCACCATTCTTAACCACCCCTCCAGGGTGGAGTGTGAAACCTGCAAATAATTTCATTTAGATTAGATTAGATTAGATTAGATTAGATTAGATTAGATTAGATTAGATTAGATTAGATTAGATTAGATTAGATTAGATTAGATTAGATTAGATTAGATTAGATTAGATTAGATTAGATTAGATTAGATTAGATTAGATTAGATTAGATTAGATTAGATTAGATTAGTAGGCCTCTCTAGAAGAATGCTCTGCCACTACCTCCAAGAAAGCTGGGGCTGGCATGGTCCCTGTTTAATTTATTTCCCAGGTTCAGATGGAGGGGAGGTGAAGGGAAGGTGGGGGGGATTCCAGTGTCACTAGGGCTCAGCATTGACTTCAATGATCTCCCTGGCAGAAGAGCACTGTTTTACAGAAGTCTGTCAGCTCTGATAGGGCCCAGATCTCCCACAGCAGCTCATTCCACCTGGCTGGAGCCAGGGCTGAAAAGACAGGTCATCTTTTAGATCTGATCAAATGTTGATTGGTACTTCATGACATCTGTCAACGATCGTCAATCACTGGCCGCTACATCATGCCCGCTGTTGGAAACAATCAGACCTTAATTGCTCCATATCAGCTGTGGTCAAAGGTGGACTTCTGCTGCATAACAGGCTGTTGCTGCACAAATTATATTAAGAGATTATTTCTACTCGGAGACTACGCAGACTCCTAAAATCCACCTGAGAGATTTTTCCATAATTTCCTAAGTAAATTTGTGCAAGTTTTCTGCTTTTAATGTTCTCTCTTCATGAAATTTTGATGCGTCTCTCCCACAACAACTGGCTAAAATGGAATTTCTGAAATTAGGTTTCGGAGAGGGAGGGCGCACACACACACAAAACCACTCGCCTGGAGATCATCTTTTCTTGCTGAGAGCGCATCAATGTTCAGACTTTGCAGGGCTCTTTCAAGTGCTTCTATCAGAAGGGCACTGAGAAGGGAGGGAAATGAGCGTAACTCCTTTCAGTTTTCCATTCTCAGCATTTTAAGTTATGATTCAACAAACAAAACTGCCCAATAATGGCATCATAAAGTGTTTTGGGAAAATCCTTCCGCTGCCAACTGGGATTTTAAGGAACCATTAGGAACCATTTCAAAGATCCGAATCAATATGCGCGTCGCGAAACGAGCAGTGAAACCTCCACTGCCGGAGCCATTCTGATGAGAACGTAGACACTGTTACGAGACATGCTGGTGGAGGCAGTCCTCCATCTCCAAAGAAATGGACCACGTCGTCAACATTTTCTGGAGTGACCTCAGTTCCACCCATTCAGTCCTGCTCTCTGTACTGCTATGGAAGTAAAGCTGGGCCAGAGGTCCCTCTCACATGCTGGGCCCATGAGATCAGTATTTCCTGAGCAGACCAGGGGCCTACTGTTTTTGTGGCTTCCAGGCACGTTCCAGAGATGCCTGTGGCCCAGTGGTGGGACTGAGCGGTTTGAGTTTGAATGATGACATCTCCTGTTGAAGGATCTGAGTAAGAAACATTGGGGAAGGCAGTTCTCTGGCTAAACAAACAACCCCAGTAGGACCGATGCCTTAGGAGAAGGCTTCAGTATCCATAGCATGCTGAGTTCATTAACCCCAAGGAGGGACAGCTTTCAGGTTCAAGGCAGGGTTGGGATTACGGATGCCAGGTCCCAGCTCTGGCATTGCCCCTCTTGCTTTGGGGGTCTCATAAAGAGAGAGAAGATCCCCTCAAAGCAGCTACGTTTGTGGCAATCCTAGCCCACCCAGACCTCCCCCTCCCCCGCACTAACTCCTCACTGGGACCAAGATCATCTTGACATGCTGACATCACCCAGAAGTGACACTGGCATGCTGGGGTCATTGGGGTGACTCTCTGGGTTTTGTGCAGAACTCTATGATTTGAGGCCACTTTTTTACTATAGAGTTTCCCCAAAAGCCAGAGCATCACCCCTGATGTCTCTGAGGTGCCAACAACATTTCTGGCATTCTTCTAGATTTGGGTAAATGCAGGGGGAGCTCTCGGACTGCACCTCCTCCCCTGTGGATAGCGTGGCATCGCATGGCAATCCTGGTTGGGATACAAACTGGGGATAAGCCAATAGATGGAAATCCTAGAGAGACATACGCCTCTTGATTGCCCATTTGATTTGGCAAGTTGATTGGCCACAGCCTGATAGGGCAGCCCCCTGTTCCCAGCAGTGAAAACAAAGGCACACTATTTGCTTGGGCTAGCTGTGATGGGGGGAGCATGCTGTAAATGTGGGACATCACAGGGGCATCTTGGAGAGCAAATATTCGACATGTGCTTCAGAAGCTGTGCAGGCTTCTGGTTTAATTCCAGATCAAGTTTAAGGTACTGGTACTCACCTTTAAGGCCATCTATGATCTGGGCCCAGGGGACTTAAGGGACCACCTCTCTGCCTATGTCCTCTCTATAGAGCACTTCGGTCTACAAACACCAACTGGTTGGTCATCTCTGGCCCGAAATAAGTACGTCAGTCCTTCAACAGGGCCAGGACATTTTCAGTCCTGGTGGAATGGGGTCCTGGAGGAGATTTGAGCCCTGACAGAATTGGTAAAGATCTGCAGGGCTTGCAAGATGGAGTTCTTCCACCAAGCTTTTGGTTGGGGCCACTGATCCAATAACATCTAAAGCCCCCCCCCTGTAAAAAACACTCCCACATTTACAGCAATCAGGCATCATACTTATTCAAATGGATAGTACTAGAAATACCTGCTGTAATTGAAATTAATGTTGCTGTTCATTAAGGATGGTTTTAAAGGTGTTTTTTTTAATGAATCATAGAATCATAAAGCTGGAAAGTACCTCCAGGGTCATTTAATCGAACCCCTGCAGAATGCAGGAAATTCATAACTACTTGCCCATCCGCAGTGGCTCAAATTCCATGCCCAGATGATACCCGCCCCCCCACCCAGAATCCCTGGCCAGTCTAGTTTAATGCACTATTTAAATTGTGTATTGTTTTATTGTCGCTATACACCACCCTGAACCAGTATACTGGGAGGGTGGTATACCAACGGAACAAATTAATTAATTAATTAAACTTTCTCCCCATGTACTTATACAATTCTTTTTCAAAAGTTTGCTGTCCTCCAGGAAGATCTTTGAGTAAAAAGAAACCATATTATCATTTTTTTTTAATATCCATAAACCTCATTAATTTAATTGGACCGTATGAAAAATATAAGGCGCTTTTTCTCCGTACGATTAAGCCTTAATTAAACACGCAAATGTCTTTTGGCTGTAACTTATGGGGAATAATTGACTTTAAGAGGAAACAAATTGGCTGATAATTTTTGTTTTATCTTCCCTCCCCCCACATTATAATCATCACTTAGAAGAGTTGGAACACGGTGTTAAAATTTCCAACTTCTAAAAGCAGATGACGTTTGTACAATAAATACCCTGCTTTCGTGTAGCATTTCTTTTCTTTTTTTCCCGCATTTGTTCCACAAACCAGTTTATCACAGTGGATTATTCACATGGAAAAAAACTCATTTATTTATAATTGCCTAATCAACTGGAACTTAATTGCATTATGCTATAAGGACCTTTCATCAGGCTTTGGAAATCTGTATAAATATTAATGATTCAAAATCCTAATTAATGATAGGGATAGACTTCGGAAGGAAACAAAGAGCAATTTTTGCATGATCAGTTATTTGAACATCACCATTTTAATCTCTTTGGAAACACCTCCCAAGGAGGTGTTTTTTAACATCTATTTTTTAATAGATTTTTAACATCTATATGCTTTTTAACATCTATATGCGCCCTCTAGCCCAGCTGGTCCGGGGCTATGGGCTGGGTTGCCACCAATATGCGGATGACACCCAGCTCTACTTCCTAATGGACGGCCGGCCGGACTCCACCCCGGATACATTTGCCAGCTGTTTGGAAGCGGTAGCTGGATGGCTCAGGCAGAGTCGCCTGAAACTCAACCCCTCCAAGACGGAGGTCCTGTGGCTGGGCAGAAGAGGGCAGGACCAGGAAGCGCGCCTCCCATGCCTGAACGGGGTGCAATTAACACCTGCACCAGTTGCCAGGAATTTGGGAGTGACATTTGATGCCTCCCTCTCTATGGAGGCTCAGGTCACCAATGTAGCTCGGACGGCATTTTTCCATCTTCGCCAAGCCCGGCTACTAGCGCCCTACCTGTCCTCGGAACACCTGGCCACAGTGATCCATGCAACTGTCACTTCCAGATTAGACTTCTGTAACTCGCTCTACGCGGGCCTTCCCTTGTCTTTGACTCGGAAGTTACAGCTGGTCCAAAATGCGGCTGCCAGGGTCCTCACTAGAACACCTTTGAGGGCCCACATTCAGCCGGTGCTTCGTCATCTGCACTGGTTACCAGTTTGTTTCCGAATCAGATTCAAGGTATTGGTATTGACCTTTAAGGCTATACGTGGCCTGGGTCCCGTCTACCTGCGGGACTGCTTGGTTGCTTATGCCCCCCGCAGGGCACTCCGCTCTGCGGGTATGAATTTACTGGTTGTCCCGGGCCCACGGGATGTTCGCCTGGCCTCGACCCGGGCCAGGGCCTTTTCAGTCCTGGCCCCAACCTGGTGGAACGAGCTCCCAGAAGAGCTAAGGGCCCTGCAGGATCTACCAGCTCTCCGCAGGGCCTGTAAGATGGAGCTCTTCCGCCAGGCATATGGTTGAGGCCAGGGCAGCTCTCCCACTAATCCATCAGAGGATCCCCTCCAATATTGAGATCTCTAACACCGAGATCATGGTTAGATGTATTGTATTGGTGCCACCCTCTTCTGAACATTATTCTCTCCACCAGGCTGAAGTAAGATCAGAATTGTGACCACCGCCGCTATATGTTATGTGATATGTTATATGTAACTTTTAACTGGGGTTTTTATGGGGATTTTATTGTGTTTTAACTATTTATGTTGTAAACCGCCCTGAGACCTATTGGGAGAAGGGCGGTCTAAAAATTAAATAATAATAATAATAATAAAAGGATCTTCTATATTGTGAGCCACTGTGGTGTCATGATTAAGAGCAGTGGCTTCTAATCCAGGCAAGCCAGGCTTGATTCCCCGTTCCTCCACATGCAGCCAGTTGGGTGACCTTGGGCTCGTCATAGTCCTGATAATGCTGTTCTCCCAGAGCAGTCCTATGAGGCTCAGATTCACCTACTTCATAGGGTGTCTGTTGTGGGGAGAGAAAGGGAAGATGTTTTGAGACTTCTTCAAGCATAAAAACCAACTCTTCTTCTTTGGAGAATGAAAACATCTAAAAGAAAATCTCCAACTACAACCACATAGGATGGGAAGAGGACTTAGCAAAAGCAGCTGGAAGGTTCATCCAACTAAAGTGATGTGTATTTGGGCAAAAATCCCATGGTAAATTTGGCTTCTACCAGAGAGTTTTTGCCCAAATACCAGATAGCATCACTTCTAGATCATGTAGGCATTTATGTAGACATGTCACTACATGTAAGAGGATTTTCCCTCTTTTGGGAGGAAGGTTCCTTCCCCCACCAGCTGCTAACTGGTGGCTGGTGGGTGAGGTCTGGCAGCAGGGGCCCTGCCTCCACTGGAGGGTTGGCCAACTCTGTCTTTTGAGCATAATGAAACCTGATGGACAGAATAATTCTGTGCTTGGGTAAGGCCATGGCTCAGTAGTAGGACTTCTGCTTTGCATGCAGAAGGCTGCAGATTTATTCCTGCATAAAACAGCATAGTACATTTATATGCCAAACAGCGGTTCAGCAACGCAATTCCCAAGGGAGGGTTGTCTGGAAAAGCATCACTTACAACTGTGGAAATTACAAGAACCCAGCCAGGAATAAAAGTCAGAGGAAAAGGACAGTGACATGTTGGTGCACAGTTAGAAACAGGAAACAGGGGAGGTAGGTCCGGTTTGATGCATAGTTTAGATGCAAATGCATGGTTCTTGCTTCTGGTTGGCCTCAACCATAGGTCTGATGGAAGAGCTCCATCTTGAAATCCCTAAGAAACTTGGAAAGTTCTGTCAGGGAGCTCGTTCCACCAAGAAGGCCCTAACTCTGGTAGAGGCTAAATATATTTATTTGGAGCCAGATCTCAAGCCTCAGATTTTTGAATCTGTCCAATCCCCCACTAAGTTGTCAGAAAAAGCAGATATAACTAGAGCATAACCTGGCAGGTGAAACATCGATCTAGCCATACCAAGTCAGGAAATTCCTGGAGATTTGGAGGGGAACCTCAGGACAGGGTTTGGGGAGGGGTGGATACAATAGTTCACCCTTCACAGCAGCTATGTTCTCCAGGGCAAGAGATTTCTGTAGTCAAGAGATCAATTGAAACTTCAGGAAATCCAGCAAGATGGCGGCAACCCCAAACATAATCTGGGTGGAACTTGGTGAGTGAATCCGACCCAAAATTAAAATTTTGGTCTTCTCAGACAGCACATTATTTTTGCTGGTTATCATTTCTGGAAAGATTTTCCTTAAAAAAAGGCATTCAGTTTTACATTTGAAAAAGGAGAAAGATATAAGAGTCCCAAGAAGGAAACCCATGGTCTCCTCCCACAGACACACACAGTGTATTCATCCTTGCTAAATAAGCTCGCATCCTATGAGGTTTATTCTTGATATAAATAATTTCCAGATTCAGCATAAAGGCAATTCTGTGCAATGATGAGAGATATCCTTATTGGGCTTTTCACTAAGTTTCCCCTCTGCTTTGAATTCTCAGAAAACAAATTTCTAGATGGGGAATTAGAATTCAAAGGGAAAAGAGCCAAGGATGAGCTCGAATAAGGTCTAATGCTTTGAAACGGCCGTTCTTTCCAGGTGGAGGTTTCCATTAACATGGCAGCCAATCAGTTTTTGGTCAGTTTATGGTTTATGGCTGGAATAGCCCAGGCAAGCCCAACTTTGTCAGATCCCAGAAGCTAAGCATGGTCTATCCCGGCTAGTAATTTCCAAAAAATATATAAATAGTAATGCCTGGTTATCCTTTGGAATGGCGACCTCCAAGGGTTTGTGGTGGAGTTCCTCCAAGGAACACCAGGGGTCATGATGTGGAGGCAGGGAATGGGAAACCACCTCCGTCCGAAGGTCTCTTCCACGGCTGCCAGACAATCCTTGTAGCTCCTGGCTGCACTACACACGCCATACAATACATAAATAAATATAGTCAAAGAGTATGCCAGTTTCCCGTGGAGCACGGTTCAAAACAATCATGAGGAGCAAATATTCCATTTCCTTTGTGTGTTTTTAACAGTTTTGCTTCACGGCTTTTCACAGTTGGCTTATTTAGATCTGTTTGTGTTGGATTAAAAAAGAATGAACAACTGACATAGTATATATACATACGCTGAAATAATGTGTGTGTCTACATTGTAGTATGCATATATATTTATAGATAATGCTGGTTTATTGATGCATGCATCCCGCTGAAAAGAGGGCGGCTTTTGAAGTGAAGTGCAGATGTCGTTCTGATCAGCACAAGGGAGATGCAGAAATCAAAAGAGGGGTTTCCAAACTGAGACAGCAAGGAGGAGAAATTAAGAAATCGGTCCTCTATATTTTTCCACCGTGTGTCATGTTGTTGGAAACAGAAGGTGGCATAATATGGCCTGATCCTGTCAGATCTCGGAAGCGAAGTAGAGTAAGGACTTGGAAGAGAAACCACCAAGGAAGACTCTGCAGAGAACAGCAATGGCAAACCACCTCTGCTTTTTACGCCCCTTGATAGTTTAAAAATGCAAAAAGAACACAGCACCATGCTGCTTAGAAGAATAAAATGGTCTTATTCAGAAGATGATATTAAACTGGGAGGGGTAGCAAACACAACAAAAGACAGAATCTCAGAATACAGGATGATCTTGATCGGCTCGAGAAGTGGGCTAAACTGAATAAAAACCAAATACACCAATATAAGATGGGGGGAGACTTGTCTTGGCAGTAGCATGTGCGAAAAGGATCTAGTAGACCATACACTGAATATGAGTCAGCAGTTTGACTCAGTGGCCAAAAAGGCAAATGGGATTTTGGGATGTATCAAACGGAGTATCGTGTCCAGATCACGGGAGGTGATGCTACCACTTTACTCTGCTCTGGTTCAGCTTCCTCCCCATCCACTGGCGCCCTCTTTATTTTTTTACAGCGGGCTTAATGTCTAATAATAATAATAGTAATAATAGTATAAGGCAGAGCTGGACCAACCCTGTTCCCTAGTGCTTTTTTATTGGCTCCATATTCAACTGTTCTTATTGCTTAGTTTTTACCCATTTATAATTGATGTTATATTTGTAATTTTATGTTTTTTACTGGCTGGTCTATGACCGTAAATAAAATTGATTGATAGTAATAATAGTAATAATATTAATATTGTATCACAAGCTTTTGTGAATCAGAGCTCACTTGATCTGATCGGCAAGAGTGTAAATGCATTTGGTTGATCTATTTCTCCCCTTCACCTTCTTATATGTGAGTGTGTCTGAATTGCACAAGTGAAGGTCCACTTCATCCAGTGCTGTGAAGTCTGAGTCAGGAATTTTTTTTTTTTTTTGCTGCAACAAGATCCAAAATCATCCCCCAGACACTTGTTTTATTTCTCTGTTAGCGCTCTCGGGACAATGTCTCAAAAGCGTTTGTTCGTTCTCCTCTCTGCTGGTTCCGCAGGAAATGACATTGAGAAATGTTTGAAATCATAGCAGAATCTGGGGAGGGGTAGAGGCTGAAAGGTCACGCGAAGTTTGAAACTGCTTAACGAGATCTAAGAGATGAAAATTAGGTTTGGAAAGTGCAGTGTTTCCCAAAAATATATTAACTCGCTTTGAAATTCTAATGAGGGGCATAAAGCGCGGCAGAGGGAGGGAGAGAGCTGGCAGCTGTGCATTATGAAGGACTGTTTGTGAGTAAGAATGACAGATAATCGGGTACCAGCAAGTGAGCGCACTTAGGCAGGAGGAGAATGAACATATTTAATATAGTGCCAGAGCCTGCAGATTTTTCAGCTCTTGTCTGTCATGCGCTCTGGATTACACCACTGAGACTTTCGATTGGGTTTTGCATCACTCGGCTTTGCTCTGTTGGCTACCCCTGTCTTTAATACATGGGTGGGGGGAAAGGAAAGAAACAAGCCAGCAAACATGAGATGATTTCTACACAGGGAAATGGGACAGAATGTGGCATGGTATAGCCTCATGTCTCCAGATCCTGGAAGCTAAGCAAGGCCGGTACTTAGATAGGAGACCAGTGTGGAAAGGTCCACAAAGGGCGGCAATGGCAAACCATGTCTGCATCTCACTTGATGGGACTTGAAAGACCCTTCCCGGGGTCCACATAAGTTGGTTGAAAGTTGTAACTTGATTGCACTAGGAAACGTGTGTGTGTGGGGAGGGGGGATTAAAGGAATGTTGAGGGCAATCATAGAATCATAGAATCACAGAGTTGGGCAGGGCCATATAGGCCATCTAGTCCAGCCCCCTGTTCTACGCAGGATCAGCCCTAAGCATCCTAAAGCAATCCAGGGTGGGTGTGATAAGATTTTGCAATACAATTTTTTTTCTTACCTCCACGAAGGAACTTGGGTGATTATCTACCTTCAAACCAGCCCTCCCCTCTGCAGAGCAAGAAACAGCAGATCTGCAGAGAGAAGTCTCTCCATGGATCAGCAGAATGGCAGTGATTCAGGAAAAAATATGCTTTCCCGAATAAAGCTGAACCCAAATCCCAGTGCTGAAACTGGGATTCAGGTGATTTGGGCTATGCTGAGTTGGGTTCGTGATGATTCGATGTGAACCAGAAATAAACTAGAGAGAGAAAACACATTCCTAGTTGCAACTTAATAGTGTGTGTGTGTGTGTGTGTGTGTAGGGGGAATCCAAGGAATTTAGAGGTAAGGCAAGGCTGATTAGTCAAAACTTCACAGAATTGACTTTTCCTTACTCCCACAAAGAAACTCAGGTGGACATCTAAGGCCTCCATAACTTTAATTACATGAAAAAGTCTAGCCTAGCGGCCAGTGGTGGAAGTAGTGCATCCATGTCCATGTGGAAAGATGCTTCCAACCAGGACTGAAGCCCCTAAAAATATCCAGGTGCAGATGGCAATGAACACCCAAATGCATCATCTACGCACATGCAGACCTCCCTTGAAGGACTGAGGTGCATTTCTGGTGATCTGCATCAGCTGTGTACCGATCTAGCAACTGCCCTCGTGCTACAGGACTCCGACAGGGTCATGATCAGGTGAGAAGAGAAGCCAGGTTTCATGGCTCAGGTTGTCAAACTCCTGCCAGAGGCAGAGGAGGCTCAGATCCAAGAAGCTAAGCAGGGTGGAGCCTGGTCAGTATTTGGATGGGAGACCTCCAAGGAAATTCAGTCAATAGTAAACCACCTACGGTAATCTCTTGCCTTGGAAACTCTCTGGGGTCACTCCAAGTGGGCTGCAACTTGACAGCACTTGTCACACAGAGAAATGTTTGCCATCTTCAACAATATAAAGGAAGAGTGCCGTGTTGTGAAACAAATGATTTGAAAAGTGGAATTGGACCAGAATCAGGTAGTTTGCTTATTGATTCAAGTCAGCTGGTGGAAGCAACCATAGCTTCACTCATTGCTCATGTAATTCTGGATATAGCCTACACAACCTGGCCCCTGCCTGAAGGACAGGTCTCAAAGGAACTCAGAAGTTGAGCTGTACAATAAAATAATGTGAAACTTGTTGATTATTTATCATAGTGCACAGTTAAAAACAGAATAAGAACTTCATAAAAACTATACTGTATATTTTATTTTATTGTACAACTCAACTTCTGAGTTCCTACCTGTTAAGGTTGGGTTGTGTTCCTTTTTTGGTTTTGGGTTTGAAGGACAGGTCTCCCCATCATGCACCTATGGCTCTCTCAGATCCTTCTAGGAGAGTCCTCCTTAAAGTTGTTTAGTCTTTTACTAAGGCTCATATTTTCTCAGTGCTGATCCTCCTGACCATTGGTCCTGTCCATTGGGTATGGAAATCCCTGAAGATCTGGGAATGAAGCCTGAGGAGGGCAGAGTCTGGGAAGGAGGCAGAACCCAGCTGTGATGTAATACCAGAGTCCACCTTCCAACGCTGCCATTTCCTCCAGGGGGACTGAGCTCTGGAGATGACTTGTTATTCAGGGAGAATGTCAAGCCCATCAGGAGCTGGCAACTCTAACCATGGGTAACGATCTCCCAGAGGATGTGGAAGGGGGACCCTTAATTAGCCTCCTTCTAATGGAAGCATGAGTTATGCTCTGAAGGCATCTATTGACAGATCTATTGACAGATGATATTTTTCTGTATGGGTTTAACATCTATTGCCCACTGAGAAGATGGAAAGGCAGGACATAATTATTTTTATAAACAAATAAAGGCTCCATTCAGGTGAGACAGCCACAAGGCCCACACAAGGCCCAGTCAATGTTCCAGCTAAACTGAATGTATATTTTAGATAGATTCTCTAGCTTGCTCAGCAGGCAAATTTGATGCAGAAAAGAATTCCCGGAGGGCTGCCTGTCTAAGACATTAATCTTAGCTTAGCTCGGCATGAAAGAACGGAGAAATAAATTGAGAAGATTTCTTTTAATCTCCTCACACTTTCTGAGGTGAATTTGTATCGCTGATGATGAACCAATGCACTTGGATATGTGCACACTGGTTATTTCCTCAGACATTTGGACTGAATTCTTGTCTTCCCATGCCAGCTGTCCTCTTGCCTGCTCTTTCGGATTTGGAGATGGATTCAAAATTCACAGTGAAAGATTGGTCTCCCATCCAAATACTCCTGGGTCATCCCAGATGCCATCATGCACAGAGAACTGCAACCACACTTGTTTTTGTCGTGTTCACTCCTCGGTTTGACACTGCCAAGTGGAGTTTACATGACAAGGGAGGGATCAAAATCCTTGGGCAAGCTTTTGCCCAAATGCCTACTTGTTATTGAAATGCATAAATAATTGAGCCAAAGCAAAGTGGAGAGACCTTTACAAGAGTCAAAGAGGGAGGCCATAAAATGTTATCCTCATAAACATTTGCTTCAAGGTACATTTCCCCCCCTAAAACGGGTCCTCAGCCTTTTGGCCCATGCAGGCACTTTTGGAATTCTGACACAGAAGGGCTGTCTGGGGAGATGGAACCAACCACCAAATGTTAGGGAGAAAGACTGCATACACTGTAACTTAGAGAACCTCTTGAACATTGCAGGCAGAAGCTCTGTTTAACAGGCTCTTATTTAATCCACAGAGCTATCAAAATCCTTGCAGGGCAAAAAGCCACACCCATTTCCTAAAAATACTTGATGGGCATCAGGAATGGTGTCAATGGGTGCCTGGTGCCACTGGGGACCTCCACCCTATAAACATCCAATTAATGCAAGCAGGGATTAACTGTGGAAGAAACACAAAATTATCTTTTGAGAAAATCAAAAAAATAAAACAATGAGAAAAAGTGCTATGGAATCCACCTAACAAAACACCTTCCCTCTCTGTAGACTGGAGATGAGCTACAATTTCAGGAGATCCCCAGGTCCCACCTGAGAACTGGCACCCCTACGTAGGCAGGGCACAGCCAAACTACGCCTGACAAAATTTCAACATGGTTGCTGAAATCCATTATGGACTTCCAAGGCATTCTCTGTGGATTTGGGCTCCCATTATATTCACCCACCCTCTTCGGTCAACACACACAAAGTGTGGGATAGGCAAGAATGGCTGCATGCTAATTGCTCCTGTGTTTGGAACCCATTAGCTAGTGAGGGGTAGTGAACAGTGTATTGGGTTCCAACATGAAGCTGTTTGGGCAACCTCAATCAAGGCATCATCTTTCTGCCTAAGTTACCTCACATAATTGTTTCAAAAAGGATAGAAGGGGGCCATCCTCACAGTATTTTCTTCATTTACCTCATTTGTCCCCCACTTCTCCCTCCCAAGGTGGCTTACATCCTTCTATTTTCCCTCCATTTTATCCTCACAATAAGCATGTGAGGTAGGCTAGACCAGGAGTGTCTGCACCCAGGAAGCTACCATGGTGGAGTAAGGATTCAAACCTGGCTCCCCACACCCTATTCCAGGGGTGGCCAAACTGTGGCTCTCCAGATGTCCATGGATAACAATTCCCATGAGGCCTTGCCAACATGTGTTGGCCAGAGCTCATGGGAATCGTAGTCCATGGACATCTGAAGAGCCACAGTTTGGCCACTCCTGCCCTAGTCCGACACTCTAGCCAGTGGACCACACTGGCTCACCCCTGAAACTCATCCCTGAGTGGAAGAGATTCTTTCCTTTTAAGCCCACCTAACAAGAAGTCTGTCGGCACCCTTGAGATGAACATGTTAAACTCGCCAAGCGGCTGGAAGTGGACAGGGATGATGACAGATAGTTAAAACCACAGGTCCAGCAAAGAGAAAAAACATTGTTACGCAAAGCTGGTCTAAAAACGGATGAACACATCTTGGAAATATATATCATCCAGGAGTCAATTAGCTGAACTACGTGTGGTTTCGTCCCTAGGGGGTCCAGAAGAAGATAGCTGTGGACGGACCTGAGTGCGCCCACCCCCTGCTGCAGGCTGATACTCAATTTCCATGACACCGCACAAGGCATAATTACAACTTCTAGTAAATCAGCCAGTTAGGCTTTGGTTTAGGCAGAGGCACTATTTTCAGCTTCAGGAAGGAGGCAGTGATATTGCTAAGGAGGACAAGATTCATAGCAAAGGGCAAAGGGCTGCTACAGATATCGTCAAGACAAATCACCCCAAATGCAGCAAACAGTAAGAATCATTGTGCTTATTCTTTAAAAGTTATTATATTTAATCATCCTGACATCCCGCAAAAGGAGATGAGGAGGGGAGGGAGTTTCAGCACTGGGGTGGGGGTGGGGGGTGGAACGACATCCAGGAGGCAATAGTTGGGGCCACCAATGGAATGGGATTCCCCCCTCTGCTTGATGTCCACAAAAATGTGTTACATGGCTGGCTGTCTTGTTAGATAGTATATCATTCAGTTATCATGGCAGGGATTCCGAACCAGGGGTCTAGGGACCCCCAGGAATCCACAGGAGCTCTGGAGGGGTCTGCAGCATTTCCTATCCTGACTTGACTCAGCCACAAGCTAGGGAAGAGGCACTTCCATCATGCCCCCTGCTCTCTCCTGAGCATGAGTGAGTTCTCATATGGTTTCTCTACCAGGGTAGGAGTGGAGCCTCCACACCTACTCCTACCTTAAACTTCATCCTGTCTCTCCCCCCTCAATCCTCCATGACCCTGCCTGTTAAAGTGGGTGTTGATGTCACATGACTTCACTTGGGAAAATACCATCCAAAGTGGCCATTTTCTCCTTGGGAATTGACCTCTGTCACCTGAAGATCAGTTGTAATCCCCGGAGATCTCGAGCTGTAACCTGGAGGCTGGCCTCCCAGCTTATGAATCCTCTCTAGTTTCTTTGTTTGTCTGCGTTCTGCACTTCCTTGATTAACGTGGAGAATTTCCATGTCCCCATTTTATTTAGTTTCTTGATTCTATCAAGGAGCTCAGAAGGTTGGAAATCTATTAGTACTCTGAAATCAGCAATAGCAGCCTAAATGCTATGTGGGTCAGTTAAACTCACAGCAGGTGAAGGCTAAATAAATCAGTTGGCCAACCCAAAACATCTGGGTAAGTATACCAATACTGCCAAATTGTTAGGACCTAGACCTAACACATTTTGATCAAACACATCTTCATCAGTGGTCAATTCTACAGATGCACACACTTGTAAATAACATATTTATACAATTTTCAACAGGGGGGTGAAGAAACTTATTTTGTCTGGTATGGCTAGTTCCGGCCCTGCAAGGTGTTGATATTATCAGAATCCTCAGCCAGCATATATCTTATTCTTCCCTTGGATACTGGAGAATCCTACTGTGTGCTTCTCTGGAGAAAGGTCCCAATGTCAGCATTAAAAGGTGCCAGGAAAGGGGTGACAAGCACAAGCTATGCCCCCTCCCCTGGCTGCCTCTTTCCTTCCCCACAGGTATGGCAGACTTTTCCAGAGGACGAAAGCCATTTGATTTGCAGCTCTGTGCAAACCGGCGAGGGGGGGGGGCGCTGATGGAAGAGCAGATAGCACAAACCTTCATATTAAACCCCCTGAGGGATAGTCAAATACTGGAATAGGAAAACTAACTATGGCACATTCTGCTGAGGCTTAAAGGAGAGACCTCTGTTTTTTCCTGCTTTCATCAAAGACATATTTTTTAGACCTGCATTTTATTAGGAGAGTGGATCTTATATGTTTTGGCAGTTGATCCTAGTCATGGGTTGGGTCAGGTGTGTTGCAACAGCAAAGAGGCCAAGGTTCACGTGACAACAACAACAATAAAAATAATAAAAACACCCCTGCTATTACAATTATAGGGGGAAAAATGAGAAATGCTGTTTGGATCATTGACACACCAATCCCAGGAGACAGCTGGGAACAGCAAACCCAGCAGAGATACATCTGTAGTTCTCAAGAACTTGGCTAGATGGTGAGAGTTAGTGTGGTGTCATGGCTAAGAACCGCAGCCTCTAATCTGGAGACCAGTGTTTGATTCTCCACTGCTCCACATGCAACCAGCTGGGTGACCTGGGGAGAGGAAGAGGAGGCAATTGCAAGAAGAAGAAGAAGAAGAGTTGGTTCTTATATGCTGCTTTTCCCTACCCGAAGGAGGCTCAAAGCGGCTTACTGTCGCCTTCCCATTCCTCTCCCCACAACAGACACCCTGTGGGGTGGGTGAGGCTGAGAGAGCCCTGATATTACTGCGAGCCCAAGGTCACCCAGCTGGTTGCATGTGGGGGAGCGCAGAATCGAACCCGGCATGCCAGATTAGAAGTCCGCACTCCTAACCACTACACCAAACTGGCAAGCCACTGAGACTTCTTCTCTAGATCTTGAACTGCAGAAATCCATCTACCAATCATATAGCTAATTGTGGCAGTTCATAATAACAACCATAACAATAAAATAAAGAATAGACATGAGTTAGGGTTGAAAAATTACTGATTTCAGAGATGGGGATGCACAACTTGATGCTGGGCATATGTGTTTTCAAGTAGGACCCATTGCATTCAATGAGTTGAGGGTAGGATTGACAGGAAGGCTGTAAGGTTGTAAGGAAGGTTACCTGCTGCACTGAGGTTCACAAGCAAACAACAAATGGGACATAAGTTCTCTAGAATTAAGTGCCCAAGCCTTCTGACTTGGTTTGAAGTTTGAGATAAGATGAGGATTGCTGGACCTCTCCCATCAACCTTTTGGAGCTGATCATGGTCGGGCATGGGGAGAGGATGCATCACTCACTGTTGCAATCTCACTTCTAGTTTGCCCTGGAATTGATGCCAAAATACTTTGGGAATCCCTTCAAACTCTATGGTAAAACATTAGAGGGACTTTCAGAGACATCCTAGAGTGTCATGATATCTATCATTGTTACTCTATGCCCTATTTCCCCCTGTAGCTCTGTTGAGTGAGCATAGAAGAAGATCATGTTGGCAGAAGGTCTCCTACAGCAAGTAGGTAAGTGGCATCCCCTGGTGAGGTTTGGGTGCAGACAGATTTGGTGCATCCTGATCTGCCTGACAGTGAGACTTATCCTGCTTCCAGCAGAGAGAATGGGTGGCACCTTACACTGCCTGAGGTGGCCATGTTGGCTGGCCATGTTGGTTCTTTTAAAAAAGTAGGATACTGCCATGTCTTTTAGCCTGAGTTGGCTATCAGAGAGTTGTAGACAGGTCAGTACCCTAGGATCCTTTCTGCCCCTCTCTTTACAGTTATCCCTGTGATGTCGGATTGATATTGTGAGGGTCCAAATTTTCTTCCTCCCCCTTTTACTGCCATCTCTTTCACACACTTCTCCATCTTGGCAACCTGAGAGGAGTTCACATGCCTGCATCCCTCTCCATCCTAGCTAGCTAGATTGGATGATTACTCTCTCTCTCTTCATGAAACCTCCTCTTCTTCTATACTCCCCAAAGAGCACTAAGAACCAATGATCAGCATTTGCTTAAGATCCTTGGCCCCAAAGAAGTTAAACTGACCTTGACGAGAGCCAGGACCTTTTCTGTCCTGGCTCCAACCTGGTTGCACACCCTCCCTATTAAGATCAGGCTCTCTGGAACCTTAAACAATTCATGGAAGACAGAGCTGTTCCATCAGACCCATGGTTGAGGCCAGGCATGAACATAAAACAGCAGCGCACCCAGCAGAAGTGGGTTCCCCTTTATACGGTTTTGATGCAGGTGGTTTAATAATAATTCCATTAATATATTTTAACTGAATTACTTGTATATGCCTTGTTACCTGCCCTGAGCCAGCTGGGAAGGATGGGTTACAAAAACCAACCTGTTATTATTAAGGTAAAGGTAAAGGTATCCCCTGTGCAAGCATCGAGTCATGTCTGACCCTTGGGGTGACGCCCTCCAGCGTTTTGATGGCAGACTCATTATTCTATTCACTGTTCTAGCCAGAAATGTAGTTCTTATACTAAAGTAAATACATTAAATCAGGCTTTCTCAACTAGGGTTTCCTGTATAGGTGAGCATTTATTTTAACTTGCTAAACTGTTTTAGAGTGATATGACCATATGATAGGTGATGTCGACCTGTCCTCTCTCCCAAAACGGACAGGTGGGTGTGTACACATCTACACTTCTCAACTATACTCAGCACAATTGTGCCACTTCTGGGGTTTCTCATAGCCTGAGGAATGTTTCAGGGGTTTCTGAACAGTGAAAAAGTTGAGAAGGGCTGCATTTGACAGAAGAAGGATTCTCACTTTGCTTATTTCATTGAACATAGTTGGAATCAAGTGGCCCCTTTAAAACCCCAAAAGTTCATTGAAGATACAAGCTGTCTTGTGCAAGCACATTTCGTCAGATAAAACCTGAATTTATTTCATCTGTTGTTGTTCCTTACCTGCAGTCTCACAATGGGGCACATGCCCTCCAATGTCGCTTAGGCTTCAGCACTCTGCTAATTAAGGCAACATTACCCCCACTATTCTAACAGGCTGTAAACTTTGCCCTGGAAGAGCATCACACGGCACCCTTGTCACCATCTTTGAAAAGCACAGTCGCCCTAGAAGAAAAAGAGGGAAGCCGAGACCGTTCCTTGCTGCAACCTGGCAATTGGAAACATAATTTTGAGACAGACACGGTTCCTTAACACATCCTTCTGTCCCAGCGAGCTGAATGAAGGCTCCTACCATGAGTGATATTATGTTACCGAGCTTGTTTCCTATGCTTTAGGGCAGAACAAAATTGGTTATGGATGGAGGGATGCATTATGAACATGATGCATGCTGGTTTGACTATATCCGTATCAACCGTTTCACTAGCAAGCATATAAATCTTGAAACGACGGGAGGAAGACTGATTTCAGACAATGGCAGTCATGCCTCAATCCAGACATTTATCTGCTCTGTTTTGAGAGCTTAGCTAGCCCAGTCTCTATAAGCTGCTTATTATTTTATTTATTTATTTGGGAAACTTCTCTGCTGCTTCTCCAGGGAACCTGTCTGTGGCAGCTCGCACACGAAAACATAATAATAAAATCATAAAAGTTATTAATACACATCCAGAGCATAAACTTAGAGGCTGAAAATGGCTTAAAATAGGGCTTAAACATTTCTTAGGCTTAAAACACATTCTAAAGCAGAGGTTCTCAACCTTGGGGTTGGGACCTCATTTGGGGTTGGGACCCCAACCTGGCCCCATCCCCGGGTTCACCAGGTTGCCCGCCTCCGCAGTGGCGGCAGCAGCAGATGGAGGTAGTGGCGGGTGGATGTGGCATGCGCAGGCATGTGGAAGTGGGTGGTAGCAGTGGCAGGCAGCAGCGGCGGGCGGAGGTGGAGGCCGGTGGAGCTACCTGCACACATGCATGCCACCTGCGAGTGGTGGTGCTGGTGAGAGCCTCTGGAAAGAGGATGGGGGGTCAGAGAGGAGCTGGAATGGCAGGTGTCGGAAGCACCTGTGGTTCTAGTGCTGTGGGATCCGGATGGGTCCACTAGGGGGAGCGAGTGTCCTCTCTTCCTCCGGGCCCTTTCCAGGTCGGCCAGACAGTGGCGTAGTCAGCCGGGGCCCAGAAGGTAGCTGGAGCCTCGTAGGTGTTGGTCACCAGAATGTTTGGGCCAGAAGACGGGCCCCCAGGAGGCTGCCGCCACCACCGCCACTGCCTCACCCAATTCACAAGATGCTGCTGGCCACACTCTCCCGTCTTCTGCCTTCCTCCACCGCCCACAAGCCGGTGAGTGAGCAGAGTGGCGGGAGGGGCCCAAGTCGCCTGGCAGTTCAGGTGTCGGAGTACAGAGGGGCTGGCTTAGGTGGCGACTACTCTGTGACCTTGAGCTATGTGCCTCTCTTAGCAAGGTCACTGTGAGGGTAGAACAGGGGGAGGGGAGAGGCTGAAAAGTAGAAATAGGAGGAAGAATAGGATGCACACAAATGCCACATGTGAGCGCATGTGTGCTACGCGCATGCACGCACGCTGCTGCCACCACAGCACCAGCAGCCGCTGAAGTTGGGGTTGCGGCGAAGAAAAGGTTGATAAAAACTATTCTAAAACTTTGTGGTTGTTAAAAACACCCCCTTAAATGAAGATCTTCCCTCTCTAGTGGGCTCATGAGTTGTGCTTGGTGACCCTCTGCAGAATCCTTCATGAAATTAAAAAGCGGATAAACAAAGCACAAACCAATATTATAGACTGCTGAGGACCCTCCCGAGACGCCATTCTGAAACATGCAGATATTTCTCAACCCAAAGATGGCAACCTGACTGGGTTCCTGGCCGCCTCTCCCCTTCCCTCACTTTGCTGCCAAGCATGAAGGAAGGGGCATTATTTCTAGAAAGTACAAATGAAAGATACATGGGGGCAACTGAGCATGTTCCCGGTTGAGGGCTGATTCGCATTCCGTGTTGCAGTGGGTAAGCAGAAAATGGCCGCCTGCCGTTGGGCAGGGAGGGGCGGTGACACATACCGTAAGCACTTAATTGCAAGATTCAATTTGGCATCACTAAATGAGGGCAGCGTTAATGTGAGAGAATATATCTGTGGTGAAGATTTGTGAAGAGGAACTGTGAAACTTTGAGCTTTCAACAGCTTCAGTGGCATGTGCTCCCTCAGGATCTCAGCTGCACAGTGCTGAAAATCGCAAAATGTAAAATAGGGTTTATTCATAGCTCTTTGGTAAGGTATGAGATGGCTCCAGAACAGAGGAAGAGTTGTTTTTTATACCCTGCTTTCCACTACCCGAAGGAGTCTCAAATAGAGTTGTGTGCTTTGGCTGCCAGGCGGGGAGGGGCATTTCACCCCCTGGACCCAGCCTGCCCTGGATTAGTGCCTCCACGGCCTAGTCTGCATACAATAGATCAGGGGTAGTCAAACTGCGGCCCTCCAGATGTCCATGAACTACAATTCCCATGAGCCCCCTGCCAGCATTCGCTGGCAGGGGCTCCTGGGAATTGTAGTCCATGGATATCTGGAGGGCCGCAGTTTGACTATCCCTGCAATAGATAATGCACTTTCAATGTGCTTTCGCGGCTGGATTTTCCTGTGCGGAACAGGAAAATCTACTTCTAAAGTGCATTGAAAGTGCATTATCTATTACTAGTAATCAAGCCCGCTGCAACTAATACAGTGGGCACTAGGTTAGGGAGCCCCCAGCAGTTGGGCAGAGCGTGGCTGCCGGGGGCTCCCTTGGCCGTCGGCCTGACGCAGCGAGAGGCGCTTCGCGTTCGCTGGCAGGGGCTCCTGGGAATTGTAGTCCATGGACATCTGAAGGGCCACAGTTTGACTACCCCTGCTCTAGAGACTAAAATTATCTGACTAAACAACTAACATTTTGGCAAAATAAGCAATGGGAACTAATTTCAACTGAGGAGGGGTGGGGGGGGAGGCAGCCAGCCCACTTTGGCAGAATCCAGTGTGGCCCAGGTTTCAATAACTGCATATTTTCCTCACCATCTTCATCAGCATTTGCTACATCATAAGAGATCTGGCCCTGACATGTGCACCAAAAGGTGTTAGTGTCTACTTCCTTACCGCTCTCACCCACTTGGAAACTCATTTGACACTGTCATTTAAATCACTATTGACTTTGGCCTACGGGCCGTATCCGTAACATCACACGCACATTCCTACATTGACAAATGGTTCAGCTTTGAAGGAGTCAAGAAGCTAATCTGCATTGATTTATCGTCAGCTCACCAATAGCAGCTAAATCGCACACCCGCATTCATTTCCAAAGATGCTCTTGCGGCAGAATAACTTTTTGTTCCATGGGAAGGTTGGTTACACTGAGATGTTCTCTACCGCACTCTTCAACTACTCACCCTGAACCTAACATGATTTTCCTCATGTTAAGAAACTGGGGTTAAAATGGGAAGAAGGAAGAAGTCTTGACCACCACTTCTGGTAGGCTTTGCCCTGAAGTGTGCAAGAAGACAGGAAAAGAACAGGCTTGGGAAGACGAGGAGCAAATAACCCCATGCCTGTATGGTTACCAGCTCTAGGTTGGGAAATACCTAGAGACTTGGGGGTGGGGCCAAGAATGGGCGAGATTTGGGGTAGGGGGGCACCTCAGTGGAGTATGATGGTATGGAGTCCAGCCTCTATAGCAGCCATTTTCTCCAGGCAGACTGACCTCTTTAGTCCGGAGATGAGTTAGAATTGCAAGGAATTCTCAGCTCCCACCTGGGGACTGGCATTCCTACATGCGTGTGGATTGCAAAGAGAAGCTGGATGGGTTAATATCACCTCTCTGAATCAGTTCTGTGCATTATCTCAAACAATCAGGAGTCACGGTTTGATATCCAAACAGTATTATTGAGTTAAAGGTAAAGGTAAAGGTATCCCCTGTGCAAGCACCAAGTCATGTCTGACCCTTGGGGTGACGCCCTCCAGCGTTTTCATGGCAGACTCAATACGGGGTGGTTTGCCAGTGCCTTCCCCAGTCATGACCGTTTACCCCCCAGCAAGCTGGGTACTCATTTTACCGACCTCGGAAGGATGGAAGGCTGAGTCAACCTTGAGCCGGCTGCTGGGATTGAACTCCCAGCCTTATGGGCAAAGCTTTCAGACGGCTGCCTTACCACTCTGCGCCACAAGAGGCTCATTATTGAGTTAGATATGGTTATTTGTTGTCATCACTTGACTCAGCCTTCCATCCTTCCGAGGTTGGTAAAATGAGTACCCAGCTTGCTGGGGGGTAAACAGTAATGACTGGGGAAGGCACTGGCAAACCACCCCGTATTGAGTCTGCCATGAAAAAGCTAGAGGGCGTCCCCCCAAGGGTCAGACATGACTCGGTGCTTGCACAGGGGATACCTTTACCTATGGGCAAATGAAGTCATCTGAAGGAGAGGGCACTGCTTCTGGTTTAGTCATGCTGGTGACTTCACATAGTAACATCCTCCCTTCCTACAGAGCCAATGCAATAAGGCATCAAGTAAATCGAGTGCAGTCCAAAGTGCAAAACAGGACCATCCAAACGAGCAGGCAGATGCCAAAAATGCAAGCTGTATCAAAAATGGCTAAGAAGAGGGACATTTTGAACCTGCAGAAAATGTTCCCAGAGGGGGAACAAAAACCCTGAGCTCTATATTTCAGCCTGAAGTGTGGTGTCAGTTTTATGCCACCTTGCATTGCTGCTTCGGCAAAAGCATCCCGGCCGTTAAAACACCAATGCTCTTACAGCTGAAGTGCCTGACAAGCGCTGCATTGCCATTCGAGAATGTTTCGAGTCAGGCTGACAATCTAGATTGATGCTCAGCACCAGGGAACATTGGGATATAGAGCGCAGTTCCTTTTAATCTGGCGGTACATTAACATCAACATTACAAATGGCTGTTCCGAGAAATAGACTGGCCGGGTGTATAAAAAACCCACCAAGAACTCTTTTAGTTTTTGGTTAAGTTTCTTTTTCCAAAACATATAAAAAAGTACCCGTTCCAAAAAACTGGGGCAAAGTTGTGAGCAGGTGTCGAGAAAAAAATGTATACAGGAAGCTATACTATAAGCCAGGGGTAGTCAAACTGCGGCCCTCCAGATGTCCATGGACTACAATTCCCAGGAGCCCCTGCCAGCGAATGCTGGCAGGGGCTCCTGGGAATTGTAGTCCATGGACATCTGGAGGGCCGCAGTTTGACTACCCCTGCTATAAGCAGACCAATGGCTCTCTGGGGTCTCAAGCTGAGGTCTTTCACATCTACCTGGACTTTTTAACTGGCTTGAATTTGGGACCTTCTGCCTGCCAAACAGATACTCTCCCACTGAACCACACCCATCCATGTGAGGCACAATGTTTGCATAGACCAAATGGAACTGAAGCCTTAGCACAGCAATTGACTTTGGTGGCCTTAGCAGCTCCTACATGTGGACTTGACTGGCTGGCTGGTGTACAGGTTGCTGACTGGAACATCGTGGATAGCTCAAATTACTCTAACTTGGCAGTAGCTGCACAGCTTTCTCAATTAGTCCCTGGATCCAGTTCAAGGTGTTGGTATTAACTTTTAAAGCCCTTTACAGTCACAACTCACAACTATGGGCCTGCCTCTCACAACTCTCTGAGCTCCCTTTGGTCATCTTCTAGTAGCCTCTTGCAGCTGCCTGGCCCTGGGAAGGCTCAGCTAGCCATCACCAGGAGAAGGGCCTTCTCAGTGGTAGCCCCTGCCCTGCAGAACACACTCTCAGGTGACACCCATGCCCTGCTGGGCTTGTTTAGTTTGTACAGGGCATGCAAAGCTGAATTCTTTAGGTTGGCCTTTCAAGAATAACCTTGGACTGTTTTAATAGTGATGTGATATCGGTAACATATGTATTGTGTATAGCTGAAGGCCTGTGCAGAACAAGAATTAATCCATACAAGTATAAGAGTAAAACAGAATATTTCTCAGCACAATAGGACCCTTTGGGTGAGTGGCGACCCAAAATCTAACAAACAAAATGAATGGCAGTCAGGCCAATGGAATGACATCACTCCCAGGGAAAACCTTGAAATGACATCAATTGCAAGAAACTCTATGGTTTTATCATAGACTTCCCAGTAGTTTCTAGAGGGTCACTTCTAGGTTTCCTGGGAAGCAACATCAAGGCTTCCCCAAAGCCTGCCACTCATGGACCTTTTCCTTGGTTCCTGACCCCCTTGCTGGTTTCATACTTTCCCAATGCTTGAACTCCACGTATTTCATGAGCATGGCGAGAGCGGAAATGCGTCCATGTGCCAATTTCCTTTTCTAGTCAAAACTCCTAGGTGCTATAATAAAACATACACTGCATGCACTGTGAGGCTATATATGGGAAACAGTGTAGAGAGAAGACAAGAACTATGGCCCGTCCTTGGTACAGTTCCTTCCATGTTGCAAAGGAAGGTCCTGTTCTTCAAAGCAGGAAAAATCTCATGAATTTATGAATGTATGACTTATACGGAGTCAGACCACAGGTCTGTCAAAGTCAGTATTGTCAACTCAGACCGGCAGCTGCTCTCCAGGGTCTCAGGTAGACAGGTCTTTCACATCACCTTCTGCTCCGTCCTTTGAACTGGAGACACCTGGGATTGAACCTGATACCCTCTGCATGCCAAGCAGATGCCCTTACCACTGAACCACAGCCCCTGTTTTTAAAGAAGCACACTTTGAGGAGTCAATTAGCCCGGGGTTTTTTTTCTAATTTGAATCACTCCATATCACTTTCTATCATTATTTTCACTGACAGGAGAGTCAAATGTCCTCTTGATCCAGTTTTCAAGGTAGCTTTGAAACCTCATTAATTCCAAGAGTCGAGTGACTAACTTAATATAAAGGAGCTGCTAAACTAGGAGCAAGACCAAAGGTTGAGGGGTTTCCTTCTAGCATTTGAAAAGCTTCCTGATAAACAAGGTGTCTGTAATTATTTCACATTACTCACACTGCCCTCTTCTGGTATGCTGAACCTTAATAAATCTCTCCATGCAGAGGAGATGCATTGTATTTCGTAATTCTGAAAATTAGCCGTTTGCTTAGGGAAGAGATTCATTCAGTAGAGGGAAGAGCGATTCACATCCCCACCGCCATAGAAGTGAAGGTTTTGAAGCATCCATTGGAGAACAGGGAGGAACAATACGGAATTCCTCCCTGCCCCATCCAAACAAAAGCTACTGGCTCCAGAAACACCTTCCTTAAAATTATGACCCTCCCTAGGAAACAGAACTTATGCCAACTTCTGATGTCACTGTGCATCCCCCCAGCATTGCAGAAAGCTCTCCCTACTTTGTTCATAGTCCCAGTGTTTGCATTTAAGGCCTATAAGTGTTTTAAATTTATTTGTAAACAATGCATGTATTTTCCTATATGTGATAGAATGTTTATTATATATTGAGAGACAGAATTATTGGACTCTTAATTTGGGGGCTTCTATAAGCTTCAATTTTTTCCCACCAATCTTTGCTTTTTTGAGATCTCCTTTTAGTCAAAATGCCAGACCATGGATTTGTCTGATTCCCTCGTAAACCTCCATCTGTGCTCACGGCCGTTCCCTGGCTGTGAATTCCACAGTTTCATGATTCGTGAACTGAAGAAGGACTCCTTTCTGTAGCAGGTCTTGTTCTTGTACATCGAGAGAGGTAATGCAATGCGGTCAGGACATTAGGCAAGGTATGCTAGACATTTGGGGAGGGGAAACTCAATGCAATGCTGCCATTTTTGTTGCCAGCCCAAATTTCTTATACTGTTTTGTCCCTTCCACTATAATTTGTAATGATGATGATGATAACATTTTTTATAACCCACCCTTCCGCAAAGGCTTAGGGATGGTAACAACATATGTAATAACAATCAATTAGCAGAATACTCATTATACTTTTAACCATCTTTAACCCGCTCCTAGAGGAGCGGATTAAATAATTCGGTAAGGGCACCCAAGGCAGGCCCCGTCAATGATGAGAAAGGGTGCACATAGGCCCCTTCCCCAGGACTGACAATCGGAGGGCCCAATCAGCAGGAGCGAAGCGCCTGCTGATTGGCCCCTCCAATTGTCAGTCTGGCGGCAAGAGACCAATTGTGAGCCGTGCAAAGTGTGGCTCGCAATTGGTCCCTTGCTGCCGGACTGACTAATCCGCCCCGCTTCCACTTTGCCGGGATGTGCCCGGCAGCCACCATTACCTCCTTCCCTTTCAAGCTGCCCAGCCGCTACAGCACCGACCGCCCTGGAGGCCCCCACCCCCGCCATTGTCCTCGCCCCACCTGCCGACGCCACCACATTCCGAGACGCCAAGGGATGGCTGCCCGCCGTCCTCCTCCCGCTGCTTCCATCTGCGCCAGCCTCCGAGACGCCTGGCCCCAGCCCACACGGCCGGTGCCGGCCTGCGATGCCAGCTGCCCTGCCTGCACACGCCACTGCCGCGCTCACGCCGCGCCCCGCCAAGATGGCCCGCCCGCCCTCGGACCCTCGCAAATATGCCCCCTTCCACCATTGCGGACTACGCCGCACGCCATGCTGCCGTCCCCTCGCCTGCACCATTGCCTCCTCCACCACCCCCAAGGTAGGCCACGCCGCGGGACGGGGGAGCACCAGACGAGCCCCCGCCCGCTTGCATGCCACCCCTCGCCCACCCTCGCCTCCCGGCCCTGGCCCGGCTAGCGCCTGCTGCATTCAGCCTGCTTATTTCCTAGTCATGACTATAAAACATACATTAAAATTACTCATTCTGAAGTTGTCCTATCATCTATCTTCTGGTCGGAGGAACAGCGCAAGGACAGATTCACAATACAGTTTGTTGCTGTTTTGAACAGGGAGGCCAGAAATTCAATATTGTTCCTGGCCTCAACCATAGCCTGGCAGAAAAGCTCTGTTTTACAGGCCCTGTGAAAATATCCCACGTCCTGCAGGGCCCTGATCTCTCCAGGCAGTGTTCTACCAGTTCAGGGCCTGGTGCTTTAAGGATGCAACTGCATTTTAATATTCAGTCAAAAGCCTTTCAATAATTAAACATGTAGACTCGGCATAGTTGTACAGTCCTGGACATACTATCACATATAGCTTTGGAGTGTCCAGTCTTTTTCCCACAATGAGCATCAATCCAGTCATATTTGACAGATTTCAATTTTAAATCGCTCATCATCCAATTAATGCTTTCAGAAAAGGATCCCAATCAACTTTCCAGGGTAGCCGATGCCCTTCGAAGCACATTCGAAATAAATTACTTCTGTTTGCTAGCACGGGAATGTAGTCTTGTCTAATCTATTTTGTTTCCTTGGATTGTTGATTGTGTATGCCAATAAAGGTTTTCTGAGTCTGAGTGAATATTTCACTCAGTGAATATTTCACTTTCAGTGAATATTTGTCCTGATTTCAGGACTTGTGTAATTCCCAGAGGTTCTTACCAACATTTTAATCCAGAACAGACATACTCCGGCTAAAAGAGCGGCCGCCATTAAGGGCAGCCACTGGCTGATGATGCAGCTGGCCGCCAAAGACGGCACGATGGCCAGGAGAGTGCATGCCAGTGGCACGCACAGCATGGAACAGGAGGCGGGGCTGTCGGGTGCCTTAAAAGGGGCCTGAAGCATACTTTCCCTTACCTTTACCCTAACTTGAGAAGTTAACGGGGTGCAAAATCCTAGAGCCATTCCGCATCAGGATCTATGTAGCAAATTGGTTGCGGAATGAAAAAATGCCATTTTAAATAGTGGAATTCGTCGTTATGCATACCTGCCTTTGAAGTGGAATCCAGTTGCGTTTCTATTGTTTCCCACAGGTTTCCAGTCTCGGCAAAAATCGCTAGCCAGGAAGCAATATTGCTGAGCTTTGTCCCGCCCCTGGCCACCAAACAGCCAATAGGCGGCCGTTATCATGCTCCCAAAAAGCCCCTTTCCCTTTAAGGAAGGTTTTTTTAAAAAAAGACGTTGCAACGAATCTGTGTTGATTCGTTGCAATGGAGAGACCCATCTAGCTAGCAGGTGGTGTTTGAGCTGCCGTTTCATCGTTGCCACGCTCCCCCCCGAGTGAAAAAAAATCCCCCCCCCCCGCATGGACGTAATTTTCGGCCGAAAATAGAGTGAAAAATAAAGGGAAAATAAACCAGCAAACGGGGCTGTGCGTTGCTTGGTGCTTGGTGACTTAAAACAGCTCTGGGGAGGGACTGCAGCCAGGGAAGCCTCACTGGGTAAATGAAGGCTCGCCGGTGCATTGATCTCTGCTTGCTCCGAGAAAAAAAAATGGCGATCGCTTCGCCGGAAGATCAGAGGAGAGAGCTAGGGGGAGGGACTTTGCTGAAACCGCAACAATGGTAACGCACAGAACTTTCCCGCTAGTGTTGCAGATTGGTTGCAGGAGTGTAGCGCTTTCCGGAGGGTGAATCCACTTTTTGGGATTTCCCTGAAAGCGCTACAACGAAGCGCTTTTTGCGGATCGATTTCAGGAGTGTTGCAGATTGTCAACGACATTGTGCATAACAGCAAAACAGTAGCGATTTCAATTTGCAACCATTGTGCAATTTTGAACAAGTGCGGAATGGCCCCTATTTTTTACATAATTCTTACAGGTAAAATATTGTGAAAAAATATTTTTACTCTCATTGGCCTTTCTCAGACATGTCACAGCATCTTCCCCAGCCCTAAGGCTTCCACTAAACCAAAAACCTACCCATCCTGAAGCATATTTTCACTTACCCTTACCCTAACTTGAGAATTTAACGGGGTGAAAATCCTATTCCTAGAACAACAACAACAACAATGTTGTTATTATTACACACAGGTCCCATTTTCCTCAGAATAGTCTTCGTTGGTGTTCAAAGGAGATCCCTCCTTTTCTTCCCCCTCCCAGCAGAAAAGCTGACAGGATTTAACCAATTATCTTCCAATGATAAAATTAATTGATAAACGAAGGAGAATGAAGCAATCCTGGACCAGAGGTTTCAAAGTTACACGATCATTTAGCCCTCCTCCCAACTATGAGCTCATTCTACAATCTCTGATCTCTCCAAGCAATCTAAGCCCCCAAACTGAAAAGCCAGCCCTATTTCCCCTCCACCATTAGACCAAGTTTACGCCTTATAAATAGCTGTTGATTAATTGACCATAAGTTACTATCGAATCAAAATCTGCATTCCTCCTGCTGTTCGGAACATCTTGCCAGCTAATGTAGGTAAAATCCAACAACTCCCTGAAGCAGGTGTTTAATAAAAGATCTGATGATTTCGGCGCTGCCAAGATCCGGCATGTCAGGCTCTCCGACCTCCAGCCCCCGGGTTCCACTGCAGCAATTTTAATTACTGATTATTTACTGAAGTTCAATCTCCGATGCAAGGTCAGTCCAATGGATGAGCTGTTCAGGAGGCCAACAAACAACGTGGTGGGAAAGACTGGCAAGGCACATTCTTCATCTTAATGAGCTGGTCTTGTCCTTCCTGACCCTCCTTACCCCCCTATATTTAACACGGTGCCCATGTCTTATCGAGGTTTCTGGAAAGCTTTATTGCAAAACACTTTCTCTCCCCCCACCCCATTCCTCTTCTCCACCCCTTTCCCTTTTGTAATCTCCTTGTTGAGTAATGGGTGAGATGCCAGCTTTGGGGTGGGAATCTCCTGGAGAGGGTGGACTTTGGAAGGGGGAGGGAGCTCAGCAGAGATGGGATGCCGAATCGCCCAGCCTCCAAAGCTGTCGTTTCCTCCCCGGGAACTGATCTCTGGAGATCAACTGTAATTCTGGCAAAACTCTGGGCTCTGGCTGGGGGTTGGCAACCTCAAGTAATGATTATTTTCAGAAACCCAAAATTGAGTGTTGGATGGAAAGGTTTATGTTTGAGATGTGATCTTCTATAAGAAATGATATTTCGCATTGAACCGTCCTTGTCGGTGGTATTTAATTTTTCACTGCACTAGGGCTTTTTCAAATGGGGGGGGGTGGCAAAGAAGAAGAGTTGCTTTCTTATACCCTGCTTTTCACTACCTGGAGGAGTCTCAATACAGCTGACAATCGTCTCCCCTTCCTCTCCCTGCAATGGACACCCTGTGAGGTAGGTGGGGCTGAGAGAACTGTTCTGTAAGAACAGCCCAAAGAGAACTGTGACTGGCTGCATGGGGAGAAGTGGGGGGAATAAAACACAGTTATCTAGATTAGAGGTTGCCGCTCTTAACCACGACACCAATGAAAAACATCAGGCTGCATAAACACTACAGATATTTGAACCGGGAAACCAAATGCGACATTGTGTGTCAAATTAAGAAGGACGTAGATAAAAGAAGGACGTAGATAAAATTGAAAGGGTACAGAGGAGAGCGATGAAGATGATCTGGGGCCAAGGGACCAAGCCCTATGAAGATAGGTTGAGGGACTTGGGAATGTTCAGCCTGGAGAAAAGGAGGTTGAGAGGGGACATGATAGCCCTCTTTAAGTATTTGAAAGGTTGTCACTTGGAGGACAGGATGCTGTTTCCGTTGGCTGCAGAGGAGAGGACATGCAGTAATGGGTTTAAACTCCAAGTACAACGATATAGGCTAGATATCAGGAAAAAAATTTTCACAGTCAGAGTAGTTCAGCAGTGGAATAGGCTGCCTAAGGAGGTGGTGAGCTCCCCCTCACTGGCAGTCTTCAAGCAAAGGTTGGATGCACACTTTTCTTGGATGCTTTAGGATGCTTTGGGCTGATCCTGCGTTGAGCAGGGGGTTGGACTAGATGGCCTGTATGGCCCCTTCCAACTCTATGATTCTATGATTCTATGATTAGAAATTTCACAGTGAAAAAGACAGGGCAACTATCAGCTGTTTTGGCAGATTCTGAATATTTGGGAAGCTGCATTCCCTCTTCAGTAAGAAACTGCTTATGGCAGGGGTAGTCAAACTGCGGCCCTCCAGATGTCCATGGACTACAATTCCCATGAGCCCCTGCCAGCGAAATCCATGGACATCTGGAGGGCCGCAGTTTGACTACCCCTGGCTTATGGCATAGAGATAAGAGTTACCATATCTCTTTCAGGTCAATCCATTTCAAATTCTTCATCTCTGCTTTTTTGACCTGAAAAATCCAGATTTATTTTCTACTTCCATGCTCCCTTGTACAAACCCAAAAAAATTTTTCGGGGGGGGGGAGGGCTGCTGTGTTTTCTTTCCTTGTAGCCGATATTTCAGCCAAACCATGCACATTTTTTCAGCCTTCCCCGCGCACCAGAAAAGCGCCGCTATGCATCCAACATATATTTTACATATAAATGATGTACATTGTACTTACAAACAATACAACATGCACAGGCGATACAAACGGCCCTATAAAACCAACCGCCGAAAGCAGAGACACAAACCCCATTGATAAAAAATATCCATGAATATAAAAAGAAATAAAACGGAAGGAACATTAGCTCATTCTGACTCTCCAGCACTGACAGATCTGCAGACAGAAAGATCGTGGTCATAAACCAGGTAGTTTAAAGCGTTCTTCTCAATTGTGGAGGATGGATATTAAACTAAGCCCTTAGGAAATGTTCTCCTTCCTCAACAACTTTACAATGTCCTCATTTATTCACGGGGCGGAGTGTGGGAGTACTCCAATACACTCCATTGCATGAACGGCTTCCCTACCTTGAAAGGGAAGTTTATGATATTTCTCTTCCATGTGCCGATGCCTGTTATTCTAGCCACATGCCTTTTAGCACACACACTTATGCACCTGCAACTCTGTTCACCATTTCAAAAAGAAGAGGGAAAGATTATTGATGTCTATGCAGTCGAGTCCCTTCATGTCCCTAATTACTTTTGAGAAAACCAGTTTCTTTATTATTGCTCAACAGGTTGCTTTTGGTGCTCTCCGTGTGTCATGGTATGGCAAAGCATTAAGGCCCACTTCTCCATGACATTAAGTACCAACTTATGGAGACCCGATGAATTAATGACCTCCAGAATGTCCTAACATTGACAGTATTGCTCAGGCCTTTGCTTGTGTCTGTCCATCTTCCTTTGGGTCTTCTTCTTCCCCAACGGCCTTCAACACTTTGGGAGCCAGCGAGGACTAGTGGTTAAGATTGGTGGCCTCAAATTCAGAGAACCGGATTCGATTCCCCACTCCTTTTCCATGTGCAGCAAGCTGGATGACCTTGAGCCAGTTACTGTTCTCTCAAAGCTCCTTCAGCCTTACCCACCTCACAGGGTGCCTGTTGCAGGGAGAAGGAGGGTAGGCGATTGTAAGCTGCTCTGAGACAAATGAGGCCTGCTAGGTGACCTTGGGCCATCCACAGTTCTCTCTGAGCTCTCTCAACCTCAGCTACTTGACAGGCTGTCTATTCTGGGGAGAGGAAAGGAAGGCAATCGTAAGCCATTTTGAGACTCCTTCAGATAGTGAAAAGTAAAGTACCAAAAACCCAGTTCTTCTTCCTAGAATTATTGAAATTAAGCACTTTTCCAGCAAGTCTTCTCATGACGCAACCAGAGTACTGTAGCCTCTGTTGAATCATTTCAGCTTTTAGGGAGAGTTCAGGTTTGATTTGATCTAGAACCCACTGATTTTCTTTTTTGTTGGCCCTTGACATTCACAGGAATCAGTTTTTGTCCTGTCGGTTTCCTTCATGGTCCATGCTTCATTACTGCTGGTCAACGGTTACAGGAACAGTCAAATTTAATGGAGAGAGGATGGTACTGTGCCTATAGTAAAAAGGTAAAGGTAAAGGCATCCCCTGTGCAAGCACTGAGTCATGTCTGGCCTTTGGGGTGACGCCCTCTAGCGTTTTCATGGCAGACTCAATACGGGGTGGTTTGCCAGTGCCTTCCCCAGTGCCTTCCCCAGTGCCTATAGTAGGATGATTCAATAGGGCTGAAGACTTGCCTGAAGTCATGTGATGGAACTGGTGATACATCCTTAGTGTTAGCAAAACCTGCCCCTTCATCCTTGACACTGAGGAGTTTGACAATGGTGGACAGAGGAACCTCAGAAACCCTAGGAAGATATGGATCGTCAGAAGCTTTCATGGCTGGGGTCAACTGGAGTCAATTCATGGCCAGAGTCAATTCCCACCTTGCCATACCCTACCTTTGAAGATGCCAGCCACAGCTATTGGCAAAACATCAGTGACTAAAAGGACAAGACCACAGCCACAGAACCAGGGAAACCCACAACTACGAGTCTAGGAATATACTTAACAGTGCTATCCTAAAAAGAATTACATCCTTATGGAAGCCAACTGGCTTTGGAGAGTGTAACTTTTCATTGAACCACCAGCCTCTCTCCCTTTCCTGGTCCCCAATCACCAAATGGGGGGGGGGGAGGGTGTTTTTCACAGATGTCAGAAGCTCTCAAGAAAAGCACTCCTGCCATTTTGGGTTTGAGCCCTAATTGGTTCTCATTCCGCATATGCTCACCGAATCCTGCATGAAGCCCCTATCTTTTAACTCGACCGAGTTCTCGATACGACCCGGGAAGTATTAATTTGCCGGTGGCACAGTCACATCCTGCTTATTACGTCCTGGCCAGTGAATCAGTTATTACCACCCCATGTATAAAAAATTCATTTTGCAAGCGATTACACAACCATATAAACTTGACCTTTAAAGCACACAAATTATTTATAGTCTCTCCTTTTTTTTCTTGATGAAACACTCCTGCAGACCCATCAGGTAAATAAAGATACCCGTTATGGCCCTTTCAGATTAATGAGGCGCGTGTTTGAAAACTTTCTGACACGGCGGGAGTTATTTGCAAAATTAACCCTACCTGGACTGAAGACAGTCCTCCCGGAGAACATTTTGCGATGGAGAAATGTGGCGCGGCCTTTGGGTAATTGTTCATTCAGGAGCTGGACTCAATTTGCGTATGTTTTGACGGGATCTTTTATGGGAAGTTGCTTTTGAAGGGAGACCGTCTTATTGAAGGGGAATACAAATTGAATGAAAGCGGCCGAGACATCTGTTCTTCCCGTTCCCCTCTAGGACAGGAGGTGCAGCTTTCAGACACGGTGCGAGTCGGTTGCTAAATGAACTGCAATTAGCTCACCCGTCAAAAACATTTGGGGAATGATAAGGTTTGGGGATGTAGAGCCCCGACCTGGATAGGCCAGCCTAGCCTGCTCTCATTGGCTCTTGAAAGCTAAGCAGGGTTGGCCCTGGCCAGTATTTCGATGGGAGACATCCAAGAGATACCAGAGGTGCGGCGTGGAGGCAAAGGACGGCACACCGCCTCTGAATATTTCTGGAAAAGCCAAAGAGGTCACCAGAAGTCACCTGTGACTGGGAGGCAAAAATAAAAAGCAGTACAGGAGTGATCCCCTCCATTCCAAAGCTTGATCTGTGCTTGAATTATAGGAAAATACAGACTGGGCAGAGCAAGACACCTTAGTGTACATTTGCATGCATTTACATGGGGGTAGGTTAGCAGGCTTTCTCAGCCACGGTTTTGTGAAATCCTGGGGTTTCTAGATGACTCTAGGAGGAGTTCCCAAATGGGTGGGAGTTAATTAATTTTGTGCGTGTGTGTGTGTGTATATATATAATTTGTTTAACTTGGATGATATGACCATATATGATCTTGTTGAATCACCCCTCCCCAAATGGCAAATGATGAGCTTAGAGTAGGTGGGAAGGGGAGGTGCCCCAGGTGGGCGTTTCCACAGCTCTGCTTCCCAACCATATTCTGTGTGATTGTGCCACTTCTGGGGTTTCTCAAAGCCTGAAGAAAGTTTCAGGGGTTTCTCAATGGTAAAACAGTTGAGGAATCCTGCCCTATAGAGACAAGGGTTCAGGAAACTTTAACCTGAATAATAAGAAGAACCTTAGTGTCTGTTTAGCCCCAGTGTGTTGATTGTTTGATCCACCACAACTGGGAAACCGCTATATTATGGGTTAGATCCAATTTTTCACTGAGAGAAAATACAAAAGTTCTCTAGAATGGCATGACAGGCGATTGGGGAGTGTACAGAGAAGGGGAGGGCTCCACAGAAGTCGCTCTCTCTTCTGCTAGCAAAGATCACCTGTAAAGAAAGGTAGTTGCTTATTAAAGCAGAGTTTAAGGATTCTTTGGTTCCGCCGGCAAAGGAAATTCAATCCAATTGATCTATACAAGAAAATTGATTGGAAGTGGGGAGCAGTGTGATGGCCAAACCAAGAAAAGAGCTTGCAGTGAACTTTTTGGATCACTCTGGGAAAAAAAAATACGGCTCCCTGTCCTCTTGTTGTCCTGTCTCTGTGGGAACTTCGTACTGGTGACAGATTGGCATTGTTAATATTGATCTGGAGGACAGGTTCCAAGTTCACTCCAAGTGCATTTATTAGCACACTGGCAATTTACTGTCAGATGAACATATTTAGGATCATGTGCTACATGGACCAACCAGCCCTGCGGGAAACACCGGTTCCCAGAGTGGAAAGAAACACCAGCTCCTCCCACCAAGAGCTGGCTTGGTATCATGGTTAAGAGTGGTGGCCTCTATTCTGGAGAACTGACTTTGTTTCCTCATTCGTCCTCCACATGCAGCCGGCTTAGCGACCTTGGGCTAGTCCCAGTTCTCTCAGAACTCTCTCAGCCTTACCTACCTCACAAGGTGTCTGTTGTAAGGAGAGGAAGGGAAGGCAATTGTAAGTCTCTTTTGAGATACAAAAGTCCAGCTGGGTGACTGTGGGCTTGTCCCAGTTATCTCAGAGCTCTCTTGGACCCATCTGCCTCACAAGGGGGCCGGTTGTTTGAAGATGAAAGGAAGTTGATGGTGAGCCACTTGATTGTGAGGCTCCGCTGGGTGATCTCAGGCTATTCACAGTTCTTTCAGAGCTCTCTCACCCTCACCTAACTCACAAGGGTATCTGATGTGGGGAGAGGAAGGGAAGGCAATCATAAGCTGCTGTGAGACTCCTTTAGGCAGTAAATGGCAGGGTCCAAAATCCTAGCTCTTCTTCTCCTCTTCTTCTTCTTGCCTTTCAGGGATTGGTAAGGCAGCAGGGAGTATAATACAGCAGGGGTAGTCAACCTGTGGTCCTCCAGATGTTCATGGACTACAATTCCCATGAGCCCCTGCCAGCAAACGCTGGCAGGGACTCATGGGAGTTGTAGTCCATGAACATCTGGAGGACCACAGGTTGACTACCCCTGTAATACAGGATGTACTTTTAGCAGTGCCAGGTACACACAGTAGTATCAATCACAGTCCTTAACTTTTTAGCCTCCAAGTATTTTTTCTGAGCCACTTTTTTTTTTACGGCAGAGCTCTGTTGCCCTGATAGAAAAGTCCTCTTGAATAATTCAGTTTTGCATAGTCTGCAGACTGCCAGGCCAGTGAGAGTCTCCTTGACCTCATGAGGCTGACCATTCCCACAGGGCAGGGGCCGTAGCAGAGCACGCAGCAGCGGAGAAGGCAGTGGTTAGTTTTGCCCCTTTGCCGACTGCCATTGACAGAAGCCTCTGCTCAGTTAAATGAAGCAGGTGCAGCATAACAAACCCCAGTGGTGCAGCAGCTCCTCCAGAATGGGCCACCGCAGGTGGGAATGTCAGGTTTGAAATAAAACTTAATATCCCAGCAGAAACCTGAAGCTATTCAAATGTCCCATTCCTCCATGTCACCTGACTACAGGCAAGTCCCATCGAAAGGCAGATAAACGCCTAACTGCCGTTGCCTGCCGACGTGCCAATATGGCGTCCAACGCCATTATGAACGGAATACCCAATTCCATTTCTCTCCTGATCTGTTCCGCTTTCCATCCCCCTCCCCCCGTGGCAAAGGTTTCATTTGCGCATGTAGATGTTGCCATTGACTTTAACGTGTGCCCTGTGGCTACAAAGTGTCAGGCCCACATGAAACGAGGTTGTAAATGGCTTAATAAATGCCGGATCTTTTCACTGATCATAAAATGAACAGCCCTCTGCGTTCCGAGTGGGTATTTCTAGCTGGACTTCTTGGGGGAGGGTCGCTGGAATTAATTGGCTGAAACCACCTGTAAGGAGCAGATTCATCACCAGCCTAGCTTAGTGAAGCAAGAGACAAGTCAAAATGAGAAACCTGCCCTCCGAGCGCAACTTTTAATGCATTAATATCGGTGACACTCAAGGAGAGGTTTCCAGGCTGATAGCAAATGCATTGCCTATTTGGTATTTTTCTTTCTCTCTCCACCCCTGAAAGCATGTTAGCTAGGGTGAAGTCACTGAAGAAGTCTGCATGGTTTATCATGGAACTTAGCCAGAGGAGCCATCATTGTCTTGTGGTTCAAGTGTGTTTGTTTTTCTATGTGTCCCATGACTGTGATTTAAATTGAGTGTTTTCTTTCTATATGCCATGCCCCATCATGTAGGGAAATGTGTATACCAAAGGTAGGGCTCCCAAGCCGTCTCAGTAAAACCCGGAAGTTACCTATGTAAGTTCTAGGAATTGCTGGAAACTCTATGGTTTTAACCACAGCCCTTCTGCCAGTTGCTTGGCAACCTTATAGTCCAGAGGAGATGTTTTATTGTCTGTTATATCTCGGTCTCAAGCTTTACAACCATGCTGGGAGATGGATGCTGCCTCAGACAACTGGACACGATCCTCTTTGCCATGAAGAAAGATTCAGGTGGGTCGTTGTATTGGTCTAAAGCAGCAGGGAAAAAGTTTAAGTCCCATGGTACCTTGAAGACCAACAAAATTTGATTCAAGGTGTAGGTTTTTCTGATGGCTGCCTCAGATTTAAAAAAGGCATCTGTGATGCTGAGACTGTGACAAACATGAGGAAACTCTGATATCAGTTAGCTTCCTCAGAAACTGAATTTTAATTAAAAAAAATAGGAGGCTTATAGCTCTTAGGAGTCATGGCAACAAGATATAGTTGAAAATGAAGAGGAATGACTGGTGAACTCTAGGTGTTAGATGAGCTGCTATGTCAAATTTCCAGTAGCCTACGATGTAGGGTTACCAAGTTCCCTCTGGACACGGGCAAGGGAATAGGGAGTAGGGTTACCATCTCTAGACTGGGAAACTCCTGGAGGTATGTGGGATGGAGCCTGGAGAGCACAGAGACAATGCCATAGAGTTCTCTCTCCAAAGCATCCCTTTCCTCCGGGGAAACTGATCTCTGTAGTCTGAATATGAGATTCCAGGATATCATCAGGCTTCTGCTGTAGGCTGGTTTCCTTATTAGGAGGAGATGTCCAGAGATCCTTGTGCATTTGCTAGAATAACAAAATAACTATGTAGAATACTAGAGGCCAAGGCCATTGCATGCAGGAATACAATGGGCACTAGATTAGAGGGGTGGAGTGGAAGAACTCTGCAGATGGCTTCCCCTTCCCCCCAGGACCTGGAAACGCTGTAGGCAGCTATTAGGGAACTCACCAGCAGGGGGAGCTCTCATGTGGCAGGGATCTGCAGCCTCCAAGCCTCAGAGGGAAACAGAAGGAGGAGGGGTGATCAGGGGTGGGGGACAGAAGGTGATTGGCTGGCTGCTGGACAGACAGGCAAGTTGGTTGGAGGAGGAGGCACTCAGGGGTGGGACAACTGCCCTGAGTGGGTGTTAAGCACTGAGTGGCATTTAAGACATGAGACATGCTACTCCTCCAAGGCCTTAGCAGAAATATATTATGTGGAACAGATAAGAACTTATGGGAAATGCCATGAAATGTAGAGGTTGACAAATTCAGTTTTTCTAGGGAAATATTTTTTTCTTTAGAATGGAATATGCACAGTTCTGCCTGTTGTTTTAGGAATTCATACATGATTACCAGTGCAGTCCTTTTAACTGTGTCCCAAAAAGAGAAATAACACTTGTGGTTATCTAGCAGAACAAGTGCTTGTTGCTGAACCAAGAAAATGGCATCAGATGAATTACGTTAGTCTTCTAAACAAAGGAGTGATTTTTTTAAGAAACTGGTATTTATATTTAGAACATGTGTAGGAGGACCTCATATTTCAAAAGATAACAGGGATCTCTGCAGGGCTGATTAGATATCTTTAGGAATATACTTGCAAAAAATTATCTCAGAACAAGGTCAAAACTGAACAGTTGTAACATATAGGCAACAGCATTAATAAAATGCCGGAATTATGCAAGTAAATTAATGACTTGAAGACATGTTTGGATGGGAATGGTCTTTCACTAAGCTCTCAACATTTCGAAAGGTTAATTGCCCAGTGGAAAAGGTATAATTAAAGGAGCTTTTACAAATATGCTATTGGATCTATTGGTTGGAAGGAGTAAAAAAATGAAATGAGTCTACATATTTTTGGAAAGTATCTGCTGAATTTATTGCTGATCTCTGGCTGGAACTAATTCTAGTATAGCTTTACAGAAATGTATTCCTTCTATTGTTAATTATTTATCACACCAGCGAAATATTTAAAATCCCAATTAAAACATCGTTAATTTCCTATAGCGGAAGATAATTGTCCTCAGTTCTCCTCCACAAACCCCTCCCTGCACAAGGAGATTTGTTTCTTCCCGATACATTTGCAGCAGGTGGTTTTATGAATAAGGATGGGCATGAATAGCATTTTTTGCCCAATTTGCTAATTGAACTGATTCAGATCAGTTTTGTGAGTTATTTAAAGACCAAACCCCTGTTTTCTGCTTGCTACCAAAAGTGGCAGAAAGCAGTGGTATGAATGGCTCCAAGTATTTAAGCCAAACAGCTTTTTAAAATGAAGAGCAGAGAGCAAATGGATTGGGCCATTTAACCCCCTGCCTTCTACTCTTCAGAAACCACCATGATCAGCCATGAACTGCATTAAAAAATTGTAGCAGTTTGTGGCAGTTCTTCAGTTCCTGACCATTGCTTTGCAAAACATTAACTGGACAAAATTTGTGACAAACTTAGGTTTGTGAGCAGGTTCAGGCCTATCCCTCTTTATGAAACACATAATGCCAATCATGTGGTTTCGAGTCAGATAAACGTCAGACTTCATATTTGAATGCTGACTTCAAACGCTGCTGGTAGTCTGCCAATTTATGATTGCACTTCCAGGTGTTCAAAACACTGCAAAGATTGCTGATTTCAGATTTATAAAAAGAATAAAAGAAGCAAGAACATGGGTCAGCTGGGATGAGTTGACCTTATCAGTAGAAAGCCATCCTTGTTCACTATCCTTGATGTTTTCAGAAACCTAGTGGAAGCCTGATACATCATGCGCTTCCCCCCCTTCCCCGTGAGGGCAAAGTATGGAGACAGATCTACATTCTCTCTTTCCCTGGCATCCTTTGTCCCATGGCAAGATAGGACTGGAGCCTTTCTCCAGATCACCATCTTCCCTGGAAATCTATACTAAGATATTTAACATTAATACACTTTAGTGTAGCTGTAGATCACTAATAAATCCTTGACAACCCATACAATATTGTAGTGTGGTATCAACATTGTATCCGTCAGTAATTCATCCTCTCGTTTGCTGCATCAGCAGCCATATTGTGGCATTAGATGGCTAGTGAGAGATTTCGGGTAATTTAAGAAAATAGTTTGGCTTTGAAGCATCTCATTTTATGCCATGACTTTAATAAAAGTATTGGTGAGTTTCATATAACATTTTTCTGTAATTCTTAGCGGAAAGATGATATACAGCATGGTTGAAACCACACAGAATGATGTATGCTTTTACTGGAAGAAAATACAGGGACATAATGTACCGACATTCGAGTGTTTTAGTGGTTAAGAGAGTTCTCTAATCTACAGAGCCAGGTTTGACTCCCCGCTCCTCCTCCACATGACTCCCTGTGACTCCCTTCTTCTTTAGTACCATTTCTGCTTCCTTAGCGTAAGTCTTTCCTATTAAATTGACCCAATTTTTATTAATTTTTTTGCCTCCACAGCATATAAAGGTAAAAAGGTAAAGGTATCCCCTGTGCAAGCACCGGGTCATGTCTGACCCTTGGGGTGACGCCCTCCAGCGTTTTCATGGCAGATTCAATACGGGGTGGTTTGCCAGTGCCTTCCCCAGTCATCACCGTTTACCCCCCAGCAAGCTGGGTACTCATTTTACCGACCTCAGGAGGATGGAAGGCTGAGTCAACCTTGAGCTGGCTGCTGGGATCGAACTCCCAGCCTCATGGGCAAAGCTTTCAGATGGCTGCCTTACCACTCTGCGCTGCAAGAGGCTCTCCACAGCATATAAGTGCCATATAAATGCATAAGGGCCTCCAAAGTGTGAAAATGACACTAAATAAAAATGAATCAAGAAAAGAATCACTGAAGCTCAGTGACATAATGCAAAAAAACTGTGTCTCTACATTCTTAAGGAACACTATCATTTTAAAAGTTGCTTCAAACTGTCACTTGAATCAAAATGTAAAGTAAATTTGGATTTCCCTCTCCCCCAGATAAATAAAACTGGACTCAACCAGAGTCAGGGCTTTTTCAGTGCTGGTCCCAGCCCATTGGAATGCTCTTCCAAGTGAGATCAAGGCCCTGTGGAACCTTAAGCAGTTCTGAAGGGCCTTTAAAATGGAGCTGCTCCACTAGGCCTATGCCAGAGTCCTAAAATTGTCTCTGATGATTTATGGCTTTCCAACTGAAAGCATCTAACAAGTCTGCATTACCATCAAAGCATTCACCATCTTAATATCAGGAATTTGTTTTGCATCAAGAGTATACTTTATGTTCCCCCCTCTCCCACCAGAGAGAAGGTGGCAACTCTTTGTTATGGTATTGACTTAAAATAATTGCTCTGATTTTAAAGTAATTTTAATGTACCTGTATATGTATGTTTTTATATATGGAATATTGTGAGCTGTTCTGATACTTTTGGGAAGGGTGATATACAAATCTGAAAATAAATAAATAAATAAATAAATAAATACATACATACATACATACATACATACATACATACATACATACATACATAATGGTGTAGTGGGTAAGCGCGGCGGCCTCTAATCTGGAGAACAGGATTTGATTCCCCCCTTCCTCCCCCACATGTAGCCAGCTGGCTGACCTTGGGCCAGTCACAGTTCTCTCAAGGCTCTCTCAGCCTCACCTTTTTTACCAGGTGTCTCTTATGGGGAGAGGCAATTGTAATCTGCTTGCAGACTCCTTAAGATAGTGAAATGTTGGATATCCTTCTTCTAAATGAAAAATGTTGAAGACAGCAAAGGATTTTAGATGGAGAAGAATAGCAACGTATCTCACTGGCCTTTCACTCATCCCTTGATTGCCACCAGATTTGTCTAAAACCAAACATGGAGATTCCTCCTCAACTATAAATCCATGGCAATTTGAATAGAGAATGAAAGATGTGAAACATTTTTAGAAGAATCTCACGCATTGCTTCCTTCCCCCCTCTTGTCATTCCATTGAGGTCAACTAGGGTTCCACAGGAGCAGAAGACCTAGGACCAAGAACTTCAAGCCATCTCAATAAAAGAGTGACCTTTGTGGGAAATGACAGGTTTAGAACAACACTGTCAACAGAGGAAATAGTCGTGAAGAGCTCAGGAGATGCTGTTAAGCAAAGATGACGGAGTACACACCATTTCTCTCACAAACGGGCATGATGAATTAACAAGATCTTAGCCATGGAGTTCAGAGTTTACCCAAGGAGCAAACAAAAACTCGCTCCTCAGGTGATTTCTGTGCTGAACATTAAACCAGAAATTAAGTGCAGAGGGCACGGCAAATCCTGGCATCTGCTGAAGCGCCAGCAACTCACAATAACGGCAAGTCCCTCATCTCAACTGGATATGACCTCTTTTGCTGTGGTTGGCTGTGCCACAACCTGTAGGCTTCCAGAGCTGCAGGCCAGCCACCTGGGGAGGTTATCTGGTTCTGGAATGGCAGCTTGCCACTGCACCCCAAAGTGTGGCATTCAATCTAAAACAGACACAAAATGCTGACCTCTGATCAGGCATTTGCCTATTTCTAAACTATGTATATCATAAATTAAGATCAAGATCTTTTAACATGGTTCTTTTCTCCTGCGACTTCTAGCTTGAGAGCAGCTTTATGGGAATCGTTTCTGGCATGTTTTTTTTTTTAATGCTTTAGATGAGCTTTTCCACAGCTAGACATTTAGTGGTTTTGTTCATTTCTAATGATGTTTTATTCGTTTCTCATGTTTTATTTTGTATGCACATTTTCTGGAGAGGCACCATATATTAATATTTTTTAAAAGACAAGTTCCACCTCTAATCCATAATTCTCAGCAAAACAGACTCCACCCTTCAATATAATTGGATGGTTATAAAAAGACTCATGAAAATTAAATCAATAAAACCAACTAAGCAACCTGGAAAGGAAGTCAAGGAGGACATAGTTTGGGGAAAGGAGGGGAGTGAGATTAGGAGGGGTACTGGGGCCACAGAGTCCCCCATCCAAAGCTCCATTTTCTACAGAAGAACCAGTTGATGGTCTCTAGAGATCAGTTGTAGTGTCAGGAGAACGTGAGCTCCTACTTGGAAGCTGGCAACCATAACATACATATGTAGGAAGGAAGGAAGGAAGGAAGGAAGGGAGAGAGAGAAGGAAGGAAAGAAGGAAGGAAGAGAGAGAGAGAGAGAGAGAAGGAAGGAAGGAAGGGAGGAAGGAAGGAAGGAGGGATGAAGGAAGGAAGACCCTAGCTTGTATCTCTGCTTTTAGACTCTTCTTTGGACTTGAAGCTATGAGTTATGCTTGGCCCTTGGAACTGTATTCTCATAAACTCTGATGTTGAGGAACTACTTCTGTCTGTCTGCTGTGTGCCTGGAAAGAAGGAAAGATGTCTCCCTGCTTCCCCTGTCATTTGGTATTCTAAAGTGTCAGTAAACTGGTGAGAAATGAAATATGGGTCTTGTCAAGGGATTTCTAACTCTCTGATCTCTTCCTGCCAGTGATTCCAACTCTCTCCCCCCCCCCCCCACAATTATAAAGAAAGAACAACATAAAAGCCAATCTCAAAATACAGACCTTTGTAATTAAAGGGTCCCATGTCACGATACTGAAATCACAAAAGCCCTCCAGTTGCATATTGCTCTACTAGGCAAGCAGCTACATTTAATTAGATTTTACACTTCTGTGAATATTGCACTTAGCATAACGTCTACAGTGAATGGAATTCAGTTAAGAGAACGATTTTCTCTTTTTAAAACTTTTTAAAAAAGAAATTCAAACTTCAGGGATGAAAAAAAGGAAGAATGGCAAGATGAGAGGAAGGGAGACACTGCCTGCTGATGGCAACAGTTAAGAGTCATTAACTTCTCTCCATATCTTTGTCTTTGAAGTCTGCAAAAGGGGCAGATATCAAATTATAGACATTGCACAGCTTATTATGCCATATCTGCACCCGGTGTCAATGAATAACTTTCACAACAAAACAATTTTGCATTTTTGCCTTTTGTATATGAAACCGGGACAACCAGTTCAATGGCAGGAAAAGCCGGTGGGAGGAGAAAGAGATGATGGGAAGTTATGGATCTCATTTTGGATCTCATCAAATATGTCATCTTTAGGGATATTTCTAACAATAAAGCCTATAATTCTCACTGTCTTCATGAATGTCTTTTTAGTAGTGTCAAACTTTCTCCAAAGCCACTGAGAAGAAACTTTCTCGACATAATGCAGTGATTGCTTTCCGTCATGGGGCATTTTTACTATCATGAAGAGATATTTCGGGATGTACTGAAGTGTTTCAGGACCGGCCCAGAGGGAATGTCCCAGCAGTCAGTCTGTTATATTTTAACCCAGCCTTATTCCGAAGATTACAAGGTGATGTCAAAGCAGACCCTGGCTCGATTGTTATTTATTGTTATTATTATATCAGAAAGGTACAAGGGAAGCAAAATACAAGACGTACCTACTAAAGCAAGAGCCTCTTGTGGCGCAGAGTGGTAAGGCAGCCGTCTGAAAGCTTTGCCCATGAGGCTGGGAGTTCAATCCCAGCAGCCGGCTCAAGGTTGACTCAGCCTTCCATCCTTCCGAGGTCGGTAAAATGAGTACCCAGCTTGCTGGGGGGTAAACGGTAATGACTGGGGAAGGCACTGGCAAACCACCCCGTATTGAGTCTGCCAAGAAAACGCTAGAGGGCGTCACCCCAAGGGTCAGACATGACTCGGTGCTTGCACAGGGGATACCTTTACCTTTACCTTTTTACCTACTAAAGCAAAGAGCCTCTTGTGGTGCAGAGTGGTAAGGCAGCAGAGATGCAGTCTGAAAGCTCTGCCCATGAGGCTCGGAGTTCAATCCCAGCAGCCGGCTCAAGGTTGACTCAGCCTTCCATCCTTCCGAGGTCAGTAAAATGAGTACCCAGCTTGCTGGGGGGTAAAGGGTAATGACTGGGGAAGGCACTGGCAAACCACCCCGTATTGAGTCTGCCAAGAAAACGCTAGAGGGCGTCACCCCAAGGGACAGACATGACCTTTACCTTTGCCTTTACCTACTAAAGCATACCACTCAAGTACAAAAGGGGGGGGGGGAGCTATGTTGTTCACCACCCCAAGATGGTGATTGCTGAGAGGGGCAGTATAAAATCAAATTCCTAGAGTGGTGGAATGTTCCGGGAGGTGTCCCTCCCCCCAGAAGTGATGTATCACCACTGCACCAAGGGTGATTTTTTTTGCTTCTCCCTTCCTACTGACCTACTGAGTGGTGTGGGTGCCAGGGGCTCAAAGCAACCAGTCACCCACTGGAAGTGGGAACAGCAATGTATATTTGTATAAACATGAACAGATAAAAGTTTAAGATTTGTTCATGTAATGACTGCTTTGAACAAATCTTACTAGCAAGTGAGGCTTTATTTTTTATTTTTTTAGCAGGAGGAACACAAGAGAAAAGGCTGAGAAACCAAGACGGGGAAGCAGATGCACAAAACTAAAACCTCAGGACACAAGAATAGTTTTTAGCTGGGTGTATATTCTAACAGTAGGCAATGAATTCCAGAGGCTAAGATTCTGATGAACGTAGGTCTCCAAAAAGAAATCAAAAACGGCAACATGTCTGAAATGTACACCCTACCGTCACAAAAACAGCTTCTCTGGTTTTACCCTCACAGTTTCTGTTGAGTCAAAAATGCAACAACACAATGAGAAAATAACCTACCCTTTAAAACACAGCTACGTCGGAGTCCAAGTTGGGAGGTTTTTAAAAGGGATGGTTATGACATAATTGCATAGCCTGGCTTTATATTTATGCTTTGAAAATTATGGGATGCACCTGAGCTTAGCATTCAGTTTCCCACACATTCAATTTTCTCTCCTCCAAAGAGCAACAGGAGACTCCCCAGTAACTCCCTGCCCCTCCAATGACTGGCTCTTGTTAATGGGGTGGAATCATCTAATAAGGAGACCTTTTTTCCTCCTGGTTTCGGTGCATTAACTGCACTTAGTGAGCAAATCAGCTCAAGTGGGTGTCCCTAAAGACCGATTAATACATTAAGCCTTAACTTAATATTGCCCGTGTATGTAGTAGGCATTGCTTTTATTCTGATATTTTAGTGACAGGGCTCCCCCCCACACACACACACACACAAGATAACTACAATGTATACCACTCTTCCAAGATTCATTAACACCATGAACCAAAGGGAAACTAACAACTGCGTCAGAAAAAGAATACCAGTTAGAATAGAACACCAATAGAAGAGAAGTCAGCTGTCTGGTTCACTTGCAAATCTCAGTGCCGCAGAAGGATGGTGATTAGACAGGATTTACCTGTCTGGTTCTCCTACTCACCTTGGCATTGCAAAAAGATGGAGATGATGCAGAGAAGCTTCACCAGGGCAGAGTCTGCACTTACTTTCTTTATTCCATTGTCAATCCTGTTGAATTCAGATCAATTTGAACTCGGGTCTTTCTCTATCCCCCTCTCATTGAAACAGGAAAGTGTTCTGCATGTGATTAGGGTAGTTCAGAAGGGGGGGGAACCAAGTCTCTTTCTTTCTTTTCTTGAAGGGGTGGGGGAGAGAAGCCAAGCAGAGAGCCTCTTTCTTTTCTTGGAGGGGGGGGGGAGGATCAAAGAAGACAGAGGAGGGAGAAAAAAAATCCAAGACCGACAGAGGTTGAGAGAAATTAGGGGCTTCTCCTTTAAGGCAAACTTGTCACATGAGCAGTTTTGTCCAATCAGGGGTTCTCTACCACGGAGCAAAGCCCAGATTCAAAACTACCTGCTTTCTCAATTCGATTCTTAAAATACCGAGCATTAAAAGCACTCTAAGATATCGCACAATAAAGGTAGGGTCACTCTGGATCAATCCTTCTTGCTGCAGAAGGAAAATTTAAATCGGCCAAAATCAAAACGGAAATCGCATTCTGTGTAAACGTCAGGGACGAAATCGACCTGGGATTGGAATAAAAGCTCCGTGCAGTTTACACCCAGGTGCGCTTAAACTGTGGTTGCTGTAGTGAAGATGGAGAATTTCTCAGTCTGTCCAATTTGACCAGAAAATCCCAACTCTCTTGAGGACATGGTGTTTCCACTCACCAGCATCCTTTGAAACTCCTTGCTTTAATGCTATCCTGAGTGACAAGCCCTCATTATAGAAGAGGTCACCTGGTTAAATTCTTTTGCCTCAACCTTATCGGAAAGCTGATTCTCAGATACAGCATATTTGGGCAGGGTTTGTACGTGGAGATCTGGTTGGAAGCGGCAAGAACTGTTGTGTGCATGATTCATCAGCTTCTGAAGAATATCTTACAAGGGGTGTGAGAGGACAGATGGAGTTAGCATATTTAGATCAGGATTTTTTTTTTCAAATAATCACCACTTGTGAACTGATTGGCTCAATAAGATACTTCCTGCTCATTTCCTCTCTGTGGTCGCTCCACAACAGTTAGCCAGTTAAACTGCTAGGACTCTCTCTCTCTCTCTCTCTCTCTCTCTCTCTCTCTCTCTCTCTCTCTCTCTCTCTCTCTTATTGTACTGGGGTGTGCAATCTGATCTGATTTGAAAGAAAGGCATTTTTCCTCCCTCTGAATATGTTATGTGGATTTATCATTTAAAAAAAAAATGCCTTTTTCTCATAGATGAGGAACAGAAAACTACCTTAGCAGTTGATAATATTTTGAAGGGGTAATTGCCTACCAGAGGGTTGACTCTCAATCTTTTCAAAAGAACCAACCGTAAGATAAGGAAGAAAGATGTGAAAATCCACATTTTGATTTCAGTTTTCCTTCATGTGAATGTACCTGGTTGTTATTTTGGCACCAATTTGCAATGTAATGCATATGTACCAAATTACTCCCCAGTTATTATTCATTGGGGATATAATATAGGCAAGGTATATTTTATTGCTCCAGAAGTTACTTCAACCGGTAGCCTAAGGATGAGACCATCCATAGAAAAGATTCTTGCCAAGGCAGAATCCAATCTCATCTCTTTTAAGGAGGGAAAAAATGCCCAACCATATCATGAGGATCTGAAGGTCCATCCAGGCTTATAGGGCAGTCAGGTATCCCATTCCTCTGGGCTACCACTGTGGCTTGGTGGAACAACAGGAGTAAAATTTTTAACACATGGTTTCACACACTGCTCTAGGAATTTTAAAATTCTATGGTTTACCATAGGGATTTGGGGAAATTCTAGATTGTCACTTTGATGCCATGACATCACTTCTGAGTTTTTACCCAGAAATGACATTGCAGGGCACAACTTCCTGTCACAGCCTCTCAAACCTCCTGGAGGTTGCCATCAGATAGCTGGCAAACCTATGACCTAAACTGTAAAGGGCTTTATGGAGTCAAATCTTCTTCTTCTATTCCTGTTCCTTTTACTCAAAGGTCTTGAACATGATCGAGATTCAATCCTCTTCCAAGCAATCCCCACAGCTAAATATTTTGCAACTGCTAACGGGAGAAACTAGACAGTTTGGGCACCCCAGTTGAAGAGGGATGTTGACAAACTGGAGCATGTCCAGAGGAGGGCAACAAAAATGGTGAGGGGTTTGGAGACCAAGACATATGAAGAAAGGTTGGGGGAGCTTGGTCTGCTTAGCCTAGAGAGGAGACGACTGAGAGGGAATCTGATAACCACCAAGTATTTGTAGAGGATGTAGAGGATGCAGCAGAGTTGTTCTCTGTTGCCTTGAAGGGACAGACCAGAATGAATGGGATGAAATTAATTCCAAAGAAATTCCATCTAAACATCTGGAAGAAGTTCCTGACAGAGTGGTTTCTCAGTGGAACAGGCTTCCTCGGGAGGTGGTCAGTTCTCTATCTTTGGAAATTTGTAAACAGAGGCTGGATAGCCATCTGATGGAGAGGCTGATTCTGTGAAGGCAAAGGGGTGTCAGGTTACAGTAGATAAGTGATTGGGATGTGAGTATCCTGCATAGTGCAGAGGGTTGGACTAGATGACCCAGGAGATCCCTTCCAACTCTATGATTCTATGATTCTAATTTTTTGAGTTGGCAAATGTACATGCAAATGTACACCACTTTTTACTACTTGAGGGAGTTTCAAAGAGAAGGAGAAGACACAAAGTGTCTACAATCGCCTTCCCTTCCTCTCTCCACAACTGACACCCTGTGAGATAGGTAAGCTCGTAGAGAACCATAATTGGCCCAAGGTCAGCCAGTAGGCCTCAAGGATCTCAAAGCGGCATATATTCACCTTCCCTTTCCTCTCCCCACAAAACACACTTTGTGAGGGAGGTGAGGTTGAGACAGCCCTGATATTACTGCTTGGTCAGAACAGCACTATAAGGTCTGTGGTAAGGCCGCGATCACCCAGCTGGCTGCGTGTGGAAGAGAGGGGAATCAAACCTGGCTTGCCAGATTAGAAGCTGCCGCTCTTAACCACTAAACCACACTAGTTCAAGCCAATGCCCAGATGAAAGCAGGTAGCCCGCAGAGTCGTTTTAACAGGACAGCTTTGTGGAGAATCCCCATTGTATTCAAAGTCATCACTGATAATCACTTCTGTAAATGTCCCCATGCCTTTTAAGTAATTCACAAGACAGGCAGGTATAGGAATGTCATAAAAGAAAATCTCACACAACACAATCAGAACAGTCTGTGGCTCGACAGGGCCGGGGGGGGGAGGGAGGGGGGAATCCATTTGTCAGGTAGCAAGTGCCTGCTTTCATCTTTATGTAACTGCTTGGGAGGGGGAAAGAGGCCAAAATACTTTGTTAATAATCACAGGTGCAAATCTCTCCCCTGTGCAAAGTCCGGCAGCAGTTTTTATGCTGCATTTGATGTGGAAACTTGGCAGCTGAGACAGAATCACTCTCTGACGTCCTCCCACCATGCTGGTGTGTAGTGACAGCAGAGTGCAGGGTGCTTACTACAGGGTGTGTGTAGGGGGGATCTAACTACTGCAGTTTGTCAAGGTATGCCATCTGAATGCCCATTTGGGATGAAAATTATTTTTAATTACCAAAAAAAGGGTTCTGTGTTGACCCAAATGATTTTTAAAAAATTCAGTTACGAGCGGAGAGCCCTATTCAAACAATGTCCTGTGTCACACGCTAAATGAATTTTATAATGGGAAAAAAGAGTTGAGAATAGTAATCATTGCCATTCTGCTCGGCTTTTAAGCTGCCTGCTCAGTGCCAAGTCTTCCCTTTTTGCCTGGGCTGTACAATTATACCTCCCCCCCCAAAAAAAAAAACCCCAACAACACCCTATATACCATATCAGTACAATGAACTATTGGAAGTGAAGGACCTTATCCTGTCTCTTAGCCTCAGACTTCAGAGGGGGGCTAGAAGACAGTCAGAGAGAAAGGCTCAAACACAGAGCATCCTTTCACTCTCTGTCCCTTTGATGTGCTGATTGCTTCTCTCGGGGAATCTTCCATCCTCCCACCTTTGCCACCTCCTCCTCACCCCCTTTGCCAGACTTCTGGGCATCATGCTTCATGAGCAGGAGCCATATAAGGATTCGTGGGGCCTGTAGCAACAGAGCCAGTTTCAGGATGCGCAGGGCCTGAGCAGAGTACAATTTCGGCACGGACAGTCAGATTGGCAGCAGAGCCCCCCCCCCCAGTCAAAGGGGTATCAATGTCCTTAAATATGGAAAAGGGGTGAGGAGATGGGCATGGGCCCTGCTCCAGGGATACTCCCAGTCAAAGGGGTATCAATGTCCTTAAATATGGAAAAGGGGTGAGGAGATGGGCAATGGCCCTGATCCAGGGGGGAAGGCAATGTGTGAGGACCCTGGAAGTGTGGGTCCTGTAGCATGCATTCCATGTGTACCATGGGTAAACCAGCCCTTGCAGGAGAGCAGGACATGGATTCCTGTATCTCCATTCATCCTAGAATCATAGAACCGTAGAATCATAGAGTTGAAAGGGACCTGATGGGTCATCTGGTCCAACCCACTACACTATGCAGGACATTCACATCCCAATCACTCATCTCCTGTAACCTGCCACCCCCTTGAACCTTCACAGAATAAGCCTCTCCGTCAGATGGCTATCTAGCCTCTGTTTAAAAATTTCCAAAAATGGAGAACACACCACCTCCCGAGGAAGCTTGTTCCACTGAGAAACTGCTCTAACTGTCAGGAACTTCTTCCGGATGTTTAGATGGAATTTCTTTGGAATTAATTTCATCCCATTGGTTCTAGTGTGTCCCTCTGGGGCAAGAGAGAACAATTCTGCTCCATCCTCCATATGGCACCCTTTTAAATACTTGAAGATGGTTATCAGATCCCCTCTCAGTCGTCTCCTCTCTAGGATAAACAGACCAAGCTCCCCCAACATTTCTTCATATGTCTTGGTCTCTAAACCCCTCACCATCTTTGTTGCCCTCCTCTGGACATGTTCCAGTTTGTCAACATCCCTCTTAAATTGGGGTGCCTGAAACTGAACACAATACTCCAAGTGAGGCCGAACCAGAGCAGAGTAAAGCGGTACCATTACTTCCATTTGATACAGCCCCAAATCCCATTCACCTTTTTAGTCACTGAATCACACTGCTGACTCAAGTTCAATGTATGGTCTACTAAGACTCCTAGATCCTTTTCGCACATGCTACTGCCAAGACAAATCTCCCCCATCTTATATCGGTGTATTTGGTTTTTCCTACCTAAATGCAGAACTTGACATTTGTCCCTATTGATCTTCATTTTATTCAGTTTAGCCCACTTCTCAAGCCTATCAAGATCATCCTGGATTGTGTTGCTGTCTTCAGTTGTGTTTGCTACCCCTCCCAGTTTAGTATCATCTGCAAATTTAATAAGTACACCCTTCAAATCATTTATAAATATGCTGAACAACACAGGCCCCAGGACAGATCCTTGGGGCACTCCACTTATCACTCTTTTCCAAGAAGATGCTGAACCATTAACAAGTACCCTCTGGGTATGATTTGTCAACCGGTTATTGATCCAACTGACAGAATTAGGATCCATACCGCATTTTACCAACTTGTGAACAAGAATATCATGTGGAACCTTATCAAAAGCTTTACTGAAATCCAGATAAACTATGTCCATGGCATTCCCCTGATCCAGCAAGGTAGTCACTTGCTCAAAAAAAGAGATAAGGTTGGTCTGACATGACTTGTTCTTGCGAAACCCATGCTGGTTCCAGCTGCTCAAGGATCAAGTGTTTGATTATTTGTTCCAAAATTTTGCCAGCTACAGATGTCAAGCTGACGGGTCGATAATTACCCGGATCCTCCTTTTCCCCTTTCTTGAAGATGGGGACAACATTTGCCCGCCTCCAATCATCTGGCACTTCACCCGTTCTCCAAAAAGTGTCAAAAATAATGGACAGAGGTTCAGAGATGACATCTGCAAGTTCTTTTAGTACCCTTGGATGCAGTTCATCTGGCCCAGAAGACTTTGTTTCATTTAAAGAAACTAGGTGTTTGTGGACTGCTCCAACAGTGTTCCTAGGCCACCATCCCCATCCCCCATGTTGTGTTACATTTTTGCCACATTGATCACTATTTCCTTAACAAGAGAAGACTGAGGAGAAATCCTAGTTATTTAGACTGAAGATCAGATTCCTACTTCTACTCCATCCTCTCTAGATTCAATTTCCTATGATAAAAAGACGCATTAATTTGGAAAGATAAAGGAGAGTGCTGATTATTTTGATCCTGACCATCATGTACACCCCCAGCTGTCGGTCAGAAGAGCCAGGCTAGGATTGGCAGGTGGAGAAGAGAGAGGATAGGAGCTGATCCTGAAATTTACCTTTTCTTCTGTGCATCCTTACCAAAGAGACCTCATGGTTGCATGTGGAAAGTCACTGGGCTATTATTTTCTAGACACCACAAAAATATGCTCTCCATGTTTGGCTTCCCTGATGAGTCAGGCTACCACTTTGCAAATATTTATTCTCAAAAGCACATGTTTGACATTTCAGAGTATCTCCCCATCAGCAGGCATAAATCTTGCACATATGCTTGTTAAAAAAAGGTCTAAATTTCAACAATATGTCTCTTTTTCATTTCTTCCTGTTTTTAATTTTGGAAGCACTGCACGCGATTTCCAATAGAGAGAGAAGCTAAAAAGACCCATCGTGTCTATAATACTGTCAAGACCTTTATATGAATCGACTTAAGTTATGGAGGTTCAGAGCAGAAAACGTTACAAACCCATTGTTAACAACGACCTGTTCTTGCAACACACACGCACATGCACCCCATCCCCAAATATCTGAAGTAAAATAAGCCCTTTAAAATATATATATAGGAAAATCTTTACATCTCTGTAAAATAAAAGCCAGACTATACAAGGTTTGACAAAGCAATCATGAACAGCCTTGAACAGACTTCTGGAAGTTATTTTCCAATTTCCATTCTTATAGCTCCCAAATTGGAGCCCTCCTCTGAATACAACAACAAATAAACAAGGCAATAGACAGTATTTTCATTGCCTGGGTTGTGTTCTTTTGGCAAACATTGTCTTTGGAGTTTCAGAAAATCCCTGGCCTTGGGTAAAAATGACAACTGGACATAATGTGCTCACAAAAGGCCAAGGTTAGATTCACACTGGGACATGCTTGGACTTGGTGTGAGTTATGTGGCTGCTCTATATGAACATACATTTTGAATGTATGCCTTGTACCCTATGAGGGGCATCTTGGGCCAAGGGGAGGGCTTCTTCTTCAAGGGTGTTTTCCCATCTGTAGCTTCTCCCTGGTCTCACTATCCATTCATCTATCTGTACATCTGTCTTAAATGTCTAATACGTTTTATCTTGGTGTAGTGGTTAGGAGTGCAGACTTCTAATCTGGAGAACCAGGTTTTATTCCATGCTCCCCCACATGCAACCAGGGGGGTGACCTTGGGCTCGCCACATCACTGATAAAGCTGTTCTGACTGAGCAGTGATATCAGGGCTCTCTCAGCCTCATCTCCTTCACAGTTGTGGGGAGAGGAAAGGGAAGGCGATTGGAAGCCACTTGGAGACTCCTTTGGGTAGAGAAAAGCGGCATATAAGAACCAACTCTTCTTCTTCTTCAGTTATATCAGGGCTCTCTCAGCCTCCCCTCCCTCACAGGGTGTCTGTTGTGGGGAGAGGAAAGGGGAGGCAATTGTAAGCCGCTTTGAGACTCCTTCTGGGAGAGAGAAGTGGCATATAAGAACCAACACTTCCTCTTCCTCTTACTTAAGGAGCATACATAGATCACCTTTTCCTAGCTGTCAACCGTGAATTCAGCACGGGACAGCTTTCCGAGCTTGAGTCTCCATGGTAGGGGCCCTGAATATTGTGTCCGCTGATACATTTCCTGGTGCCCACCAAGTGTTTTCAGAATGTGGATGGGAACAGGTGGGGTTTGCTCAGCAAGACTTCTGGATGGTTGCGAGAGTTTTTATTGGCTGGACAGATTTTTGAAAACCTGGCTGGGGCTGGGGCAGCCCCACAGCCCCAGGATCTTCAGGGATTTCTCAGTGGGAAAAAAAGTTGAGAAAGCCTGTGCTAGTCCTTTAGCGAACAAATAAATAATAAACAATTTGTGCTTCCAAGTGCATGGCCGTGCCATTTTTTATGCTCGACAGGCTGTGAAATTCTCAGCTTCTGTACGCACATGTATTGTTTGCTGTGCCGCATCCCTTTTATTTGTTAACAGGGTGCCCTTGGAATCTAGATGCCGTTTTTCAATTTACACTACATGACCCATTCATGTCTCTTTGTGAAACTGAAGGCATGCTTTCACAGCATCTCAAGATGAAGAGGAGAGGAGTTTGTTAAATACAATGCAGGGAGGGAAGTCATTTTGACAATGAACACATCATTTTTGCAAAAAGAATAAATGGAGAAGTGAACTTCCATATTTTTCTGACAAGACTCAAATTCAGTATCACCGAATCACCAAATCATAGAGTTGGGCAGGGCCATACAGGCCATCTAGTCCAACCCCCTGCTCTACGCAGGATCAGCCCTAACCATCCTAGAATCTTAGAATCATAGAGTTGGGCAAGGCCATACAGGCCATCTAGTCCAACCCCCTGCTCTACGCAGGATCAGCCCTAAGCATCCTAGAATCATAGAATCATAGAGTTGGGCAGAACCATACAGGCCATCTAGTCCAACCCCCTGCTCTACGCAGGATCAGCCCTAACCATCCTAGAATCTTAGAATCATAGAGTTGGGCAGGGCCATACAGGCCATCTAGTCCAACCCCCTGCTCTACGCAGGATCAGCCCTAAGCATCCTAGAATCTTAGAATCATAGAGTTGGGCAGGGCCATACAGGCCATCTAGTCCAACCCCCTGCTCTACGCAGGATCAGCCCTAAGCATCCTAGAATCTTAGAATCATAGAGTTGGAAGGGGCCATACAGGCCATCTAGTCCAACCCCCTGCTCTACGCAGGATCAGCCCTAACCATCCTAGAATCTTAGAATCATAGAGTTGGGCAGGGCCATACAGGCCATCTAGTCCAACCCCCTGCTCAACACAGGCTCAGCCCAAAGCATCCTAAAGCAATCATTTTCCCCCCAGCCGCCAGAAACCTCCACACCTCGCTTCACTTCTCCCCGCTCCAAGACGTCACAGTGGCTCCTTTAAATTGTCATACTCCCCCCCACCACCCAAGCACAATATTGGCCAGGTTCATCTGCCAGGATGGGAGCATTGAGACATTGGCCAGGTTGGTTTATCATGTAGGTCTTCCTAAAGGAAGCATTTTTGTCATTCTTCTCATTTAAAAACAAATGTCAAAAGCTTTGTGAAATGCCTGTCCGGAAAGTCTTTTATGGGATTTTTTTCTCCCCTTCTTTCCAGATACCTCTTTTCACAAGAATCAAACTTTGCCTTGGATCAAGGCCATCAAAGCATGATGTTTTGTTTCCGGCTTTAGTATATTCTGAACATTGTTGTCCTAGCAGAAGAAAACAGCTTCCATAGCTTAGACCAGGCTTTCTCAACCAGGGTTTCATTAAACCCTGGGTTTCCTTTATGGCCCTGGAAAGGTTTTCCAAATACATGGAGGTTTCATATATAAAAAATGCTGGCAGGGGCTCATGCGAATGCTGGCAGGGGCTCATGGGAATCGTAGTCCATGGACATCTGGAGGGCCACAGTTTGACTACCCCTGCTCTAGTCCATCGGGTTTTGTAGTTAAAAAGTCCAACAGGCCTGTTTTATCCAACCCTGACATGTTTTGAGTCACTCATCTTTCAAGCCTTTCGACCAGGGGTAGTCAAACTGAGGCCCTCCAGATGTCCATGGACTACAATTCCCAGAAGCCCCTGCCAGCGAATGCTGGCAGGGGCTTCTGGGAATTGTAGTTCATGGGCATCTGGAGCGCCGCAGTTTGACTACCCCTGCTTTCGACCATCCCCAAACTCAAAATAGCTATTGCTCAGTTGTTCACTGGCTACCCTTTTTATACTGAGAAGTTCAGATACCCTCCCCCTTCTTTATAAAATAAGTGGAATCTAAAATCTCCTGTGACATTCCTAATCTAATGAAGGGACGGGGAAATAAACTGTCATGTCGCTTGTCATTTTTCCGCCAGAGGCTTTGAAATCCGCTTGTTCGGCAACGACAGGGTAATAATGAAAAGTGTGTAATGAAAGCATCAGAACTCTGACAGGTTTCCATGTATTTACCCAAGAGGAAAGGAAGTCAACTTTTTAGCATACCAGCCCAGTGAAGACTGGGGGTGGGGGGGTGGGGGTGGAATCAGATGAGCGATACTGCGGAACAGAAAAAGGGAATTGAAGTTCTTTTTTGTTGTTGTCGTCATCCTTGGTTAATTCCCTGCCTTTTCATCAATGGCATTTGAATAAATTTGCAGATGACCAGAATTTCAGTCTTTTTGAGAAAGGGCAGAATAAAAATAAAAGCCTAAATACATTTATAAAGCAAATGCTTATTTCTAGCCTGTTTTTCTTTTCAACAGAGATTCAAAGTGGTTAATAAAGATATACTATATATAGAGAGAGGTTATATATATATACACACAATACACACACACACACCCTAAATAAGTCTCAAAGTGGCTTACAATTGCCTTCCCTTCCTCTCCCCCACAAAAGTCTCCCTGTGGGGTAAGTGAGGCTGAGAGAGCTCTGAGAGAACTGTGAGCAGCCCAAGGTCACCAAGCTGGCAGCAAGTGGGGGAGGAGTGTGGAATCATACCCAGTTCTCAAGAATTACAGGTTACCACTCATAGCGCCACTATGCCACTCTGGCTCTCTCTGTTCTTACCAAGTTCTGCTCTGTCCTTACTTAGCTTGTCAGCCTTGTTTCCAGGTTTCTACTCCCCTACTAGAAAGGCTGCTGACCCTGTGGAGGCTAGGGTTGCCAACTCCGACTGGGGAAATCCCTGGAGATTTGGGGGTGTTGTCTGGGGGAGGTGAATTCTGGAGTGGTGAGGGAGCTCAACAGGGATTCAATTTGTTATTTATTTGCTTAATTTGTAGATCACCCCTCCGTGTGGGCAGGCTCGAGGTGCTTAACAACACAGAATCCATTCATATAAAATTACAATAATAAAATCTCAAGTCATAAACACAGTTCAGAGGACCAGTAAATTAGCTGCCAATACAAGGTTAGAGAAAGTCCTCTCACGGTTTGTTGTGGAAGCTGGTAACCATAGCCCAAGTATGAATATCTCCAAGAGGATGGGAAGTCTCCGTGCCTCTAAAGTTGACCGATCATTTTTTGAGCTATCTGGCCAGGACCTTCTCATCCGGTCACACGGTCTTTCTGCCAGGACCTTGCAACCCCTTCAGAGCCCCCTGTTCCTTTCCATCTTCTGTCCTTTCTTGCCCTCCTCTCCCATTATCCAATAGACAAGACCAATTTTGGGGCTCTTCGGGTTATGACCCCTCCCCTCTCCATCATTTCAGCTCGAGTGTCTCCCTGGGCTTCAGGCTGTCTGGCATCACCTCTGTATTCCCCCTGCCTTTCTGCAAAATATTTTTCATGAGCAGCGAGCGGAGGGGGGACGACGACGACCGCAAATGGCATTATGTTGAAGTTAGGCACCTTCCTCTTCACACGGGTGGCCCTTTTCTTAGGCCAGTCTCCTTGAACAATGCTGGCAGATGGGATACGAAGGACTCTGCTTTGCTATTCAGGTGGATTCTGAACTGCTACCTCTCTCTGTTGGGCGCCAGATGCAGCCTGTTCAGAGATTAACTGCTCAGGCGGGCGAAGAGAATACGTCCTGTGTTCCAGTCATTATCTCTTATTTTGGATGCCAAATTCTATTTCAAGGAAACCTTTCAGGCCAGATTGAAAGGAAAAGGGAAAGACTGCAAAAATCCCCCTGTCTATTGATTTCTCCTCTTCTCAGATATTTCCGCAGGCTTGAAGCGCTTCACCAGATCTGTTCATTTAGACAGGCAATGTTGTCTAGTGGTTAGAGCAGTGGTCCCCAACCTTTTTCAGGCTGGGGACCGGCGGCAGCAGGGAGGGCAATTGCCCGGTCGCGCATGCCACACATGCGTGGTCATGCACGCGCAATGCGCATGCACGATTGAAAACGTGCATGTGTGAAAGTGCCTTGCTTCCCTCTCCCCCCCTCCTGCAGTAAGAAGCTTGCCAGGCCACAAGCTTGCAGCCTGGGAAGTTTCTTACTGCGAGGGGGGGCGGGAGCCGCGGCCCGGTGCCAAGGCCTTCGCGGCCCGGAACCCGTCCGCAGCCCGGTGGTTGGGGACCACCGGGTTAGAGTGTCCAACTAGGCCTTAGAAAAGAGCAAGAGTCCAGTAGAGCCTTCAAGATGAACCAAGTTTATGGCAGGGGTGAGCTTCCAGGAGTCACAAAAAGCTCACTCCCTGATTCAGATGTTGTCAGTGCTCCTGGACTCTTACTCTTTTCTCCTGCTACAGACAGACTAACATGGCTCACCCATGTTCAACTGCCAGAATAGGCAAGATCTGCAGTTGTGCATATAAAGGGAGCCACCGTGGTGTCGTGGTTAAGAGTGACACTGACAGACTCTAATCTGGAGAACTGGTTCGGAATCCCTACTCCTCCACATGCAGCCAGCTGGGTAATCTTGGGCTAGGTCAGAGCTGTTCTTTGCCTGCTTGATTTACCTTACAGGGTGTCTGTTGGGGAAGAGGAAGGAAAAGGTGTTTGTAAGCCACTTTTGGAACTCCTTTGGGTAGTGAAAAGCAGCTCTTCTTCTTCCGTTCTGTCTTTTTAGACTTCTGACTGGTCCTACAGCCAAAAGCCTGTTTCATTGTTCATCACATGCTCCATCTGGTCCTGGATCTACTTCGGCTGGTTCTGAATCCACTCATGTGTCCTCCTCAGGGCCAGAGGCTGTGAGTTGGGCAGTGGTAGTGATTCTCTTTCAGCTCCTGGCCGAAGATTAACCATCCCTGGGTGGAATACCTGCAACCAGGGAAGAGTGGAACCTCCTCTTTAGAGAGATCAAACCCCCTCGATAAAAAGGCTGTTTGGAAGATTTTTGCACCCCACTTTTTACTACTGGAAGGAGTCTCAAAATGGCTTACAATTGCCTACCCTGCCTCTCCCCACAACAGACACCCTGTGAGGGAGGTGAGGCACAGAGAGCTTTGAGAGAACTGGTGCAAGGTCACCCTGCATGCCTCATGCAAACATTGCCAGGGGCTCCTGGGAATTGTAGTCCATGGACATCTGGAGGGCTGCAGTTTGACTACCCCTGCGTGGATGATACATGCACTACGCCTTGCCGCATAAGAGAGGGTGCATTTTTTTTTTAACCATTAGAGAACTGCCTCCTGTGTTTTATTTTTAGCACCCTGACTCAAATCCATCCAGTCCCCATCGTACCTTTCCACCCTTCCACTGTTGTCTTGTCAAACTCCCCCACCCCAATCCCATTTCCCAAGGCCTGGGTCTCTGGACAAATGACAAGCCCCACATCCTGCTCAGCTCAAATGGATACCGAAGGCCAGCTTTCACCATCCCCGCAGCCAAGTGGATAAAGACACGGCCCCGATGTGAGGACTAGGCGACCTCAAATGGAGTCCGGTGGAGCCTTCTTTTAAGACCTCTGGCCAATCAAGAGCAGTTGTTTTCAAATGGAGCTGCAGTGAGACGAAGCATTGCAATTTTCTCTTTCACATTCCCACCCGGAGACGGCCGCCAAGGGGATGAAACAGACTCGATATTCCGAATTGCCACGCCAAAGCCTGCACATCTCTGCTGGGTCTGAAGAATGGTGCCCTCCCACGGGGACAGGAATGTTCTCCTTTATATTGCTTCTTCCATCTATTTCATGGATGTCTTTGTGCTCCTGCCAGGAGGCAATTTGGTCCAGAGACTCTTCCGTCCTTCCCCCAAATTCAGGAAACAGACTGAAGGCAACTTTCAGGGACTGTGGTGGGGGTGGGGGTGGGGGTTCAGAGCAGAGGTCTCTAAAATGGAGGACCAGGCTCGACTCCTTACTTTGCTCTAGTCAGCATTTCCTACCTCACAGGGTGTTTGTTGTGGGGTCTGGAGGTGTAGGCGATTGTAGGCTGCTTTGAGACATTTGAAGCCTGCTAGGTGACCCTGGGCTAATCACAGTTCTCTCAGAGCTCTCTCAGCCTCCCCTACCTCACTGGGTGCCTGTTGTGAGGAAAATAATGGAAGAGATTGTAAACCACATTGAGACTCCTTCGGGTAGTAAAAAGTGTGGGTACAACCCTCCCCTGGCTCTTTTCTTCGCTAGACCAGGGCACTCCATCCACTCAAACTGCATGACCTGAAATTCATAACAGGATTTTAGCAATCCATAAAATTTCAGAAATAAGGGCTTGTATCCTACCATTTAAAGAGCTTCTTGTGGCACAGAGTGGTAAGGCAGCAGAAATGTTGTCTGAAAGCTCTGCCCATGAGGCTGGGAGTTCAATCCCAGAAGCCGGCTCAAGGTTGACTCAGCCTTCCATCCTTCCGAGGTTGGTAAAATGAGTACCCAGCTTGCTGGGGGGTAAACGGTAATGACTGGGGAAGGCACTGGCAAACCACCCCGTATTGAGTCTGCCATGAAAACGCTAGAGGGTCTGACCCCAAGGGTCAGACATGACCCAGTGCTTGCACAGGGGATACCTTTACCTTTACCTTTACCCTACCATTTGGTTCCAAAAGATGTAAAGGCATTTTTGTCAGGTGGGGGCCAATTTCCACTGATTCCTCCTTCCCCTTGCAGCCCACTAAACCCCTGAGACTTTGTTCCCAGTCCCTAGTCAGTGGCCAATCAAAAGGAGCATGGGGAGGAAAGGGAGGTTCCAATGAAGGGAGGAATCAGCAGAAAACTTGGAAGGTTTTGACAAAACTTTATCCTTTGGAAATCTGTACGGAGAATTTCTTGGAAGAGAGGTTCAGTCCATAAAAATTTCACTTCCAGTGGCTACAGATTATGGGGAAAATGTCACAAGGACCGATTATGCACGGGGCTAGAAATCCAGGTTGGTGGCAGCAGATCAGCCCCAATTATGGACCCTGCTGCCACCATCCCAGCCCTAGCCCAGCACAGTGCCCCAGAAGATCCGCAACAAGGGAACATGGAAACTTCTGTTCCTTGGGATGCTGCAGGGGCCAAAGTGGGTTGGGTCGGGCCAGCCCCATGCATAAGTGGGAGACACTGCATGCGCCTGCCCCGCAAAGCCGACCGGGGAATCCCCCCACCCCCACCTTGGTGGGAGCAGCATGCTGCTCCCTGCAATTGTGCGGTGGGGCCCCCATTCCCCCACTTCCTCCCACTCACCTCCTCACTGTTGCTGCCTGCAGGCAGCAAGTCGGGCTTTCCAGCCCCGGAGTTGTGCAGGTGCAGGTGCATGTGCCATTGCTATGCTGGGGCAGCCCGCATACTCCGGGGGATTCCTCCCCCATGAGTACACGGGAAGCGCCGGGGCATCCTCCCCCAGTGCAATGCCCAGCAGCAATCCGGCGTGGCTGCTGCCGTGCATAATGGGTCAGAGAAATAGAAGAGGAGTAGGATTTTGAGCCCCTCATTTCTCCTCGCTAAGGAATCTCAGAGCAGCTTACAGTTGCCTTCCTCTCTCCACAACAGGCACCTTGTGAGGGAGGTGGGGCTGATAGATCCCAAAGAGAACTGAGATTGGCTCAAGGTCACCCAGCAGGCTTTGGGTGGGAAATCAAACCCGGTTCTCCAGATTAGAAGCCACTGGTCTTAGCCACTGTGACACAGTGGAGATGTGTTTTACTTTGAAACTAATAGAAATAGATCTATTTGTGGTCTTTCCCCCCCCCCCCTCTAAGCCATGTTTTCCTTCTGGACTGTGAGGTTCATGCTCTTGAAATCACCTCACACCAGGCTTTGAAACCAATTTTATCCTGTACACATCCCTGCAATTGGTTTGCTGGCTGGCTAGATTCATCGATGCCTCATTTCTGCAGGCTGGTTTTAATTGTTCCCTGCTAAAGTTAGGCTGAGAGTCACACAGATACTTTTAGAGAATATTTTGGCTTCAGAATGTTAAAATAGGAAAGGACAGTTTTTAAAGGCATCTGCCTTCTCTCGGTAATAGTTGTCTTTTAATCAAATTGTAACATCTCACATTGCTCCCAATAGTTCAAAAGAATAGCTATAGAGGTATGGATCGCAGTATATTTAAACGTAATAGGTTAATCAGTTCATTGATTGACAGCTCCAAGAAAAAAAAGACACGGGTACGTGAAAACCTAACACTGAAAGGCACATATAGATTTCAGAGAGAAGAGGTTCTATAATTGCTTTCTGGAACTGATCCTGCCCTTCTCGATCAAACAAAGGCCTTTGTGACAGGCCATTTTTGCACATATCTTGACTGAATGCATATGTCATTTTAAAGGAACGTAAGAAAGCCATTTACCGTTTCTGTTCCACAGGATGTACTGAAAGATGGGTATAAAGGATGAAAGGAGAATAAAAGAAAGAGGGGAGGACATGGGGAATTGGAGAACATCTCTGCCAACTGCACAGCATCTAAGTGGTGCTTTTGCATTTGCTTCCCTTGCGTGTAGTTAAATGCCTGAGAATGGCCACAGGTGTGTATCGAAGGGCGAGAATAAAAGGACATTTTTGACCAGAGAGATAAATAGATCTGTCTGTCTGTCTGTGTGTCATCTGTCAATCAATCAATCAATCAATCAATCAATCAATCAATCAATCAATCAAAGGACTTAGTAATCTAGATCTACCTAACTTAAAGTCCATATACATATATAGAGAGTCCTTTTATAGACAAAAAGGCTTTATGCCTTCCGAGTGGCCCCTCACCCGGACCGGCCCCGCCCACTCTTCACCCACTTACCCCTTAACAAAATATGATAGTGGAAAGATTGTCTTGCTACCTAGCTATCTCTATATACAGAAAGAGAGAGAGAGAGAGAGAGAGAGTTTTGATAGACAGACAGATATGTCTTTCTATCTGTCTGTATATATAGGTAGATAAATATAAACACAGATAAATAAGATATACATACATCAATATACATAGAAATAGATAGATGTTAGATCCAGATCTATCTATCCATATACATATATATATAGTCCTTTTATAGACAGATCTATATTGGTCTTTCTATCTATATAGGTAGATAGATATATAGATAACTTATAGATATATCTACATACATAAAAATAGATGGATGAACGGGCAGAGAAAGAGAAAGAGAGAGAGAGAGAGAGAGAGAGAGAGAGAGAGAGAGAGAGAGAGAGAGAGAGAGAATTCCAGGAGACTAGTTGTAATTCATCTCCTTTATAGAGTTTTCTCCCCTCCCCCCCAAAAAAAAGTGATGTAATAAATTTTAGTCCTGAGAAAGGGTAAGGCAAGATTCTTCTCCCTTATCCTTCTTATTGGGTACATTTGTTAGAAGGGGAATAGGACTGATGGGTAGAACATCGGTTTGGCATGCAGATGATCACAGCTTCAGTCCCCAGTATTTCCAGTGGGCAATGCCAGAGAGCAGGGGATCTGAAAGACCTCTGCAGAAGAAAAGATGATGGACCAAGTACATGTAACTTTTCCCAGCAAGGTTAACATTGGCTTCATGGTGCTATTTCTGGTGTATTTCAGGAAGCCAGTTTGATGTAGTGGTTAAGAGGGGTCAACTCTAATCTGGACAACTGGGTTTCATTCCCCACTCCTTCACCAAATGCAGCCAATTGGATGAGCTTGGACCAGTCACAGTTCTCTCAGAAATCTCTCAGCCTCACCTACCTCACAGGGTATCTGTTGTGGGAGAGGAAGAAATGTCCATTGTGAGCTACTTCAAGACACGTGAGGCCTTCTGGGTGACATCTGGCTACTCACTGTTCTCTTCCAGCTCACTCAGCCCTCCCTACCTCTCAGGGTGCCTGTGGTGGGGACAGGAATCGAAGGCGATTGTCAGCTACTTGGAGACTCCTGGTGGAGAAAAGCAAGGTATAAAAACCAACCCCTATCCCTCATATTCATCTTTGGAAAAAGGGATGCGATCCAGATTGGACCATGCATGTCTGGCAATTAAATTCTGAGCATGGAGCTCCTTCTTGGTTTGCCAACCTCCAGGTGTGGCCAGGAGATCTCCATTGTAATTCCAACAAGCCCCATACTATGGAGAGTAGTTCCTCTGGAGAAACACAGCTGCTTTTGGAGATGGACTTATACTGTCTGAAATCCACCCTATCCACGATCCACCCACCAATCTCCAGGAATGTTCTGATAGGGAGGTGGCAACCATCTGAGGACCTAACCCAAATGCACCTTGGAAAATGTGAACTGAGCTTAGGTAGGTTACCCTAGGTGGGAGTAACTGGACAAAACTTCCCATCTAAGAAACAATTTGAAACTGGACCTCCTTGGTCCTAGCCAGATACTGTAATCCCTACCTCACAGTGACTCTCAGGTGTTTATGAATATAAACATGAATCTCATATTTATGTTCACTCTCTCAGATCTCCTGAATGGATTTGGAACGCTCTAAGCTGCTCTTACTGGCAGAATCCAGAAATTGTTTCCCAGAAACGGTCTTTTAAGACGGTTAAGCAAATAATATCAGTGCTTTATCACTGGCGCTGATTTGCATAATGGCACAAAGATGGGACGGCAGCACTGCGGCAAAATGATTGCCGGGGCTTTAAATAGAGTGATTTAAAACAACACTTAGAATGAGTTGTTGCCATTTGGTGTTTGATTATTTTGAAGAGAGAGCTCTGTGCATGCATAATACATGGCACGGGAGTCTCCTTCCCCCCCCCCAAGACAAACTTGAAATCCCGAGTGCAACCAACGTGTATTGTGTGTGTCAAACCTAATACAGTGGGTAGGAAAGGAAAGTTACATTGTTGATAAAATTTTGATAAAAATGATAAAGATCGTCCAGAGAAGACCTCCTAGCTTTCTCTTTCAACTGTTCTGTTGTTGCTGTTTGTGGTTTTTGCAGTGTACTTTAGGAAAAGACACAATGCACTTGTTTCTGAAAGGGAGGGAGAGCCTGCAATCCACAGAGGCAAGCTTTTTTTTCAAATAAGATTGCATCTCTCCAGGTGGGGCCTGCAAACCACCTGGAATTATAACTGATGTCCAAGTGACAGAGAACAGTTTCCCTGGATAAAACAAGGGAGGCTTTGGAGAGTGAAATCTTTGGCATTACGCCAGAGATTCCCAACCAGGGATCCACGGACACCCAGAGGGAGGCCACGGCACTTCCCCTCCTGCCTTTATAGACTCGGTCAGAAGCCATGGAACTTGCTTCTTCCATTGCTCCCCTCCTCCTTCCAAAGTATGAGTGAGTTTCCTTGCGGTTTCTGCACCTGGGAGTGGGCAAATGGCTTCTATTGATTAAGAGCATGCAAAATCTTTCCACTTCAAAATAGTCACATGAGTTATGCTTTAGTATGCACAATACTAAAAGAAAATAAAAGGCCCTGTGAACAAACCTATAGGAGCAACAAAACAAATAAGAGCCATCTTAAAATTGGATAAAGATGGTGGCAATACAGCCAAACATCGATGAAACAGCAGAGACACAAATCAATTCATAAGAGCTCGGCAAATCAGAGAGTCGTAATTTGCCACCTTAATGAAACTAATGAAGGTGCCACATGCTTGCTTGCAGAATTTGTTTGACAGATGTAATGTTATTTGTTTCCTTTATTTATACCCAACTTATAGGGTTGCCTCCTGGTGGAGGATGCGGGGGGGGGGGTGACTTACCAGAATAAAGAAGAAGGCCTAACCTTCACACAGGAAGTGACATCATCATCATACTAGTGACTTAGTGACATTCTGGTACTTGGGCAAAAGCTCTAGGGTAAAACTGACTTCAAGTGGTAAGTCCGCCCCACTGGTCAGCTGATCAGTGGCTGTGAGGCAGAACCTGGCAACAACAGACTCCTGACTCCACAGGGGGGTCTGGTAACTCTACCTGCATTTCTCCCCAATGGGGACCCAATGGGGACATCATTATGCTCTCCTCTGTCTTATCCTCATGACAATCCTGTGAGGTAGGTGAAGACAAGAGTGCACAACTGGCCTAAACCATCCAGCAAGTTTCCATGGAAGTGGGGATTGAAATCTGGGCCTTCCAAATCTTGTTGGTGAGAACAGAAGTGGTTTGCTATTGCCTTTGGTGGTTTCTTCTCCTAAGCTGGGCCAGCCCTTCTTTGCCTCTGGGGTCAGAATAACCTGAGCCATCTAGGCCAGCCCATTTCTCAATCCGAGTCTGGCACTTAAAGCACTACTCCACATTGGTCCATTGGGTATGTGTAAGCTAGGGATGCCAGCCTCCAGGTGGGACCTGGGGATCCCCCAGAATTGCAGCTCATCTTTTATTCAATAATTCATTAATTAATTCATTAATTTATTTACCGCCCAGGACCAGTTCCCCTGGAGAAAATGGCTGCTTTGGAGGGGGGACTCCATAGCATTCTACAACACTAGGTCCATCTCTGCCCCAAATTCTGTCTACTCCTGGCTCAACCCTCAAAGTCTCAGGGTATTTCTCAACCCATAGCTGGCAAACCTAACAAAAACTCATTGAACTAATAGACTGTAAGTCTCAAGCTTGGTTGTTTTATCTGTGCTCAGATTGTTTAATGGTCATCAAAGTAGGGTTGCCAGCTCTGGGTTGGGAAATACCTGGATACTTTATTTATTTGTTTGTTTGTATTTTTATACCGCCCATTCTTTATAGCTCTGGGTGGTTTACATGGAACATTGCATCAATTTACATGGAACATTATAATAATCTATAACAATATACAAGTTTCAGTAGAACATCACAAAAATCTATCAAGTAGCAATTCACAACACAGCATGAATAACAACAACAATGAGGAGATCAAATTGTTCAGTCATGGAAGGGTGTTTGAGGGGGGACCCAGCAGATGTTCTGAGTAAGGTTGGCCTCAAGCGAATGCCTGGTGGAGGAGCTCCCTGAAGCCGGGGGTGGGTGGGATTTGGGGCAGAGAGAGACCTCAGTGGAGTATAATGCTATGGAGCCCACCAGGAGCAATGATCTCCGTCACCTGGAGATGAGCTGTAAAACCAGGGGGATTTCCAAGTCTACCCTAAGGTAAAGCTAATCAGGGGAACACTTCAAAATACCCTTGTCACTGGAGGGGGAAAATATTACAAGGAAAAATAGTATGGTGTAGCTGGTGACGAAAACTCCATATGCTGCCATAACTCTTCATAAATTAATGAAGCTCTCATTCTGCATTAGAACATTTTATCTCAGCTTCTTCAGACCTCTGCCATGGCACAGGAATCCCTCAATGGACTTTACTTCCTCATCTGTCATGAGGACCTTCCATTGTCATGGCATATACTGCCTGTGCAATATCGACTGTGGCATGATTTTAAAAGAAAAAAAATATATTTTAAAAGTCTTCCTCCTCCTTTTCTACGGAGCTCATCGTAAGATCTGTTGGCGCAATGCAACTTTTAGTGGCCATTTCCAAAATCTTCCAGGTAACACGGACAAAATAGGTCACCAACTTTTTAAATACTTGGGCCATACAGAAGGAATCAAGCTGACGAACTCGACTGAAGAATTTCTTAATACCAATTTGGACTTTATAAAAGGCAGTCATTTGAATGCTTAGTTTTTGAGCATTCATGGTTGATTCTACTCCCAAGGTCAGTACCTGGACAGGAGACCACTAAGCAAGACATAAGGAACTGTTGACTATCTGTTCCACATAATATATTTCTGATAAGGCCTTGGAGGAGGAGCATGACTCATGTCTTAAGTGCCACTCAGCACTTCACTCAGGGCAGCTGTCCCACCCTTGAGTGCCCTTTCCTCTAGCCAGCTTGTCTGTCTGTCCAGCAGCCAGCCAATCACCTTCTGTCCCTGATCACCCCCTCCTCCTTCCACTTCCCTCTGAGGCTTGGAGGCTGCAGATCCCTGCTGCATGAGAGCTGCCCCTGCCCGTGAGTTCCCTAACAGCTGCCTGCAGCTTTTCCAGGTCCTGGGGGGAGGGGAAAGCCATCCAGAAAGTTCTTCCAGTCCACCCCCCCCCCCAATCTAGCACCCGTTGTATTCCTGAATGCAATGGGCTTATCTCCTAGTACATAATATAATATAATATCAGACCCACCTTATGATGCTGTTTCATATGAATAAAAGGGATTTTTTTTCTAATGGAGGGAGAAAGTGAATCAGCCATAAAAATGGAGATTACAGAGAGATAGAACCCCAAACTAAAGTAGGGAGGTTATTGACTGTTTCAAAAGTAATGTGGTGTAGTGGTTAGAACATCAGAATCAGGTTTGAGAGAGTCAACCAGGTATGAATTTCCACTGTGTCATGGAAAATTTGATGTTTGTTCGATTTTAGCCTAGTTGAGTGCACAGGACTTTTAGGATAAAATAATGGGGAGAAAAATATTGTAAGCCATTTAGGTTTGCAACCGAGAAGAGAATAGGGTATAAATACCTCAATAAATAAATGTAACTAAAGGAATAAAAATCTGATCTTTTTTAGAAGAAGGCTGAATGCAAATTCTGAACCGAAATAATAATCCTTTATTATTATTCTGAAACTATTTAAGGACCATTTAGCACCTGGAATTGCTTTTCTTAGTTTGTTTGCTTCCATCATAAATGTCTTCTGTTTTATTTACTTGCTCTTTTTCTGCTTTTGAGCAGGCTTCTGACATCTTTTGGATACCCAGTAATATTTCTGTCATATCAGTGTTTTCTTACCAAGAGCTATAAATGGGCCAGAGAGTCCTTGAGGACATCTGGAAAACCCACACAATTCAATTATTGGGGTCCTCTTGGGCCCATTATGCACGGCCGCCGAAACGGCGATTTCGGGTCACATGGAAAACGCGGAGGGGGAAGACGCGATGCATACCGGTTATACACGGGGCGGGGCGCGACGGCGGCAAAACCCAGAGTAACCGATTATGCACGCGCCGATCCGGGCGCCGCTTCTGGTTGCGCCCCGCTCACCCGGAAGCTGCGCTTTCTTCCGCGTTTCACTGACGCGGCTTTTTCGGCGGCATGCACCGAAGCTGCAGCCGGTTGCAGCCGGCTCCGTGCGTTATCCGTGATTTTAGTCGCCGCCATTCCACCCCGAATGTGCGCTAAAACCCCCGTGCATAATGGGTCCCACAGATGAAAGGGAGGAGAAGATGTTCTTCACATTTGTAAATGAGGCATCCCTGAATCTCAAGCTCTGACCGCCAGAAAATATATGCATGATTAAATTTGCCCCCGTCAGCGGCTATGCTCAGTAAATTGATAGGAGGCACCTTCAGTGGAAATCCTGGATGAAATGTTCTTAAATTAGTTCTGAGAATACATCAATCTAGATTTCTTTCTCTCCTGAGAATTAACTTCACATGGTTCCACGGGAGATATATGTCACTCAGGCCATCACCCTCCAAAAAGCTGACAGGTGCCAATCATTGACCAATTACATTTAAAGTTGTTATTCAGACCCTCATGAGCTGGCCTAGGGTATGCAAAGCCAAACTGGTAGAATTGGCTTCTAAAAATAGGGGGGTCATAGCTACAGCTCCTTGATTCCCCAGGAGAAAGGGCCCAGGCAGACACATTCCCATCCTTACTCATATTAAGTGTCCCTCCCATGGCAAGTTAGGAGACCCCCTTTACATTCTGCTGATGACGCACCACAGATCTTGTGTATTCCAACATAAGGAACCTCACGTAGCTTAAAGCACAGCCAGTATAAACTTAGGCAGACTTTCTTGCACTTGAAGGAATATGTTGGCTAAAGTTTTAGAACACAGCCTGGCACAGAACACGTACAAAACGTTGACAGGATGTCTACAAATCAGTCAAAGAAACGAGGTGGGCTGGCAAATTGAGAACGTCTGTGATTGCATATGGAGTGTTTTAATTACTATGTAAAACATGGAAATGCGTATCCAAATTGGGCAACAGGAGAAAGTTGCACCTGTCAACATTTATTATATTTTGCATACACAAAGGGAAACAGACACAAATTGGGAAAGTCACGCTTGCCAAATCGCATGTATGGGAAGAGTCGTTCAGCTTTTTAGGGGGATTTGTTTGAGCAAATTAGATTAAAAAAAACAGACATTCACATATTATTTGGAACTGGGGTGTGGTTTTTTTCATTAAAACCCCCACACACACCTATCAGTGCGTTGATGCTGAAGCTCAAAAGTCCCATTCTGCGCATAAAACAAAATGCTGCCTGTATAGTCACATGAAAGAAAGCCGAGAATGAGGACTTTCAGATGGGAAATTTATGAGCTGCTGTTGGGGAAAAATGTTTTAATCAAAATGCGAATTAGGTGCTTTTTCTCCCTGATTAGTATCAGAATGCAAGCGATGGAAGGAGAACACATTTCCATTTCATTTGATTTCCAAACTTCTTGAGTGTCGGTACAATTTTCACCATCACTGGGTATTTAGAATTTGGGCATAAGACTGCGACACCTGTACAGTTACCTGTTAAGATTTTATTTTGGGGATGTCAAGTCCCAGAAGGCTTAAGGCTACCCTGCAGGTTTTCACGGCAAGAGATGTTCAAATGTGGTCTCCCATCCAAGTAATAATCAAGACTAGTCCTGTTTTAGCTTCTGATAAATGATAAGATCAGGCTAGCTTGAGACAACCTGGTAACAGCCATTTTAGATCCTAGTGACCTACTCACTTGAACCCAACCCTCTTCAACCTGTTGACAGTGGAGGAGCCCCTGAAATCATTTTTCAGGCTCTGGGGAGCAACGACCTCATGGAAACACAACTTAAATGGAATGTAAGTCTAAGAAAGTACTAACATATCAGTGTCAGTTGGTCCGCCTATGCTCAGATTTTTTAGCTAACATTAAAAAAAAAACCATCAGATTTGCAAACCAAGAAATGTTCAGAGGTGGTTTCCTACTGATTGCCTTTGTATAGCAACCCTGGTCTTCTCCAAGCCCACCCTGCTTAGCTTTCAAGATCTTATGAGACCAGGCTGGAGCACAAATGTCCAAGACCACAAATTTCCAAGAGGAGCTGGAGCACAAATGTCCAAAGCTGCTGAATTATACTTAAAATACATTTTAAAGTATATATGAAAAAGATCTCTCCATCACACAATGACAAGGTAGAAAAACAAAGGGGAAGATCATGTATCATTGTATGGACACACAAAAGACAGCAACTGAACATTTGTACACAGGTTTCTTTCTGGGTGGTTTTGAAGGATATTTGCTAGGGATCTTCATTGGAACATTTAATCCAAACTGGGATCTAGAAAAGGGACCATCCTTGAATAATATATTATCCTATTCTCTGCTTTCAGGAGCCACGGATGGTATTTATCACCTTGATGAACATAGTTGCTTTATTTGTAGTCATCGGACCTTATTGAAACCATGCTGGTATATTATTTGTTCAAATGTGCCAAGAAAAGTTTCCCAATATATTTCCCAATATTCCTGCCAGCGATTCTTTTCATACCAGAGCTTCATACATATTTAATCAAACATGTTAAACTCATGAATTAAAGATGGGCACGAGGTCTGGGTCTTCTTATTCTTTGTGAATTATACATCGTCCCATTTGGACTTCCATTTACTAACACAACAAGCCACCCTGCCCTCTGGTGAGGGAAGATTTGTGCTTATGCAATCCTTAGCAAACTGTGCATGATTAAAAATAATGATGGTATCCATAGACCAGCTCTCCGGATTCCTGACAGACAGCCTCACAAATCAAAGCCTTTGCACATTGCAATGGTTAAGGAGTGGCAGACTCTAATCTGGAGAACCAAGTTTGATTCCCCATTCCTCCACAAGAAGCCCACTGGGGGACCTGGGGCCAGTCACAGTTCCCTTAAAGCTGTTCTCCAAGAGCTCTCTCAGCCCCACCTACCTCACAGAGCATCTGGGGAGAGGGTGGGAAAGGTGTTGGTAAACCTTGTTGGGACTCCTTCAGGTAGTGAAAAGTAGGGTATAAAAAAACATTCTTCTTCTTCTTCTTCTTCCCTCCAGTGCTATCCTACAAAGCTCATGTGTTGGGTGTGCCAGTTCCAGCTGTATGTAAACAGGTCAACAGCCCATATCTTTCTGTTAGGTTCTTACCAAGGCCTAGTCTGCACACAATAGATAATGCACTTTCAATGTGCTTTGGCAGCTGGATTTTCCTGTGCAGAACAGGAAAATCTACTTCTAAAGTGCGTTGAAACTGCATTATCTACTGTGTGCAGACTAGGCCCAAGAGAAAGAATATTGATCAGAATGGATGAGTCCTCCTCATGTGACAAAATACTGTGCCATCTTCGAAGGTGCACCTTTCCAGGTCCATCAAAGTTGATGGGTCCAAAAGGGCATTGCTTCAGATGGTAGCTTCAGATGTTCACACAGCAGACACATTTTGGAAAAGGAGCTTGAGTTGATCTCCTAGTCACTTGACAATCAACATGGTGCCGAAAGTGATGTCGAAATATGTGAAGTGAGTTAAGGGCCATCAGAGTTGCTTCTGATGTTTCTGACTGAAAATTGTTGTTTACTGTCCAAGGGCTTCCTGCTCAGGGGTAACACTGAATGGGTCTGTCTTTCCATTGGGCCACATTGACTCAAAACTGTCCCCAGACCACTCCAAAGAATGTTTTAGTTACAGCAGAAGATGTTGCAAAGTGAGGTTCCCACACCACACCTTCTGATGTCATTTTCCCTGTTAATGTTTTGAAAGCAATTGGGCAAGCTGCTTCCTTCACCTGATGCAAGCTCAGAATTACCTGTAAGAATCTCCAATTACTCCCAAACAACAGACTTCATTAGAGGAAAGGAATTCTTTATTGATGGAATAACATCACCTAATAAGTAAGGGATAATGAGTACATACTAAGATTTAGGATTATGACCCAAAAATCCCCTTGTCTCTCTCTGCTCATAACCCCTCCCTGCACCGAACAGTTTGAGCACAAAGCCTCTTTGCCACCTCTTTGTTGACAAAATGGACAGTCTCTGGCGCTCCAGATTTCCGAGAACATAAGCATTCCCAGGCACAGCCCAGCAGGTGGGGGAAGGGAGGCAGGAAGAACAGACCCATTGGAGTCACACTTAAGATCTCAAGCAGGGTGGCTCACTCTAAGATCAACAGGGATTATGGGAAAGACCGCAATACACACATGACACGTTTCTGATATTACTGTTATTGGGAGTTGCAAACCCACCTTGAGGATGACACATAACCATTTCCCTTTAGCAGCAAAGCAAAGGACCAATACCCAGGTGATAACCCTTTCCCTCCATTCATCCTGGTCCATAATCCAGTACCTGTTATGACCATCCCTGCCAGTCTTCATCAATTCCTTTACTCTTGCTAGGGGGGTTGACCTCAGAATGTGTGGTACGGGCCCCTGATTTTCCAACGTCTTCTACTGTAACCAAAGGCCCTTCCTGACATTTCAATAAGGCAGTTACGGCCAGTTTGGTGTAGTGGTTAGGAGTGCAGACTTCTAATCTGTCACGCCGGGTTCAGTTCTGCGCTCCCCCACATGCAGCCAGCTGGGTGACCTTGGGCTCGCCACGGCACTGATAAAACTGTTCTGACCGAGCAGTGATATCAGGGCTCTCTCAGCCTCACCCACCTCACAGGGTGTCTGTTGTGGGGAGAGGAAAGGGAAGGCGACTGTAAGCCGCTTTGAGCCTCCTTCGGGTAGGGAAAAGCGGCATATAAGAACCAACTCTTTTTCTTCTTCTTCTTCTTCTTCTTCTTCTTCTTCTTCTTCTTCTTCTTCTTCTTCTTCTTCTTCTTCTTCTTCTTCTTCTTCTTCTTCTTCTTCATGTGAATATTTCAACTGTACCTAGGAGATGTGCAGGGAAAGAAGGCAACATTGGCAAATGTCCATGTGGCCTGAGTTCTTTTGAGTCTTACGGAAATGAATGTGCCTTTCCAAACTTTGTTTTCAAAGCCATAATGGCTTTGCTAACAGGTAGCAGTGGCTCCAGACACCAGCGAGGTGTTTCTAGTCCTTATCGGAGGAAGAAGTTTCTCAGCCTAATTTGCTTCCATGTGAAAAAGTTATGAAACGTGATAAGATATCCTCTGCGTGCCGCACAGCTGCTTTGAGACCAGTGAATGAGGGGGCTGAAATTTATAAGAGAATAGAAATAGGATTGATTATTACTGCTGTGTATTGTGATTAATTGTGCAGTGGATCTTTCTCGGTGTTTCGGCATGAAGGCAATTAAGAAACCGGAGAGCAGTAGGGAAATTAAATAGAGCAATATCTAAGGTCTGTGTATGTAACTTGGAATAGGCAATGTCTGGTGTACAAAGATGAAGAGAAGACCTTGCAGGGGGCAGCAAGAAGACTGTTAGAGTAGTGAGACCTTCTCTCCTGTTAATTGTCATTCTTTGTCTGTCTCCAGACAAATAAAATCAGAGTCCAGTAGCACCTTTAAGACCAACAGAGATCTATTCAAGGCATGAGCTTTTGAGTGCAAGCACTCTTCATCTGAGGAAGAGTGCTTGCACTCGAAAGCTGACGCCTTGAAGAAATCTTTGTTGGTCTTAAAGGTGCTACTGGACTCTGATTTTATTGTGCTACTTCAGACCAACACGGCTACCCATCTGAATCTGTCTCCAGATTGCTACTCTTAGACCCATTATGCACGGGGGTTTTAGCGCACATTCGGGGTGGAATGGCGGCGACTAAAATCACGGATAACGCACGGAGCCGGCTGCAACCGGCTGCAGCTTCGGTGCATGCCGCCGAAAAAGCCGCGTCAGTGAAACGCGGAAGAAAGCGCAGCTTCCGGGTGAGCGGGGCGCAACCAGAAGCGGTGCCCGGATCGGCGCGTGCATAATCGGTTACTCTGGGTTTTGCCGCCGTCGCGCCCCGCCCCGTGTATAACCGGTATGCATCGAGTCTTCCCCCTCCGCGTTTTCCATGTGACCCGAAATCGCCGTGCATAATGGGCCTTAGGGGCAATTTCCTGCTTCCTCTTGGAAGCCACAGTTCCAGTTTATCTCTCTCTTAGTTAGACATGTGGTCAGCTCCTGTCTCTGTCTCTCCTCTGCACTATCAAGTATGGTAATTCTTTAATAAACCTTTTTCCTATTGTTAAATCAGGGTATGCATCCTTACTCTGCAACTGGGGAATGTCAATCCTAGAATTGGGGCATCATACATCTGAGGTCCAGAAGGAACAAAGCTCTGAAAGGTTCATTTACAGCAGGGGTAGTCAAGCTGTGGTCCTCCAGATGTCCATGGACTACAATTCTCACAAGCCCCCTGCCAGGAATTGTAGTCCATGAACATCTGGAGGACCACAGCTTGAATACTCCTGATTTACAGGACTCCCAGCATCACATTTCATCAAAATCTCAGAGAATTCATGGCCATATCTGAATGGACAACTGCAGCAGGCAAATTGATCCACACATGGTGGTTAGAATCTGCGTCTAGGATCTGGGAAACCCAGGTTTGAAGCCCCATTTTGCCATGGACATTCAATGGGTGACTCTCAGCTGGTTGAGGATAAAAAGAAGAAGGGGAGAACAATGCTGTAAACTGTTTGATCGGGAACAAAAGTAGGGTATAATGTACTGTTGCCTCTCCACTGGAGCAGCAGTGGGAGATGGGGGCAGCAATTACCAGGAAAGGGAAGGAACACTGGAAAAACTCTATGGTAGCATTTACCATAGAGTTTACGATGGAATAAAAACCAGTGTCCCTGACATACCTATGTCACTTCCGGGTCACATAGGCACATTAATTTCCAGAATTCTTCCCGAGGGGGGTAATTTGGGGGGAAGTGCAGCCTGAAAGTGGGGGACCCCACCCAGAACAGGAGCCCTGGCATCCTTAGTAGAATAATTAAAATCAAATAGATCAAATCTAATAATTAACTAGAATCTCTCTTACTCTTTTTGAAGTGCCTGAACCTCTGGGCTTTACTTACTCTGACCTCCAATAACACTCTACTTAGGAGGTGGCTACAGTAGAATACACCCTCAGGATGTAATCTCCCAGTCATTTAAAACTGCTTATCTTCTGTCCCTGTCACATTGATTGCTGAGCAGTCGGACTGAAAGAGGAGCTCTTTTTAATGATCCATCATACCTTCATCAATCACCCCTCGGGTTCTTTGCTACTCCTTTGCTCAGGAAATCTAGTTGCTTCAGCATTGCAGTACACTGGCTCGGACCAGGGACTATCTCACCAAGACAATAATGGTAGGCAAACACTCCAGAGAGGGGGAGAGGGGGAGAGAGAGAATGTTGTATTATGTCCAGCATATTTCCCAGCAATTTTAAACTGCAGATTTTTATGTTGGACATAAAGCAATGTCATATTGAATTGACCACTAGAGGTAGCTAAACATGTGCAGTATAGACATTCCCCATCCCATAAGAAACAGAAACTCACAAACGAGGGAACTGAAAAGGGGGGGGGGCAGAGTTAGATGAGCAAAGAGATTAGCACTATAAATTGGACAAATGCATTGTTCATCAACCCGGTTATTCCTACATGCTGGGATATCCTTAACAGAAGCCATCACCTAAGCACAGGCTATGTTTGGCTGTAGCTATTGTAAATGTACTCAGGCTTCCCAGCATGAAAGAATTGTCTGGCCAAATAAAAAGAGAGGCGCGAGGGTCAGGCAGGGTCAGCCATGAAAGCCAACTGCTAAAGAGGCAGAATTAAGTGGCCACAAAAGCAGTGGGCAGATGAATTTATGCCCTCTAATTCTCCTTAAACTTTTACATTAATTTGTTTTCAAACTCGCAATGGATTCTGTTTTTTGGAACTCCTTAGATACCCCTAGAAAAGTGCTGTGTTCCTTGAAACAAACAAAACAAAGAAATGGTTCTTCATTTTGATTACTATTAAAGGGCAGTACATTTCCTGGGTGTTTAAAACGCTCCATTTATAAGCTACATTAAATTATTACTTAATTAAACTTTGTATCTCATATGAAGAGGATGTGTTTGTTTTCCTCAAGGAGCGCACTCTGTATTACAGATTACTTCTCTAAAGCTAATAACAAATGATTACAGTTTATTACTGATTTACTCTATGGAATTGCCTTCGAAGAGGGGGAAGGCAATTGCCTTTTTTGGGTTGCTATTTACAAGCTCAGAACCGAGATATAGTAATGAAAACAGCCACCAAAACCACAACAAAGCCACTTGTTTTATAACAAGGATTGTCTGCGTAACGCTTGAACGCTTGCAGTGAAATGCCTTCAAAACAGAGACCTTTCCATAAGGCATTTTTCAGTGGCCATATTCTAAAAAATATGGAGCTGGGGTTTTGGTACCCCACTTTTTACTACCTGAAGGAGTTTCAACGCAGCTTACAGTTACCTACCCTCCCTCTCCCAACAACAGAGAAGCCTATGAGGTAGGTGTGGCTGAGAGAGCTCTAGAGAGAACTGCTCTATGAGAACAGCCCTAAGAGAACTGTGACTGGCTCAAGGTCACCCAGCTGACTGCATGTGAAGGAGAAGTAGGGTGTCTAACCCAGTTCTCCTGACAAGAGTCTGTCCTCTTTAACCACTACACCACGCTGCCTCTCATCATCATCAAGAGATTGTCAAACTCACAAGAACACGCATGCAAGATGAGGATGGGACGCAGTGATGATTGGCTTACAGTGCCTTCCTAAGCCCATCTATACCTTCTACGATCATCAAAGTCCATAGGTTTGAAAGGACAAAACTCTTATTCAAACAACATGGTTAGGGATTCTCATTGAGGAAACACAAGCTGTGCTCAGGAGGCCTCCTCCTCCTCTGCTTTTCCTATCAGGCTGACAATCCTACAGAAGCTGCTAGAAGCACGAGACTTGCGTTTCCTCCTCCTTGTCAGGATGACAGACTTGAAATAAAAACGTCACTTGTTGAAAAGTTGAAAGTTTATTCAAAGCAGTTCTCCCAGGACTCACATAGCCGAATCTGAGCAATGCAGGTCAAGCACCAGTTCGTAACCCTCTTTTCCCGCCTTTCCCAGGCCCAGAGACTCACATCATCCATAGACACAATATCACCCTGGGCAGGTGCAAGGCCGGGAAACCAGCCAGCAGCAAGATAACATACAACCATAATGACCTTAGATCACAGTGTCTAATTCTACAAGCATTACAAGAAGCAGACAAGATGCAAAATGGTTACCCTTAGGCTCATCACTCAACACTAATACATGGCAGAAACCTTGGGGCTCTCACACCCCTTGGTGTACCACCAAGCCACCAAGTCAAGCTACCAGGGAGGAAGTAGTCATTGCCATACATGCAGGATCACCATATTGGCCTATTATGCACGCCGCTGAAACGGTGGCATGGAGAACGAGAAGGAGGAAGAAGTGAAGCAAACCGATTATGCACGGGACGGAACACAATGGCGGCAAAACCCAGAGTATCCGATTATGCACGCAGACACTCCGGAGTCGCTTCTGGTTGCGTCCTGGTCCCAGGAGGCTCCACTTTCTTCTGCATCTCACTAATGTGGCTTTTTCGGCGGCATATGTTGACTCTGCACCCGGTTGCCGCCTGCAGCGTGCATAATTGGTGATTTTAGCCGCTGCCATTCCACCCCGAATGCAGACTTTCCACTCCGTGCATAATGGGCCATTGAAAGGCATCCTCTTAAAGAGAGCTTTCAACTCAAAAGTGTTGAACAGTTTCTCTTCGCGTTCTAAATAATCTTGCTCCCCGACATTTTGTGTTTGGTTCAGCCTCCTTTGGCAGCCATGCTGTGAGGGTGCCCACTGCGCCGTGACAGAATTTCAGAGCACAAAAAAAGGCTGGGCGCTCCTGAGTTATGGTCTCGTAAGCATGAGATGTGGAGGTGTTTGTCGGCCCTGAGCAACGCAATAATACAACAGCGAAAAGAACATAGCATCGGCCTTCTCCGCAATTTAATGAATTGTGTCATCCGCAGGGGAATGCTATTAATTATGCAAAGAGTAACGGGGCTCCCTTTCAGTTGATTTCTTCCTTGAAACACTTGACTCGACTCTCTGTTTAATTAAACAATGACAAAAGTGCTAACAGAGGACAGCGCAGTGACAGGGAACAGCATCAAAGTGTTTCTGCCCAGGCGAGGGGGTGATTGTGGTGATTGCCAGGAAAGTAAATATGTGCAATTCATTTTTTTAAAATAAAAGAAAAAAAAACAACAGTCTTCAACTCAATCGATTTGATTACTTTGAATATATTCCGACTTCAGAAACCTGCCCAGGCAGCTCAGCAAAGCCATTCTGCCATCTTGGAAACAGGGCTGGCGGCTTTGACATTTCCAGTTCTCCTGAGGTTACTTTGCAAATGTTGAAAATTCAGGTCTACAGAATCAGGGGACAACTGAGGCCTGGATATGCACATTTCACTGGGGCCACTCTAGGACACTCAGAACACACCCAGGTAGGGGGAGGGGCAATGACTCGTGGTAGAACCTCTGTACTGCCTGCTCCTGTAATTCGGGAACTTCTGACATGGGGTACAACATTCTTCCCCTCTCGTTTTCTTGTCTAACACTAAGGTTCAGTGTGGGCCGAAAAGACACTTGGTGGCCATTCTGTAAAAAATCTGATATTGGTGATATTTGACAGGCAGGAGGGCATAGACCTCCATAGACTTTTGTTGAATTGGCATAACCGGACACAGCTTTTATTTTTTAATACCTGGAGTGTTGCTTGGGCATAGGGGAGAGCCTGTCCAGTGGTCCTCCAACCACACATGCACTAGCTTTCCTAGTAGCCACCTAAGGAGTCTCTCCCTTCTCCCAGCTGGGAGAAAGGTCTCCTTGCCCACTAGGGACCTTACCTGGGAAGTGCCCCGCCTGAGGTACCACAGGGGGTGCACACCTCCACTGGTCCAACCTCGGGCCACCCGGCTGCATGAAGCCCCCCCCCCCCCGCCTTCTCCATGATGGGTCAAGACTTTCATGCCCAGCAACCTCTTAAGAGGTCCCAGCCTGGGGAGTCGGGCCGCAAGCCATACTCCCGCCAAAAAACTCAGGCTCCCCCTATACCCTCCTGCCAGCTGTGACAATAAAGTTGATGCATAACCATAATATAACCAAGCGCAACTAATAACAACTTTTCCCCAGGGAGGGTGGGAGGGAAGGCCTCCATCGAACGCTGCTTCGGGCGGCAAAGAGGCTGGGCTAGCGCCATGTGGTGCTATTTGTAGCCCGCCTCTTCTCCCCGCTCCGCACGGCCAGTGTTGGGCCATTCTTTTACGTGCCAGCCGGCACATCATAGCCCCCACGCCTCTGGTGAGTCAGGGCCTTTATTTCTCATTGGAGATCCAATTTGGCCCACAGTTGTAAGAGATGGACAGAGCCCTGGTCTGAGTCATAATCCCAGGAGGGAATCAGCTGCTGCTCCAACAGATCTTGGCAGCTGACGGGTAACGCAGGATCTGTGACCCCCTTCGAAGCCCAATCAGAAGGGATGTAATGGCAGACAATGGGAATGCAATCACTAATAAAAGGGACACACATTTGAGAAATCCTTCCAGTTTATAAAACCCTGGCTGACAAAGCATTTTTAAACCTAAACCATATGGTTTCCACCACTGGGATGGGATATTTGGGGATGGAGCTCGGAGAGGAAAGGATTGTGGGATGAAAGGGACCTCAGTGGGATATAATGCCCTTTCAAAGTTCTCTGAGAGAACTGCTCTGTGAGGACAGTTCTAACAGGACTGTGAGTAGCCCAAGGTCACCCTGCTGTCTGAATGTGAAGGAATCTCTCTCTCTCTCTCTCTCTCTCTCTCTCTCTCTCTATCTATCTATCTATCTATCTATCTATCTATCTATCCATCTATCGAAAGTTTCACAGAAACCCTTTGGAGATAAAAGATGTTCGTTGTATTAAGGGCAAATATCTTAAAGCTATGTGTCCATTACTACCTTTTAAATCCCCAAATGCTGTAAAAGAATGTTTATATCCAGCCATTGAAACACAGTTATTGGGCTTTCCTCAATCTTCACTTGTTTATAATTAATTTTCTTTCTTTCTTCCATTTCCATTTTTTATAAAGAGGGGTGCAGGAACAGAAACACTCTCCCAAGATAGAAAACATCAAGGTGAAATTTCCCCTTTCCAGCTAACTAAACAGGAAAGGGGACTATTATTTGACAAGAGAAGGACTTCAAAAGCCTGGAGAAACTTCAGAGACCAAATGGAGAGGGATGAAAGGAGGTGACCAGTGGAGTGTGACAAGGATCAGTAAGTATTTGGGCTGATTAGGTTAAAGGTTTCTTTTTTTTTTTTAAGTAATGTTTCCAAAGGGGGGGGGAGAGCTAGAAGGTGACAAAATTGTCTACGAATACGCCCGCACCAAAGACGAAAGCGCAGTGGAGGCGGGCAAGGGAGCTGTCAGTTTAAATGCCCATGGAATGTTATTCCAAGTAGATGGGTGATTAGGAGTGTGGATCTACAGCATATGCAGCACACTTCAGCGTGGAGCAAGATGCACCCCAGGGAATGAGAAAGAACATTCACGTAGAAAGCAGGTTTTTTTCTTTCTTCACCTCCCACATTCCTCAGATTTCCAAGAAGATTCCTTCTCTGATGAAAACGGCATAGGAGTTACTCAGCTACCATTATAGTCCTTATATTTTAGACTTGTCCATTTCAGATGTCAAATGAAATGCACTCAGCGCCTACTGAATGTGTGCAAAGGAATCAATCCCCTACTCACAGTCCCTTCTGTAATACACACGGCTGCCATGTTGCGTGGACAGAGGCACTGTGTGTCTTTGCTGGGTGCCTAGAACCTTGGAACACACTCTTGGTAAAGTCTGAATATAAAGAGGGAGCTGAGCACCAGGTAGCCGAAATAGTTTTGATTCAGAAGAGAAACAAGTCGGCATTTGGTCAATAAGCCTCCAACTATCAGACAGAAGCTCCATAAACTGCACAAAAACGGAGTCCCAGTACACTCGGAACAAACTGTTATTATTAGTGGGAACTGTTATTATTACACTGTTGATACAAATGTTTCACTGTTAAGTAATTTTTATAGCTGAATGTTTCACTGTGCTGCATTGTTATGAGCGTTACAATGTAAACCGCCCAAAGCTGAAAGGGAGGGTGGTATATAAATATAAACAAACAAATGCAGTTGGTAGGTTCCTGGTATGCATGTTTGTAATGTCTGAACTCTTTTATTGGGAAAGGCTGAGGTCTAGCTTCTCAGGTGTTCCTCAAGCAGAAGATCTGAGACCACTTGTCTACCACTGGTGATCTTGTGCCACAGGGGAAAGTTGAAAAAACTTGCATGGAGCTCCCTGGTCCAAAGCAAAACACACAAATGTTAACAAAAGTCATATATTCAGATGAGTAACCCTGTTGGTCTGAAGTAGCACAATAAAATCAGAGTCCAGTAGCATCTTTAAGACCAACAAAGATTTATTCAAGGCATGAGCTTTCGGGTGCAAGCACTCTTCGTCAGACTATAGCTCACACCTTGAATAAATCTTTGTTGGTCTTAAAAGTGCTACTGGACTCTGATTGTAAAAGTCATATAGTTCTTATTATGACAAAGTGCATCAGTGCAGCACATTGAGCCAGCTTTGAGTTCTCCTGAACTCTTCAAAACCAAGAAGAGGGGCACAAAGACCACATCTTTTGAACCATGATATTAAGACCTCTCTCTATGTCCTCTGAGTCTAGGACATCTGTAAGATGCTTCATTGACTTCAGCTCCAGTAATAAACCTTCCCCCACAATGCCATTTGCACCTGTCTTACATGGGAATGTGAAGTTACATTCAGGCACATAGCCATGTTGGTCCAAACCAACAGAGCAACGTTTGAGTCCAGTGGCCCCTTTATGACCAAAAAGGTTTTATGCTCTAGTAGTAAACTTTCCATGAAGTTTGGGAAATGAGAATTTGGTTCTATTACAGTTTAGTTGTCTTGGCATCCATTTCAAAACTGCAATTCTCAATTCACGGCATTTGCAAGAATAATGCAGAGGAGGACAAAAGGGGGGGGGGAGAATCTAGGGAAAACAGAGGTCAGTAATTAGGGAACCGTGTTCAGAACCAGACTGCATCCAGTAAGTAACCTGCATGCACGATGTGCTGCTTCCATGATGTCCTTGCAAGCGGCTGATTAGGGACAGAAAACATCAAACGGTCAGGGAATGTTCTGCATAGAATTAGGTGAGGTTAATCATGCCCTATTGTTTGTTGAATTACATGGGAATCAATTCCAGGGCGAAGGAATGCGCTTCTATAGAAAGTGATCATCCAACAGAGAGTAGTCATCGAATTGGCCTAACAAGAGGCATGTATATGAGAGCAAGGGAATGCAATCAACCAACAAAATAAAGATGCCTAGCAACCAGAGTTGTGTAAAGGTCACTCCAATATAGAATTGTTGGATCACATATACATATTTATGACAGACAATGTTTGGCTATGAAAATGTAAAATGTCTAGCAGTCCTGCGCTAGCAGCAGAACAGGTAGGGATGTACCCTCACTCTTTCTCTCCTAACAAACTTGCTTGTTTTCTCAAAACTCTTTGGGGCGCCCTCAACGTGATGAGAAATCATCTTGGGCAGGCCTCTAGCACTGACAGCCTTCAGGCTAGAGATCTCCCAGGATGACAATTCATCTTCAGGCGAAGAAGAAGAAGAAGAAGAAGAAGAATGAGGAGGAGGAGGAGGAGGAGGAGGAGGAGGAGGGGCGGAATGAGCTCTGAACGAATGGGGACTGGCCAAGGTCACTCAGCTGAATCAAACTCAGTTCTCTTCACCACTGCACCATCGGGCCCTACAGGTACCACCATTTTAAATGAAAGCTCCTTGTGCAACCTCAGAATGCACCTGCCCATATGTCAGTGTTCTGCTATTTGATTAACATCCACTGTGGATCCCTCTGAAGCAGTTAGACAGTTTTCTGTATTGGGTTTCAGTTGAAATACAGGGAAATATTTCCTGTGGGTCTGCTTTTAAGATGACAATAGCAAACAGAAGGAAAGGAAAGGCAATATGAGAAACATTTCAAGGGTTAAACCCAGACCTGTTCTGGGCCCAGCACAGTTGGTTTCTGGGCCGCTTCTGGTTTTAGGGGGCAGAGGGCAATGGAGCGAGATGTCACATCCAGTGGTAGTGACTAGGTGATGTCACTTCTGGTGACATGTGACTTCTGGGAGTGGGGTGGGGAGATGTGGCCTGCTGACATCACTTCCGGGGTTTCTCAGAGCCTGAAGCCTCTTTCAGGGGGTTCTCAATGGTAAAAGGGTTGAGGAAGGCTGAATTAAACCTTAAGAAGGTTGGCTGTTGTGGTAGGGGTAGTCAAACTGCGGCCCTCCAGATGTCCATTTGCTGGCAGGGGCTCATGGGGATTGTAGTCCATGAACATCTGGAGGGCCACAGTTTGACTACTCCTGGTCCAGGCTGTGTGGCCATAGTCTGGTTTGCCAGCTTGATTCTCTTGCCTTCTCCTTGTTAATTATGATCTCTTCCCATGTCATTCTTGAGCAGTCTTCTAATGCAGGCTGGCCATAGTTGTTGGCAAAACATCAGGGGCTAAAATGACCAGACCGTGGCCCAGGAAATTCACAACAGCCAGCATTCCTAAGGTTTTACTGAGACTTTCTCAAACTTTCTACCGTTGAGAAACCCCTGAAACAGTCATCAGGCTTTGAGTCACCCCGGAAGTGATGTCAGCTGATCACACCTCATGTTGCTATTGTCCCCTTAAAAGCAGACTCCAGGGAAATATTTACCCCTGCCTCAACTGAAACCCACATGAGTAAAAATGCAGAAGATGTGAATCAGCTCACTCTTGCACATTGTTTTGCGGAATGGGTATCATGAGGGGGAAGCAGAGATCCATGGATATTTCAACTGCAGTTGTAAAAATCATAGAATCATAGAATCATAGAGTTGGAAGGGGCCATACAGGCCATCTAGTCCAACCCCCTGCTCAACGCAGGATCAGCACTAAGCATCCTAAAGCAATGTGTGAAGGTAGGTCGACAAATAACCTTTCTACATGAAAACGAGGCTCTCTATAGACAATTTTGAATTTGTGAAGTGGCTCTACAAGAGCAGGATTCTATAGTTCATATTTTAGTTTGGAAAATATATATATATCAGTTCTTTGTAAAGGGCACTTCGGGTCCTCATTGGGGAGAAAGACAGATGGGGGGGGAAAGAGAGAGAGAGAAAGAGAAGCAATGGGAAGCAAGCAGGAGAAGGCTTTTCCAGCCGACCAAAGATGGAGACTTTTGGGGAAGAGTTGCCAACCCTGGATTAAGAAATTCCTGGAGATCTGGGGTGGAGTCTGGCAAGGACAGAGTCCAAGGAGAGGAAGGAGCTCAGCAGCAGTATGACCCCTTCCTGGCTGCCTTCTGAAGCTGCCATTTTCTTCAGAAAGCTAAGCAGGGTTGGCCCTGGTCCACACTGGGATGGGAGACCACCAAGGAATTCCAGGGTCCCCACTGCCCAGAGGGAGGCAATGGCAAGCCACTTTGGAATTTCTCTCACTAGGAAAACAGAGCTGCAGCAGGAAGAGTCAGACTGCTGCCCCCCTACTGCCCCCAAATTCTGTATTGTCCCCAGATCCTTCCACTGCCCCCAGCGAGGGGCATACCACTCACTTTGGGAGCCCCTAAACTACAGGATCATAAATCAAGCTTTGTATAATACCTTGCTGAAAGTCCCAGGAAGATACAACATTGGCCTTTGGATAAAGATTATCACAACTTTTCAAACTTCGCTGTACCTATCAGTTTATTCTAACTTTTTGGTAAGGAAAAATGCATTTATTTTTTGCCAGTAAATCAATAGTGCATGAATGAAGCCGTGTGTTAACATAATACTTAAATTGTAAGTCTCCCACCTCTGGAAACAATAAATCAGCCCTGCTGTAATTAAACCTTCAAGCCTTGAGTACATTTTAAAAGAGAATCATAAAACAAAAATCGAGTGGCGTTTTTAAAGCTATGGCTCCCAGTCTGCTGGAGAGAATTTAAATTGCAACAGCGCTGTCAGATCTTAATTAAAAATATTCAGCAATTACATACCTGATTTCCTAAGGTCAGTTTAACCATCTATCCATCTTCTGAAAGAAACTTGCTTATTTTGGAATTTGGTTGATGAAACTCATGGATGTTTAAACGGGGATTCCAAAATGATCAGCACTAACCCTCCATTGGGTTGGAGCCCACCAACGTTTCCCTTTAACTTTGCCCAATTCCCCTCCTTATGAAAGCCCCCAGTGTACATACATTTTGTCCATTCTATCCCCCCCCCAGTGATCTCTTGCACAGCCTCTGCAATAGGATCATAGAATCATAGAGTTGGAAGGGGCCATACAGGCCATCTAGTCCAACCCCCTGCTCTACGCAGGATCAGCCCTAAGCATCCTAAAGCATCCAAGAAAAGTGTGTATCCAGCCTTTGCTTGAAGACTGCCAGTGAGGGGGAGCTCACCACCTCCTTAGGCAGCCTATTCCACTGCTGAACTACTCTGACTGTGAAAAAACTTTTTCCTGATATCTAGCCTATATCGTTGTACTTGTAGTTTAAACCCATTACTGCGCGTCCTCTCCTCTGCAATGGTTAAAGGAAAACCCTCCTCCCTTTATCACCAACAGGAGGTGAACATTCACAGATGTGATTCTTGAAAAATCATCAAGGGCTGAATTATCCCTAGTGGAATAGCAACTGTTCACTTCCCTGAAGCAGAAAGTATGCCAGTGAACAGTTGCATTCACATGGGAAGCCAACCTTATGGTGGTTGGAGCATGGCTGAGGAGATCTAGGCTTTTCTTGGATTACTACAGCCCTGATTCTCAGTGGGTGACCTTGAGCTGGGCAATATCTCTTCACCTAACCTACTACACAGGGTTTGCTCTGTGAGTAAAATGGGGAGAAAAAGAAGAGCCCATCCTTTCATTTGGGGTTGGGGGACCTGTGAAGAGAAGCAGGTTACATGTGTGATCGCTAACTTGGCTGAGAACTTTGCAGTGAACACAGTTGGTTCTGATTTTGCTCAACTGACTCACTTAGCACAATGGGGGAGCAAGTAGGTTGTACAGGGCCCCTGGAAGGTGTGGGATTACCCATCCCTGGCTCCAATTTTAGTGGCTGAATGATTTCTTAAAGGCGGTTGGGCTGATGTGGTGATGTCATTTCTGTGGAAACCAAGAAGTGACTTCAGTCCCCTCTAGGAATTGCTCGGATGTCTATGGTTTTTACCAAAGAAGTTCTAGATATTCCTAGAGAGGTGTGATGCTATTTCCAGGTTTTTCCTAGAAGTGACTCCCAGTCTTCTGCTGATTGCCAGTCCATACCTGACAACTCTGTGAACAAGACAGGAGCTAAACTGGTGATGCATGAGCATCCGTCTACGTAATTCAAGCAAGACTTGTATAAAGGGTTCTCCACTGTTCCCCATTGTTCTTTGGGTTGGCAGAGCTCAAATATGCAGAAGTGTGGAGAATCGGGCTCCTTAAAGAATAAAATAGTTTTTATTCAGAAACCTAGGTATAGAAATCGGAGAGAAGAGACCTAACTAACAGTTAGCTGATGTCTGCGGTCATAAAGTTGTTCTGGAGGGAGGAAGTGTGCTCAAAACAAACAGGAAGTCTCTTGTTGAGTCAATCAGGACACTTGGAGGAGATAATCTGAATCTCATCAGGAGGTTCCTCTCCTAAGTATGGCAAATATACATCTCCTCTGATGTTTCCTGCAGGAAACTCTTCATATTCTGTCCAGTAACGCACACTGCAAATGTCATATGTTCCAACATTTTGCTGGGATAACAGGCTGTTGTACTGCTCTGTTGATGAGGCCAGAATAAACCTGAGCTGTTAACACCCGGCCTGCACAATCCTTTCCAAAACAAAGCAAACGTGATCTCTCTCTCTCAAAAAAAAAAAAAGGTATACAGGAATTTGGTAACTGATTAAGGAAATGATGGGAAAGTGCTCATTTCGACATGTTCACATTGGTGCAGCATGCTGAATGCTGCTGGGAAGAAAAATGCATGGGTTCTTTTTTTAGAAAGCCCTAGAAAAATCTTGCCGTGCCATTATGCTGATTCTCATAAAAGCAATAATGGGGAACTACAGCACAAGGGACCGTGGTCCTCCATTAATAAGAGAACCGCTGAGTCACCATGGCTTTTGGCCTTATTCTTATAGTAGTCATTAGTAAGGTCCTGAAAGGGCAAGCATAGCTTAATACACCATTTGCATGAGAAGTGCCGCGCATAACTTTTGCCTTTGCAGCACCGTCTGTAATTTACACAGCAGTACCACAGGGTTGTTCACGCCGTTACTCACTGCCTAAGAAGTCACAAGGCTCGAGACTGTGAGAATGTCACCTCACATTACCATCTCCAGATATTCGGAAATAACATCCAAATGACTCTGAACTTGCATGACATATTCTGCATTGTGTAATTAGAGATTTTTAAAAAGCAAGCATCAAAACTAGGGCTGAGTTGATATCACTTCTGGAATGGTTTTCCTCTCTCAAAACTTATTTCCCAGTTTAGATGTTCTGGGGGGCCAACTGAGTCACTTGCTTGTTTCTCCCGGCTTGATTGTGTTTGCCTTTTGCTTTGCCCTCACTGTCCGTCACTCAAATTGTCTGCGCTGTCATTTAATCTAATTTCCTGCCGAGGTCCATTGGCATTTTATCAAGAATGCCACCACTATATCTAAGGGGGCTGTGACACAGACACCCATAGACAAATTCCTGCAGCTTACTCAAATTAAACAGCAGAGTGGGGAAATGTGGTTAAGGGCAGTGAGGGCAAAAAAGAAAAAAACGATGGCAGCAAACATCAAGGAGACAGAAAACAGCAAGAAAACCACACATTTTAATGTGAGGTACCCTGCTGGATCAGATCAGTGGTCCTCCTGTTTTCACATTGCGACCAACCAATTGTCCTGGAGCAAAACCAACAGGGCATGGAGGCCAAGCTCCTCTCTGTTGCCACCTAACACAGTTATTCTGAGGTTGCCACCCTCTGGACATGGAGTTTCCTTCTCATCATCACGGCATGTCGCTTCTGTAGACCCTGCATCCCATCCCCCATGCATCTGTCCGATTCGTCTAACATATATTCCATATATTCCATACCTGCAATACTGTAGGCCCCAGCCCCTAGTTTCCCATGCTGACCAGCTGCAGCTGCTGATCAAAACGGGGAGGAAAGAAAGAATAAAAATAGTCATTTGGGAGATTGCAAACAGGTGCCAGATATTGTTTTTTGCCATTCTGAGCAATGCTGTGCATTGCCTAGCCATCCCTTGTAATTCTCCAAGAGGGTTCCAGCCAAGTGTTGACAACTCTAATTCCTCTGTCTGTCTGCCTGTCTCCCTGTCTCCCTGTCTGTCTGTCTGTCTGTCTGTCCATCCTCCATTATCTATCTGTCTAGTTGCACATGTAAGCTTGTTCATATGCACACATATTTCCTTTATTTTTACTGGACACTGACTTATTGTCAAACTGCGGCCCTCCAGATGTCCATGGACTACAATTCCCAGGAGCCCCTGCCAGCATTCGCTGGCAGGGGCTCCTGGGAATTGTAGTCCATGGACATCTGGAGGGCCGCAGTTTGACTACCCCTGTAGCCCATTGATTCGGCTGACCAGCCACAATAAGAAAGAAGTGCTGGATTTCCTCCTTGTAGATAGCGCAGTTTCCTTCCTCATCTCCCTTTTGGCTCTTACTAGCAGCCCAGAGAGTTCCTCTTGACAGACCTGTGTCATTACACTGAAGTTACTTGTTGATTTTCTACATTTTGGATGACTTCCTGTTTGTGATACTTAACTATAGGGAGGAGAAGATTTCCTGCATTTCCTTTCTTTCGTCTGTGGATTTGCTCATCCCTAATTTTCACCCAAGTTCTTGCCCTATTTAACTGTAATGTTGGAAATTCATTCAGACATTGGAGCAAGCATGCTGGGTCACAACTTCTGGGTGTTTTCATTTAATGTGCATCTTCCCCCCATTGGCACTGCTGATGTGGTACAACAAAAAAGCACACATAACTAAATACTAGCACTACTACTACTACTACTAATAATAATAATAATAATAATAATAATAATAATAATTTATATATGATGGCAAATATGGTCAGAGTATGGCTGGAAGGGAACCAGCCACCCACCCAGCTACTGCATTTGCTTGGTGGGATTTCCTTGGGGCACAGATTTGTGCCAATAAATAAACCATCTTCAAAGGGTCTTAATGCAATGGAATATAAGACACATCAGGATTATTTGGGGGGGCACATTTGCCTCTGGGCATTGGTACTGTGGAGGCTGGGCAAAGACAGAAACATAAGAGCAGAAGAAGCACCTGCTGAGTCAGGCTAATGGTCCATGCAGTTCACCAAATGACCCCCCAGATAGCCCTGAGGCCTTCCAGCCATGGGATTCAGGCAGCCCCTGCAAATGACAGAACAGATGGAACCAAAAGCTTCTGCAAACTGTATGTGTGCAATGGCCGGTTTCAAACTTGGAAGCGGAACTCAAGACAATAAAGAACAGGGCACTGCTTCCATTTTGGAATCAAACCCAGGTGAAACAAAATGTTTAGAAGCCTCCTAAATTTAGCTACCAACCTCCAAGTGGTGTCTGGCATTCTCCTGGAATTACAGCTACTTTCTAGACCAGTGGTTCTCAGCCTATGAGTTGGGACCCCAAAGTGGGTCACGGAGCCCCTGAAAGTGGGTCACTGACCGATCTGTTGGAGTATGCATGTTCTGCAGTGTGCAAAACTGAGTACAATACATGGATTATCCTGCAGAGGACTAAATAATAAATAAATCCTTCAAGAATTTCTCAAGATGGGCAACCAAGGGTGTCAGGAAGACAGGCACGTGCCTCCACAATCCTCATTCTTGTATTTCTTTAGTTGACATTTAAACACATTTGCTCCAACTACATGGAAAGAAGTGTTGGCAGAGTTTCAGTTTGGAAAGGCTGCTCAAGGAATAAAGTAGTTTGTTTGTCCAGAAGAGACACTGCTATGTATAGAAAGAGGACAGGAGAAAATCCTAACAGTCTAGCTCTCTGTTGTCTGCAGGCATTCTTCTGTTCAACTGCTGTTCTGGTGGCAAGCAGGGAGGAAGCATGCTCAAAGAGCAGGAAGTCTATTGAGCCAATCAGGACACTTAAGGAGATAATTTTAAAATCATCAGGAAGTTCCTAGCTATGCTAAATATACATTTTCTGTGATGCCCCCTGCACGATGTCCTTTCTATTCTGCTCAGTTATGCACGCTGCAGATCTTGCATATTCCAGCAAGAAACACTAACAGAGTGACTTCTGAGACCGCTCGATGAGAAGCATTGCCCTCTCCCCAGAACTAATTTTGGTCGATGCCCATGTGGGCAACCCAAGTTCTGAATGGCTCCTTGGAGTCCATTACTCTGATTTCTATTTTGCTGTGTTGCATGGTGGGTAATGCTAATCTGCTGTGCAATTTTTCTCTCCTCTGTGAAAGAGCCTCCATTGCTAAATGCCACTCCCCCATGCATCTATGTCTCTAAATATCTATCTATATATTTGGGAAATTGCCATTGCCTTTTAAGACATTTCTTCCAGCATGCTGATCTTTTCAGGAGAGGAAAATCATGCTCATTAGTTGCATCCAGAGTCTGCACTTACTTTCTTTATTCCATTGTCAATCCTGTTGAATTCATATCGCTTTGAACTCGGGTCTTCTTCTCCCTCCCCCTCCCCCTCCCCATTGAAACAGGAAAGTCTTCTGCATGTGGTTAAGGTAGTTCAGAAGGTGGGGGGAGCCAAGCCTCTTTCTTTCTTTTCTTGGAGGGGGGGAAGAGGATCGAAAAAGGCAGAGGAGGGAGGAAAAATCCAGGACCGACAGAAGTTGAGAGAAATTAGGGGCTTCTCCTTTAAGGCAAGCTTGTCACATGACCAGGTGTAGCCTATCAGAGGTTTTCTACCAGGGAGCTTTCTTTCCCAAATGGATATTGAGGATTAAAAGCACTCTGAGATATCGCACAATAAAGGTAGAGTCACTCCGGATCAATCCTTCTTGCTGCAGAAGGAAAATTTAAATCACCCAAAATCCAAACGGAAATCGCATTCTGTGTAGAGGGCAGGGACTGAATCAATCTGGGGTTGGAATAAAAGCTCCGTGCAGTTTACACCCTGGAGTATCATACCACCTTTCGGAATGGCAACACAATGGAAATCAGAAGTACATTGCACATGAGAAAGCCCTTTTCTCACTTGCTCAGTCTATTTTTTACATTGAACAAAGACTCCAGTGAAAGCTGTTTGAGAGCTTCATGCTTTCCAACCCGGTACACCACTCGGGGAGTTCCCTCCAGCTCCGGGCTCTTGGTGTTTAATTCCTTCAAGAGCACCTAAGCACAAGCTCCTGACTTCTGTAGCTCCCTGCATCCCGCCGCAGATCAATGTATAGATTTCAGAATTAGCCTCCAGTTCCTACTGCATTGTTGTCAGGATTTCCTCCAGGGAAGAAAGGATCAAGGACACTTGTATCATCCTTTCGAAATATCATTTCTGTCATTGGCCTGGATGGGCTGTTTGAAACACTGTGCAAGAAAGAAAGAAAAAAAGGGTGGGGGGCTATCATCTATTTAACAAAACGTGTTCACATTCTTCTTTCCCATCCCCTCTCCCCTACTCTTCAGGAAATTCTGATTGTTCTCATCTTCCATTGCCTGTGAGTATCACAAATCCCATCCTATGGCAATTTCCTTTTGCAAAGATCTTCAGCGAGCTACTTCATGTTGCTCTCGCTCTCAGAAGGGTCTTGCTTCCAGCTCTCCTGCAGATGCTAATTCACTCAGCTTTGGCGTGAAGTGCATACAAAAAACAGAAGTGTGTTACGAACACGATTGGTTGCTTCAAGGAGGGCCAGGAACCCTGAATTCTCCTTTTCTACCTCACTCAGCATGTTGTTGCCACACTGAAAGCCTAGGGACGCCAGTCTCCAGGTGGGACCTGAGGATCTCCTGGAATTTTAGCTCATCTCAAGGCAACATAAATCAGTTCCCCTGGAGAAGATGGCAGCTTTGGCAGGTGGACCCCATAGCATTATACTCCACTGAGGTCCCAAACCCCACCCGCTCCTGACTCCAACTTCAAAGTCTCCACATATTTCCTAACTCAGAGCTGGCAACCCTCTGAAAGCTGACTTATTTATTCCTCAACGGCTTGGGTCAACAGGCTTCGATAGCTCCCTGTTCTTTCCTATAAAGATTGTTTTATTCTGTAATAAACCAGTTTTATTCTGAAAGAGTTTGTGCTCAACTTGCCTGCATAGTTTCCTTGTGCTGCACTTTCCTGCATCTGGGTCTATCTAGTCCTAGTTCAACACTCTAATTATTGTACAAGTGTGGATCCTCAAATGACCTTAGTTAAATCTCTGGGGTTTTTTAGCCATGTAAGCAATAACATTTTTTAATCAGTAGTGTTTCTCCTGGAAGGCTCAAAGATGATGAGGAACCTCATCAAGTTTTTTACTGGTTCTTCCTGCCAACACATGCTCACTTACTTTTACTTTTGCATATGGGAAAAGTAAGGGGTAGGGACATGGAGGAGGAAGCCCATGAGTGCATCCTTTCTGGGTAAGGGTACCAGAGCCCTTCTGGGTAAGGGTACCAGAGCCCTTCCCACCCCCTCCAAGCCTATCATTGTCCATTTTGGGAGGCAAGTAGGGTCGACATGACCATATATGGTCATATCACCCAATGACTGTTTAACAAATTTAAAACATATATTAAAAAAAATTAACCCTCACCCATTTGGGAAATCCTTCCAGGGCTGTCAAAAAACCCTGGGGTTTCACAAAATCCGGTTGAGGAAGCCTGGTCTAACCTATCTCATGGGTTTACTATGAGGACAACTCAAAAGGTGTGCAGGAACAGAGGAATAAAAAGCAGAATACACAATTATAGCTAGAGTGTTCCAGGTTGCCATAAAATTTGAACTGGGTACTCCCTGGCTCTTAGGCCAGGGATACTCCTAGACCAGGGATTCCCAGCCAGCGTTCCCGAGGGCCCTTGAGATCCATGGAAGCTCCCCAGTCTCCCCCCTCCACCTTTCCCCTATATCTTGCCTTAATGGACTTGGCCAAACTTCCATCTCAGTTCCAGGGCTCCTTGAAACCTGAAAAATATTCCAGGGCTCCTCCATGATCAAAAGGTTTAAAAAGGCTGTATTAGACACAACAACCATGGTGATGATGCTCATAATTAATTAACATCAATCATTTCCCCTCCATCTCTCCTCATGCTTGAAGAGGCTTATGACCAAATGAAAACATAAACCACCAAGTCTAAAACTAGCCATAAAAATAAATATAAAACAAAGGTCAGTAAAAAATCCCAATATTTAATTAATAGGCTGTATCCCATTGTAATAGCTGAGCATCATTATGACCCGTATGCCCTCCCCCAACCCTAATAAAAAGGCAATTCTTCTACTTTGTTTCTAGAATTCTGCTTTGATGTACCATTGGAATTCCTTGGAGAGTTCATCCCACAACCACAGGCCCATAACCATAAAGGCCCTGCGCCTCCTTTGTCTAATGCAGGGGTAGTCAAACTGTGGCCCTCCAGATTTCCATGGACTACAATTCCCAGGAGCCCCTGCCAGCATTTGCTGGCAGGGGCTTCTGGGAATTGTGGTCCATGGACATCTGGAGGGCCACAGTTTGACTACCCCTGGTCTAATGTCTTCCCCTGAAATGCAGACGCTCCACATTCATGAAGGGGGAAGGCAGGTGGGGAGATACAGAGAAAGAAAGGAACAGGAAGGGAGAGACTGAGCGATGTGGAGTCATTGTGAGGGTTATCTGACGTCACTGCTGGGGATAAGAGTTCTGAATCATCCTTTCCCAACCAATTTGTGGCTATTTATTCCAAGGGAAAGCCTTCAATGTGACAAGACATCTGCCTGTCATTTTCTGCTGTCAGAGAGGACTGAACTGACAATATGCTGTATTGAGCGATTTTGGGGTAGAACCAAACCAGTGCAGCATTCTAAAGGGTGGAGGGGAGTCTGCATTAATGGCATCACTGCAGTTCAGAAAAGTGGAAAGAAGATTTCTATGATGGCAACACAATGGCCTAGTAGAACACAATATCCTCAGCTAAGCTAAGCAGGTTAGTGCTTGATAGGGTGGCCACCAAAGAAGGCCATGCAGAGGAAGAAAATGGCAAGCCACCTCTGCTTTCGAGTAGCCAGAAGTCACTTGTGACTTGACCGTGTTTAATAATAATTACTAATTAATTAAATAATATTCCCTTCATCATCATCGTTGTCGTCATCATTATCATTATTATTTAGAATTTTATTTACCCCAACATCTCCCAATACCAGCTCGTGGTGGGTTACAGTAGTCCACAGTTAAAACCACAATAAAACCCCATTAAAATTATAGAGGTTATGAAAATTACAACATATAGATAAAAGAACAAGTCAATTTGGTGTAGTGGTTAGGAGTGCAGGCTTCTAATCTGGCATGCCAGGTTTGATTCTGCACTCCCCCACATGCAACCAGCTGGCTGACCTTGGGCTCGCCACGGCACTGATAAAACTGTTCTGACCGAGCAGTGATATCAGGGCTCTGTCAGCCTCACCCACCCCACAGGGTGTCTGTTGTGGGGAGAGGAAAGGGAACGCGATTGTAAGCCGCTTTGAGCCTCCTTCAGGTAGAGAAAAGCGGCTTATAAGAACCAACTCTTCTTCTATAAATCCATTACATGCTCCCCCCCCCCCCGAAACATCCTCCAGTAGGGAGCCATAACCCCCGCCGTAGATGACCCTGGCCTACCACTGCTTAGCACCATACACAGCCTTGGGGAGAGGAGAGGCTATGTTGCAGTTGCTCCATCCTGTCCCAGTTTTCATACTGTGGGTCAAGTGTCACCTACATCTCTCCTTCCCCCCATAGAAGAATGTGAATATGGGAGGTCAAATTGGGTATGCTTGACAAGGCCTGGGGGGGGTCCTCCATATCCATTACCTTGTTTGGAGAATTGATGTCACTTCAAAATTGAAAGACATTTTTTGATGTGAAAACATCTTATGTGGCAGCCCTGGAGAAGATCTTTAGATATGCAATGGGAAAAACCCAACAACAATGGAGATCCATTGTGGAAGTAATTTAAAAGACATGGAGACACGAGCTGTCAACATCCAGGAGGCCAGGCATGAGGGGCAAACTTCATTAATGAGCCATGCACTGTACGAAACAGGCAGCATGGCAGCATGATACCAACATTTTTGTCTTGCCGAGATCTTTAATTGGACATAAACACAATTGGATGTTAAAAAGTTAAAAATCCTTTAAAAATTTTAAAATACGGCGTTTTCACGTTTGTTGTTTTCACATGTATCCTACACAACAATCTGATGCTCACAACCTTTTAAAATCTCATGACTCAGGGGAATGAGACTGAGGGTAGGCAAGGGGGAAAGATCTGAATCGAAAAGATAATTTGTGAGGGTAGCTGTGTTGGTCACCAGTAGGAGAACAAGATTCCATTCCGGAGAGACCAACAAGATTTTTAGGGATTTCAGAGCCATCGCTTGCCTCGGATCATCTCTGGAATGCAATTTTGGAATTTACAGACCCTCCCTCCCTTCCTGCCCCTCCCGTATTCAGATTTCATCTCAATCAAAACCAAATTTATTGGAAAGTGACTGCAAATACATTTAAAAGGAAAAGAAGCAGATTTCAAAGAAAAAATTGTGCAATGAGGAATTAACACTGATGTGATCCATCCTGAGGCACCCTGAGGATGGAATATGAATTCAATACACAAACAAACAATGCTGTTTCTAGCAAGAAAACGGGAGGGGGAAGGTTCCCCTTTCAACACGCCATTTCCCTCTTTGGCCAAGCAATTCTAGTGGCTACACCCCCCCATGTTAAAAATAGCCACAAAAGAAATGATGGAAAAACTGGGCTTTTTTCTTTGCATCCCACTTTGTTGCTATCCAAAGGAGTCTCAAAGCAGTTCACAATCACCTTCCCTTCTTTTCCCCACAACAGATGCACTGTGAGGGAGGTGAGGCTGAGAGAGCTCTGAGAGAGCGGTGTCAAGGTCACTCAGCTGATTGCATGTGGAGGAGGAGTGAGAAATCAAACTCAGTTCTCCTGATTTCAAGCCACCACTCTTACGGGTGGCTCTTGAAAGATGGGTCCTCAGCCTATTTGGGGTGAAAGATACTGGAAAAAGGCAAAATGGTGGAGAAAAGGGAAAGAGAAAACTCAAATTTGAGGAGAAAAGTCTCTCTTTTTGAGAAGTGGTTCCCATGATGCCCTCGGGTTCAGCCAGGAGAAGGAACGCCATCCCCAGAGTCTACTCTAACAGCATCTGCCACAGCCCTAGTGGGTTTGTCACTCGTACAGGCGGGCTGAGCATGATAAATGGCCTGCTTGCAGAAACTCAAGACTACTGTCAAGGAATGTGGCCCTGAGATATTGCCGAATCTCCATCAAGACCTCCCGCTTTTTCTCTGTCAATCAAATATGCACCAGCAAATCGCCAGCCGGAATACTGATGACTAAACTAATCTTTTTTTACAGGCCGACGGCTGCTGTGTCACCCTACGTACGCTGAACAAGAAGCCGGGAGAATACCAAACAGTGTCATCTATATTCATCGTGGCTACAGTTGGGAAATCCTGAGGGGAAAAACAAACTAACCCCCCCCCCCTGAAACGCTATGGCTCCTGTAAAACGGGGGCACATTTCTCAAAGAGAAGAGGCTGAATTTGCAGGCTACTGTAAGATGCTTTCAAATCCACTAGAGATGCTTTCCCACCAAGGGGTGTGCATGCTGCTTAATAGGTTTCCCAACAGTCTGTCAACAATGCCAGAGGAACGCTGCTGTCATGGCCTGAAATGTAGAGGGTGGCCATCAGAGGATCCCTTGATATGTACTAGATCAGAACCCTTGCTCCCGCTGGAAGAGCTTCTTTGACCCAGGTGCTGAAAGGGTGTGTTGGTGTGTGTAAAGACTAGAAACCTGATTGATCGCCATTTAGTTAATGTGTTAAGGGGTGATTCAAATGAATGGCCGTGTTGGTCTGAAGTAGCACAATAAAATAATAGTCCAGTAGCACCTTTAAGACCAACAAAGATTTATTCAAGGCGTGAGCACGCACTCGAAAGTTCACGCTTTGAATAAATCTTTGTTTGTCTTAAAGGTGCTACTGGACTCTGATTTTACTGTATTAAGGGGTGTTTTAGAGCAGTGGTCCCCAACCTTTTTATCACTGGGGACCGACAATTTTTATGAGGCCCGGGGGGGGGGGGGTAGTCTTTTGCTGAGGGACGCCGCCACCGTTGTCTGAACCCCTGCTCCATTTGCTTTCTCGCCAGCATCCATGACTTCCCGCCGCCTGCTGGGGGGCGCTGCCAGCAGCAGCTGCGCAATGCCATGCCGAGGGGGAGCCCCAGAGTGGCAGGGCAGGCCCCGAGGCAGCAGCTGGGAAGGAGGGTGAGAAAGAGCCGTGGCCCGATCCAAGGACCGGTACCAGACCCAGGACCGGGATTTGGGGACCACTGTTTTAGAGGGTTTTATTGTGTCTCTAGAGAGCAGTGGTATATAAATTTAAAAATTAATTAAAAATAAAATAAATTGTGTTCTTGTTTTAAGAGGGAGTTTCACTTTTACCTGGAAGTTTCACCTGGAATGGCAAGGTGATATATGACTGTAATGTGTATGCTTAATGCATTCCTCCACAACATGCCCGTGGATTTATTTTTATATTTTAATATATATTTGTTAAATTTATATGCTATTCCTCCTGGTCTGCCAGCTCGCGGCAGCTTACAACAGTAAAAATTCATAACAATAAAGTAAAATAAACAATAAGCATTAAAAAAGAACCTCCGCATCCTCCCCAGACACACCAGACAGCTCCCATTATAAAATGATTAAAAAACACACACACACATTAGAAACCTATATGGATAGAACAAAATTTCTAAAAACCCATTGAAAGGTCACAATTTAAAACCTCCAATTAGGAATGTTCACCTGACAGCCCCCAAAGATGGATTTTGGAAGAGGACAGATGGTCTCTTGGGACTGAACATTTGTGGTCTGTTTGTTGCTGGGTTTTTTGTTTGTTTTGTTTTGTTGCCGCAGCTGATGTATGGCCGCCCCGCAGGGTATTTGAGGTCAGAGACATTCAGAGGTGGCTTGCTATTGCTTGGCTTTGTGTCACTAGTTCCCTGAGATTCCTTGGAGGTCTCCCAACCAAGCTGACACTGCACAGCTTCCAACATCTGTTAAGATTGATCTAGCCTGGGCTATTTGGGTCAGAGTGAGCTTACTGATTATACATGTTGTAAAAAGCAAAGAACAAACCCAGAGAATGCAGTTTGGCTTAGGTACAGAAGAAGTTTCATCCCACCATCCATCCATCCACTTCACTAATCCATGCATCCGTGCATCCATCCATACACTCACTACAATAATCCATCCATCTATCCGCTTCACTAATCCATTCATCCTTAATTTATATCCCACCTTTCTCCCTAATGGGGAATCAAAGCAGCTGGTTACCACACCTGGGAAAGGGGGCAAAGTATGGATGCCTACTCTTTCCTCAAACTTAAGGTGACCAGATTTTAACATTGGTAAAGCGGGACACCATTGACCAGGGGGGGGGGTCAATTTTTGATTAAAAATTTGGTCTATATGGAGCAACAAAAATGTTCATAGAACGCATAGAATGCAGAAATTACAATTTGCCAGATGCCCCCAGATGTCCTTCCAAAAGTGGGACAATCTGGTCACCTTACTCAAACTGCCTCCCTTCTCTCTCCCCCCTCAGTGCCCCTCAGTCCTGGTAAGGAGGCGTGGCCAGCTGACATCACTTCCTGCTCAGTTTCAAGGTTCCTAGAAGCCTGAAAAGTAATTCAGGGGCTCCTCCATGGTCAAAAGGTTGAAAAAGGCTGCTCTAGATGGACAAAGGATCGGGGTGTCTGTAATGATGAAAGTAGATCAGCCATCTTGACAACACGAAAATAAATGCTTAAAAAACCCCAGGGGAAATGACCATCCAGTTGAGCGACAAGCTGGGCAAATGATTATGCTCCATCAGGAGAGTAAAAGAGAGAGCCGGTGGCCAGCGTGATGCGCCTTGGTGAGTATCACTTGTTAATACACTGCAAGCAAAGCCGGCTATTATGCATCTCCCATCTCAGGAGTACTTACATTAATAGTGTGAAAATGTCAAATAGCAATCTGCCAGGTGTGAGCCATTAGGGCCGTGTGATACGGTGCACTTTGGCACATCCATTTGATGCCGGGTACAAATTTAATGAACTTTGATTACCGTGTGCTCCTGTGGAAGTCGGGGGGCATGGCAGATTTATTTTTAGGATCCCGACTCTCTCGCAACGTCAGAGAGCTGTCTTGCTGGAAATCGCTTCACGATTGTCATTGGAAAGCTTATCTAATACCCAGGACACTAGGTGGGTTGTTTTTCCCCTCCCCATAGAAAACGAGATGAGATAGAGGTGAACTGAAAGCTACAACACAATAGAACCAACCAACCATCTCCACGGGGCATCTCTATGACCCCCCCCCCACACACAACTTTGACAGAAAGAGTAGACAATTCTAATTCTTGTTGCAGTGCTTAGGATGTAATGGGTTCATGGCGAATGTTTATTTTTGTATTGCAGTTTTATATGTTTTTACTTCTATTGTATTCAGGGGTGTGCGCTTTGGTGCGGCGTGGCCACCTCGGCGATCACCAAAGCCCGAGGCGGCCAGCGCCACGGCCCGGAGAGGAGGGGCGGCAGCTGCCGCCCCTCCTCTCCGCGCCGCAGCTCTGGCCGTCTCTGGCTTTGGTGATCGCCAAGGTGGCCACGCCACACCAAAGCGCACATCCCTAATTGTATTCCTTCTGAGTATCACAACATAGGGTAGAAAATAAATGTATTGTTTCTGTTGACAATATTCTTGTTCTTAACAATAATATGTCCTTAACAATAATTGTTGTTCTTATGAGTCTGCTTGGGAGACTCATGATTTTACCAGTGATGAAAAGGACTTGACAAATCAAAATCGTTTTCTGGCACCCAACATGGCTTTTTGGTTGGTGATTTGCCATTGCCTGCCGCTGACAGTTTATGCACTGGAGGTTTCATGTCAGGCTGCAGGCTAGAGTTTTAGCCGTCGCAGGTTGCCCCACCTCTTCCTGCACCCATGTGGGGGAGCATTTGGTCCGGCGCACCTCATCCGCCCCCGATTTGTGCTCCTGCATGGGAGCTGGGGTAGTGAAGTTCCCAGTGCGTAAACGGCCTCTGTATCACAACACTGAACTTCCTTGGGGGTCTCCCATCAAAATCCTAAGCAGAGTCAACCCTGCTGAACTTCCAAGATCTAACTAGCCTGGGCCAACAGGGCAAAAGGCCTACAGAGGTAGAGATGGTTGTACATTGACAGCCTCTGTGTAGCAGCCCTGGGATTTCTTGGTGGCCTCCCAGCCAAGTCCAGGACCTAGTCTACACACAATAGATAATGCACTTTCAATGCACTTTCAAAATAGATTTTCCTGTTCCGCACAGGAAAATCCAGCTGCCAAAGCACATTGAAAGTGCATTATCCTGTGTGTGCAGACTAGGCCCTGGTTAGCTGCTGAAATCTGATGAGATCAGGGCAGCTTAGTGTCGGAATAGCCAAAATATGTAGTGTGCCTAATTCAAAAACATGTGAAGAATATCCTGCAGGGGGCATGGGAGAAGATGTGCATTTAGCATAGTTAGAATAGGAACTTATTGATATTTTTCAGATAATCTCCTCCAGTGTCGTGTTTGGCTCAGAAGGAGACTTCCTGTCACCTTGAAGTGCATTTCCTTCCCGCTTGCCTCCAAAACAGACAGAATCTTTCTATACAAAGTTTGTTTCTCTTCTTAATAAACGTACTTTATTTTTTTTAGCAGCCTGGTGCTTCATCTCTTTTTTGTGTGTGTTCAGAGATGAAGAGCTGTTTTTTATACCTCACTTTTCACTTCCCAAAAGAGTTCCAAAGTGACTTCCCTTCCTCTCCCTGCAACAGACACCATGTGAGGTAGGTGGGGCTGAGAGAGCTCTGAGAGAGCTGTGACTGGCTCAAGGTCACCCAGCTGGCTGTATGTGGAGGAGCAGAGAACCAAACCCGGTTTTCCAGATTAGCGGCCCTTAACAACAAAACCCAGCTGGCTGCAGAACAAGAAAAGAGAAAGCAGGAATATGCTGTCAACACAGAGTGACATTTTCTGAAACTGCCCAGGGTCGGATTCCTTCTAGCTCCACCCACAGATAATATTTCGAGTGTTACTTCATGTGGTGCCCCTGTCATGAAAAGTGGCTCTTAGTTCAGGAGTATCCAAACACAAGACGGCAACTAGGGTTGGGCGCTTTAGTGCCCGAAGCGGCCGTTTGCTCCTGACGCAGTCAGCGCCGCAGCGTCACCCCAAGGGTCAGACATGACCTGGTACTTGCACAGGGGATACCTTTACCTTTACCTTTAGGCCTGCTTACGGTAGTTATACTTGCCTGCCGCTGCTTGGAGCTGCTTGGAGCAGTAGCATAAGAAAAAATAAGTTGCTGTCCTATGCATCACCGTGTCACACTGAAAACCTGGAAGTGAGGTACGGTAGCTCTAGGAGTGCCAGAGACTCTATAGTTTCTGGTGATTCCTAGAGCTATCCCACATCGTTTCTGTGTTTTCTCCAGAAGTGGGGCAGCACAACATGGGATGTTGTGACCCCCTAGATCCCTGCCCCGGAATCTTGTATTGGTTGCCAGGCATAGTCTGGCAACTGAACTTCTGTAAATTTCCAAAGAAGAGAAGGACACGCAAAGTCATTTCAGCACACATTATTTCCATAGCTTTTTCTACACTCCACTCCTATTGATTAAATGTTCCTCACTATGTCATTTACTGCTGGAGTAGTGGCTTGCTTTTTCATTCATTCCTATCCTGCTTCAAATGCAGGTTCATCTTATTTGTTTTACAAACTGCTTAATCTTTTCCAGGACTGCTCATATATTGTGTTTGGCTTAATCTGACCCTTCTCATTGATCCGAATGGTTGGGGATTTATCCTTATGAAATATCAAATGGATTTATGTTCCTTTGAAAATGCCTCTGGCCCCTGTCTGGCTCCTGTTTTCCCACCCGCTTTAAATAGCGCTAATTAGCACCTTGTTAAAAGAAGGGCCGAAAGCAGATGAAGTGCTGTCAACAATTCTTTCTTGCCTGAACTTCTCTCTCTCTATCCTGCTTCTCAAGTTTTATTTCCATTATAAGGCTTGCAACCAATCAAAGCTCTTCCAAGAGATGAATCATCCACCTTTGAACCAATTCTCTGCGTAGTTACATAATTATATTCAAAGAAACCCGCCTGCTATCAAAATCAGGTGCTCCGTTGACAGAAGAAACAACCCTCTTTCGTATTCTCCTCTTCGTTTCCTATTATAGTCAACAGGCTCCGAAAACGGAGGAGCATGCCTGTAACCCCTAGCCTCACTGACCTATAAAAAACACTGTCGCTGCCAACTCCCCATGATAAACAGTGTCCTGTTCCTTCAACAGATGTTCACTCTTCAGAAATGGGCATGGAGCTAAACAGCATCCCCTGAGAATGGCTGCAAGTTCGAACAAGCATTAAAGTAACAGCTAGTGTTGGCTGCTGTAAAAACTACATGCAAGAGGATTGGGAGGGAAAGGGTTAAAAGAATTATCTCAGGAGGAGGCACTCGACAGTTGGCCCCACCCACCTCTCATTGATTAAATCAGACTTTCTCAACTTCTTTAACATTGAAAAAGCCCTGAAACATTCTTCATGTTTTGAGAAACCCCAGAAATAGTGTGATTGTGCAGAATATGGTTTGGAAGCCCCTCCCCTTCCCACCCCTTCCAGACCCATCATTGGCCATTTTGGGAGGGGCTTTCAAGAAACCCCAGGGTTTCATAAAACCCAGGTTGAGAAAGCCTGGGTTAGATGCTGAGCTGGCTTTGGCTGTTGATTGTCTTCTGTTTTCCTGTTATATAAATAAATATGTCTTTATTTTTGTAGCCCACCCTTCCCGTGAGGCTCAGGGCGGGTAACATAAATCAATACAATATCAGTCATAAACAACATCAAGCATAAAAATCGTATCTTACATTTAAAAAGACATTAGCGTATTCCAGGACATCTGCCAATTGATTGGATGCTAAGAAATTAAGCCAAGAAATATTTATTTTGGTCTTCTTCAAGCAGATCAAATCACAGTAAAGAAAGAAATTCTTGTGTGTTTAAGGACAATCTCAGTCCTTAAACTGGGTTTAGGTATGTACTAAATCCAGCTGCAAAAGTAACTTGAAAATGCATTGTCCAATGTGTGTGCAAGTTTGATATCTGGGTTAATGTCAGCTATGCAGGTAAGGGCTTTAGAAGCCTTCTCCAGAAATGAAATAACCCAGAGAGAAGCAAATATTTATTTAGTTGATTTGTTGGCTACCTGTCGACCAGATCGGAGGTGCTAAAGTAGCTCAGAACAATTTAAAAAAAACAATTTAATTTAAACGACCCATCAGTCATTTTGTGCAACAAGAAAGTGCAATAAATAAATCGGAAAAGAGAAGTCCAGCAACTCCTGAAGCAGACACTCTCTTCCAGGAATGAGCCATACAAAATGTCCCAGGGAAGTACTGGCTATGAATTATATATTATTCTTTCCATTGAGTGCAACATTACAAAGTGCTCGGGAGAACATGAGGGGGTACATCTTGCTCAGTTTCAGCTGGCAAAGCACTTTTTTGGCACATAGAATGGAACATGTCACTTGTAAACATTGATAGTTAAAGAGTTCAACTCAAGAGCTAAATAATGAAATAATTTCTAAAGAACTCGTAAGTAAAAGTGGGAATTAAACCCCACCAATCTGCTAAGGAGGTGGTACATTTCTAGAGTTGCCAGATGATCTCTGGCCACGGGTGCAAGTAGGGGGAAGTAGGGTAGTGACAGATTTTATTTTCCTGGGCTCCAAGATCACTGCAGATGGGGACTGCGGCAAAGAAATTAAAAGACGCTTGCTTCTGGGGAGGAAAGCTATGGCAAATCTAGACAGCATCCTAAAAAGCAGAGACATCACCCTGCCAACTAAAGTGCGTTTAGTCAAGGCTATGGTCTTCCCAGTTGCAATGTATGGCTGTGAAAGTTGGACCATAAGGAAGGCCGAGTGTCAAAGAATTGAGGCTTTTGAACTCTGGTGCTGGAGAAGACTCTTGCGAGTCCCTTGGACTGCAAGGCGAACAAACCGGTCAGTCCTAGAGGAGATCAGCCCTGCCTGCTCCTTAGAAGGCCAGATCCTTAAGATGAAACTCAAATACTTTGGCCACCTCATGAGAAGGAAGGACTCCGAGGGGAAGAGCCTAATGCCGGGAGCGATTGAGGGCAAAAGAAGAAGGGGACGACAAAGAATGAGGTGGCTGGATGGGGTCACTGAAGCAGTAGGTGCAAACTTAAATGGACTCCAGGGAGTGGTAGCGGACAGGAAGGCCTGGAGGATCATTGTCCATGGAGTCGTGATGGGTCGGACACAACTTCGCAACTAACAGCAACAACAACAAGGGTTGCCAACATCCATCTTTTCCAGGGGAACTGTAGTTTGGAGTTGAGCTGTAATTCTTGGAGATCCTCAGTCCCTACCTGGTTGCTGGCCTCCCCATCATTTCTTCTGGGACTCACCCTTGCCAGGGTACAGTTATGGTTTGTCGTTGGTTTTTTGGGCTGTGTGACCATGGTCTAGTAGTTTTAGCTCCTAATGATGTGCTAGTAACTGTAGCTGACAACTTCAGAGGTAGGACACAGCAAGATGGGAATCTCTTCGTGCCAAAGTATGGAGCACGTGAACAGTTGCTGGGCTGGTATGTGTGTAACACATCCTGTCTTATCTGGGAGTCTCACAGCGGATGGACTGGAACTAGGAAACATTTCCTGTATCTGGATAGAGTGCATAGGCAATAGGTAAGTTCATTAGAAAGTGGTTTTTCTGATAATGAACTTCTCAATGAACTTGCTAATGAACTCTACACAGACACAGAAAAAGCACTTCCTAGTTCCAGTTCAACCCCTCGGATATGATAAGACAGGAATGTGATGTGTTATACACATACACACTCCTCAAGGAATAAATAAAATGTCCAGCAACTGTTCTCACTCACCACACTTTGGCACAGAGAGATTCACATCCTGCCATGTCCTACCTCTGAAGATGCCAGCCACAGCTACTGGCAAAACATTATGGACTAAAACAACCAGACTGCAGCCACACGGCCCGGAAACCCACAACAGCCACTTGACTCTGGCTGGGAGAGCCTCCGACAACATACCTCTGGTTTGTGATTTCATTTCAAGGGTGTTCCACAGCAAACCAAGCACGATTCTACTATCGTTTTATTGTTTGCCAACTTCCGGGATTTTCTAGATGATCTCTAGAAAATCAAGGTTGGTTCTCATGGAGAAAATGTCTCCTTTGGAAGATTAACTCAATGGCATTATAGCAATCAGGTGTCCCTTCTCTCTCCAAACCCCACCCTCCCCAGATTCTGCCTTCATAATAATCTCCAGATATTTCCCAAGTGGGAGTTATTAAGTGGAGTTTGTATTAAGTGGAGTTTGCTCCCAGCAAAGTGTTCTGGGTAGGGTTGCCAGCTCTGGGCTAGGAAATACCTGGAGATTTTGGAGGCGGATCCAGGAGTGGACAGGATTGGAAGCAGGGAGGGACCTTAGTGGAGTATAATGCGATGGAGTCCACCCTCCAAAGCAGCCCTTTTCTCCAGGGGGATATGTAATTCTGGGGGATCCCCAGGGCCCACCTTGGCCTCCCTAGTTCTAGGGGTTGCCACCATAATTGTACTGAGCATGTAATGAAATAACAAATCATTTCCCAGTCCAGGGGTGGGGATGGGGATGGAGGTGGGGGGAGGACCACCTTGGCTCAGAAAAGAAACCTGACACCTAATGAAATCATCCCTTTGTGGAGGGCAGCGGCCACCCTGGTCGGAGAAGCCCCGTGATATCCGCCACAGCCACAACATCATCAGCATAATGTATCGGCACTTAAAAGAGCCATTCTTCCACGCGCACCATTGCCTTAGAACCAGCTCTGTCTTTTCAAACTGTGAGGCATGCAGCCACAGAAAGCTGGCTGCTATTAAAAAGTCTTTGGGGGAAATCAGGACTGGAGGGGGTCTTTTGTCCCGCGTCAACCTCATTCAGCAGATAATCAGGCCTGCTTTCTTCGGCGTGGCTCACCAACGCAAAACCTTTTCGCAGCCGTAAATATGAGTGTTTTGTAGCAAGAGTTCAGACGGCAAAAAGCCATCTGGCTGATGATGACACAACGTTCACTGTTCATCTCCCCTCCTTTTCTCCCAGTACCTCCTGCAGCCCTTTCTTTCAACACACAAACAGAACGAACGGGGGGGGGGGGGGTGTTCAAAGTCCTCTCCAGAATGCTAATCTCACATGCATGCTCTCCCCACCCCCCACCCCAATTCAAGCTGCAACTCAAGCTTATGGAAACTTTCAAAGGGGACAGATTTCGTGGGATAGCAGGGGGCAATTTCAAGTGCTAATGGGACCAGTGATGTCCTAAGGGGCCCATAGTGCTTTCGAACCCCCCTTCTCTTGTACACCCTGGTGTCTTGAAAAGGTGGCCACTGGCAGGGAGTAGGGGGTAGGGTTTTCAGGAGGGATGTCTTGGGGATCCCCCAATTTTACAGCTCATCTCCAGGCCACAGAGGTCAGCTCTCTGAGAGAGCCAGTTTGATGTAGTGGTTAGGACTGTGGACTTCTAATCTGGCATGCCAGGTTCGATTCTGCGCTCCACCACATGCAACCAGCTGGGTGACCTTGGGCTTGCCATGGCACTGATAAAGCTGTTCTGACCGAGCAGTGATATCCGGGCTCTCTCAGCCTCACCCACCCCACAGGGTGTCTGTTGTGGGGAGAGGAATGGGAAGGCGACTGTAAGCCGCTTTGAGCCTCCTTCGGGTAGGGAAAAGCGGCATATAAGAACCAACTCTTTTCTTCTTCTCTCCTGTAGAAAATGGCTGCATCGGACGGTGGACTCCATAGCATTTTCACTCCAGTGCAATCCCTCCCTGCCCCAGATCTTGCCCACTACTAGCTCCGCCCACACATTTCCCAACCTGGAGCTGGCTGTGGGTGGAGCCTGGGGAAGATGTGGACCTCAGTGGGGTACAATGTCATAGAGCCCACCCTCCAAAGTATCCATTTTCTCCAGGAGATTCCCAGGTCCCCCCCTGGGACTGCCATCCCTACTCCTTGGACAGGCTGTTCTGCAAGGCGGGGGCCACAACGGAGAAGGCCCATGTATGGCCAGTGTTTGATTCTGCCCCCTTGAAAGTACCTGCAGAAGCCCCGGTACCGCGTCTTTGCCAAGAGGCAACCAGTAGCCTTGTGTTCTCTTCACGGGTCACCCAGCATGCAAGCCAAACAGGAGGCAGGCCTGCTGACTCCCTGGGTCTCAATTTCATCGTCTGTTCTGTCGGCCTAATTAGCAAATCCGACCCATCGCCTTGAGGTGCTCAGACATGCTGGCAAAGAAACGGGCTATAAATAAAGGGAGTCATTAGGAATGCCGCCTGCCATTACTGGTTTCCATTATTTATGAATTCCTGTAAGTCATTCTCTTTCGAAGCTGGGCCACCTGTCGCTTCCACAACAACAAGGGACAGAGGGAGGCGAAGCAGGGGTGAGTTCTGCAGAAGCCAAATGCAGATGTTTGAATGGATGTTCCCTCCCCCCCCCCCCCCCGCTCAATGGGGAGGCCCAAGGAAGTGATTAAGTTTCCATCTCTCTTGTCATTAATCAGTGGTATCTTTAAGTACCGGTGTGCTGTTTAATGTGGGGCTTGGGGTAAAAGCCTACTGGGAAGGTAGGCTCAGAAACAAGCATTGGCTTCCAGAGAAGTTCTGTCTTCAGAATGGGGGTTATCCAGCTAATTGTGAGGAAGTCAAGCGCCTTTCGAGAGCCATTGTGGTGAAGAGCAAAAGCCTCTAATCTGGAGAACCAGGCTTGATTCCTCACTCCTGCTCCAGATGCAGCCAGCAGGGTGACCTTCAACCACTAAACCAGCCTTTTCCAACCTTTCAATCATGGAGGAACCCCTGGCATAATTGTTCTGGCCCCCAGAAGTTATGTCAGCTGGCCCGCCTCCCTGCCATGCCCCTGGAAATGACATGTCACTGGAAGTGACATCACTACCTGTGTTAAGAGGCAGGTTTGGAGACCACGGAGTGGGGAGAGACAGGATGTGGTTTAAATCAGGAGTAAGTGGGCAGGCTCTGCTCCTTCCTAAACACAGAAACCACGAGGGAACTCACTCATGCTCGGGAGGGGAAATAAGGAAGTGGCCGGTTTCCTAGCTTGTGACCAAGCCAGCTTGGTGTAATAGTTAAGAGCTGCAGCTTCTAATCTGGTGAACCGGGTTTGATTCCCCGCCCCTCCTTCACCTGCAGCCAGCTGGGTGACCTTGGGCTCACCACAGCACTGAGAAAGCTGTTCTGACCGAGCAGGAGTATCAGGGCTCTCTCAGCCTCACCTCCCTCACAGGGTGTCATAAGAACCAACTCTACTTCTAAGGCAGGAGGGGAAAGGTTGCAGACCCCCTCTGGAGCTCCCACAGACCTCCAGGGGTTCATGGACCCCTGGTTGGGAATCCCTGCACTAAACAGTGGTCTCAGAGCTCCCTCAGCCCCACCTACCTCACAGGGTGCCTGGTGTGGGGAGTGAGAGGGCAAGAATGGTGAAATGCAGAGTGCATAATTAAAATGTACCATTCATGTGTTGGTGAATGCAGGAACTTGGGAACTTCTGCAGTTCTAACTTAGCACAGTTTAATTATTGCAGGACATTCGCACTTTAATTTGTCATTGTCCGCTGCATTCATCTCACCATGTCTATTGGATAACAATGTCAGATTTATTAATTTCCCCTTCATTATTTTTGTCTTGGTTCTCCTGCCTATTATTTATGCCTAGCCTCATCTCCAAGATTTACGTCTGCGTACATTTCTCAAAATTAGATTTTCACTGACACAGCAGTAGATAAATAACATCAGAGTGAGACATGCTGACAAGTGAGAAACATCATTTCAAGGATGCTTTCAGGTTCCGGGAAATACCGAGGAAGGGAAAACTTTAGAATGGCATGATTCAAGGATGACTGTGTGAATGTCCCTCCCCTTTAGGACAGAGGCATTCTGCTAGTTCCTAAAAGTCTGGCGTCCCTACTTAAAATGCCAGCCTACAAGGTAAACTCCACCCCCAACGATATGGAGGAACTTTATGTGCCCTTCTCTCTTCTAAGAGGAAAAGGCAGGCTGTTTGAAATGTGGAAATGTGTAATGTTAACAATTTTACTGATTCTGTGTGCTTCTGTGTAACTGACTTGCAGGGTGGGAGTTCCGGGCTAATGAGGACGCTTACACGGGATTGGCGTTAAATGAGGCCACAGCTTTAATCCCAGTAACATAGGGGGGCTGGCATGGCAAGGGGACAGGACCCCTTTAGCAGTCAGCCATCTGCACCTCTTCTTCCCTTCTACAGTGGCTCGCCCAGATCCCGCACTGGTTCCCAACCGGGAACGTGGTCCCCGTACGCTGCTGTAGTTCCTATCCAGGAAAGCGTCCATCCAGGAGGCAAGAGGGGGCACAAACCTCCTCTTGACCCCTCCCAGGCCACCGGGCCCTGTGAAACCTGTGCCTCCCCCTGCTGGTTTTGGCACCCTCTCACAGGTATTGCCACCTCTTTAAAGAGGACTCTTGGCTGGGGAGTTTGTTGCCAAGACAACCTCCCCTCCAAATGGGCTCTGCCCCCTACCAACCCCTGCAAGCTGTGACTATGAACAAGCATTAACACAAAATGCAACAACCTGAAACCTAAGCAAACCTGACCCTCTAACCGATCCACCATGCTTAACCTTCAGGGGAGGAGGGTGGGCCACCGCTTCAACGCTGCCCAGTGAAAGAGGCCGGGCCAAACAAGAGGCTCCACAGAGCACCTGCGCCAGCCCTTCCCGGGCTCCTTCCAGGTGAGCCTTGCTGCTTGCCGTAAATCTCCTTCCCCCCCATGTCTTCTCCAGTCCTTCCCCACTCACCACGTCAAGGGTGGCCTCAACTAAGTCCGAGCTGCTAATTATAACTGTCATGAGCTTCCCTGAGCCCTCTGGGAAAAGTTGGCATACACATGGGAAAATAAATAAAATAAATTTCTTTAGTCTGGAGACAAGCCATCATTCAAGGGGACATGGGGACTGGCATCCCAACTCTGGTCAGGTGGTGAGATACAATAACTTGATGCATGATGGCTACCCGTACGTGCTGACCATATTCACACAAACCCGTTCTTAGTGCACAGCACCTGAACGTATGAATTGACTGAAAAATGTTACAGAGGAGGCAGGGTTGACAGCTCTGGCCCCAACAGTAGCAGGAGTATTCACATACATACATAAGACTTTATTGTTTCCAGCCATAGGCCATTACAATGCGATCAATATCAGTTGATATAAAAACAGTAATCCGATAATAAAAAGACTATTTTGTCCAAATTCGCAGGGAAGTTCTGGCCACTCAAACATCTCTCAATATATTTGGTTCTTGGCTCCAAGTATAGTGGGCAATCCAAAACATAAGGATAAAGGTCTTCAACAGCAGGTTCTCCACAAATACATAGGCGAAGGGCAAAAGGTACACGGGAAAAACGATCTGAGAGTAGGGCTGATGGCATAACTTGAAAGCATTAATGAGCAAACGACATTCGAAGTTTTGTACAGAAATGGTTACTAAATAGTCTGATCTGAGATGGACGGTTTTGAATAGTTTAAACAAAGGAGAAAAGTTAGATTTTATTATTGTTTGTCCATCCAGTATGGCATCAGTATTAAAGATCCAATCTCTCAGATTAGACCCATCAACTTGTGCTCTTAATAAATCATCTGGGATGGAATACCGTGATTGTATTTTATCATAACTGGCAAGTCGGAAAGGATCAGTATTCAAGGTTAGTTTAGCAGGAGTATTCAGAAGGCAGAGATTGACAAAATGACATCACACGATGCTGTGACATCACTCTGGGCCAGGAGCCTAATACTGAATTTGTTGTGCTGCTTGGTTCTCTCGAATTCCCCTTATGTTCTTAGAAACCACAGAGATCAGGGATGCTCCTGGATTGCCACAGAATGTCTCTTCTGAGATCTTAGCTAGCAAGGGACAGGGAGTATCTGGGGGGCAACTCAAGATGAGAGTTCTGCTCCCTGTGTAATGCACGGCTTTGGGTGGCTTCTTCAACCCCTGCTGGCCATCGCCCGACAAACTTGTTCCCGGATCGGTTGCCCGTAGATAAAAGTAATGCCCGCTTTGGTATAGCTCTGCAACCAGACCAGAGATGTCAACCGTGAGGACTGGTCATAAGTCAAGTATTGGCGTCTTAACTGATTCCATTAAGCCCACTGTACCAACAACTTTCAAACACACAAAAATAACACCAGATGGGTGTTAAAAAAAACCCACATAAAATCCCTGTAAATGGTTTTTATCAGCCGCAATTTAAATAAAGCTTTTTTATTATTCATAGGCCATCCAATTTCATTTTAACGTCTTCTCTATCTCCCTAGTTAATTCATTTGTTATATTTAATGCCTTTTTTATATGCTCACAAAGCAGAGAGAACACTCAGAGAGCTAAGAGTGAAAAGCTCTCCCTAGAAAGAGTTCAGGGCAGGTAATCTTTCTGTTGAATTTTTATCAGCCCTTTCTCTCATACACTTCACAGTTCAGAGCCGATTTGGGGGGGGGGGGGGGGAAACACACCTCCTTTTGCTGGACTGATACACCCTTTGGGCATTGTTCCAATTTAAAATCTTTTTTTAAAAGAAGGAGAGAACTCAATCAAAGGAATGGACGAACACGTTTTGTCCATTCCTTGTTGCTTCGGTACGTTTTCAAAATAGTTTTGGTCTGTCCTTTTCATTGCCAGAATGGACGATTTATTTGCTTCTTTTAAGCCATTTCATGTGTTTTTATGGCAGTGTATATGGTACCAAAGTCCACCGCTAATATCTGTTTTTGTTGTTCTTGCCTGGGAATTTTAACATCCACCAAGCTTAATATTGAATTGAAGGCTCTTCCCTCCTTTAAGAATAATGCTATGGCAATGAAAATTAAATTTAAAAACCACAGTCTCCTGATAATAAATGTATATCTGACCCCCTTGAAACAGAAACTCTTGATTAGAGCTATGTGGGCAGAATTAGAAATGTACATTGCTGATCTTATCCTATCAAACTCAGATGCATCTATAATCTTGGGAGGGGATTTTAATGCCAGACTGGGCCCAGATGACTATACTCTTTATAAACAAAATAAATGTTTACCTCCTTCACATGATGACACCGGAACTCTTCTCATACGATGCTCCAATGATAAGACTCCAAACTTTTCAGGTTTCTGTTTAGCCCAAATGGCCTATAGACTAAATCTCCATATACTAAATGGTGCCATAGTGGGAGACCATCCTGCTGAATTTACGTATTTATCCGGGGCTAGAATGAGCACTATAGACTACATGATTGTATCTAGGGATCTTCTTCCATATGTTAAGAACTTAAAAGTTATTCCTAAATTTGTCAGTGACCATTTTCCAGTCATGCTTAATATAAATGTTCCTACTCAAAGGCTTCACATTAAGGACTGTTATCAGCCGACCTTAATGCCAACAGGTAGATCCTACTGTCGTGCTAAGTGGACTCCTCAACTAAATCAATCAACAACTGACTTACTGGACACAGTTCGTCTACAATGCCTTCGAACTACTCTAATAACAGCTAAAACTCCAGCTGCTTTCCTGGAAAATTATAGTGCTCTTACCCAAGAAATCTACCAGCATTTATCCTACAAAGACAGTATATTTGTAAGACAGAAGCATTATTATTCGAGATCATGGTTTGATAAGGACTGTGTCACTGCTAAGAAAGCTCTTGGTTCTACTTACCAGGCATTCATATCTAATACTACTTCAACAACTGCAATGGATCTTCTCCATCAAAAAAGACTGTATAAGCAATTGTTAGCTTATAAGAAAAAGGAAGCCATGAAAAATAACTGGTCACGTCTTATTCAAGCTGTTAAATCCAAAGATTCAGCCTCATTTTGGCGTTTGACATCATGCTCCCAAAGAAAGGGATCATCTATAATGGAGTGTCACATCTCCCCTGAAGCCTGGGAGACTCATTTTCAGGAACTCTATATGGATTCTCCAGGTGATAGAGGATGCCCTAATCAATCTATAGAAAATCTACCAGCATGGGCACCAGTGACTGAGGCAGAGATAAAGAGCCTAATAGCACAGCTAAGATTAGGGAAAGCTCCAGGGGAAGACCTAATTCCTGCAGAGGCTATAAAAAACAACCTGGACTTTTGGGTTCCTATTTTGGCCTCGCTTTTTACTTGCATTGATACCTACGGACTTATTCCTAAAGACTGGGGACTTGCAATTATTGTCCCAATATATAAAAAAGGGAAGAAAAATGATCCTGCAAATTACAGACCCATTAGCCTTCTCAATATTATCAGCAAATTATATGCAAGACATTTGCAATCCAAACTTCGAGACTGGCTAGAACAGGAAAACATCCTTGCAGAGGAGCAAGCGGGTTTCAGAGAGGGCAGATCTACTATCGACCAATGCCTGGTATTGCACCATCTTATCGAAAAACATCTCTCCTGCAATATTTCTCCCCTTTATGCTGCTTTTATAGACTTTAAAGCTGCTTTTGACTCCATCTCACGAACCAAACTTTGGGGGAAAATGGAGAACTCCTCACTTGATCGCCGTCTCCTTTACCTAATACGCACACTGCATAAGGAAACCTCCCTTAAAGTACGATGCAACCCCGAAGGTCATCTCTCCAGAGATATTAAAACCCAAAAAGGTGTTAAACAAGGATGCATCTTGGCCCCACTTCTTTTTAACTTCTATATTAATGATATGGTGAGCCACCTCTGTAACATTAATTTCCACCCCCCAAAAATGGCTGGAAGACATCTTTCAACCCTGCTCTATGCAGACGATGCAGTAATTTTATCCCAAACAGCTGTTGGACTCAAAAGAGCTCTGAAAGCCTTAATATTATACTGTAAAATGGACCATTTAGAACTAAATTACCAGAAAACCAAAATTATGTCATTTGCAAAAAAACCTAAGAGACATTCCTGGATCATTGATGGGCACAGAATTGAACAGGTCTGTCATTTCAAATACTTAGGGGTGGTCTTTCAGACCTCTGGTAGCTGGAAAGCCCATGGGGACTATGTGGCCAACAACGCACAGAGAAGTGCAAATGCCATTCTTAAGTTTTTTCGATCAAAAGGTGGACAATATATACCTGCAGCACTCAAATTATTTGAAGCCAAGGCAGTGTCACAACTATTATATGGCACACAGTTGGGCCCCCCCTCAAACTTGGCCCCTTTAGAGAGGGTTCAATCTACATTTTTAAGATCTGCTCTTCAAGTGCCAAAGTGTGTCTCCAATGTTACTCTGAGACTTGAGACAGGTTTCATGAAGATGGAGGCTAGAGTATGGCTGACTGCTTTAAATTACTGGCTTAGACTGTCCTTTTTCCCTCGTGGCCTTGCCCCACTAACAACTGAGGATGGCTATCAATCATCTTGGCAACGAAACATCAGAACTAAAATCACACTCTTGGGGCTCTCTCCTGAGCTCCTACTGAGTATGGGATATGATCAGGCCAAAGAAGTTGTTAAGCAGAGATTGACCGACATTGAACGCCAACAGGACCTAGCGAATAACCCATCTTTCATTATTAGTGAACCCAATAGATATTCATCTTACCCTATGACATATCTGGCCAAGCTTGAAGTACCTAGTCATAGGAGGGCCTTCACTTTGGCACGCTGCGATGCCTTCCCTTCAGCGGTATTAGAAGGAAAATATAAGAAAATACCCTATACTGAAAGGAAATGCACCTGTGGCTCTGGGCATGTAGAAACCATGGAACATGTTCTCTTTCAATGTCGATTCTATAATGAGATTCGAACTAGTCTAATTCTTCCATTGCTAGGCAGATTCCCAGGGCGTTCAGGAGAATTTTACATTTCTCTGCTGCTTGCAGATATAGAAAACAACACAACTTATAGAGTTGCTAAGTTCTGCGCAGCAGCGATCAAAATTCGTAATAGAATGGTCTGTTTTAAATGAATCTGGACAGCTGTGTCTATCTACCTTTTGTATTTTCTACCTTTTGTATTCTCTATATTTTAAGATGTTTTAATTCCTGGTTTTAATGGATGTTTCTTATGCTGGTCTATGACCGTAATAATAAAATTGTATTGTATTGTTCTTGCTGCCTTGAACTCACAGCTGACTTACGGTGACCCGAAAGGGTTTTCAGGGCGAGAGACATTCAGAGGCGCTTTGCCATTGCCTGCCTCTGTGTCATGACCCTGGTCTTCCTTGGTGGTCTCCCACCCAAATACTAGACAGGACTGACCCAGCTTAGTTTTTGAGAGCAGATGAGATCCGGCCAGCCTCAGCTATCCAGGCCAGGGCATCTCTTACCAGTTTGAAGTGATTCTTCAGGCTAAGAAGTCTTCCTCTGATGGAAGAGGTTCTTCTTCTGCCAGGGGAACCATGTCTTCTGGTGAAGGAAGGCTTTGGACTTGGCCAAGCCAAGTGGTACGGGACAAACCAACCTATGCTTTACTTTTTTTTTTCAGTTAGGACATTTTACAGGGGGAAATCATATATATAGTATGGCAAACAGAAGCACAAATGACCATCCAAACAGAATGCAGTTTCCAGTCTGCAACAATTTAAAAAATCTCAACAAATCAGCTCTTGGAAAAATCAGGAGGGGAAGAATAGAACAGTGGACTGTGAGGGGCATTGTCTGGAACCAGCTGTGCAAATCACGTTAACTGCCTCAACGAATGCATTGGAAAATGTCCGATCTCCAATCATGTGCACCACAAGGGGCCTCAGGCTTAGCGCTCGGAGCCCTGCGCTGAAGGCTGCTCTGCCACCCCCAACCCCTCCCAGCTTCAGCGCGGAGCTCGGAGCCCCACGCTGAAGGCTTGTCCGCCCCCTTCCGGCTTCAGCGCGGGGCTCGACAGGCTCTCCCCCCTCTCTGGCCAGCTCCGTCCCAGGCTCTCCCCCCCCCCCCTGCCCAGGTTTCCAGCTTTGTGGCTGGGGAAGGAGCTGGGAGGCGCCAGGCCAGCTCCTTCCCCAGCCGCGAAGCCATCTCTGCCCCCTTCCTGGTCCGTGCTCTCTCCCCCCTCTTGGGGCAGCTTCCCAGTTTCGTGTCCGGGGAAGGAGCTGGGGCAGCGTGTCTGTGACACGCCGGCCCAGCTCCTGGGGCAGCCACAAAGGCCTCTCCCCCCCCTTGAGGCAACTTCCCTGGGGCTCTGGGCCTACCTCGCCTCTCAGCGGCCAGCAGAGGAATGGCAGCCGTGGGGAGAAGGTGGTCCACATGGGGGGTGGGCGGGTTGGAAGGCGCTTTGCTCCTCCCAAGTGGCCAGAAACGGGGCAAGGGGCCAATCGTTGCCCTGCCTCATCCTGGAAAGCTCCCACCCCCCCACCCCTTACTGTTTTATTTATACCACTCTGCGGAGCGGTTACAGATGATACCCACCCTGAGCCTATGGGGAAGCGTAGGCTATAAGAATAAAGTGAAGATAAAGAGGATTCTGATGTATTTATTGACACCATTGAGACTGCATTTTTGTCCTTGTAGCTAGTGATTAGGGAAGTGCAATAAAAAGCATCACAAAAACAAATTAAAAACCAGTTACATCACAAAACCAATTTCAAAAATACATCAATAAAACAAAATACAGCAAATGCCAATTCATGGCTGGAAGGCACGGTCATTGAGAGAATGCCAGACAAAATGAGCCATCTTTCCCTGCTAGCTGAAAACCGTGGCTAAATTTGACAGGCAAATATCCTTGGAGAGAGTTCCTTCCCTCTGGTGCTGTGAGGACACAGGGGTGAGGCCCTGTCCTGCAATGCCCACATGGGAACTGTGGGAGGGTGTGCTATCTACCCACCTGCATTCTCTGGATCCTCATGCAGAAAGGGGACACATGCTGAGAGATAAACGGCCAGAGACTTCAGGGGCTGTAAATAAAAGCTTCATTAGCTGAATTCCAAGCCGCTTTTCTATGGGTTTCTGACACAAACTTGAAAAATTGGAGGGGTGCATGACTCAGCATTCAGGCTGCATATTAAAATCACAGGAGAATGAGCTCACAGGAAATGATGGTCTTCCCGTTCACGTACTTAAATCAGTCCAACGTTGAGAAGCAACTTTCTTCTGTGGCCTTGAATATTCCCTTCCTATCGCAGCAAAGTGAGTTGTGATTCCGGGAGCACCGTTATTAGAGTCCCCCAGTATCTAATAGCTGCAGCGTGGGCCTCTGATTCTGAACGGGCCCCAGCATGGAAGATGGAGGAAGGCTCGAACCTTTTTCTAACCACAGGCAACAGCCATCCCTCTGTACCATTAAGAGCTGCCAACTCCAGGTTCGGAAATTCCTTGAAATTTGGGGGTGCAGCCTGGGGAGGGATTGCTGCAGGGCCTCATGCCCTAGAGTAGCGATCCCCAACCTGTGGGCCGCGGACCACATGTGGTCCTTTGAATAATTGGAGGTGGGCCCAGAAGGATGCCGTCTCCCCCCCCCCCCCGGCCCTTTACTTCATCCTCCCCAGCCCTTTACAACACACTTCATTGTTGTGGCGTGTCTGTATCTTATTTTGAAGGGATGTTTAAACATTACCATAGCGATCAGAGAGCGTTAGGGCAGTGGTTGAGAGTAGAGGAGTAAACTACCCCCCCACTGGGCCTCAGTAAAAGACGTTGAGTGGTCCCCGGTGAGTGGTCCCCGGCGTTGAGTGGTCCCCGGTGATAAAAAGGTTGGGGACCACTGCCCTAGAGCCCTTCCTCCAAAGTAGACATGTCCTCCAGGGGAACCAATCTGCAACATGGAGTCCTGTAGTAATTAAAGGAGATCTCCAGCCTGGCAGATCTCCAGCTGGCAACCCCAACCCAAAAAAGTCAAAGTCAAAGTTAAACCACATTTCACCAAGGTTTTTCTGCCTTTTAAAAATATTGGCAACATCCAGTCACAGATCTCACAGGATTATGACCCCTTTGGCCATAATTCGGGGCTTTCCCAGGAAATGTCTTTGCTCCTTGACCAATGGTTTTGCCCAGGTGTAGCTCAAGATTCCCCAGCCCCAGAGAAGTGAAACTGACTTCAACCAGGGCCAATCCCTGGCCTGGAAGAATGAGCACGCAAGTGAGGTCAGGGCTCTGCGAGACCTAAGACAGTTCCACTGGGCCTACATTTAAGGCCCACAAGACACCACTAGAACATTACCCCAAACTGTCCTCCCTATGGATGAACGGGAAGAAACCATCTGTACACCATCTAATGAACATCCAACTCAGCACTTTACCCCTTCCCTCCACGGGTATGGATCATGAGATATAACCGATGTGCTCCTAGATTTTTAAAATGCATTGCCGAAATGTTTTAACATTTTGAGTCTAAAATGTTTTAACTTTGCTTCCTGAATTGTCGTGAGCCACCCTGAACCTCCGGGGAAAGAGAGGCACACAGACCGAATTATAAATAAATAAATAGCTAGATTATTCTTAGACAAAAAACATTTTTTACATCAAACTATTTCTACAACTTTAAGAAGATCCTGTTATCGGGTGCGCCTTCCAGTTTCCAGTTAGGAGAATGAGACACATCCAAGCTGTAGGTCAGACTGAAGTTAAAAGGTGACTGGCCTTTAATATCAAATACAATCCTAATATACGGCCGAAGGATATGAATTCAGAGTCACACTCCCCACCGAGGAAACGTCTGGATATTGGTGGATGTCAGCCTTCATATTCCCAGACAAATTGGGTGTTATGTCTGAAAAATGGAGACACACAACACACCGCTGAAAGCCACTCTCTGAACTGAGATTATCAATAGTCTCTTGAGTATGTCAGAAGCAGAGGAAATACAGATCTCTAATAGAACAGAGAAGCTCTGTCCAGGGCTCCACATTGTATATTGGATCATCAGCATTCATAGGTGAATGCTGACGTGCACCAGACTTTGGAAATATATGTGGGTGTGTTTGTGAATACACACATAGAGAGGCATGCGCGCAGAGGAAATTCTGAGCTGTTAACACAGAGGGACTGTTGGTCTGTTAGGTGGAGCAGCTTTTCAGCCTGGGGAAACGAGCTGCCAGCAGGGATCAAAATTCCCAAGGGCTTAAAAAATGATGCTCTTCTGCCTTGCCTATGGCTGAGTCCAAAGTAAACCCACAGTAATACCAAGGTGGGCCTCCCTCCTTTCCTCTTTGCTCTACCACCATCAGAATCTGGAACTGAAACTGGGACAGAACAAACCTCTGCTGGAGGAAATTGTCAGAAACAACAGTATCACGGCATCACAAAAACACCTGTAATGCTTAAGACACAGCCCATAGAATTCAAAGAACCTACATACAAAGAGCCTCTTGTGGCGCAGAATGGTAAGGCAGCATACAAGCAGTCTCAAAGCTCTGCCCATGAGGCTGGGAGTTCGTGACTCAGCCTTCCATCCTTCCGAGGTCGGTAAAATGAGTACCCAGCTTGCTGGGAGGTAAACGGTAATGACTGGGGAAGGCACTGGCAAACCACCCCGCATTGAGTCTGCCATGAAAACGCTAGAGGGTGTCACCCCAAGGGTCAGACATGACTCGGTGCTTGCACAGGGGATACCTTTACCTTTACTTTATCTACATGCAAATCCCCCCTCCAGCAATATATTATTCGAGTTCACAAAGAACAGTTCTTATCTTCAAAGAAAAATGCAGCTAATATCTCAAGGTGTAAAGGATAGCCTAAACCTCCATAGCCATGAGGCCATCTGGCTCTGAGTATGGGGACAGCACAGTGGGGTTGGAAAACTTCTGGAGAATTTTCCAAGAGGGTTGTGGGACTTTGGCCAGCAGGCCAGGGAAGGGAGCCAGGGGGGGGTGGAGCTACCTGACAACAGAGAGGGGCAGTCTACAAATCAAGTAAATCAGGGGTAGTCAAACTGCGGCCCTCCAGATGTCCATGGACTACAATTCCCAGAAGCCCCTGCCAGCATTCGCTGGCAGGGGCTCATGGGAATTGTAGTCCATGGACATCTGGAGGGCCGCAGTTTGACTACCCCTGAAGTAAATCAATCTTCCTATTCTATACCACACAGCATCTACTACATATATGCTTTAGGGTATTCCTGTACCCATTACTTGAGTCTATATGATGACAGCCCCCTTTGTGACACTCTCTTGGAGAAATATTGGATGCCATGGCTGATAACACAGAGGCATACCGCTGTGCCTATAGTGGAAGTGCAGGCCACACCATTGATTTCCACACTTGGTTGCCAAACTTATGCAAGTTTTTGCTCCTCCAGGCCTAATATCAGACTATATTAATCATGTTTCCACTTGAGAACGCTTGATTTTTATGCATTCACCTTCCCATTCCTGGCCTCAGAGATGACAAATTCACAATACCCTGTTTTGCCAGTCTGAAAGTCTACATTGCAAATAAGTGCCCACCAAAACACACAGTAATGATGAATTCAGAAGCCCGTTTCACAACAACAAACACCACTAGACCGTTTCTGCACTGGAGGTTTCATGCCGGGCTGCAGGTTGGAGTTTTAGTGGTGGCAGGTAGCCCCACCTCTTCCTGCACCCACACAGGGGAGCATTTGGACCGGTGCTCCTCATCTGCCCCCGATTTTTTCTCCTGCATGGGAGCTGGGGTAGTGAAGTTCCCAGCGCATAAATGGTCCTAGCGACAAACAGAAGTGGGAAATTGAAAAACCCCTGACACAGACTTCAGGCTTTGAGAACCCCCAGAAGTGGTGTGATAGTACAGAATATGGTCAGAGGCATACCTGTGTGTATGCTCACCTAGACAGTCTTCCCTTCCTACCCCCTCCAGGCCCATCATTAGCCATTTGGGGAAGGAGGGTTGATATAGTTATCTCTCCCGATAAATAGTTCAGGAGTAGTCAACCTGTGGTCCTCCAGATGTCCATGGACTACAATTCCCATTAGCCCCTGCCAGCATTTGGGAATTGTAGTCCATGGACATCTGGAGGACCACAGGTTGACTACCCCTGAAATAGTTTAAAAAGTTTTAAAATATATTAAAAATTAATTAACTCCCACCATTTCGAGAAACCCTTCCAGGGCTGTCCAGAAATCGCTGGGTTTTACGAAACCCTGGTTGAGAAAGCCTGTCCAGAGTGTAGCAGGGTGGTTGTGAAGTCATTTCCAGGTTTTTACCAGATCTGATACAGCAAAGCATGCAATGCTTGTTTTGCCTCCCACTTCCCAGAGAAAAGCAGTGACCCACCAGTGTGTATTCAGTATATTTGAGCTGAAAAAAATAGACTTATCAGCATCTTACAACTACCGCATATACTCGCATATAAGCTGTGATTTTCAGCAGTTTTTAGCACTTAAAAGACCTCCATGGCTTATACCCAGGTAATTGATTAACAGCCTGCCCCCAGCCAGCCAATCGCAGCATTGCATCTGCAACCTGAGCTCTTTGCGAGTGAGCTAGTGGCCTCCAGTTCTTTTCTTTTTACAGTTCTTTCCTTCAGTTTTTAGTTTTACAGTTCTTTCTTTCAGTGTTTTGTTCTGGGGGCACTGTAGCCCCCAGTTTGATGCTGTTGTACTTGTTGTAGTAGGTTGCCAACTTTGCGTACTATTGTTCTGCTCTGGTTTGCTGGCCTGTGTGACCCTGTTTGGTTCTCCTTCCAGAGCTGTTCTCACAGAGCAGTCCTGTCAGAGCTCTCTCAGCCCCACCTGCCTCACAGGGTGTCTGTTGAAGGCAATTGTAAGCCGCTTTGAGACTCCTTTGGTTAGTGAAAAGTGGGGTACAAATACCAGCAGCTATTCATCCTCTTGACTTTTCTGTATTTGTTGGGAGGGAGGCTGGATGGGAAAGCCTGTGATAATTGAGCATGGATTAAGCATTTAGGCCACCCTGTAAATTTACCAGTAGCCTGCTTCATTTCCTCGGCTCACATGCGAGTCAATAAATTTGCCCAGATTTTGTGGTAAGATTAAGGGCCTCGGCTTATATGCGGGTCGGCTTATATGCGAGTATATACGGTATTTTTTTTCAGCCAGATATACATGGCCGATCTTTAGGATCGATACTGAGCGTGTCGGTTAATGCCTAGAGCACTGTGATTGGCTATGATGACACTTTCAGGTCCTTGCTAGAAGTGATGTAGCAATGCACACAACATTGAGTTTTTAAGCATTCTGCTCCTGAACGCCTCCCCTCTTCACAGGTCCTACGCTTGCAAGCCTAGAACAGGAGGAAAATTGGCCTCTCAAGCACCAGCAGGGCTCTGCCAATCAGAGGGCCTAGGAGCTCTCCCTGACCAGTCTTGCATGCCTGCTAGGTGAATTTACCTAAGCCAAAACTGGACAGAGGCCTTCTTCCCCTGCCGCTCTCTGTGCATTTGCTTGTCATCCAGCCTGCCCACCTGGATATGACGGTTTCTAGCCTCAGTGAAAGGAAAACCAAATGCAGCCGGGACAAGCAAATCTTCCTCATGGCATTTCTTTTTCTATCCTACGTCCTTTTTCTGTTCTACGTTTGTCAGTGTTTTTCTGCCTCTATGATGAAAACTATAGGGATCTGGGGAATCCCAAGAGGATTGTGCTGTACCATCTGCTTCCTTTTGTTTCCTTCACTTTGTGAAGGTTGGTGAGACTGACTGCCATGGTGGACCCTCTAGGAGCCCTATGGTGGCAAATCTGTGATTTTGAAAAAAGAAACCAGTTCTTCAGCAAGAAAGCAGCTTGCCCACTGGGCTAGGCAGATAACATTTGGAACCCTTCTGTACAAATCCACCGGCATTATTACAATTGCAAATGGCTGAAATATTTATTAGTGCTTGTGGAGCACTCCCCCTTATGCATCATGTCATGTAGGCCTGAATTATTTATAGGATATTTGACGATTTCTTTAGTCCGATAACCTCCCCAGGAAAATAAACTAGCGAGCGGCATTATGCAAATGATGGCACGCCAGTCATTAGCAGTAAAACATGGGAGTCATGCTACAATTTCATAGTGCGTACGCTGTCATTGTTTCAATGCTTAAGCCCGGCACAAATACTGGTGTGGAATGTTATACGGCAGGCTTGATATGTGGTGCTTGATCATTTTCACAGGGAACCAGATGCATCTGTATGGAGGGAGATTCAGCTACGCTGCTGAACTCTCTGGGGGGGGGATTTCAAAGTTGAAACTATTCCTCGAGGAAGGAAAGATATACATATATATTTAGAGTTGGTTTTGATACCCCCCCCCCTTTTCACAACCCAAATGAGCCTCAAAGTGGCTTACAATTGCCTTCCTTCACTTTCCCCACAACAATTCACTCTGTAAGGTAGGTGAGGCTGAGAGAGCTCTGACAGAACCTTTGTGTCAGAATAGCTCTAACAGGACTGTGACTAGTCCAAGGTCACCCTGCTGGCTGCATGTGGAAGAGAAGCAGGGAATCAAACCTGGTTCTCCAGGTTAGAGGCTGCTGCTCTTAACCATGACAACAGGTTGGGTTGGACAGCAAACACCTTAGATAATTTCCTCTAGATGAAGATCAGGGTTTAGATCCCAACATCTGTTGAACCTGATGGGGATGCAGCCTTTGAAAAATATCAGTGTCTACTTTGCAGCTATATGCAGTTGTATCTGTGAAGTCCTCAGCAGATGCTAGAAACAGATGGGGGCCATCTTCAGCCTTTCCACACCCCATTCTAGGGACTCCCCAATCCAGTGACAACCCTCAAGTGCCAGGAGATAGAGCTGGTGGACAGTGCTTAACTTGCAGGAAGCTGCAGGATCACCAGTTGTGCCAGCATCTGGCCACTTTGTATTCTTGTATCGCTTGTGTTTTTTGGGCCCTTTTAACTAGCTTGTAATGTGCGGTCCTATTGATGAAACTGGGTAAATTTATAAACAAAAGAAAGAGAAATGGAGAGGCAGAAGGGAAGTTAAGTGGTTTTTGCAAAAGGTCAGAAAGAACAAGCATTTCTTTTCACGCTCTGGTGCCCCATTTCACAACACTGCATTGCCTCCTCAAATCGAGTACAGGGTGGGCAAGATGAAAGAGCCCGGGTGAAAGATCTGCTTCATGTTCTGTTCCTATCCTGGTGCTGCTGGAGCTGCAACCAGGGAGTCACACAGTTCTTTTATGCGAGGTCTGGTCTCATACTGATGCCACAGAGACTTGTGAGACAGCCTTCTATCTTTTTGACCACCAGCCCTTGACCTAAACCTCACTGAAATGGTCCTTCTTCCTCCTTGACAGGTAGAACTCGATGGGCTCTTTGATTTCCCTTTTCTTCTGTATCCCTGGAAACCGTCATCCCTCCCTGGAGCAATTGTAACACAGCTACGCTGATGGATTTTCTCTTGGTTATACTCATTCTGGTCTTGCTCTTTGATGTTCTAGGCCCAGTTCTTACTGAGGAAACCCTTGTAAAATTGCCTTTGGCTATGGCCAGGGATCATGAGGTGGCATGGACCACCAACCTCCAGGGATCACAAAATCAGTTCCCTTGGAGAAAATTGCAGCTTTGCAGGGGGGACGTCATGGCATTATATCCTGCTTAGACAGATTCCTCCTTGTTCCAAATCCTGGTCACCCAGGTGGCTGCATGCCCGAGAGTGTAGAACCCATGTCTCCAAATTAGAGTCCACCACTCTTAAGCATTATACTGCATTGGAATTGCTTGGTTGTCAACAAGTGGGAGAGAAAATGGATTTTGGGCCACTCTCTGGTTGTTGCCCACAAAATGGATCATGACGTTGGATTATGACCTTCAGAATGATGATTATTGAAAAATGGATGACTCCGGTTCCCACCAGAACATCGATCACGTGTTGAGCACTCCATCAAAAGATAACTGGTATCTAAGACTCTGCCATTGCTGGTTTAACCACCAGAAACGGGACTTCCATATTTCCTGATGTCAGCTCCCCGGGGTTTGCAAGTGGCAACTGTGAAGTTAGTTTTGTCAAATTCAAGATGGGAACAAGCAACAAAAAAGAAGGGGAAACAAAAAAACTTAACCTGAAAAACAGGTGAGAATGAAGAAAGGCTGAAGGATGGAAATGTATAAAAACCCCAGAAGTGGTATGATCATGCAGAATAGGGTTGGGAAGCAAAGTTGTGTCCATGCCCACCAAGGCCCCTCCCCTTCCCACCCCCTCCAGACTCATCAGTGGCCATTTTGGGAGGGGGTAGGTCAATATGACGGTTATATGGTCCTATCAGCAGATAACACATTTAATATATATATATATATATATATATATATATATATATATATATATATATATATATATATATATATATATATATATATACACAAACTAATTCACTCCCACCCATTCAGGAAACCCTTCCACGACCATCAAGAAATCCCAGGGTTCCACATAACCCTGGTTGAAAAAGCCTGGTCTAACATATACACAAATAGGACAAATGACTTTGACCTCATGCATTTGGGTCTGTGAGATCTTCATCATAGGTCAATACAACCACACACAGTTACACACAGCTAGCTCCTCATCTCGCATACAGAGAGACACACTGTTTGGCCTACTTCCATCTGGGGGAGATTACAGGTAGGTGTCTGTTGGGAAATAGGCCTGATGCACAACAACTAACAATAGCAAGTTACAGATCTAGGGAAATGCAAAGGCATTCTACTTAGGAACAGTTTTTTTTTTTTTAACTCCAATTGAAAAAAAGAATGTTTATACATATATTGTATTCATGTTCCCTTTTCTTGGGTTTTAATTTTTTTTAAATACCTTGAGCTCTGTTAAATAAATCGTTTCATCCCTCCAACTCAAGGTGGGGCCTGAAGTTCTCCTGGAATTACAAGTAACCTCCAGCCCACAGAGGTCAGTTCCCCTGGAAAATAAGATGGTGGCTTCAGAGGGCAGATATAACCAGAGGCAGCACCAGAAGGCAGTCAACGTGGCTACACATTCCTGCTGAGTCCCCTCCATCCCCAAACTCCACCTTCACCTATCTCTCTCCCAAATTGCCAGGAATTTCCCGGCCCAAAGTTGGCAACCCTTTGAGCCCAAATTTCCTATGTTCTCATTCTCCATTCTGATTTTTAAAAAAAGAAATCTAAGAATACGAGCATGGCTGAAGGATGTCCATTATGATCAAAGAATTAGCAGCTATTTAGAAAAGAAACCTATGAATGAGAATTCACCCATTTTCCCCACAGCCTCACACTCAGTTTCACTTTTGCCAGGGTCCAACGACTAAATAACAAAGTCATTAAAAATGAACAGCCGATGGAGGGAATCCATAGATGGAAAACAGAACTGGATGTGAACAGTCTGGTTTTCACTAATGAGCTCAACAGAAAATTTGCAAAGCGTTTTTTGGGAGAGTCGACGGGCTTTAGACAAACATCCTAAATTTTGCATATATTTCAAAAAGCCTGCTGCAAAAACGGCCAAATCCTGTTTGCGAACTCTGCGGGAGGAGACTAGAGCTTTTGCAACAACACATCTCTTCTTTTGTATTTTGAGGCTCACCTATGACACGAAGGCGGCCGTTCAAGGAACAATTTGAGTAGAATTGCGGAAACAATGTGTTTTTTTCTCACATTAAAAAAGCTCAATAAAAATTACACAAAATGGGGCGTGTCACTGATTTTCAAGGCAGGAGGACATGCGTGCCCGGGGCGCACATGAGCATGGGGTGGCTTGCCATTGCCTGCCTCTGCGCTGCCATCTTGGTATTCCCATCTACGTTTTAACCCAGGGGTAGTCAAACTGCGGCCCTCCAGATGTCCATGGACTACAATTCCCATGAGCCCCTGCCAGCGTTTGCTGGCAGGGGCTCATGGGAATTGTAGTCCATGGACATCTGGAGGGCCACAGTTTGACTACCCCTGTTTTAACCAGTTCCCACCCTGCTTAGCTTCCTAAATCAGAAGAGATCACACTAGCTGGGTAAAAGTAATTATGTCCAGCCGTTGCAAACCCCTTTAGGTTAAACTTAGAGACAGGCGGTGATATAATGTAGCTTGCCATGCCAAATCCTTCCCCTGGAGGCCAGGAATGACAAGTCACCAAGCCAGGGCCAATATGCCACTTGTTAAGCCAGGCTTCTCAGCCAGGTTTTCATGAATATTGCTGTTAGCCCTTTTGGGACACACGCACTCCACCCCATGGAATCGAAAGACAGCATATCTAAATGATCAGTGAAAATATAAAATTGCTGACGATTGTTTGATAGTAAGTTACTTTGCATATTTCAGGAGTGGCTGAAATGAAGATTAAAAACATGAAGTTGAATTCAACTGGCTTGTTTGTTGGTGGGGGAAAAAAATCCTGTTATCTCAGGTGGTCATGTTGAGAATTGTGGGACCTTCTTATATCCCCCGCCCACACACACACACACAAACACGGTGAGATGGAGTGAAAAAGATGGCTGAGAAGAAAAAGCAGAAGCAGAAGAAGCAGAAGAAGAAGTTGGTTTGTTTATATCCCAATTTTTACTACCTGAAGGATTCTCAAAGGGCTTACATGAACCTGCCCTTCCTCTCCCCGCAACAGACACCCTGTGAGGCTGAGAGAGCTCTGTACTACCCCAATGTTACCCAGCTGGCTGCAAGTGGAAGAACAGAGAATCATACCTGGTTCTCTAGATTAGAGGCCACTGCTCATAACCACTACACCAAGCTGGTTCTTGAAAACAGTATTCAAATGTTCCAATTTAACTGAACTCATGAAGGCTAGAAAATGACCACTGCTGGTGACGGGTTTTTTTTTTCTCTCTGTGTGAAAAATGAGTCTCCTCTTTTACCATGGAAAACTGAGCCATGATGTTTCTTCATCTATATTCCAAATCTCTATCACTGCAAGGAAACAAAATTCACAATACTGAAAAACACCACCTACATTTTCAGAAGATTTAGATTTCCTTTTAACCCGTGAGGCCCACCTGGCACGAGAAGCGGACCGTGGCACAGGACCTTATTTCTCAGTGGTTAAGCAGCCGTGTTGTAAGGTGTGATTCCTGACAACGCCCCTCTCTGCACTCTTAGCAAGCATTTTGACCTGCTTCTGACCATGAAATCGAGAGAGGCACAGTGATCTCATAAAGCATATTAGGCTTGTTCCGCAGTGGGTCAACAGCAGGTCAGAGTTACTGCTTGGCTGACCCTGAGCCACATGAAGCGGGAAGCGGCCTCCGAAACACCTGACGCAGCATTCCGGAGGTAAAGGTAAGGGTATCCCCTGTGCAAGCACCGAGTCATGTCTGATCCTTGGGGTGACGCCCTCCAGCGTTTTCATGGCAGACTCAATATTTGCCAGTGCCTTCCCCAGTCATTACCGTTTACCCCCCAGCATGCTGGGTACTCGGAAGGATGGAAGGCTGAGTCAACCTGAGCCGGCTGCTGGGATTGAACTCCCAGCCTCATGGGCAAAGCTTTCAGACGGCTGCCTTACCACTCTGCGCCACAAGAGGGTCTATTTCATGGGAATTGTAGTCCATGAACATCTGGAGGACCACAGGTTGACTACCCCTGGTATAGTTGACATCTCCCATCCTATTTCCACACCCCTGGCCTGCTCCACCAGATTTTTAACAACAGCCAGCAGGATATAATGAGTCCCCTCCATTGCTGTGATTACTGTCCTATTAATAATTCACCACTTGGCAGACATTACAGGACGGATGGGATTGGAACGCATCATTTAAAATAAGAAGAGCACATCCGTGCCGTGAGCATTACGGAGATGGCGACATAGATTAGCATTTTCTTAATGGCGCTAAATAGCCCTCGTCTACGAATACGCAACAATACAGGAGAGCAGAGGGGTAGTTAGACCTGTTCCACGGTTAGGCCTCCAAAGGGACTTAAAGCTACTTAAACGGCCACAGACTCAGCTAACAAAATAATGTTTACATAAAATCAAATGGTAATGCAGTTAATATTAATTAAAATGAATATATTAATATAAACTAAAATTAGCTGGACTAGATGACGGGGGTTTGGACTAGATGACCCATGAGGTCCCTTCTAACTCTGTTATTCTATGATTCTATGATAACCTTCTGCATATGAGAAGGAAGAAAGAAATATCATTCTCTGAGCTGCAAGTAAGATGGAGGCTGAATTAGGTTGAATATCGGCCCATGTCCTCCCCCTCCACTTCAGAACCCTTCCTCCAGCCTAAGGGGCTTCTGTAGGTTTACTCTGCCAGAGCTGACAATGTATGGGAGGAAATATGGGGTGGGCCCTGGAGTGAAGGTGTTGTACTTGCGTGCTTCTGTCACGTCTTGTTTTTACATGAGGAATGTTCTAGCCTTTTGCAAAAAAATTAAAAAAAACTCTATGGAAAAACAACAGAGTTTGTGCCAAATGCTAGAGCAGATGCTGGCAGGGGCTCATGGGAATTGTAGTCCATGGACATCTGGAGGGCCACAGTTTGACCACCCCTGTGCTAGAGCATCCACTAGGGTTGATAGGTCCCGATGGCATTGCGCTCCTATGTTTATGACACATCCAGTTTTCACATGGGGAATGCCTTTAGCAAAATCTCTATGGCAAAACCGGAGTTTATCATAGAGTTTGTACTAAATGCTAGGGCATCCACTAGAGTCCACAGGCTGAATGGACCAGCCGGTGGGGGATGGGGGGGGACTTTCCAGAAGTGAGGAGGGAAGAAGCTGGAAATAAATGAGGCATGCCTAAATCACCCAGAAGGCACATTGGGTGTATTGAGGGTGACACTCTGGTTCATGGGCTAAACCTCTATGATAGAATTAGCTTCTGCCATAGAGTTTTGTCCCCAAACCAGAGCATCACCCCAACCCTGGATTTCACTGACGTCCCTATGTCACATCCAGGTGATGTAGGCACATCACATTTATTCCTGACATCCTGCCTATTTTGGGGGGAAGGCAATTCCCTCCCACTAGAAGAAGAAGAAGAAGAAGAAGAAGAAGAAGAAGAAGAAGAAGAAGAAGAAGAAGAAGAAGAAGAAGAAGAAGAAGAAGAAGAAGAAGAGTTGGTTCTTATATGCCGCCTTTCCCTACCCGAAGGAGGCTCAAAGCAGCTTACAGTCGCCTTCCCTTTCCTCTCCCCACAACAGACACCCTGTGGGGTGGGTGAGGCTGAGAGAGCCTTGATATCACTGCCCGGTCAGAACAGCTCTATCAGTGCTTGGTGAGCCCAAGGTCAGCCAGCTGGTTGCATGTGGGGGAGCGTAGAATCGAACCTGGCATGCCAGCCTAGAAGTCCGCACTCCTAACCACTACGCCAAACTTGCTCTCTGACTAGCCAGCTGACCAATAGCTGACAGGATCACCTGAAACCCGGGGACCACCACCAGGAGATCTGGCATCCCTGGCAGCTGCCAATTTATGATGGGTTTTTAATGGGAATGCTGTTGGAAGCAAATTGGTGGGATGTCGGCATGCCAGGCCTCTGCCTCCCATTTCTTCTTGCCAAGATTTTAAGGAATGTTTTTATTAGTTTTCACTGATTTTAATTAATATGAATAACTAATTTTAGTTAATATTAATATACTAATTTTAATTAATATTAACTGCATTACTGATTGATTTTATGTAAACATTATTTTGTTGTTATCCTCCCTAAGCCGGCTTGCCTGGAAGGGTGGCATATAAATCTAAATGATAAATAATGGATCACATTTATATCCATGCAATATTTCTTTGATTGTCACTGTAGCTGTATCGTCTGCCTTTTCATTGGTCACAGCTCTCTGGTAAACCAAAGAATTAAGTGAGATTTTGCTAGTGGAAGGAGATCTTTGGGAGCGATTGTGCCAATGGCCTGTGTCGTCTTCTGGTTCCGTAGACTCACTTAAACTTTGAACAAGTCTGCCAACCACTTCAGGAGGAGGTTTTTCCAGAGCTCCCCTGAGACCAGTGGGCTCCAACAGGCTCCAAGAGAGGACCATAAAAAGACCCGGTGGAATGCTGTCAATGAGATTTACGAGGGCTTAATTCTAGAGAAATAGGGGATCAAACAGGGCTTGGGATTTGAATCTCACTTGCATTGGAAGCATTTTATAATTATTGTGTTTTTCACAGAATAAAATTAAGCCGGTCAAGAGAAGCAAGAAGGACTGGACTTATCCTTATCCATTGTTGTTCCTCTATATATTTCTGAGACAGCCTAGGGGGTGGGATGTGTCTGACTGTCCAAGTTGGAATAGGGCCAATCAGGGCACAGCCAGCTTTGCCCTGATTGGCCCTGACCCTGCAGCTCCCGCCCTCCATCCCTGGATTCTAGCCTCTTTGCTCTCAGATGCCTCAGTGCCTGGAGCCAGCAGAAATTATGCCAAAATGCCTCAGTGCCTGGAGCCAGCAGAAATGATGCCAAGAGGGCCCTTGGCAAAGGGTCATGGTGGAGGGCTTGCTAACAAAGGCCTCTTGGCCTGCTAGGCTGGGCCTCCTGATGAGGGCCTCTTGGCCTGCTGACTGCCTGCTAACGAGCTGCCCAGTCCCCGCCCGCTCCACTTGATCAAGCTGCGAGCTGCGGCCCAAAGCCACCTTAAGCTGCCTGGCCAGGGGCCAGGGGAGGGGACCCTTTCAGGGCCCATTCTTAGGAACAGGCTTTGAAGCTAGTTTCAAAGTAAAACAAGAAAAGTGTGCATTTCCCTCTTACAAAGGAAATAATCAATCTCTGGCTTGCAGACTGATAATACCCCAAGTGCCACAGTCTGGGCTACAGATTTATGACCCTGCTCCCAAATCCAATTCCAAACGGCTGTCAATCAAGACAGAGCGGTCAGCACCAGGGTCAAGCTGACTGAGAAGCACTGCAAATGCAGCTCTGAGCCCTCAACATCTGGGTCACACAAGATCAGATCTGCTCAAGGGTGGTGGCGGCAAAAGAGATACTGCCATTGGGTGACAAGTAAAATAGCACCAGACGCTTACTCATTCCATTTTTCGAGGACAAAAGCAATGGTTGAAAGATGTGCATGTATGCGCAGAATAGTTCTGGGGAGAAGGGGAAAAATCTAGATTTACAGTGAAATCTGAAATGGTATTGCACACTTCTGAGTGTTCGCTTTTTGGTTGTTCTTTCAGTTTGCCAGTGCAACCTTCCTCCATGCAGCCATTTTGGCATCATTTTCCAGGCTCGTCTCCTGGGGAACTGTCAAGGGTTAACAGCCTCTATCTGGGGGCTGGTGATGCCCTGGAATCCCAGCAGATCTCCAGTCTACAGAGATGAGTTTGTCTGGAGACAACAGCTCCTTTGGAAGGGAGATTCTATGGCATTATATCCTACTGTGGTGCCCCCCCTCCCCAGACTCCTGCCCCCAAATCTCCTGGAATTTCCCAATCCACAGTTTGCAACCTTCCAATCACCCAGTGCATCAGGGGTCAAGCATGATATCACATTGCTTGCAGGAAATCAGATTTGGATGCATGCCGGCATCTCTGAGTCCAATGAAGCCCACTGAGAGAAAAGGAAATATTTTCTGCACTGGAACAGGCAAGATCTGCAGTGTACATAACTGAGCCAAATATCAAGGGTGTCCTGCAGGGGGCATCGGAGGAGATATATCTTTAGCATGGCTAGGATAGTCTCTTCCTGATGATTTTCAAATTATCTCCTCCAGACTTCCTGCTTCTTTGAATGCACTTCCTCCTTGCTTGCCTCCAGAACAGCGAATGCTGGCAGGGGCTCATGGGAATTGTAGTCCATGGACATTTGGAAGACCACAGGTTGACTACCCCTGCTATACATAGTTGTTTTTCTTCATAAATAAAACTATTTGTGCGCTTCTCTCATCGCTCTGGCGAGTAGGCGGATAACAAGATCTCCACCATGCATAGAGTTCTGCAGTAGTTGATTATAACTGTATATTTATGATTACCATTTATATAGTCATTCTCCTTTCATTCCCTTTCCCAAGCCAATAAAACCTGCAGCTTTTAATAGTGTTGGAATTGGATGCTGTAAATGGGTTTTCTCTTATATTCAATACAGTTTGGATGCTTGGCAAAGGGAGAGAAAAACCTCTGAGCTTTCAGAAGCTGTTAGCACCTGATGGAGATGGATCAAAATGTCTTTATCTTCTAGCCTTTAAGAAAGCAAGAGTTATGCAATGGAAGAAGGAGAAGAAGAGCTGTTTTTTGTACCCTGCTTTTTATCCTACAGCCATGTCACTCTGAACATGCCCGATCTCATCTGATCTCAGAAGCGCAGCAGGATCAGGCCTGGGGATTACTCTGTACCCTGCTTTTCTCTACCCAAAGTGGCTTTGAATCACCTTCCCTTCCTCTCCCCACAACAGACACCCTGTGAGGCAGGTGGGGCTGAGAGAACTGTGAGTGGCCCAAGGTTACCCACTGGCTGCATGTGGAGGAGGAGCTGCATGTGGAGGAGTAGGGAATCAAACCCGCTTCTCTGGATTTGAGGCTGCCACTCTTAACTATGACACCAAGCTGACATGTAGGCATCAACATCTAAAAGCAGAAATATTAATTCCTCTGCATCTGGATATACGTTTAAGCCAGACAGGATTCCTGCCAAGGATTGAGTCCTAGGGTTTGCATGCAATGGGCGAAATGCAATGCAATGGGGCAAGTCCTCCAGAGCAGCGGTCCCCAACCTTCATCTGGTCGGGGACCGCCTTCGGGGGTGGGGGATAGCCAGCGGCCTGGCTGCCGCAGTTGCTCAAAAACGCGCACGCGCGGAACTGCCGCACGTGCGCATTTTGGCCACCAGGTGGCGCTAACACGCATGCACAGAGTTGCCGTGCATGTGTGTTTTGGCCACCGGCCTCTTCCCCCCCTCTCGCTGCAGGGGGGGAGGCAGGCGTGGCCCTGGCGGCCCGGTACGATGGCCTTTGCGGCCTGGTACCGGGCCGCAGACCGGGAGTTGGGGACCCCTGCTCCAGAGAAGAGGAGTCACTAATACAGGCATGCTGATCCCTAGGGACATGCAAGTAACGTCCAGGCACTATAGCTGGTGACATGGTCTCAAAGCGTAAAGAGGTAACTCAGACACTCTCTGGTTTTCAGTCGAAAGGTTCACTATGTAAGGAGCTCAACATTGATCACTTTTAAGTACCTTGAACCAGGTCACCACTAGAGAATTTACGATTAATGCCTGATCAATCAATGCATCAGAATTATAGACCCTTCCTTTCGTGAAACCCTGTGGTTTTTTGATGGCCCTGGAAGGGTTTCCTGGATGGGTGGTAGTTGATTATATATATCATTTATTAAACATTTATTGGTTGATAAGACCATATATGGCCATGTCAATCTTCCTCCTTCTCCCCAAACAGCCAACGATGGGCCTGGAGGGGGTGGGAAGGGGAGGGGCCTTGGATGGGTGTGTCCACAGCTGTACTTCCCAGCCATATTCTGTACAATGGTGCCACTTCTAGGATTTCTCCAAGTCTGAAGAATATTTCAGGGGTTTCTTGAAGGCAAAAAGTTGAGAAAAGCTGCTTTAGGCTCACCTGTTGACATATCTTCCTAGTTTCACTGCCTTTGTATCTGCCACATGCACTTGCCTTGGCCATTCTGTTGACCACACTTTCCAAGATGTTCAGTCCACTTGTATAGTCAAATGATTCACTCTCTTCTTCTATCTCATCCATGTGGAAAATATGCAACCATCTACACTTTCTTTGAATTCAGTCTAAACAATTCCCAATTTTCATATTTCAGATCCAATTCACCCAATTCCTTGCAAATTCCCCTCTTATTTAATACAATATCTTTTGGTTCTAGCCAACTAGCGATCCTCAGCGTAGCCATACCAAAGACCTGTTCACCACTCATGCTGACCAAAGCCAGGCAGGGACTCTCCGTTGCTCAAATTTTCTACGGTCCTCATGACCTGTTTTTCTCCAGCACTGTCAACACACATGATCACAGAGAGCGAGAGAAAATAAAAGGAAACTGGTTTCTGGAAATATCTAAACACCCGTTTTTTTTAACCAGCCTGCCGTGAATGTATCTGTGTGGACTGCGGGAAGGGATCTCATAGCATGTAACATGGGGGCCCACCAGAACAGAATAGTACATCTGGTGACCTATTGCAAGCCAAAGCAGCTTACAAACATCAAACTTAAACTGAGCTGAATGTTTGATGGCCAACATTTCAATTACAGAAGGAGGTTGGTGGGGCGGAATATTTGGGGCCAGCTGACCTTTGTTCCCAGTCTGGCTCAAGTGCTGCCTCACATTTGCCCCAATCCATTTCAGGTTCCTGAAGGCAATGGTGTTATCACATGAGATCGTCCAGGGAACTTCTATTTGGGAAGGAACAGCCTAGCTGATGTCGCTTGCTCCCATCCCTGGTTCCAGGATAGGGGTCCCAGATCCAGGTTGTGAAACTCTCAGAGATTTGGGGGTCGAGCCAGGGGAGGACAGGGAACTGAGTGGATGTGATGAAAGGGAGGGTGAAGCCCCCTCCACGGTGGCTGGTTGTTGTGGTGGGGGTGTTCCGTGGGCTCAGGAAAGGCCCCTGCCGGCCCCAGGCGCCCTCTGAACGCGGTGATGCATGAGGGCTGGGCATCGACGTCAGAGTGTGGTTGCACAGTGAGGGAGGGTCGGCAGTGGCAGCTCCTCGCGTCGCGTGAGTTGAGGGAGACGGATGGGCAGATTGGGCGTGTCAGGGTGGCAAGTGAAGCCTCCCCATGCCCCCTCCCCCATCCCTGAACGTTGCCACATTAGGGAGTGGGCACCTTGTGAGGAGGCCGGAAGGGAAGGAGAGGAGGAAGCAGCAGCTGGACAGGGATGCGTGGCAGCCAGTCCCGCCACCTGGGCTAGTGAGCGCTCTCCCTGCCCCGAGTGGCTGCTTCCCGCGAGGACCAGAGGCAGCCCCGTAACACGGTCATGGGGGTGGCTTCCCACAGGTGGGAAGAGTGTCTTTCCCACGCACAAAGTGGCGGCGCTTCACCACAGGCGGGAAGACAACGGCATTGTGAGTGCGGAGCCGGGGAGGGGGAGAGGGGGGGCTGGAGGCAGGCGTTCCACTTCTCATTCCAGGGCCAAGGGCCCAATCGGAAGGCGGGCTCAGCCTCTTGGGGCTAGACTGACAAGCAGAGGGGCCAATCGGAAGGAGCTTTGCGCCTTCCAATTGGCCCCTCCGCTTGTCAGTCCAGGGCGAAGGGGCCAGTCATTGCCCACTCCCATCCCGGATTCGGCCCACCCCTATGCCTCTTAGCCTTTTATTAATACCGAGGAATGCTGTTTACAGGCAAAACAAATACATCCATGTTGCCAGTTTCAGAGCAGCTGCTGCACCCAGAGATATTAGCTGGAAGTGGCTCATTTATTCCACTTGCCACGGGTAGAGACACACGTGTCCCATGGCTGCCCAAATAGCTGAGACATGGAAAACATGGTCTGCTTTTCGAGATGAATACAGAAGCCAGAAAGCAAGTGCATGTGCTATTAAGCATTACGGAAATAACATCCCGCTAGACCATGTTTTGATTCACAAAGCTCTGCCCTTTTAAGAATTAATTTGCTTTCTTTCCCCCCCAAATGCTGCTCAATCTCAGGGTCAGCATCAAAGCCTATAATAAAGAAACAATTTTGCTAATTGGCTTAGTGTGAAACTGGGTGAGAAATCTGCATATTCAGTTTAGACACTGAAGGCTTCTGGAGGCTGCACTGGAGGGGGGGGGGGAAATGCACCAGAAGGTGTCAGCAACAAATCATTTGTGACATTTAAGACAACTGGGAAAATTCGGATGCGATATGTCTCCTTGAATACATTTCAATTGGAATGTGCATTTGGGTTTCAGCTCATCAAAGCCCAAAGCCCCCTTGGTTAATATAATTAACAAATCAAAAAATGGGCACAAAAATCATAACAGATTCAGAATATTTAGAAATATTAGGCTCTATACATTATTTGGGGGTATATTGTGGTGCCTGACTGTCTGGCTTAGAGGTCACAAAGGACAGAAGCCAGGGAAGAGAGAGGAGGACAATATAGCAGATATGTATCTGACAGGGATGTTTTCCAGTCATCAGAACTATACAGATGTTGCCTCCAAAGGGAAAAAAAATCGGGTACATATTGCTTTCTGAAGTATGGACACCTATCAGTCGCCTTTAGGTTTGCCAATCTTTAAGTAGGCATTACAATATCAGCCGCATACAGAGGCCTTACAATATCAGCTGTTTTATTCCCAACCTCTCTGGAGTGGTTTAAGGATTTGTGGGGCCTGTAGCACCAGAGCCAGTTTAAGGATTTGGGTGGCCAGCAAAGAGTACAACCGTGATGGGAGCAGCCAGACTAGGGTCACTGAGGCCCCTCACAGTGGCTTAGAGCATCACTCCAAGTGTACCGAGGAGGGAAAATGGGGCAGGAGAATTATTATCATCCTAATCCAGGGGTAGTCAAACTGCGGCCCTCCAGATGTCCATGAACTACAATTCCCAGAAGCCCCTGCCAGCATTCGCTGGCAGGGGCTTCTGGGAATTGTAGTTCATGGACATCTGGAGGGCCACAGTTTGACTACCCCTGGGGGGGGGGGCACCATGCAGGGCTCCTGGAAGAATGGGGCCCATAGGCTGTGCCACATGGCTCAATCAGCCCTGCAACCCTTTTCTCTGCTCCCAAACAGAGGGTTTGCTTTTTTCCCTGCTGCAGCACACTGCTTTGACACTTTCACCGAGCTTTCCACTATGACTGTCAAGGACAACCTACAATGCTGAAATGAAATTGGGGGAGGGGGGGGAGGACGGGAAGCATTCACTGGAGGACCTCCGTTCCTGCTGTCTTGCAATTTGCTCGAAATGAACAGGGAGGTTAATTGCGCTTCCTCTAGAGATCAAACAGCCCCATCAAAACTCGGTGGGAAAAAAATTACTGCCGCACTTACAAAACACTGGGCATCTCATCAACAGGATGATTGTAAAGAGCTGCTTCTTCGAGAGGTCCTTTGCATTCCATGAAAGGTACCCGAGCGCAAATTATAGACACGTCGCTTCAGTTGCGGCACGGGAAGCTTAAAAATAAACATTGACTCCCCTGTACGGCCCTAATACAGGTAGCCTTCTTCATGACAGAAAGTTCTTTGCTGTCTCAACTGCGTCAACTCTTCCAGATTCTGGCTAGCGACCAACCAGAGTCATTGATTCGAAGCAGCCAGGGTCGAAGTGCCAAGAGCTGCCCACTGTGTCACTCCCTTGCAAGCAGAGCCATGGGCAAAGGGCTCTTCAACCTACCTCCTTAGCATGATGGAGTGGTTAAAGCGAGGCAGGACTCCAATCGGAAGAACCGGGTTTGATTCCTCACTCCTCCCCATGCAGCTTGGTGACTTTGGGCCAGTCACAGTATTCTTAGAGCTGTACTCATAGAGCAGCTCTCTTAGAGCTCTCTCAGCCCCACCTACGTCCCAGGGGGTCTGTTGTGGGGAGAGGAAGGGAAATGTGTTTGTAAGCCCCTCTGAGACTCCTTCAGATAATAAAAAAATAGCTCTTCTGCGTTCCCAATCTGCTTTTGACTTTGCTTACAGAACCACCCTGAATGTCCATGAGTTCATGGTGATTCATGCTCTTCATGAAAAGCAGCAGCTTGGTTTAAATTTCTTGGAAACTCTGTTGTTTACTCCCCATGAAAAGTTCACAGTCACCGCTCATCTGTTTGGAAACCCCTGCTTTCTGCTCCCCGCAAAAAAGTCGTGGGAAACCGAACTGATAAAACCCGGACGAACCAGCATATCGGTTTGGGGTTCAGTTCCTGGTTCAGCCACAAACCTCAAACCAAACCACAAAAATGCCGTTTGTGCCCATCCCTGCGTACCCAAGACAAGAGGGAAAAGGGCAGCTAGCAAAACTACAGAATGCATTAGCTCCAGCTAATATCAAAAGCCTTCCATCTCAAATTACTAGCAGTCATTCTCAATCAATGTACAAGGAAAGATATATGTTCTGTTTCACCAGTCCAGAGAAATCAGCTTGCTTTGAGAGCTATCATTGCTTCCCCCTTAAGGGGAATTAACCAGTCCTGGAAGGTGCTGACGGTATGATTGAAATTACTCCGGGTGTCTTATCCACAGAATATCAAGTGACAGCCTCTGTTCTTCAGGGCACGCTGGATGCTGTGTAGCCTCTCCTGGTTGATGTCAGATGCATTAGGATCTTTACCCATTGCGAGAAATTGGCTGTGAAAGTGCCTTTGCATCCCCCCCCCCCCCCCGCTCTCATCCCACGTTCAGAAGTCACATTCTCCCTCTTGTCTCGGGAAGAAAGAAAATGCTGAGTGAAAAATATTCATCGTCTCATGTTCCTTTCAATTTGTCATTAAAGCCATTTCTCTGTTTCCAGGCAGAATTACAAAAGGCTCTTCATTTTTCGGCATCCATTTTAATGGAAGGAAACTTTTGGGGAGGCTCAAATGAAGCATGACAGCACGAGCCATCTGGTTTTATTTTTTTTCCTGTACAGCAGGAGAGATCCAGTTGATAGAGAACTGCTGGGAAAAGAGTCCTGCTGGCAGGGGCTCATGGGAATTGTAGTCCATGGACATCTGGAGGACCACAGGTTGATTACTCCTGGGCTAGATGACCCTTTGAAGGTACCTGCCAACTCTGTGTTTCTATGTTTCTACCTTCAACTACTCCACTGGAATAACTCGTGTACCAGGGACCCACCTCACATGGTTATTCTGGAATCCACTTTATACAAGATTGTAAAGGGGCTACGCTTTTGATAAAAAAAGGAATTCTACTGGGGGAATATCACCCAATAGTCAGTGGGTTTCATCACTCCTTGACTCTCTCATGATGCTGTGTACGTCGGGCATGACCGGCATCGTCCCGCTGGTAATTTTACAAGATGTAAATGTTATAAGCTCTCAGGTATATTTATAATTATTGGCAGAGCCTACAATGATTAAATAATTATACAAGTGATTCAGAAATCCTTAAATACATAAGTAATCTCTTGGACTCAAATTAATCCAATTAAAAGCTTGCTGAAATTAATGATTACATTTTCGGGTCACAGACTAGTAGACAATCTCTGTCTCCTCGAGCGAGGGATGCTTTCAGGAGGGAGGGAAAGGGTAACGTTTTGCAGTGACTTATCCAGCCACTTTTCAAGCAATATTGATAAGGAGTCTGTAGGATAAAGATTGCTCCTTCCTTCCTTCCTTCCTTCCTTCCTTCCTTCCTTCCTTCCTTCCTTCCTTCCTTTTCAGTCCACTTCCAATCTCCTTCCTTCCTTCCTTCCTTCCTTCCTTCCTTCCTTCCTTCCTTCCTTCCTTCCTTCCTTCCTTCCTTTTCAGTCCAATTCCAATCTCCTTCCTTCCTTCCTTCCTTCCTTCCTTCCTTCCTTCCTTCCTTCCTTCCTTCCTTCCTTCCTTCCTTTTCAGTCCAATTCCAATCTCCTTCCTTCCTTCCTTCCTTCCTTCCTTCCTTCCTTCCTTCCTTCCTTCCTTCCGTCCTTCCTTTTCAGTCCACTTCCAATCTCCTTCCTTCCTTCCTTCCTTCCTTCCTTCCTTCCTTCCTTCCTTCCTTCCTTCCTTCCTTCCTTCCTTCCTTCCTTCCTTCCTTTTCAGTCCAATTCCAATCTCCTTCCTTCCTTCCTTCCTTCCTTCCTTCCCTCCTTCCTTCCTTCCTTCCTTTTCAGTCCAATTCCAATCTCCTTCCTCCTTTCCTCCCTCCCTCCCTCCCTCCCTCCCTCCCTCCCTGCCTCCCTTCCTTCCTTCCTTCCTTCCTTCCTTCCTTCCTTCCTTCCTTCCTTCCTTCCTTCCTTCCTTCAACTCCTGAACATGAGTGACTCTAAGACGATCCATGCTGGTTCAGGCCAGTGGCCCCTCCAGTCCAGCACTCTGTGCCACACAGTGACCAAAGCCCAGGTGCCCTCAGAGGTCCACCAGCAGGGCTGGAACTCTTGAGGCCCTCCAGCTGATGCCCTCTCAGTTCCATGAATACAGAGCATTACTCCCTCCCAGAGATAGCTTTTCCTCTAGGTCTCATGGCTAATGGCCCCTGATGGGCAGACCTTCAAGGATTGGGTGGTAGTTCCTCCAAGGAACTCTAGGGGTCATGATGTAGAGGGAGCCAATGGAAAACCAGCCCTGAATGTCCCTTGCCTGGCTGCCAGACAATCCTCAGATCTCACCACACCCATGCCATACAACAGGGGTAGTCAACCTGTGGTCCTGCAGATGTCCATGGACTACAATTCCCATGAGCCCCTGCCAGCATTTGCTGGCAGGGGCTCATGGGAATTGTAGTCCATGAACATCTGCAGGACCACAGGTTGACTACCCCTGCCATACAAGACATCAATATTATCTGCTCCTGTAAATGCAAAACTTGCCCTCTGGGGTGAGATCTAATCCATTTCATCCAGCATCCTGCTTCTGAAAGCTGCCTCTGGGAAGTCCACAGAAAGGCACCTTGTTGTCAAAGGTGGATTCCCTCTTTAGCATGGAGATTCGATCTTATTATGGCTCACTGTCCCCACCCCCAAAGGGGGTTCTCGGTGCCAAGAGACATTTGGCAGGTTCGGCATTGCGTCTCAGTCCGTTCCAGAGAGGCCACCTCTCCTGACCTCATCCATTCGAGGTGGTTCTTTGAAACCAGATTGCTCCTCCTTGGCTTGAAATTGTGTCCACCTCTGCTAACTCCCCACGGGCAGGAGGGGTGGGAGGAGAAGACACAATTTCAATTTCCGTGGGATAAAAAAAAAGGAGAGAGAATACACCTCCTTTTTCAGAACTTTCTGAGCATTAATCCCCCAAAGCTGACGAGCTGGCAGAACGCAACATTCTCATTAAAAATGACAGCAGTACAATTTGAGCTTGATGTCTCTATATGTGCTGGATTAATAGATGCTTCTAGCTTTTCCCGTTTCCCAATTGCTGTGAAGTCTTTCATGAGCCTTGAATTTCTCTCCCCTATTAAAGGAATAAGGGGGGGGGAGAAATCAAAATACTGATTTAGCAGTATAAAAATAACCGGCTGTTTTTGTAAATAGTGCTTTTCATCCTAGGGAAGTGTGATCTTTTTTTTTTTTAATATAAAGAATTTAGCCACCCTGTAATAGAATGTCAAATATGCCACGAAATTCTGCCGAAGTCAGAAAAAAGCCTCAGTACTGCACTTGTCTTGGTAGCTTTGTGTAGATGAAAGATTAGCAAGGACATTCTTTTTACCTCCTACATGTTGGCTTGAAACAATTTTTTCTCTTCCTCGATATGCCGCTGACCACTGGGTATATTTCTGCTTATTGCAGTCCAGTGGACCTTGTGAGATAAAAACGAATGTCCAGAAGAGGTTGGTTCGCCAGAGAAGTGAGGGGTGACCAGGCTGAGTTTCTCAAACTTTTGATAGCTCAGGGACGTTGTTTCTGATTTGAAACTGGAAGCACACTTCATTCTTGAGCACATCAGGTTGACTTCCAGAGTACAGAAAGGTCAAACGAGAGAGGAGAACTGGAAAACTGTAACCGGATACCATGTGGATTTCTTTTAATGTTTAAAGTGCTCACCAGAAAGCTTGAATCAACTAGTCCCTCAGTTCGATCTGTGATGTTCCAGTTTCGAAAGAGTCTACAGGAATTAATTAAATTTCTAGGCCGCCGCTCCTGGTCTGCCAGCTCAACAGTGGCTTACAACTTAAAAGGACAATACAACAATAAAAGTACATTTAAAAACCCATCGACATCCCCCCGCCAGTCACACGCACACACACTCCCCACTTCCCTGACTGCCAGATATCTTGGTGATATTATTGTTGGACATACCGGAGGAAGGGCTAAGATCTAGCCTCAAGCGATTGCCTGGAGGAAGAGCTCTGTCTTGTAAGACCTGAAGAACTCTG